>NC_063994.1:5000000-5625000 GCF_932276165.1 Plutella xylostella
TATTTTAATACCCTGGGTTGGCAGAAATAGTTAAGTATTATGTTTTCACAGTTGTCTGATTTATTTGTGTAGGTTTTTATAATATTTATGTAAGTAGTATTTATATAGTATTTATATATGTATATATGTATTATTATATGTAGGGTCATGTATAAAATCATATATGTACTATTGTACTATAGTTATGCATATTTTGTAGGTAGTTTAAGTAAGATTAAGATATACTGATAGGCTAATTTGTTAATATTTTATTGTGCTATTAATTGATTGAAAGCGTTAATGTCCTCTTCTCCCAACCTAACAAGGGTTGGCTGGAAGAAATTGCTTTTTGGCAATAAGCCCGCCTTTGTACATTGTTAGTTTTCTTTAATGTTCTTCACCTTTTATTAATTGTAACTTTATAATGTACAATAAAGTGTTTATAAATAAATAAATAAATAAATAAATAAATACCTGGTTGTGCTTATTTTCAAGTAATTACGGAACAAGTTCGAACACTTGGATTTAAATTAGAACTCAGTTTCAATTTATAATTATTGCATTACGTCTCATACAATAAGTCAATAGACAAAGATTCTAGAATTTGATTATGGCATATCCTTGGGATATCTATAAACCGTATAACTCAAAACGTCTCAGGACTCTTAGGAATCATCATCTTAACTGAAAAGAGGTTTAAGCAAGTAAAAAACTAATGCTAATTATTAAGTATTACTCCTAGCGCTCTCTAATCTCTGTTCTCAGTTGTGAAATAAATAGAAGTGTAGGAAACATTATTAGGCCGCACATTTTTATAATACTGAAATTAATGTACCTAATAGAGAAATCAGATGGTTTATTGTAGGTACAGATGTCGAAGGCATTGATTATCGCTGGTTAAGTTGTAAAATAGAGTGAAGAAAGATGTAAAAGCGTAGATTCCTGTGAGCATTTTTACAATGAGGCTTTCTGATTGAATTACTGCGGTGTTAGCCGTAGATAGGGGGGTATTCCGGTAAATCAGAGACATATTTATGAATGAAAAAACAGCCCGTAATGTCGTGCCCGTCTTCCTCTAAAACTGGCGGTTTTTTCTGGATAATCTCTTTCCATGGAATAGGGATTGGAGATTTTAGATTTTACTCATTCGATACATATTCTTCGGATAAAGGTTGGAGCACATTAGGACGGACGGCAGCGCGGAAAACGTTTCATTATATTGTAGGTAAGTATATAAACTAGGTATCCCTGCAAAGTAAGTACCAATAAACGTATTCTATTAAGTACTAACGTATATTTAACGTATTCTAATTATCATACACATATGACGTAGCCTACCGCTTCAGATACCAAACTTATAACAACATTCCGTTTCCAAAAGCACCCACTTCAGCAAAATCGATCGCAACCTTTCAGTTCACGAGGTCGCCGCCATGTCACGCCATATTCAATTAACTGGCCGCTTGCTTAATTACAATTTGATAAAGTTAGGTTCTAAGTGAACTATCTTCTGGTGAACTTAGTTAACTGACCATTATCTTTGCCTTTGTGCACGGACGCGGCCGAGCCTAATTGGGGGACGGCGGAAGAGGGGTTAACGTGGATAGGAAAATCTTCGACAACCTTGTCTTATATGCTGCTTAAAATTTAATGCAATGGTGGTGTAACAGATTGCATTTAATAAGAGCTCAACTTTCATTCGTGAAGTAGTTCGAATCCTGCCATGTTCTAATGAATTCTTAGGTACTTACTCTTAGAAAAAAGGGACTTAAGTACAATTTTGCCAAGTGCTCTTACGGTGAAGGAAAACATCGTGAGGAAACATATATGCACGTCTATAATTCTAGAGTACTAATTACAAAATGGCCATACGGTTCACTACCTATCACGTGAATGCAAATATACTTACAGCAGCGAAAAGGGGGTGACTCGCGAGTCATCACTTCCCCTTCAGGGGTTTACAGTCCTGAGCATGTAAGTACATAGGTAGTATAATTATGTATGTCTAAGGCCCGGGTCTCCTATTTACGCCGTAGTTCGCGTCCAGCGTCACGCCGTAGGCCGCGTCACAATGCTCACTATAGAAATGTACTGATGCGGTCTCCCTCACACGCCGACGTTGGCGCGTAGACGTAATGAGCATCGTGACGCGGCCTACGGCGTGACGCTGGACGCGACCTGCGGCCTAAATAGGAGACCCAGGCCTAATAACTTCTGACGAGCATAATTATGTTGGTCATGTCCACACTAGTCGCGCGCCTGGGCCGGACGGTGGCGACACTAATCGAGTTATTGTGAGCGACACAATGCGGCAATCAGCCGCCACCGTGTCACCTGCCGCCAGCGACACTGACCGACCTGCAGTTTCATGAAAATTGTAGAATACAGATTTTTACGAGTAGACGACCGAATGGCGTAGTGGTTAGTGACCCTGACTACTGAGCCGAAGGTCCCGGGTTCGATTCCCGGCTGGGGCAGATATTTGTTTAAAGACAGATATTTGTACTCGGGTCTTGGGTGTTGATATTTATATTAAGTATCTATCTATCTATGTATTTGTGTAGATATATCAGCTGTCCGACACCCATAACACAGGTTCTGCCTAGCTTGGGGTCGGATGGCCGTGTGTGAGATGTCCCCACATATTTATATTTTTAACCCGACTAAATTCAGAAGGCCTTAGTTGCTTTATTACACTGGCGGGGAATGAAATAGTTCCAGTGACATAGCACCGAATTACTCCTTAAACGGAAAAAAAACTAACTTATTGAAGCCGGATGCAATATTGAAGTAGGTACATTTAACAGCGCATCAGAATACCTATCAGGTACCAACTAAAAACTAAACTATTTTGATCAAATTCAAACTTAAATGTTTGAATAAATTGGGGTTAATTCGACATTTTGTAAATCGATTAACTCGTAAACTCTTTTAAAGAAGATAGATTTTATCAGTAAATTTGCCATGGGAACTAGGGAACTTTAATATTTAGTCCTACTTCGCCAGCGCCTTTTTCCGGGGTTTCACACTTTGGTCCTTATTGAAAGATTATCTCATGAAATTGATTTGATATAACTTAGGTCAAGTTATATATTGACGAGAAGTTGAACATAAACATAAATTCTAATTCTATTACATTCGTCTCTCGGTTCCGTGGTATACAACGAGGTTCATTTTTTTTCACGAGTACCTACCTAATTATTATGTAAAAAAATACAATCTAATAAGGTGAGCCAACTGACATCCCCATTAGTCCGGGTATCAAACTTGGAACCTTTACAGCTTAAATTTCAGTTATTTTTCATCGTTTGTACAGCATATTATGTGCTTCCCAAAAAACAAGTAGGTACTAGTACTACCTAGGTAAGTAAATAGCAATTTGACAGCCATCTAGCCGGTGTAACCTTTTTGAAAAAGAATTACACTAAAGCAGCCTATTAGTAATTCCAGAATTCCATTATTGTTGTTAAGTTGGCATGCCTATGTCGCCAACAATATGATCAGGATAACATACACGCTCGTTCGATGTTACACGGAACATTTAAAAGCTTACCGCCTCAGCAACTGCTGTCGCTCTATCAAGTTGACACAGGCCATTCCCGTATGGACACTTTCAAAAGAGAGAAAAATAAACCTTTGACTTGTATTATTTATTGGTTGAATTGCTTTTGATAGCTACTTATTATAAATGCGAAATTGTTTAACTTTGTTTTCCTTCATTCTCGAATTAATAATGGCCGCATATACCAATTTTATACTACAAATTCTAGGGGTACCTAGAAAAAAGCATCAATGACATTATATGAGATGAAGAATTCAATTAATCATATTATACCTACTTAGGTACTTATAAATTAAAAGTCCATCTCTAGTATGAAAACTTCCAACAGCTAAAATAATATATTTTTACTCTTATAGGAAATTAGTTTTACACTGAGCTTAAAATGGGAGTAGGTGTGTGTCCTACACGGCACTTGCTAAGGTTGATATTAAACAAATTGGCTCGGCATCGCGTTTTACTGCGCGTGAGAGTTCGTTATAATATCCAACTCATAGGAGATAGGCGGATTTCCGTTTCATCATAAGATAATAATCATCCACTGCTGGACATAGGCCTCTCCCAAGGCCACAACACTCGGTCCTCGGCCTTCCTCATCCAACCACTACCGACTACCCGCCTAAGGTCGTTAGTCCAGCGGGCAGGAGGGCGTCCCACGCTGCGTTTGCCTGTTCGTTTGCTTGGACCTCCTTTGGCTTGTGTTTTCCTTCAATGGATTACTAAAATCAGTTTTGTATAGTTTCGGTGACGCAGGGAATACAGGGTTTACTTGAGAGAGGGTGTTATCATGTATGAAGAGTTATTTGAATAGACTGATAAAAAAGAAATTGCATTATTGATTTCAACAATTTTATAGCCTTATTTAGAATTAAGAAACTACCAATGCAAATGGATCCATATTAATGCGTTACGTATGGTACTCTCACAATTCGCAAATATTTTTATGGTATTTTTCATACATATACCTAATATGTATGAAAAATACCCTGATTACACCTACGGAGTAGAGTGACGAGACAATATCCTCGAACGGCTAGCAATTGACCGAGTGTTTGTGCTTGTCTATTTGGTAGGTATAATCAGGGTAAAAGAATGAATTTAAAAGGTATTTTTTATAATAAAAATATACATAAGTGGTTCTCTCAATAAACGAGAATTTATATATGTAGGTATATGTCAAACTTCAAAACAAAGCCAGCGAATTTTCACAGTAAATGCATTTAAAACGCTTAAGTAATAAACGCTATCGCTTATGACGAAGGCGGCATTACGTCGGCGCGGGCGCAGGCTCTTTGCCGCATCTACACCTGTTCGTCAGCCCTTTGCCGTCGCCCGACGATTGTCAAACTTTGCTATAATGACAGGGAAACTGTGGAGTAGGTGTTAGGTGCGTATATTTTTGTCAAGGTTTGTAGAGCAGTCTAATAAGTAATAGGTATAAATAGATAGGTAAACTACCCTATTGTTGACACCCCTCCATTTATTGACACAGCGCGGAATAATTAAAGAAAACAAGACAACGCTTCGTTCTATTTAGTGATATTTATCTTTGAATGCAGCAGTAATAGTTATTCTGTAATGGTAACACTCGGCAGTCCTTTTCACAGCAATGGCTGACCAAATAAAACATAGACAATTCGTGCCTCTCCGTTGCTTCTTCAAATTTCGCCATCTTGGATCGCTTTTTGCAAAGAACAGTGGCTAATTTAAGAAGAAATTTGCTAGTAATAATTGAAAAAAATTATAAATTTGTTATTTGGACTGAAAAGTGAACAAAATTCCTTTTCCATTTCTTACCTCAAAAACCACTTATTTTCGGTTATAACTTCGAATTTAGGTGGTGTCAATTATAGGTAGCACTTTCGGTATATTTTCCTAATATTGACATATTGGGTCAATAATTGGAAGGAATGTTTTTTGTTTTCATGTTAATATTTTTGCTTTTTCCGGTAGTATATCCTATAATGATCATGTTAACACTATTTAATCATTTATCCCACACGAATTTCCAATTCATGACACAGTGTCAATACAGTGAAATCCAATTATCGACATAGTGTCAGTAATCTATTTCCCTATTATTGACATGTCTATATATAGGCAAAGTGTCAATAATTAGTCTCATAAACGATAAATATTTTTATGGGAGCTTACTATACTATGACACTCAAAAAATTACTTTTCCTGCTTCACTTCTCACTGCCTTCCTGCAACCTATACGAAGTCGTCTGACTATCAGGTGGCCTGCCAACTGCTCTACGTCCACCTGTCATCATTTTGCCTGTCCAAAAGTGTCCTGCACACTTCCCACCCAGCTGAATCCACCTCGTAATCTATTAAAACTGGGATTCTGACCCGGCGGGTAAACAATGATCAAGATAGGTGTTAAGATTCACAAAATTGAATGATATCCAGCGGTATCGTTCGTTTCGATTGGGACACTGGACATTACCTTAGTCTTGAACATGTTTATCTACAGGCCAACCCTCAAGGATGCTACGTGTAGTTCTGCGAGCATAAACTGGAGATATCAGAGGCATATTCATGATTCATAATGTCTTCATCAATACAGATGTGACAAAGCTACACCACACTTTTTCTTTGGCCTTTCTCTTCCAGCAGCTACTTACCAGGTACATGTCTAAGATCAGCCTTGGTCCTGATGGCCAAAAGGCGTGCTATGTCACGCTTGCCTGTTCGTTACCTCCACTCGAGAACTCGATTACTCCAACTGTCTTTCTTCTTGGGTGGCTGGCCTATTGGCATCTCACATTGGTTCTCTGATGGATTGATTACCCCATTTCAGTCCGCATTACGACTTTATATCAGTGGACCTGTTAGCCCAGCCGTGACCACGTTTCTGAACCATATGGCATCAGCAGCAGGACGCACTGGCTGGAACCTTTGAGAAATGCCCAGGAGATCATGAGACGAAGCAGCCTAACTCAGTGGGACTAGTCTGCTAGCATCAGTATTAGATGCAGTACATATGGTATGTCAGATAACTAGCTGACGACTTATGGTATGTGACACTTATGGTGTTTCAATATATCACCGTGATATACCAAATAGAGAACCGGACCCATGGTACCCTCCCAAATATAGGTTTAATTCCTGTTAAAAACGGTTTTTATTACATAATATCAAGCATGTCAATAATTGGTACAGGAGGTGTCATAAATTGGAAAACGCGTGTCAATAATTGGGAAATAGGGGTTCTTTCAAATTTATAGCTGATAATAAAAAACTAAGACTATAGGGTCATTGTTTTGTCAAAAATATTATAAATGAATATACACCTGAAACCGCTACAGAAAAAAATACCACAATACTAATATTTTATGCGTATTTATGGCCAGTTTTGCAGACAACTCGTCTTAAAGTGTCAATAATTGGGTAGTTTACCCTATTACTTTTTATTTATTTTAAAATATAACGAAGTGAACAGTTGATCTTTTGTATTGGTACCTACATCATTTAAAATATCTACCATCACAAAAAATATTCACTGCAGAACAAAATCAAAGTGCCACAACCACAACAGTCTGTCTATGGTCTTCCTTCTCCATAACCACGTCTAGTTCTACTTATCCTATTCCTACCGTTTTCGTCAAAATACACCACGTTTTGCCGATTAACAACAAGTTTAGGCTACCTCTAATGCGATAATTTTTATTAATTTCAGAAACCTACACAGATCGAAGATGGCATGCAATTCAATACTCATACCCACATTCACATACTCAATACTCAATTATTTATTGCATCCATAAGTTTTACAGGTGTTCAATTCATTAAATTAGGAACTTTATGGACCCTGTCGGGCACAGCAAATTAAAACTAAAATAAAATAAAGGGTTTACAAATATCCTTACAAATTCTCAACAACACATCGTGTCTATAGATTTCCCTGTTTCCCCTACATCCCGTAATCAATTAAAGTGATACGCGGCGGTGACCGCGCGACAGGCATATCGGCCTCTTTGACTGATGATGATAAAAAAGTGTCCAGCGAAGGACCCTTGGAGGGGGTGAGATGAACGATGGTATGTTGCGTATAGCCGAGTAGGATATTAACTTTGTGTTTTTAAACGGCAATTTTACGAAATTGAATAGTGATGAAATTAAAATGTGTCAGTATGTAGATAGATAGATAAGTTATTTATTTACTTAACGCAACACATACACAGGTTACACCAGTTAAATTAAACCAGAGGGCTAATACGCATGCGGCAGCAGTGTACAAAATTACAAAGAATAATTTTTGTTGCCGTTTTTTGTGTTGGCACTTGTTTCTGTAGCAAGGGTAGCGTTGTCAGAATCTGCATGAGCCCGCTAACTCATTTTATACACACAATTACTTATGGTTGGCGATTCAGTATAATAACTCGTATTAATAACTATTCACGTCATTTAAGTTAATAGCTTTAAATTAATTTGACATAGGTACCAACTCTACAATATTTTTTTTCTACAACGTAAATATAAATTGCCTTTCAACACAGAAATGTGTAGATGCCGTTGACAAATTGAAAACCTTTAAATAAGCTACTAATAGCTTTTTACTTTATCAAGTTAATTACATGCTCATTACTTTAAGTGCACCTAAACTTTTTAACAAGGAAATTATGTTTTGCTATATATTTTACTCTGCCTAATTGGTATTGCTTTCAACGGATTCTTTTATACTTATTTTATTGCAATCTCGAGAAACCAGAAGGAATTCATAATAAAATCGAGAAATCAGGAGCCCTTACTAAAATATCTTGCATCAAAAAGCATTACATTAAATGTCACCAAATTATGTTATGTTCCAACGGCGACAATGTTCGAAACGAAACCGAGTTTAAAAAATTAAAAACAAAACGCCGCGCCGCGTCCTGGCCGGTAAAAAAGATTCGAAATTCGAAAAATAACCGGCCGTAATCTAAGCTGTCGTCGGACAGAAATAAGGTAAGAATATGAAGTGGGGGTCTAATGAGACAAAAGGTTAATGAGCACAACAATACGGCCAGTAAAATATTCGATTTATTTACGTGGGACAAGCGAGGGCTTCGATCTGATAATAACCGAAATGCCGAACAGTTAAGGCGGAGTTATGATTTTAGAATTTATAAAAAAAAAAGTTTCTTGTTATGCATGCGTATCTGTTGCTTTAACAACATTGTAAAAGGGACTATAGATTTGTAAAGTTTAGGTAGATTTTCTGCCCTCTTTATTATACTTGTTAACTGTTAACTGTTTACCGGTCTTCGGTATATTTATGGTCGGCATACTGTTTCTTCAGCAAAAGATGTTATCAGATTTTATTATAAACTAGCTGGCCCAACGAAGTTCATACCGCCTATTACCATACCCCTACCCTTGTTACCTTTAAAACCTTTCTTGGACTTCCACGAATATTTCAAGACTAAAATTAGCCAAATCGGATCGGCCGTGAACATCAATTCATTTTTATTTATATAGATAGATAGAAAATAGATATTCAATGGACTCGAAAAATATTTAAATATAAAATTTGTATAAGATAGAAAGCTTGTCCTTAACAAGACAAGTCGCCGGGGACAATGATCAAATTTCATTTTTATTGTTATCCAGAGTCCATAATGAGTGGTCTCATATACGCCGCAGTAAAACGCTGACCGACAAAAAGGACAAAACAAAACACACATGGATTCCTTGCTACGTCCATGTTTTTATCACTTCAAATAATCATTAATAAAATTGTTATCTGCGTAACAAACTTCTAAGGAGATAATCTTTGTGTTTATAGCAAATTTTGGTATTTCGGTTTGGGAGGAAATTCGAAGCTGTAAAGGTTTCAGACTAATTTTAGTCCAAGTTTTGTATCACCATTATTTGCAATACAAAGTGTGTAAGTGTGAGTTAAGTGAAATTACCTTATTTTTAAACGTCAAATTTATAAAGTTAAAAAGCTTTTTGTGGAAATATACCTAGGTACCTACTACCTACCATGATTTTTGTAAGTACATATAATTTTACTATTAAGTAGCTCTTAAACCCTTAATGGATTTCTGCTGCTTGTATTAGGCATATTGTATTTTTTTTGTGTAATTTATTATTCAATAAATAAATGAAAATGAATATTCAATAAAATACTGTATAATAATAATAATCTTATTATAGTTAACGTAACTCTACAAAATTACAAAATAACGCGCTGATGATACATATTTGATTAGAATACATAAATTCACCGTATCACCAATAAAATAAGGTGTTTATGGTTAAAAATATGTATAGAGCGTCTTACTGGCAGGCGGTTTTGTTGCTTATAACTTTATTTATGTCTTTTTCAGTCACAAGTACAAAAGGGATTATTCAAATCGGGACAATAAAGAAAGTTAATTTATTTCACATAAGCTTTTCACTCGGAGCGGCCTGTCATTGTTCGATAGCATTAAGAGGGTATTTATTTTACACAATAAAATAAAACGCACTGATATGTCCGTGTAATCCAAAGTGACGTGCGCAAACGCAACCTGCTTTTTTATTTCGGATTATGTAATTAAGTACTTACTAAAAATATTATATAATTTTCTATATTACGTAAAATACGTAGCTATAGAAATTTGTCTTCAAAGCCCATACATTTACCACATCACATAATTAACCCCCATTTGTTCTGCATTTTAAACTAAAGCGCTTTGGTTTAAAATTTGGAAAATTGTTTCTGTGATATATAATTTCGAAGCCGTTCTTTCTAATCCTAAAGCAAAACACTAATAAAAAAAAACGAATTCTAAGGCTCCATTTTAACCACAATATTCTCGGAATACCTACGTTTTAAGTAGTTCTCTATTGCGTATCTTTTTTTAAAGTCACCGACAAAAATGTCTCAACATGCACAAAGTGGGCTGCGGTTTCTGTCTGTCTGTCACAGTATTCATTTGTCACGTGTAATCGAACCATTAGTATAATTGCCGTTTATCGGCGAAACCGGGTTGAGCGGCTTGTATGTGGGGGCTGTGGATCAAAAGGGTAAACTTGTTCTTAATTATTTGTTTTTTTATCGCATTTAAAATTCCGCACTTACATAGTAAACTGAGGAGCAAATTTCTTGAGATAGCGCGGTTTTATTCTTTAAGTATTTACAAGGTAATCTGGGACGTTAAAATCAGTATACAGAGGATTGTTTTTTATTGTCTTATTAATTATAGGTAGGTCTAGTATTAATCAAATACCATATTATTATTTTTTATATTTTTCACTTTCAATTAAGTTGCATTTCCTTTAGCGAGTACGAATATCATGATTAGGTACCATCAACCATCCCGCACCAGCAAAGGGACCCAAAATGTGTCACCTTTGCAATGGTCACGTACTCAAGTTACATTGTTTCTAGCACACAATTGCCACGATCTTCTTAGCAAGCCTACATCCGTAACTGTTTCAAACTTTCAACACCACCACCGGAATAAAAGAACGCCGCAATTATGCCCAATCAAACCTATACACAGGCATCCATGAATGACCTTTGTTTCAGCAACCTGACAAAGACGATACTCTAATGAGAACGTGTTAAGCTGTAAAAGCGGCTACATCAAAGGCCACCAGAGCAAATAAAAGATGGCGATCAATACGAAACAATGTGAAAAGATGTGCGCATTGTTTTATATTTAAGTGAAACAACAATAGGTAGCGCTTTCAATGGATAATGCCGCCACAATGAAGGGGATCTACGGGACATTTAGTCCGCAAGTAAAATATGTAGCAGCCTCTATTAACAGTTGTTATATGATATTATATGTACTCCTAGTAATTATGTTTTTTTTGTATCTACTTAATTTACCTTCTCTTTTTCATGCAGAGCAATCAAATAGGTTAATCCTACTGTTGTCAAGATGAAAAATATATGAATCAAGATTGCAAATACGTATTTAATCTAATCAGTTTAGACGTCAAACTTGTCCACGTAATCTATACTTAACTAATTCTAACAATATTTTTATTTCCTTCAGGACGCCGTCGCCTGTCCCCGGTCTCCCCTATACCAGGCGAACATAAGTGGACAATAGCGGACAAGCATCCCCTTGTGAACATAATGTAAATGTGATATACAACATCACATTGTGCCGTCGCGTCGCTCCCGCCGCGACAACCGAGACGGCCTTTGCGAGATGCCGCTCTTGCGCGAATCATCCCGGCCTACTTGCAAGTAATTGCAAGCTCCTCAGATCTGAGCTGCCCTGATACTTTTTAGCTAGACGATGCATGTGGGATGTTGGTATTGATATTGAAAATCCACAATTCAATAATTAGCAAATTCGCGCTTGGCATGACTACTTGCATAAGAATTGCATACTCTTCAGATCTGAGCTGCCCTAGTACTTTTAGCTAGATAGAGGAAGAGGTGAACACTGAGAGGTTGAAAATTTAAAAAAAACCTAAGTATAAGTAGTTTTTATCGTAATGTGGTACATTAAAATTTACATATACAATTATTATATCCTTAAAACCCTTCCTTCATTGGAAGGAGACCCGTGCCCCAGCAGTGGGGACGCGATGATACAATTATACATACTTTATTTACATAAATTTTGACATTGATTTCTTTTCTGAAATCTGAATTCCTATTAACAACTGAATTGAAAATAGAATATTAAAGGACGACACAATATTTAAATATAGAAAATACCTACCTATTTAAAATAAAATACAATAATCATCAAACACAGTACTTCTACTACATGGCTTATAAAAACTATTAAAAGGGCATCGACCAGTGTCAACTACTAAGCAGGTAACGTGTATTGTAAAAAATAATAACAAAGCTGGTAACAAAACAAATGCCGCTCAGTAAAAAGTCCAATGAACCTGCAGTAGTAGGACTATACTATGTAGTATACAATAACCAATATGAGACTGTCATAAAAGATCGCTATAGAGCTGTTAAAGATCCAAGAATAGAAAAGGAGGAGAATTTCCAATGTAAAGTAGGGATTAAAGGAAATGGAGTGACTACAGGGCTCTATCTGAGCAGTTTTAGTTAATTTTTTTGGGAAATCCTTTTTTATTTACACTCTCGAGAAATGAAAAAGATCCAGTGACAAATTACTTCAATTTACTCCTAAAGTATAAAGGCCTAGCTCAGTAACGATGTCTGCAAAAATAAAGTAGGTAGGTACATTTAACACCGCACCATAGTCAACAATATTACCAACTAAAACGTACATTTATATTGTGTTTTAGAATATAATATTATGACAATTAAATTAATAGAAGTATACATAACTGCCAGTTTCTTTAATTATTCTGGAGCAAACCAACATACAGTACCTTTTACCGAATCAGTATGTTAAGTATAGTTTATTATAGTATCGATAGAGTCTATAGTATTGGGTTGTTGATTAGTACAACTATTAAAGTAGAAGTCTCGGGAGAATGCGGTTAATAGCTGACTAAAAGCCAAATTTTATGTGTTAGGGTTCCGTAAGAAAATAAATCTTACAGATCTGGAAGGATAAACAATAATGTGTAGTGAGTGTCCTGCCCTTAATAAAATATATTAGTACTCGGGTACGGTCAGATGAAGAGAAACCTGACCCCCCTCTCATAGTAACAATGCTTCTGAGTGGGGTTATACAGCACATAACCCCTTGGTGCACATACATATAGCATAACTTATATGCTTGCTATATGTATGTGTACCAACTAAGGTATTCGGTAAATAATGGTAGAACAAAGCCGAGGACAAAGTTTCGCTATATAGCATCTGTATAAACTACTAGCTGTTCCCGCGAGCTTCGCTTCTCCTTAAAAAGTTTTCCCGCGGGAATTCCGGGATAAAATTAGCCTATGTTCTTTCTCAGGGTCTAAACCATATGTATACCAAATTTCATTCAAATCCGTTCAGTAATTTTGGCGTGAAAGAGTAACAGACAGACAGACAGACAGACAGACACAGTTACTTTCGCATTTATAATATTAGTTGGAAGTTGGATAGTTCTATGTAATCTATAAATATCCTATTTATACCTATCTTCTCCCAGTCACGCATTCGATTATGATCTCGGTAAAAAAATAACTTGGTAATTTTGTGGATTGGAAATTACGCCATTGCCAAATGCACATGAAAGCGATGTAACTTTGTAATAATGTTCTACCAACTCTTAAAGCTTAAAAGCAACCTACGGAACTAAATAAATACTTTTTTAATCAGTCTTGACCGCGTTTTTATAGTGCACAATCAAAATGGTCGGCAATTGTCCAGCTAATTGTTATTGATGTTTTTTTATTGTTATATTTTAATCGCCGGCTTCAGATAATACAATTTTTGTTTTATATTCGTTATTATCTTCACCTGGTATCAAATATTACGTTATGTTGTATGCAATGTGCCTAATTGACGTAAATTCTGTTGTAATGGTTAGTTAAAATTCCTGGCTTACGCTTTTATTATTTATTTTATTGCTGTTGTTTGATTGGTCAATTAGTTTTGGCATTCTGAAGGAGTTGATTTACATACCGCATTTGTGTAAGCAAAGTTCTTCAAATAACTCTGTTGTACTTACAGGATATTCGAATAGGATATTAAAAGGTCTACACTACTTAGTAGGTATAGTTATAAGATATAGGTAGTAAGGTGAAAGAGAGTAACCCAATGAAGTTGACATTCTGAATAACTTTTGATATACGAATTCGCAAAATCGGACTCCAGTTTGTCGTTGACACGCTAAGAAGAAGAAGAATTCAACGGTGTCACTGTGGAATAGATCCTAATGACCACAAGGTGCTATCGATTAATTAGCAGAGCTCAAATCGCTGTCAGGTTCCGTCTATTCAGATTTCAGAGTCACATTTGTTAGGGTGCGTTCGCACTGTGCGTTTTTCTCCGCGATTCAATGCGACGATACTTCAAAGACACGCGTTGAACAGACAAGTGGCTTACAAGGACTGACCGGGAGCTGGACAAAAAAAAATATTATAGACTTATGTTGATTCTGATGTTGGTGATAATGATTTAATATATGCAATCAACTATGTTCCTGGTGGCAATTTATAGAAATATTTTTTTTTTGTTTCCTGAATGTAATTCCAATTTTTTTAAAGTGTTTTCAATTTGTGTACGTAATTAGTAATGTAGCACAAAACTAGCACACAAACAGCTTTTCCTTCAGTATTGCCTCTTTTTATTGTAGAGTGACTTTATCAGAGGCCAATTCAAACTGATCTTAGATTCGTAGATTGGTTATAGGCAACATAGGTATATATAATTTAATTTAATTTTACTATTTATTATTGTATTTGTATTTGAATGGGTCTTACCTGTCAATAAAGAAGTTTATTATTATTACAATTGCCATAATTCCCGATATCACTGTAACATTTGCTCCTGGCCTATCATCGGCAAGTGGCTGGCTCAGGCGGCGTCAGTTGTCCACTTAATTGGCTTTTACATAGCATTTAGGACAGCGGCGAGCCGGTGGGAATGTTCCTACGTCTGTGTGAATGCAGCTTTAGATCTTAACACTGTACTTAGTACTCGCATATTTTGCATAATAGCTGATGTTTAATATGTGAGAACAAGAATATTTAAATGTAGGTAAAATTAATTTGAACGTTGTATCAATCCTATTTAATCCGTATTAAAGTGTATTTTTTAGCAAACACTTTACTAAACAAAACTGACAGACCCATTGTTTTTACGACAGCAAAAACTCTGACATTAACCCTTTAGTGCACACAACAATTACACAGACCATTAACCCTTTAACTGGCGGGTCTAAAAACCGAGGCACGCGCGGCAAGTTAACCCTTCAAATGTAAAAACGTGGCAAAATAGCGACGCGTGCGCAGCGCTGGTCGCCAAGCGTGAAGTATTAATTACGGGTTAAATTTTCTCGGAGTACATAATTATTTTACTTACAAACAGGACGTACGTAGTTAGGGTTAGTTATACGGTTATTTGTGAAATAAAATAGTAGTGTCAAAAATTCCTAATTTTTTAGTAATTTTTCCGTTTTTAAAAGATTCCGTTACTAGATGTTTATATTAATTAACTAGCATGTCATATCACACTTATAATTTTTCACCATAAAGCTTTATTTTCGTGCAGGTCATACATTTGTTGCTACTAAACTAACCTAACAATATTATTAAACAAAATATTTTTTTATATAAAAATAATAAACCTAGATAAATTAATGTATTTGAAAACATAGAAAAAGTAAACTCTTAACAGTATTACGAGTACATCCAATTCACGTCTCTCTTTTTACTTCGCCGCCTTAAGGGTACTTATTAGTATTTCAATGAATTGAGCTAGAAATTTTCTATGTGTAACATGGATAGCTACATTTTATTTAGGTTTAGGATTATTACAAAAATCTGTCATTTCCCGGTAATAAATATAAGGTTCTAACAGTTCTTAACTGAAAAAAAGGCTTTATACCTACTCATTTAATCATAATACCTAGGTAAAGGTGTACTGCCCCATATACCTAGATAGGTTTCTTTTCATAATTCGTAATTCTATGGTTCCCACCATAAATCTCTTTTCTCATTTACATACGGAACGTATTTTTTACAAACATCCATAAACACTTCCCCTTAACTTCTAAAGGCGAATACACATGCACAACTGAAAAGCTAGCGAATACGCGTAGCTACAGCCATTGTCGGCTCTTCGATGGACGTGTCAATGGAACAGAATAACGAGATAGCTGTGAACTCCTACAAATAGCTGCCGGTGTAGCCTGCCCGGTGTGCGCGCGGCCTAAAGCGGGGTTTTCACGGTGAGATTGACAAGATCGCGGTGAAAAACCCTAGCTCAAACGTAGAGTTTGTCACTGACAAATTATTAAGAAGAAAAATGTCTTCAATATAATAAAAAAAGCAACTCGGTTTTTTTACAAAAAGCTACATACATACACCTGAGAAACTCAACAAAACCTTCAATCAATTATAATAATATGATAAGCGACAATTAACCTCTATTTTGCGATCATTGGTTAATTTTAAAGTTGATTGGTCGTTTAAAAATGGCGGTAAAATATAACGGGTGCTTGATAATAATAGGGTACACATCATCACATCAGTTATCTTGGCATAATGGGATTTCTAATTTGACAACAACACTGAGTAAGAACGGTATTTCTCTTTCCAAGTTTTAGTTACACTCACGAGCAATGAAAACGTTCCACCTGCCATTGCCGATCCATATTATATCACTAGATTTTTTTTATTGCTCGTAAGTTTATTATTTGTAAACATACTTCTTTTATTTGTTATCTTTAGGGATAGGGATAGGGATTTATCATTATGACGGTGGTAATTATGTTTGTAGTTGCAAGTAATGTGGAAACATAGTTAAACAAAACAACAATTTGGACAACAAGGTGAATGGGTATTTTCGTAGTTTAAACGCAGTATAGATTAACTAGCAAAAACATAATAATTTACTTATGTGTACAAACTGATAAATATTACCAAGTATATTAATTAAACTTGTACAGTAAAAAAAACAGTAGGTGGTCTCACGTTTATTTGTTAATGCGTGACACTTGTGACATATATCAGTTTTAATTACAGTTTACACGAGCTGTTTATAATTTGGTGTAATTGTTGTTTTTAGAGGTCCCGTGTGAAAAGATTTAACGGTATTCGATGAGATGGATTTTAATTGCTTATTGCGAGTTATTTTTATTTACGAAATAATATCAATAAAACAAAAAATAAGCCTTTTTAATTATTGTTACCATTGACATGACATTACAAAGTAGACACATATTGAGGTTTTTCACATAGAACCCTCTACCAAATAACTTTTGAAATTCACTTTAATTTTTTAAAGAGATTTATCGTTGGCAAGTGGGCGGGGCGTTTAATTTTATTATTTCGATTCGATTACCGGTGCGTACCCGTTTACTCGTAATCGCTATTCGGAAGAATCGATTCTTTGGGTTCCGCAAATTTCATAACGAAGCCATTTATTTTAATAATAATATGTAAATATATCTAATCTTTATATTATGTGTTGGAACACCCAGGCTTGCTGCTCCAGTTTACTCGGGAGCTAGGCTCGCCAAGCTGAAATTAAGGGGATATGTACATTGTACAAAGGATCCACTCGAGAGAGCCACGTATAGGAGCTTCGCCCCCTCTCAGAATAGAATAGAATAGAATAGACCCTCAGAGTTACCCCCTTCTACCCCTTTGGCTTACTATACGTCTTTTGCAACACCCTGTATAAAATCATTCCTGAAAGAGAAAGTAGTTCCGCTGAGTTTTACTGATGAATTGAACAATGGGTGAATACTGTTTCACTGCATTTTTAACAGACGAAAGGTCACTTTTCTCAAGGTGGAGATTTTTCATTGCTTGCGAGTGTAGGTACTATAGGTAGAACAATGTACAGGACTTGCTATTTGTTATTATGCACAACGTAAAATTCGACTAAATAAACAAACTTGCAGTGACAGTTAGTCATAACATTAAAATCTAGGAACCCAGTCCATCGCTAAACCTCAAACACATCATAAGCCATATTTATAATTCTCACAAGAAGCGGTGTTTACATTTTCTTTCCACACCAGTTCTAAGTAAAAACTTAATAGGATATCTTTAAGTTGATGCAACGGGAAGCGAAGGTTTTTACCGAGGTCCAGTGGTACGCAACCATAATCAACAATACGAGAATGGAGCGACGGCGACGGGAGCCTCCAGGAGTCAACCACCGGAGGTGCCTTCTCAATTCTACATTTATTTATTAAGTGATGATGAAATCCTGATATCCCTCAATAGGAACATAGGGCTCGAAAAAAGGATTTCCACTTCTACCGATTCTACGCGGCAGCATTACTTAAGTAGGTACTATTAAAAAATTAAAACCTTATTTAAAAGGTGTTAAAATCAAAATTTGACAGATTTTTAAGGCGTTGGACAGACATTTGACACCGTTTAGCATGTATGTATGTTTTGATGGTAAAATCCTACGTGTTTTTCCTACTGAGCTAATGTGTGTAAAATTTTGGGACCGTAGATAGACGCTAGAGTTCTTATTCAAATAATAGGTACTACTAATATTGCATCACTAGCTTATTATTATTTGTTGTAATTATTATTTATACCTGCAAGCATGCTTCAAATAATTTCATCATCACTAGAAATTTATAAACGATAATTGGATACAAATATCGTATACCATGCACCCTTTTTCAGACCAAGCATTAATAATTAAAAGCAAAATCAGGAATAAGTCGAGTCGGGACGGCACCTCGGGCAGTCGTCTATTTCCATTTGAAGATCGCCTAGTTTTTCCCCAGTGTTGCGGGCCCAAGTATTGTATTACAAATTGTAATATTCCCCATGTATGGACTTGCAGTTGCCAATGTTGTATGGAGCTGTCCAAGTGTAAATGTAGCTTTATACGAGTTACTTTTGTCTTGTATACTGAGACAACGTCAAAATAATCCTTCAAGGTAGGAGGAAAATTGAACATTTGACTTTTGTGACAAAGTTTCCGGGTTTGAAATTTGAATCCTGATCGAGGAAAAGTATTGTTTGTCATCGGTTATTAGATTTTTCTTTTCAGCCTAGTAGTGGACTGTTACAGGATTTTGGGAGTTTCTGGATGAAATGGAACTCAAAATAAGAAAACGACAGGTAAAATATTAAAGACTACAATATTAAATACTAAATATTTCAGACCATTCACGGTGCATATAAAGGAGCATAAGCAATACAACATTACTTTATAATTATTCGGAATGACACAACGAAATTGCGTGACAAGCCCTCAAAGTTCTTACAACTTCGCATTCAATAACGAGTCGGTTTAGTTTGTTTAAGCGGCTAATCGCCGCAAGACATTCCTCTGCAACATCCTTTCTGACTCAAGTAGTTATTGAGCAACAAAATCTAGTTCTTAGCAGCCACAGCTAGCTTCGACCGACGCCTGCACATCACAGTAGCCTTTCCATAATTACGCACTACAATCGATCTAGTCTTACAGGAAATCATCAACCTGTTCGCCAATACAATATACCTGCGCCTGCGCAAGTGTCATTAGCAGCGCCCGCAGCTCCCGCGCAGCCTCCATTTCCACCATAATTAGTGTTTTTACCTCCCCGACCACTATTGTCCGTTGACCGGCCGCCATTAACCCGACAATTAGAAAAAAAACACGTATTAAACTGATTAGATTCCAATACGTAATTTATTGTCAAGCCATGTAAGCCAGTCACCGGTCTAAGGCACAATGCCCGCTAGAGCGAGAGGCTCGTGTGGTCAGAGCGAGAGGGCGACAGTGGTCCTTGCAAGGTGATTTCAGTTGCGTCTACGCAAGCGTGTGGCCAGGTTGCACGCACACACGCACGTTCTGTACACGCTCGAAATTCAAAAGTTGCAATGTAAGGGATGGCGTGACGTCACGTGGTTTTGACAGTTCCAACTATTGTTTGTGATCGCTGCAGGTTGACAGTTTGTTTTTAAAGACAGCGATGTAAATAAAAAAAGCTCCCGCCTGAGTTTAAACAGGTGTTGCTATTACTTATCAAAACAAACGGATAATTTAATTAAATTGTGATGATTTCTGTAACTTAGTGCAAAAGTGATGGCCTGTGACATGTATAAAATTCTTGAGTGAGTGTTTAGATACGTTTATGAAACAACGTTCCGGTGTTTTTCTTGTGGAAATTTGTTTTCGAATGCTGTTTTACTGAAATGCAGGTGGCATGGTAACTTCTTCATATAAGGTATGTAACTATGTATTCTTATTACATTTTTGGTAACTATTTACAATTGTACTGTTTATTTTATCAACAAATGATACAATAAGTTTAGCTTTTTGTGTGATTTTCGAAAACACAACATTAAGACAATATTTTATCAAGCAACATTTTTAATTAATTACAAACTACAGGTGATTTCCTGTACAAGTATACCTATCTTTTTAAGTGGGTATTTTGTTTATCTAATAATATTTAAAAACAACTGTAAAGCGTGAGAAATTCTAAGGCGCAAGCGCCGCCACGGGCGGTCGCGTAGTTTTAATAAATCTTCTGGCTACGAAGTAAACGCGTGTTATACCTATATTTTATCAATACTTGCTAGTAAATTTATCACTTTTGTCTTTCTTACTGTCTAAACTACTTGTTTTCTTTCATTTGTGTTTGAAAACGAATAATGCATCCATCAGCACAGCCCGTAATATACTCAAGAACAATGAAAAAATTCCACTCACAAAATGCTGACATCAAATGCCTCTCGTTTAATTTAAAAATATTAACGTTTTTAGTTCGTAATATCCTGATGCTCTGTTTAATGTACTTCAGTATTGTAGACGGCGTCGGCGTCGATAAGCTAGCATTTTTCGTTTAGGACTAATTTGTTTCAACGTCACTAGAACTTTTTCATTGCTCGTGAGTGTAGTTCACTGCAGGGCATGAACCTCCTCCAAAACTGCAGGAATTTTCCATAGTTGGTATCTCCAACTCTCCAAATCTCCAACCATACATTAGGTACCAACTGCTACTGAAATTGACAAACTTATCTTTTATAGATAGATCGATTTAGAATATTATTTATTTATACACAATGATAAAAGAAGTTACATAATTGATATACTAACGCATAGGTACAAAAATGGCGAGCTTCTACCATAATGAATGTTTAACACAGTAATGAATTGAGAGTTTAGCAACATAAACAAGAGTAAAATCAACATCAAAATATGTATTTTATAACAAAACTAGTCTTTTGTCACAGCTTTCATTGATGTAAACTCACGCTTGGGTAAGCACAATGTTTATTACAGAACCTAGGTCTCGCTTCAATGCGCCTAGGAGTCTAGTAGACCTAGGAATCTCACGTGTCTTAAGTGAAATAAAGTTAGGCAACCTAACAATAAGAGACAGGGAAATCATGCCGTATTACCTAAGCTTGTAGATGTAAAATAATAGTTCTACCTACATTTTGTTCTACCTAGCTTTGTACTAGTCAATATACCTAAGGTATAATATTTATGATATACCTAGGTATATTATTTAGGTATTCTCAGATATTGAAAATTGCTCGATCGATTTCGATGAGTTTGACATAATAATTGTAATAATACGAGTGATTCAAGAGGAAAATTTGCATTCGTGTCAACGCAGATTTTAGTATGTACTTAGTAAAATAATAAAAAATATTCTAAAATTATCAATTTCAAAACTTTCTTATACAATAATTTCTAAGAAAACTTACATTAAAACATGCTATGTCAGATGCCATATTAACTCAAATACAAAATTTATAAGGTATACATTCGTTACTTTAATAATAAAAGGCTACGCCGAAAATGTAAGTTCGTACGCTCGTTGATGTCTTTTGTATGGCGCATTTGGACGCCGCGCGGATGCGCCGTGGCGCGACGGTCTCCTTATTATATTGTTGTCTTATTAGTTTTAAATGATATTATTTATATTTATTATTATATTCTTGTAGGTATGTATATGTCATGTGCATTTTTATTGTTAGTATGTGAATTTTTCACTAGATTTTGTGTATTGAATTTTAAAATAAATCAATCGAATTGAAAACTCTTACTATACAATTCAATGTGCATGCACATATTATCTTATTTATGGCGATACAATTAGGTTGTATGTACCTACTTATATGGTTAAAAGTAATGGACAAAAATAACCCAGTGTTCACAAAATGTGAGTCAATTTCAGTAATAACACTAATAACGACCTGTTAATTCTTACATTAAACATTACCGGATATGAGAGTTTATGTAAGAAAAGTAATTGTCTTGAGGTTAAAATTAAATTTCAACGGCTTAATAATCGCTGGACTTTGGGGAAATTTTCAAAATTATACAGGGCTGCTATGCCGCAGAATCGACGCGCTTCTCGCTTAATTTTTTAAAAGCTATAATTTTTCTTCTTTCGTGTTTTACGGGTGGCACTGATTTTAAGCTTTCAAGTGCGAGTAGGTACTAAAGGCATTTTTTGCATTATAAATGTCTGAAATAGAGCAGAATTTCATTGCAATATAAGATAGAACTTTTAATTTTAAGATTGTTTTGTATTAGTACGAGCGAAAAGTATAAAAGCGTAATAGTAAAACAAAAAAAACAAAACTAATCCGAAAACCCTTTTCAGAACGCACTTAAGCACCTATCTTCCTCCCAACAGCAAAACAATTAAAACATCACTGGCTGGCATTAAATTATTTACACTGCGATCGAAATTAAAAACAAAGTTTAAAAAAAGAACGCGGCAAAGGAACAAGTGCATTGCGTGCAGCCGCGGTCCGAATTGCACGGAAGGCGTGTCGATCGTCTTTTTGTTTTGTTATTGACGATCGATGCGTCGATAATCGGCCGCGCAAATTGAAACCTCTGACTTCTGTTAGATAGCGCGCGTGGCCTGGTGGTGATTCGCAAAAGCGAATTTTCTTACTCAAAAAATAAAACTTTTTTTGCAATATACACTCACGGGCAATGAAAAAGTTCCACTGACAAACTGCCGACACCAAACGACACCAATGTTTTCAAATATTAGGTATTTAATTTAAAATTTTGACAAAATATTACCGTTTTGCTCTTGTTTGCCGATGCTCTGTTAAATGTACTTCAATGTTGCAGAGTGCGTCATTAAGCTACCTTTTTCAGTTCAGACCAGTATCAGCATATCTTTCAATTATCACGCAAGAATAATTTTCCAAGTACATTTTAATCATAAGTTATACATGTAAGTAAATACATAGAGTAGTGTTTTATCATAATTTTTGCCACCTCATAATGTGTTTTGAGTTTAAAGTTAATTTATAATATCTGTAGTAATAGCAGCAGATGTTAAAAACAATGTAGACTGCAACTACTATAATGCTTAAAGCATGCAACTTTGTAATTTAACATCAACGATTCTTGTTATTACTTTTGAGAGCAAAAATAAGCTTTTGATTATCATAATCTCGATGTTTTTCTTAATGTTTTAAGTTCAGATGTAATAATAGTAATAATCGATCGATATAAAATGAATTAGATTGAAAAAAAATATTTTTTCACCTGTTTTATTCTTTAAAAAAATGAAACGCGCAACTTTTATTATTACGTATTATTTAATATCTTTTAATCTAAGTAAAATTTTTGCAGTGGTAATATACTTCATTAGACAATATTCAAGTATAAGTATGGAAGAGACCTTTGCCAAGCAGAGGGACAAAATGGGTAAAAAAGTATCTATCTAATTATCGTATAGTGTATTAAGAACTAAGTACTGATTACCCTTAAAGAATAGAGATGTACTTATACAAAACAATGCGGGCAAAAAACTGTTTACTCTCTTATTACTTATTAATTTACACTTGTATGTGTTTTGTATTTTGTTTTTGCGGTTGGCACCAACACAGCGGCTTCTTCGCCGTCTTTTGTTTTCGTTTTGTTTTTTAATCGCGTGTGTACTTTTTGTCCGACTGAAATTTTTTGTAATTACATATTTCCTCCCTACCTATAGGTAATATAGGTATATCTTCTTTGTTTCTGATGTAACTAACATCCTGTTTTTAATTAAGGTACTTATAATTATATTTTTGCAAAGGTAACTAACCTAGGAACATAGTTTTTTGTGAACATAAAATTAATAGTTAGATAGAAAGATAATTCGACTTTAACTTTAACTGCATTAAAATACACTTACGGGCAATGAAATAGTTCCACTCACAAATAGACGACAAACAACCCCAATTTATTAATTAATTTAAAATTTAAACAAAATATTACTGTTTTTAGTTAGTAACATCCTGATGCTCTGTTAAATGTACTTCAATGTTGCAGAAGGCGACATTAAGCTAGCCTTTTCTGTTCAAGATAAATTTGGTGCTTTTCTCTGTGGAACCTTTTCATTGCCCGTGAGTGTAGTCAAGTGATTGATGTTATAAACAGATGTCTATGCCAATAATCCCAAAAACTCAACACCGTTTACGCAGAATAATCCTAGACTGCATTGTATAAAGAATATCTTACAATCAAACCATATTCTTAATATTTTACTACAGAATTTCAAGATAAGTAGGTATATATTATTATGATTTAAGTATAATATTTCTGTGCTGTGATTGGCCAAATTCGCATTGAGCAATACTTTAAGTTCATCCTCACTTACTTGTGCACAAAACAAAAACGGAAATAAAAATACCTAAACTCTAAAACAACAAAAAATACTTATAGCAATATAATATTTTATTAAGGGTAGCTTGCACCAAAAAGTTAATCAAAATTTAATCTATGATGACAGTACTTAATGTCAGAGCAAGAGACAAAAAAAAAATTATTCACTTTTTGCCGCAAGCTACAATAAGGTGGTATTGAGTAGCCTGTCAAACGTCTGTCAGTACAAAGAGTATTTAAAATTTGATTTAAATACGATTTAAAATACGTTTAGCGTTTGGTAAAAGTTCAATCAATATGATCTTGGATTAAAGTTTTTTATTGTAAAAAAAACATGTTGTAAATGTTTACTACTTTAAAATTTATCAAAAAACCGCATAGAATTCACCATCGAACAACAGAGGCATCCAATCCAATAACGAGACAATATTAATATCCTATTGACTCCGCTCTATTCACTGGTTAATTAATTCGAGTGACGGGTCTCGGTAAAGTTTGTAATCCGACAAGAATTCGCCACCCCTGTACACCGTGGATTCAGCGACCAGTGTAAGTAGACCTCTCAGAGTTTATGGCTTAGGTTAGGTGATGGTTAATTTAAAACCTTAGTTTTAGCTGTATTTTTACAACATCTGATAGGTACTGTATTTGAAAAAATATGTGTACAATTTCGCCTATGTACCTACTTACTTACCATTTTTATTTTAAGTGCAATAAATTATAGAATAAAATTATAGATTAAACAATAATCGCAGACGTCTCAGGGGACAAACGAGCCGGGGCGTACCTCCGCCAGCGCCTGAGTCTGGCGATCCAGCGGGGCAATGTGGCCAGCGTGTTGGGAACCCTCCCACAGGGACCAGGCTTAGAAGGTCTCTTCTACATATAGTTTTAGTTATGTACATAGGTTTAGTTTGTATAATATATAGGTAGTTTAGTTTGTAATTGTAAATTATATAAATTATGTAAATAAAAATAAATAAAAAAAAGTAATGTTTTTGTAGATAAATAAAGAAATTTAGTGCAATAAATTATTTTATAATAATTATTATTATAATACATGCAGCGCCATGAGTGGGTATCATTGGTTCATAACCTTGAAAATCGTTATCTCACGAGACCTAATTACATATTATAATAATAATTCTAGTACCTAGGTACCTATTTAACCAACAAAATCATAACTTTATTTAGTTCACACACAGTGACACTCAGCCAACAGCTCATAACTCCCTGGCCTCGTATAATACCTTCTAATGCTGCAAGTTATTTCAATTAGAGGAACAGACCCTTCAGGGATTAGCGGAGAATGCGGTGCATGGCGGCAGTGTTGCCAGTTGGTGACCCGGCTTGTAGGGTGTACTGTGGACCGATTGGTCTCTGTGTCACGAATATTGGTGACTTCATGTAGTTTTTTTTGTCGATAGTAATTCGATAGGCGATTTACTAGTTTCTAATGTTAGTCGACAGTATCCAATTCGATAGGTTCCCTGAACTTTGTATGTGTTTTATAAGTTTGTAATGTCATGCAAATTGCTATCGAATTACCTGTCGATCGACAAGAGTCGACAATGTTCGTGATTGGCACACTGTTTTTGGTTGCCCGCACTGAGACACGTAGGTAACCTATGGATTTATTATTTTAAATGCACAGGTTACCGACAGTAAAAAATGCAAATTTATGGATTAGGCAAGATCTGAAGTATTATTAAGCTTCAAAAGTAGTGTGTTAGATTGCAAAAAATACTCCTGAATTTTGTACCCCAATTATGTTCTCCAATGATACTTATACAATACAACGTATTTCATTCAACTTTGTAACAGATAATGTATCAAATAATCCCATTAAGTATTTTACTGTCGATAAACTTAATGTCCACTACCGCTTCGGAAATTTTTCTATACGAGACGATGCACTAGGGGTCACTCTCTTAATCCACAAACAGAAAGAAAAAATATATTTTAAGCGTTACGTGTTCGCTAGAGCGGTGGTAGCTTAGTCGGGTAAGCGCCCGCTTCTCACGCCAGAGATGCGGGTTCGAATCCCGGCGCTGATATGTACCAATGAGTTCTTTTCTGAATTTAAGTACAATGTATACCATCGCTCTTACGGTGAAGGAAAACATCGTGAGGAAACCTGCATATCTAGATTTAGCACATCTAGATATGTGAACCCACCAACCCGCAGTGGACCAGCGTGGTGGGAAAATGGTCCAAGCTTAGGAAGGCAGTTTAGACCTTGGGGATATGCACAAAGGTTCCATTCGAGAGAGCCAGGTGCAGGTACTGTTACCCCCACAGAGAATAGAATAGAATAGCGTTACGTGTTCTTAGTTCTATCTCGTTGAATCAAAAGTGTACCGATTGCATGAAAATTTGTGAGAGTTTTTAGAGAGTGACCCCACTGTAGCTAACTAGTTGCGTTCCTACATTATTCTTCTGAACTAAAATTGTAGTCAGTGTAGGGAAACTCTTATCATGATCAAATATTTTGAGACCATAATACTATTTTTATATCTAACTTTATCATAGTTAGATATTAAAATAGTATTATAAAAATAGTATTATGGTTATAGTTATTTTACATGTTAGGTATTTCAATAACAAAATTGCCATGTTTTGAAACATATATTTACCTACCATGGCCGTAAATCGAACGGATACCTTTGGGAGCCGTTGAAACAATTGTTCCTCCACCGTCTGGTCGGTCACTTATAAAACTATACCTAAGTGTTATCTACGTCACCACCAAAACGATAACGGTTACCGGTTCCGACGCTTCGGTCACATCACTAGTGTCAGAAGGCTCTCACGGTTTATTGATATATTATCGTAATAATCGTTAGGATAGGACATAAAATATACATCTTCAATAGACAACTTTAAGGCTTAATGTCTTGGACCCGTTAAGCCGTGGTAAGTTAACGACACCGTACTAATTACGTTCTAGATAAAACTATTGTGATCATACGCCCGACATTTCTAATAAAGGAATATTGAAAATGGAATGGCTGAAGCTAAGATAAGTTCTCCTTTATATGACAGGCTTTAGATGACTGTAGCATGTACATTGACTTTCGAAATGAAAAATAATTAACTACCTTTGATGCTTTTAGAATGTATAAGCGCAAGTATAGGTTATTTATGAATATGACGAGCATTGAAAACGTTCCAATAAAAAATTTCGTCACCAAATAGATCAAAATATTTACGTTTTCGGTTGGTAATTTTGATGTGCTGTTAAATGTACCTTCTTCAATATTGCAGGCGGCGTCATTAAGCTAGTCTTTTCCGTTTTGGATAAATTTTATGCTATTGTCACTGTAAATTTTTCAATGCTCGTGATTGTAAGAGTACAAATAGAAATAGATATACTTAAGTGTGTACATTTTTTACTGAGAAAACTGCGAGTAGCTACAACCAGTGTATGAGCGGACATTAAAATTAAAACCTGTTCAAAAGTGAAACCCTCTACAATGCGATCGGTCTAGCTAAATACACACACACATGGGAGAAAATTACACACATATACATGTATATAAGCTTTATATAATAGACTTGTGACATGTTTTCTTTTCACTTAACAGTAATGAAAGGAAATGGCGATACTTACGGAATAGTTAAGAAAAAAATTACGATAGCTAGGCACGCTTTTATTTTCATTTCTCGGGAATAAAATGAAAGTTTGTTTTTAAACTTATTCTTAGTTGTTCTTAGGGATTTTCATATATTTCCGTTTTACACACAACAACACCATTCTTAATGTATATTTCTTGGAATATGAGAATGAGTCATCGTGAAGTATTTTAAAGATTAGTCACCACAGCCGAAAACTCTATGTTTTCCTTAAAACACTTAAATAGGTAATTCTATGTATCTAGTTAAAGTAACAGAAAAACATAAAATCTTTTGATCTCCTTACTCCGTTAAAAGTTAATTTTACACCAATTATATCAATATTATACAAATACATTACAATTGTGTACAAAAGTATGACTTAACTAGTTGCCATAAGAGTGCGGATGCGGCCAATCCTTTTCCTCAATCAATCCACTCGCTGGTCACCTGTGAAACATGAAATTTCTAAAAGAGATTTCTCTCAAGAATACCACAATGAGCCATCTCCAGTATCACTTTTAATACGTGTTAGTTGTTATAAAACAACCTTGAGACCAACAGGTGAAGTGGCTTATTCCTCTTTGGTCACAGATCAGTTGTTTCGTAATAAAGAAAAGTTATCATGCAAATTATTTTATCGGAGTTGATAATGCTTCCCGAAAAAAAAAATTCATTATCGATTTAACAATTAATAATAATAATAATAATACAGATAGTCACGTATCTAAAATCTCCATCCATCCCATCTTTACAGACGTATAATTATGTATACCAAATTCAACAGATTTTTATTCTAAACATTCCCAGAGAAAGAAGTAGAAGAGAATTGAAGAAATTTTCACATCAAATGTCTTCTAAAGGTTGTCTGGGTAAGATTGCTTCAAGTCAAGTCCGCCTATTTACTACTACTATTTTATTTATAAGTTGTCTTTTTGTAATATTTTGATCTATGGTGCAAAATTAATAGTATTCTATTCTAGACTAATTTTAGTAAGCGTAACAATTTCATCAATTGTCATCAGATTATGTTCCCTGTTGGGAACGCACCGGTCCGCGGCGGTTTCCCTCGTTACTCGCTCGCACATTAGAAACGATCGAATCGTAATTCTAATAAGCCCATTAGATGAGACTAGTCGACTGCCATCTTCGAATGTTGGTGTGGATATGCCATTTAAATATACACTCACGGGCAATGAAATAGTTCCACTCACAAAATACTCGTACCGACATGAAACATTTGAACAAAATATTATTGTTTTTAGTTGGTAATATCCTGATTCTCTGTTAAATGTACTTCAATGTTGCAGAAGGCTTTATTAAGCTAGCCTTTTCCCTTCATGACGAATTTGGTGCTTTTCTCAGTGGAACCTTTTCAATGCCCGGGAGTGAAAAATAATTAGCTGTAATTGCTAGGTATAATGAAATCATAATTATCAGATTAAAAACTCACGAGCAATGAAAAAGTTACATTGACGTTTATTGAATGGCAGTGGCATAAAAAAGTTGTGGTGACAATTATATTATGGCACCAAATTTCTCCTAAACGGAAAAGACTATTATTGTACTACTGCAATATTGTATGTTTACATATTTAAAATTAAACGATAACATATTTGGGATCAGCATTTTCTAAGTCGAACTTTTACATTGCTCTGGAGTTTATATTTTCAAATCTACTTACCGTGTCCGAAGTTCCTACATGCGGACTCGCCAGGTTTTGCAAGAGATCCATCGTAGACACTCCTCCGTATATGGCTGTGGCGATCTAAAAACTGGACCAACGCAATGCAGGCATTGTGATAGAGTCTCGCAACTCGTGAGGGTTACTCCAGCAAAACAAAAAAATAACTTACAAAATATGCAAGCTGAAGTGGCTGTGGGCTGGTCGTGGTCATATCTGCCGAAGAACCGATACCGATAACCGTTGGGGTAGACGAGTTCTCGAGTGGAGACCACGAACGCAGCGTGGGACGCCCTCCTGCCCGCTGCCGCTGGACTGACGAGTTTAGGCGGGTAGCCGGTAGTGGTTGGATGAGGAAGGCCGAGGACCGAGTGTTGTGGCGCTCCTTTGGAGAGGCCTATGTCCAGCAGTGGATGATTATTGGCTGATGATGATGAACAAACGAAAGCCGTTGTGCAATTGGTACGTTTAATGCAACCAGACAGGGGGGCTCTATATAGTGGTTATCACTACAGTTTTGATTTTCCGAAGCTTCGGAGCGCTGCGCTATTGACGACTCTATGTCGTTGTATTAAGCGTGCCGACAGCGTGACAATTCTTGTTCGTTCGTCATGGTTACTAACTCGTTTCTCATAAGATAAAGTGACCCCCCTGTCAAGCATGCAGGCCCCCTACTACCATTTCTAAAGCTAAAAGTTTGATTCCGATTCAGACGCTAGTCAAAGTAACAATATCTGAGTCTTGTTACTTGAATTAATGAATTTTATTATTATTAATTATTAAGTGACATAGTTTCATGAATTCAAGAGGATTTCAGTAACAGTTGTATGAATTTTGAATGTTTATTAGAAATATCTCTTTTTTTGTTACTATTGATTTGATGGCTACCTCATGAGTAATTGTTGCAAATCCTTATTTTGTGTCGGCACCGTTAAACCTTCGTAGAACATATTACTGAAAATAAAGTATGCCTATAATTTATCAGCCTGTTCCATTTGACCCACACTATCATTAACACCCTGTATAGAGCAACAACCTCCTTTGCTTTCCAACCGCGTAGTAGTTCCAAATACATAAGGTCCGTAGTTTATGCCCGTACACCTGTGAATTTATGCGCATTGTGCATATTCCGTCTTTGCACCCTGTATATATATGCGCAATTGCGCACTAGAATTTTCTTGCTACCTTCACTTCACCTTACAAGGTTTTTCCGATGGAAACTACGGGATGAAAATAACCCCATTAGTCATTACCTAACTATATAAATTTTAAGCATCTCAAAAATTAGTTGTCACAATCAATTAAATACAAAAATCATATCGTAATAACATAACTATATATATGTGAAAACCTTTGACTGGCATGTTTGTTACTATTAATTTAACTATTCCTAGTTCTATAATTCCATGCTGTTGGTTTTCCATGCTTCATTAATAAATAAATAAATAACATGCAAGTTCAGTAAAGATACTACATTGCTTACAGGGCCTCTAGTACGGGTTTTGCAATTTACGTAAACGAAAAAAGTTTTGGCTTTCTTCTGTCACCTACATACAGTATCTGTCAAAAGTTCCATGATAGTTTCAGCTAGAGGCGCCACTTTGTATGCGAGAAAAATGTTTTTTTTAATAGTTTTTGTCAATCTATCAAACCAGTACTAGACGTAGGCTTATGGTAGTTTCCTAAAATGCACTAGGTAACTGTTCTTTATATTAGTGTTAATGATCAATGTCATATTTAATTAAATCAAACAATAAAACATCGTGACTTACGGATGCATAACGTGTTTCTCTGTACTTTATCACAAATGAAACTTATTGTGTGGAATGTATTAGGTATTTGTAATAATGGTCCATTGTTTGATAAATAATAATGGGCATTGAGGAAACTAGGAACATAGTGCAAAGTTGTATAATGTGGAAACGTGTCTAGTAGTTGACATGACATATGTGTTTTATACGGTTTATCCTCGTGTTAATCTTAATAAAGCATCGACTCCGACAAAGCTCAAAGAAACAAGTGCGAACCAAAAAAAAGTTTAAGGCTTAAACTATTGTTTGTAATTTTATTAAGTACAGAACATCGTATGGTTTGACTTAATGGGTTAAGAGTGTAATTAATATGGTAATATATTCCTATTACAGTATTAAGGGTTAAAAACATATAACACAAAATAAAATTACGTACATACCATATGCCCTTATGGTCTGAGTTGAATCTCTACCCGTAAAGGCTCCTTAGAAATTTCCTCATTAACTATAATAATTACAAACTTCTAAATTAGCATAATCGACCAACCTGCCTAGTCTATGTATAGTGGGGGCCTAGAACACTAACACCATTCTTACTTCAATCGTTTTAAAAGCTAATTTCGACTGCAGGTGTCAAATTTACCCTGTCTTGCACTGTACAGTGTATTGTGTCCATTAATTGTGTGGGACACCCTACCGCGAGTGTGAGTGAGTGTCTGTCGGTCTGTCAGTGATGGACGCCGGCATCGAACCCGGGACCGGCGCATTGACGGTCCGTGAGAAGCTCATGAATAATATTTACGCTGTTGGTTGCTACGCTCCGTTATTGTTGAATACTAAAAGCTGTGGCTTATGTTGCGTTTTGTATGTTGATTGTTGAGTTTGTGGGAGTGAAGTTCCGTCACAGGTTATAATGGTTTTCTAGTTATCCTATAATAAATGTATATATTTGTATAATACCTAGGTATACCATCTGGATATTTCACTAATCATATATTAAACATACATAACCGACTATGGAGAAATTGGCACTAAACCTATACGATGGAGGACCCATCACTGCTACTTTTGACAAACGGTGGTCGGAAAAAAGTTTGTAAAAGCTCTTTAACAAAAACAAATATTTTATATAGGTACTCAATACCCATATTACTTTACCAAACTTTGTTGAAATAAGCAGCCAATTAATTTAACAATTAAAAGAATAAGTCGCGTGATCCATCACACGCGATGGTCAGATAGGGACTGCGGCCGTGTCAAAGGCACAGGTTTTTAATTTCATTTACTTTTATTGTAATACTAATATGGATTAAGATGATATTTTTATCTTGTCCAAGTGCATTTTATTCATGAAGTGCATCTGATAGACCTATTGTAATGTTGAAGGTACATAAGTAGGTAGGTATTTCAAAATTAAATAAAAATAGGTTAGGACTCTTTATTATTAGGTTCTCTTTTTTGGTCTCTTAAATAAGTCTTAATTTTTTTTGTATCATTTATCAACCTTGTTAAAACTAAATAATTTAAACATTCTAAACACTTGAACCAGCACAATGAATGCACCAAATAATGCAGTCACCCACTTTACAAGCGACCGAGGCAGCGGGCCACTAATATATCGCGAGATCGCGGTATCACAATAGGTCGCCATATGTTAATAGGTGCATTGGCAAACAACGGCTGCATTAATTAATATCTTATCTATAACAGACTTAAGCCGTTATAACTTGTAGGCATAGGTCTAAAATCCGAGGCAAGGCTGTAATATTTTATAGAGACCAACCGTGGGAAACAATACCGGACAGTGGTGTGGGACTCTTTGGGACTGCTGGCTTGGGCAAATAAATAGTTTTCTTTGTATTTATGTACATATAAAAAATAGGATCAACAGCGATCTAAATAAATAATATGAAAATAAAATCTGAAAAAACTTACCTAAGTAGGTAGATAATGTTAAATTATTTTTATTTTTGGAAGATATTTTTATCTTTAATACTAAACTTATAATAAATTATACACAATCCTAAAAAAATATTTTACTATGTTTGGTTTTAACGGAGTCAATCAATATCAATAGGTTTCACTATAATATACGAGTACATACTTAGTTATTCTTTAAAATAGACAGACATAAATATCGAATGAAAGTCGCACCAACCTGCTTAAGCTACAGCTACGGGCCTAAACCTACAGTACCATTACGTTTCACCCCAATAAAAAATAAAAACGATTGACTATCCGCTCACCTGTCTTCTCTCGTCAATTGCTCTGTCAGCATCATCATCAGCCATCGGCCATTAGGCGGCATACAATAAGTTAAAGATACTCACTGACAGCTGATGTTGTCAAATTCGTACGCGTTGTTATTGTTAATGGATGACTCTATTGTAATGTAACTAAGGTGTTTAAAACGTGCACCGGAGTATAGACTTTGTAGTAAGGCCAGTATTGATAGGCGGAAGTGCAAGGGTTAGGTAAGATTAACTGAAGCTTATGTAAAAAGCTGAAGCTTATGTAAAAATGATGAACAAAGCAGTAAATGTACAACTTTTTTTTACCTCCACATTCGACGCATTCAATGACCGGGTCGCAGTTATGTAAACTATTCGTGTTCGTATCTAGATTATTTAAGGTACTGTGGCCTGCGCCTAAAAGTATACAGGCGGAGTTTTTAAAATAGCGATCCCTGATGATGAAGGGACCAGCTACATCTGTTATAAATCCGGGAACGTGTTGCGTGTGATGTGTGTAGCAGTGGTGTTTATGTGTTTGTGCTTAAGCAGCATGTGAGCTTGAGAACGCTATTTTAAAATCTCCGCCTGTATACTTTTAGGCGCAGGCCACCGTACTTATCCTCCATGTTGCATGGCCAAAGGACACCCTGCGTAAAGTCAATCAAACTTTTTGGAAAAAATATCTTACTGGCCCAATGAGGAGAGCTGAACATTGTGTTCTATGTATCTTTAAAAATATATTTAAAAAAATGGGTACAATAATAATAGGGTACAAAGATATGTTTTATAAACCTACTAGCGAGTCAAACTGAGCAGTCACTTTTCAGTCGCCACTTACAGTGTGGGTGAAACCTATTGTCTATATTTGTCGTATCAGGTATCTGCGTCGGCTGACGGCTCAATGGAACAAGTCAATAATTATTATCAAAATATTATGTTATGTGGGATGTAGGAAGTATCTTTAACAGCGTTAAGTGTTGGATTATCTACCTACTTCAAATAACTGAAGATATGTCGGCAGTTTAAAACCTGAGTAAAGATATTTAAAGCTTAAGGAAGAGTTGCTGCACTATTTTTATTGTTTAATTCACAGTTTAGTTTTTACCAATATAACATATTTTTTAAACACTTATCACGAAGCCTAGATGACGAGTTTTACAATGGTGACACTTTTTTGGGTAACGATAAAATAAAAGCAATATTAAAGACATGTGTACATAGACTTGATGAAATAAAAACACAATTTAGAAAATAAACCATAAAATTTAATACCTCATCGATCTATAACGTAATTATAAATTAGTCTAATTAATTCTACTCTTAACTAGACTAGTTTTTTTACTTACAATAAAGCAACCGTTACTGCTTTCTTTTTTCTTTAGTTGTTTCCGATTTATGTCTTTTTTATGCAAAATGAGAACTTGAGAACCAGTCAACTGTCTTAGACAATAATTTTACACTTTTAAAAGGTTTTAGAGATCCACATATAAAATCAACAAAGCATTTAACTCCTTTTTAACAGGAGCTCCTTTTTAGACAGTGTAGATGTAACACTTTTGAAATTTGTCTTATTAATTTTGGGTAGTCAAAGGTGACTCGCAAGCGACCTGCTTATCGCTGTACATTACAATTGGTAATTCACATGTCAGTACGCGAGCCGTTTTTGAATGAGTATAATGCACTTAGGGTACACATTTACTTCCAGACATGGACAATATGAACATAATAAAGCATAACTACCACCACCACCACCGGTACCACTATTAATCCATATCTTGTGTGCTTGGCCGCTTCACTTCTTATTGGTGTCAATCGGTAACGGAATTTGGCAACAAATCATAATATTTGAAATGGAGAAACGAAATTGAGAATTTCATAATTACTAATTAGTAACGGCTTAAATATATCACTTTAAGACGTTTTAATATGTAGCCGTGGAAAGCAATGTTGTTAATTAATTTTTTGATGCTCTGGTATAAATTAATGATGTGCTTAGTTTAACATCCGATGATTGTTGGTTTGTAAAAGAGATCACAATCCATACATTATGATTTTTACTTGAAACTTGTCAATCATTATGGTCAGGGTTGTTGCCTACCATTATTTTGAGTAAAATTTAGACATGTATAAATTTAAAAACGGTTTATTATTTTGACAAACTGCCGGGCTTACTATATGTAAGCCTGGTAAAAAACAGGATGTAGCTATTCGCCGTTTTAGGCTTAGTAGACAAAGAAACAATCGTTGAATTAATGCATATAATGTATTTTATCTTTAAAAAAACTTCTCATTAGTCAAATTTTGAAATGCCTGCACTAATTAGACAGGGACATAACAAAAGTAGTTTAAAAAAAACCGAACAAATAAAAAACACGTCACAAACGGGTTCATCAAAGCTGCTACTTATCAAACGATTTAGACAAATAGTCCAAACTCTTTTAACTCACCTCTTTTGTAGTGTAGCGACTATTGCAGAGACATCGAAGAAAGTGACACATTTCTTTTTTATATTAGTATTAGTATTACTATTTTTTTTATAATAGAAGTAATATGGAAACAATATGGTCTACTCATACTAGGCGCCACGGGAGTCAATCTAGCTAAAGAAAAACAAAGTCTCTGAATGCTGCTGCGCTATCAACGACTTTATCTCGCTGTATTACAACGTACCGATGACAACTCTTGTTTGTTTGTGTTTTGTCAAGCTAGAGAAATCAGCGTAGCGGAACACCACGCTACGCTCCTCGACTCGTATCACTGATGTGGGCGCACAGACTGCGAAGCTGAAGTGGGCCTGGGCAGGCCACGTCTGTCGCATGCACCCGGACCGGTGGGCCAGAATTGTCACCGAGTGGGTGCCCAGTGATGGACGTCGGCGACGCGGAAGACCCAGGCGGAGATGGCGGGACGACCTCGACACGTTTTTGCCTCAATGGCCGAAGGAAGCACATGATCGGGAACGGTGGTCAGTTTATAAGGAGGCCTTTGCCCAGCAGTGGGACACGACACAGGCTGCATTAAAAAAAAAAAAAAGAGAAATCATGTGTCTTTTACGGTCTTTACTTAAATGTAGGTACAAAACCTGCATTGGAATTGAATTAACAATAATATTTTTTAAGTCATAATATTTATAACCGAGCACCCACTGTATAGTTCCATACTCTGCGTTACGATTGACAACTGTCAAATGACATGCGTAGGCGCAGAGAAAAGCCGCGCGCACTCATTAAACTTTTTATATAGCTCGTCAAATTGTGACGGCCATTTTACTTGGACTCTAATCTTCACAGAACACACTTACATCAGAGCTCCCATTACCCCGGACAGCCTATGCCATGCCAAGTTTACTGGAACGGAATGAGTGAAGTAATTTAGACACTACGTAGTCAGTAATAAAGAGTAAAGTTCAAACTAAAGCTTTTTAGGTATTTTAATGTAGGTTGGTTTTATTTATTTGATTATTGTTCTGTTAATTTTTCATACCTACTCTAAATTAATAGACGGCTTTTTAATGTTATTTTTATTTAAAAATAACACAGCGATTCTGAATATCAGTAACTATTGAAAACTGAACTCTTAGTTTTAAATATTACAGTTAAAAACAGAATTATTATACATTTGCGTTTTATATGAATGAATTATATTTACCTTCGTTAATTGAATAAGTAGATAACATAATCCAATGCAGAACAACAATCAACCATGTTTTTCAATAAACATCGACATTAGAATACAATATTACAGATCAATTTGCCGGCAAGATGTGCATAAGTAATTTTCTTATAATAAAAACAAAGAACGGACGGATATCGGTAATAACAAACAATTACTCGGGACAATTCGACCAGAACATATCCTATACTCTATGAGGGCGCCACTGTAGCATTGTTTCTAGGAGAACGCCACAATCTCCAGTCTTGGTAGTTATTTAACTCTTTATCGTAAAGATATAGGATATAAATGTACAAAAGGTACAGGAAAACTAGTAAAAAAGTGTTTAAAAGCAAGATATCATCAAGATTTTTACTTTGTAGAGCAATATCAGAGCTTTTTATTAATTTATCCAAATTTGAGTTACTATCCAGGAAATAAGTAAAACCTGCAGTGAGGAAATATTGTTTTGCCGTTCTGTAATAGTAGGACTTCAATGCCAAGAACAGATGAAAAAATACTCATTTACCTACCACATTGCATACAATTTGCTCCCTGTACCTCCTGCAGGTTGACTGGTAGAAAATGCTTTTAGCATTAAGTCCACCTGATTGTACATAATTACTTCTGTATATTGTGCAATAAAAGAATAAATAAATTGCACCAATCATACGTGTACTCGCGAGCAATGAAAACGTTCCACCTGCCATTGCCGTTCCATAATAATATGTCACTGGAAATTTTTCATTACTCCCAAGTATATTTTGTCTAAAACTTTGATATACTTAAATAAAATACGTCCTTATTATTTAGGTAGGTACACATCATGGCGTTTCCTTGCATTTCATCCACATAATGCAATTTACGTTTATGTTCTTCTCCATTTTGCTTTCATAAAGTAAAATTAAGAAATTATTGGTCACGTAGCTTTTTATTATGCGGAGTAATATTTTCCAAATATCGAAGAACGAAACTGTTTCATAAGGTCACCTAACCCCTGAGTCACCCCCTTTCATCTAACTATAATTTTACAACACCCTGTGAAGCACCACCACAAATGAAGCAAATTCAAAAGTGATCACATTACACAATAGGCCAGCACAGCTAGCCTAATCACCCGGCCACATTACAACTATCATAACGGACCACAGACTACGATGGACTTGCGTGAAGACATGCAAAACACACGGGATTACAACCAGATGGTTACTGGAGCCTTGGTTACTGCTAGCCATGGTTACTGGCGGCCATTATATTGTAAATGGGGTAGCAATTTGTGTTTAATTTCCGTATGCTCGTAACGCTAGTTGTTCTAGCTGTAGTTAAGCTGCAATGGACCGCAAAGTAGGATTAGATTCTACTTAGGGTCGGTCTGATTTTGAAAATCTTTAAATTTACAACATTGCAAAAAACTTAGGTCTGTACGTTTTTATATAAATAATTACCTAACTATTTATCCTATCACAAAGGTTAGTATTGAAGAACTTCAAACAACTAATTATGTATATTTTGTTTTTTGAAATAATGTTACACGTGCAGAATTATGTTAATACAAAGGTAATTTAAATTTAATTCTGGCTAAAGAACTATATTTCATGGGACTTTGTGCATTGATTAGTGACTTTTAGTAAAACTGCCTTCGTAAATAAAAGGTGACACGTTAAAAATGTGAAAGAAAGCAATAAAACGGTTATAAACATGCTGTAGACTTATGATAATGAACAATATTACCAAATCTATCATTTGAATTATATACCTACAAAAAAATTAAAACATCTTATTTAAGATTCTCCAAGAATCATAAAACGCAATCTTCCTTAAAAAATACAATCATGCTCATTACTAAGCATACACCAACAATTTTATCTCCATAATAAAAGACCTAAAAATCACATGACAGTTATATTGTTCCTGGCTCGTTAATAAATTTCCCAAAAAAGCTTCAAGACATCCAACAATAAATAAATGAAGAAATATCATGGTCGTAAAAAGCTGTCCAAGCTCCCAAGGTCATAAAAATGGCGATTTTGGTCAGGTGTTCTATCTACAAACGAGAAATTTTATAAATTAGCATAATTCTCTTGTTAGAATGATTAAAACCTTTCGCTTTGCTACAAGAATCGATGACCCGTCGATCCTCTTACAATTTCTAGTCGTTTGTTAGAATAGGTTTCTTGATTAATAATAATCTGCTTCTGTGATGTCACCTCTCGGGCTAAAAACTCCTTTCTAATTCTGAGGATAAATATTATGCTACAAACGACTTTGTTGATTGTTACTTTGATCTACTTTCTACATCATAACAATTTTTATTTCGTCTTTATTGAGTACCCTCCAGCTTAGTCTATTATCTTTATCGACAATACTTAACACTCTTTTGTTCATATCGGCCAGATCAAAATAAACTTAGTCCAATGAAATATCTACTTGCTAAGCAATAACTATCCTTAACATGGTCCAAGAGAGTTACAAGGTATCGTTTCCAAGAGTAGTGCAAGGGACAACATGTTATGAATGGTCGTTGTAGTTTAATATTTAAAGTTAAAAAATTGTGGCTGTGTATCTGTGATCCAACGGAGGTGTATAATCGGACTCCAACACAATCAAGCTTCGGTAACGGTGCTAATCGTATTCAATATAATTACGTTATTGGAAACAGATCGAGTTAGTATCAGACTTTCCACGTGGATATTTCGAGTAATTTTGAGTAACTGTCTAAGAGTGAGATCACTGCCAATACGAAAGAGTAAGAAAATATTTTGATGCTGAGGTATGATTATTGTCATAATCGGGGATTACAGTTGCAATTTCATAATGCACATACATTTTTGCATTTATAAATTAACTTGCTCCACTCATACAAGGAAATTGCGACACGGCTCATCAACGCCTCCGGCGACCAAAGGGCTGGCACATACGAGTACCTAGGACAAAGGATAAGCCTCGCCATTCAGCGGGGCAATGCGGCCAGCCTCTTGGGAACCTTGCCAAACGACGGTGGTGACCTAGACCTTTTATAATATCTTAATATTTATAGGTACTATTTTAGTTTAGGTTTATTAGATCACAAATATTCAATATAATAAAAATTCTGTTTTATTTACTTAATAAATTCTACCCCACTTGCTCCAAGATAATTGAATATCGCATCTATGAAATGAACATCAAGTAAGAGTTCTCAAGATCAAGTATACATAAAGGTGCCAACTGGCCTCCGACAACACGAGGTTGCAGTCGACGACGCATTGCAACACGCCAGAAGTAACATTTGGTTCCTACTAATTTGTTGGCTACGTTGCTAGCCAACAAATTAGTCACATAGAAGTGTAATTACTAAAATGGTACGGCGACGATGCCAGCGACGGTATCCTAGTAGTTAGCATAGTAATGAATAGTACCTCCTTTTCTTGAAGAGTTTGTGGCAAAGTCTCTAAGTGGGGTAGTTTCAAAGATGCTGGCGACATCGCCATGGCGTCTTAAAGGTTGTAGAAATGCACATTATAAATGACGTCGTTGCGATATGTCACGACGCGTCGGCGTCGTCGTGCGCTGCAACGACGCGGCGTCATGTCGCCTGCCGCCAATTGGCACCTTACAATCTTATAACTTATAACCGACACAGTAACAACAGTTAGCGAACAGACAGTCGACGGATTAAGGGGATTACTATCAATCAGAACACAAATTGGTTGCCGGCTACTTACAGTTGAGGTTCGAATGAAAAAGGCGGGATTAACTTCTATTGTCTGATATAAAGTGTGTTAAGGTGACAGGAAACATTTTAATTGCTAACTGGGCAACGTTTCTGCCGATATATTTTAATTTGTAATAATATGGCGGTTTTTTCGGGTTTTTATCCAAATAGCGTCTAATAATGATCATCCTTTAGTTTGTTACCTACACAAATTAAGCATTATGAAAGCTTTATGCTTGTCTCTGTTATTAATAAAATACCCTTGCTCATCGCCATATTCAGTATAACAAATATCCCCATTATGGAGAAAAAATAATCTTTACAACATTTCATTTTCTTTACCCTATATTTTTATTAGCTATTCGGAAAGTTTATAAAAAATTAGAGGACCCGTATTTTTTTATTTTGTATATACATTAATTTTTGCATGTTATTTTTAACTTTAAAGTTAATTATTTTAAAACCGGAAGTGACGTCACATATTAGGCAAAAATTTTATTTTTGTCTATTGCCATAGTCTCAAAAAAACATAAATGACACTGACAAGTGACATTTAAACTTTGTTTACATGCCAACCAACAAATGGGTCATTTTCAAATGACATTGATATTTCTGATGATACTAAAGTACTTATCATGTAAAAAAATAAGCAGAAGCATTTTTCAGAAGCATTGTTTCAGCTGTGTAGGCGGTGGCATGCTCTGGGACATATTATATATATAGCGGTCATCGCTTAATAAGTACTAACCATTTTATATGATAAATAAAAAAAATAGTCAGAAAGTGTCAGAACAGAATTTATGAAAATAAATGACCCAAATAAACAACAACGTCACGATAAAACGTCAACGTCAATCATAAATGAATGTGACAGTTATTTTGTTTTTAAATCTGGAGGCTTTGATCACCAAAATGCATCGCACCTGATGCATGACGTCATCAGCACTTTTTTACTATTTTATGATTTTCTCGAAAATGATACATCCAAAAAATACAAAAACATTTTTTTTGTGGCCTTTAGAGCTAAATCTCGAAATGGTTTTCGATTTATAGCAGCTTTAGTTTTTTGAAATGTTGTCCAATGCAATTTATGTAATATTCTACTATAATTTGACAGGAGCCAATCTATGATTAGTAGCATATCGTATCTATCCGCTATCTCTCAATCGATCCCAGATAAATCAAAATCGATATTGATTTCCGAACGCGGAAACCAATACTTCCAAAAATAAATCTTCCTAAACTCATTTATTAAATCCGACCACCAGCGTGCAACTGGCTCTATCTATTAAAACCACGAACATAAATAATATTTATTACGACTATTCGTATTGTTTCAATTAAAAATATCCAATTGAACTTTGTCTTGTGACGCCCAAATTGCTATATATCTGCTCCATAATTTAAATATCGCTTTCTATTGTATGGGTGCCGTGAGTTATACTATCAATGAACCGGGTACTTCCCCTGAAGCTGTACTAGAATGGGTATGGGTCTTGCCTTCTCCGTGTTTCTTAGTTTGTTCATTATTATTGGGGTTTATTTCCAGTTTCCATTTACGAGCTTCTATTCTTTAGGATGTTCTTATTTGCACGCTGGTTTATTAATTATTATGACGTTATTTTTTCTAGTTCAAAAGATAATAACTTTCAAAGGAGAGATCTTTATTCTATCATTTTCTTCGAAGTAGGATTTTAGAAAGATCATTCACAGGAATCAAATGAAATCTACCATAGACAATAACCTACATAAGGTTATTGTTTTCCATATTTACCTGATACAAGAATAACGAAACCATTTCCGTAATACTAAATCATTATTATTTACTAACCAAACCGGTCCTGTCTATTGTCAGGTGTCCATCAGAAAGTCACAAACTACTCAAATCTATAGGCCATTTATATTAAATTACATAAAAGATTGTACAATTCAAACAGGCCACCCGCAATAATAGCACACAATATTCCAAGTCGATTGCAAACTTATGCAAATAAATCCTAATGTCTTTATTTAAAATATATGACATGTGTATTTCTAAGTTCTAAAATGGCTCTATTACAGTAAATTTGTGAAAGAAGAGAAGAAATAAAGAATCAACTAGCGACCCTCCGCGGAGTAATGCGGTAGGTCTAATATAGCCACTAATACTTTATACGAAAATCGAATATCTGAGATTAGTGTTATAAGTCTAGGATACACTGGGAATCTGACTATCTTTGAGAAAGCTTATTTACAAGAATACGTATTTTTTACAGTATAATTAAGGCATGTAAAAGCAACAAATACTTTTATACTTAGGGGAAAATGTGCATTAAGTGGTTAGGCACTTAAAATTAAACTGTATTTTCTAGTCCTCAGGCACATCAATAAGAAGTGTTGAGAATTATGTCATAAACTTTATTGTAGGTATCCGAACTCGGTAAAGATCATTAAGTTAATCAAAACATTATCTCGTCACGACGCACTACCTACTTTCTCAACAGTTTTGCCAACATCCAATATAAAACCGATATGTAGCCATTTGCAAAATAACAGCTCTTAACTTTTACTCCAACTATTATTAATAACGGTTTAGTTAAATTAGTATAGCGCTTTAGGGGGTTATTTGGTTGGAAAGCATTTAAATACGCGCATAAAATGATAGCAAATTATATATTGTAAAATGTTTTAATATGTTTACTGTGATTGACACCGGGCTGAGTGTCGAGGCTGTTCTTACAATACGATCGATTGCAACGACGGCGGTGATGCTAGAAGGACCAATTTCCTCTACGAGAATAATAATTAGTGCTTACCACCAGTGATGGAAAACCTTGATAATATATATAATAAAAGTGAACTATTAAATAGCTGTACCTAACAGAATTTGGTGATAATAATACATTATTTACTACATTTGGATTTAAATCCGTATCTCGGAGAGAAAAGTAAAACTTTAATGACATGCAAAATGAGGATATACTCAAAGGTTTAATTTGAGAGAACCAGGTCCAACAGAGAATATATAGTAGAATATAAATACCTAAGATTAGAGCACCACGACCACGTGTCATCTCTCCTATAGATGCTAAGCGCTCGGTGGCCCGGGGGTCTCTCTATCTCTCACAACTGCAGTAAACACGGCACTATAAAGTTGTATCAAACGTACCGATAGCTTGAGTATTGACAGCTCTCTTTCGATTGTTTTGTGACAAGCTAGAGCCACCATCCCGAAACCAGTCTCGATATCGAAAACGTTCTCCTAAATTTATTATGCTCTATTCGCCCATTAAATTGTAACATTTTATAATGTTTTGTTATTCTGCCGTAATTAGAGAAAACACCGTTGTTTTTTAATTGACCAGTCTGATTATTTTTATTGAAAGATACCCATTAACTCTTCGGCACCGAGTGACCAACAGAAGTGCTCTTTGTGTTTATGGTGCATTTTATCTTAGAGAAGAAAGTTTTTATTATTTAATTGTGTGTTTTATTGTTCAGGTGCTATGTTCTAAATTGGTCATCTCTAATTTTACATTTGGTGGTTCGATAAACTTTGAAGGTTAATTTTTCTTTTGCCTCAATTTTTATTTTATTTGCGTTAATTTGGTAGGAATAGTTACGTCAATTTTATAATCAACCCACTATTTAAGTGCTTTAGGTATAAGTTACAAATTTCATAGTAACAGTTGCAGTTATAAGGAAGACTACAGGACTTCTTCACAAAATGTTTACTCGTTCTGCACAATTACTAACAGCGAACGTACTTTTTCGTTATGAAGGGTGTAAATAGTGTTTAGTTAGCTAAAAAAATATTTTCCATATATAATTATGTATGTAGGTACTTGCTGGTCAGTCATCGTCCAATGCAAGGCTGAAATTACTGGTCAATCCTTCGACCACGGAAAAAAAAACCTAGTTTACCGCCAGTCAACCTGTCTACATACAACAATACGTAGGTATAAAGATGTACTATAATAATAATTTTCAAACAGAATAAATAATCATCGTCAACAGTGGCAGTCCACGTGACGCAACCCGACACCTCTTCTGTAGAAAGTCGACAGATCAGTGGAGACTAGCCGGGGGCCGAGTGGTCGGAGAATAATGCCGGGCGACCAATTGTAGCGCTTCACTGTTTGTTATGTCACTTTTGGGGGTACTGTTGACAGAAAAAGCTTCAATCTTGGATCTAGGTGTCAGCAAGTCAGGTTTATAAAAGATTTGGTTCTGAAGAGTGAGATTTGACGCAAAAAGGGGAGTAACAATATATATTTTGGTTGCAGTGGCGAATGGGCACTGGTTGCCCTCACCATTTAAATAACTAGGTACCTGTACCTATACTTAGGTATCGGAAACACTTGAGCTAGGCTCGTAGCCAGGTTAGGCAGCTCGATTCTATTTTATCAAATCTAACGAGTCTAAGCAATTTGTATAAATATCGAAGTATATTTTTGAAATGAAAATTAATAATACCTAAAAATGGCTATTAAATAAAATTAACCTATCAAAACATTAGTCAAATATTATTACTTTTTCGAAATACAATGGCCTAGAATATTGTGGCGTACTTAATAGAACATAAATTTTGAAGCCGTGTAATAATGTCTGTAATATTCAGTTAAGTCAAAAATAAATAGTTTTAAATAAAAGTCACATTTTATTTTTTTTGTTTTGCTGCCACTACACCTTCGATTGTAGTCGAAGCGAGATGAATCTAATTAATAAAATAATAATAAACGTATCACATCCCAGTAGTGCAGCGTGGCGGAATAACCGCGCGGGACAGATGTCAATCGAGCGGTTTTTTTGTCGCCCCGCAACCGCGCCCAGAATTAGGCCGTCGCCAGACAAAAGTATAGTTGATAGATAGATAAAATGTTCTTTATTTGTAAAACTTAACGCATAGGTACAAAATGGCGGTCTCACCGCTTAAAGCGATTTTCTCAAGACGAGCTTTGCGTGGAAGGATTTTTATATTCAAATAGGGTGTAGGTTCAAAAGAATTATATTTTTATTGTTGCTCTATTTTCACGATACATAAAAGTATTAGGCCGTATCCGCACCGCGAATATTTTTCCGCGCGGAATTAATTCGCGCGAATTATATTCCGCGATCGAACTTCGCCTGTTGATTTTTTTTGCGTTTTTTTTTCCGCAAGTGCATACTCCTATAGTATTCAATGTGTTACAGAATTGCGAATTAATTCCGCGCGGAAAAATATTCGCGGTGCGGACACGGCCTTATTATCAGTTTATCATACTGCAATCGACCCTCTTTCACGCCATTTCCCAGCCAGTAACTAAAAAAAATGCATAAACAATCCACATAGGTGCAGCGGTTAATCACTGACTTCCGACCGCCGCGCGCTTACACAACCGGATAGGTCTAAGTTTCTGCCATTACGACACGACATCGCCATTGCGTCTGCGCGATTTTTGCAACTTTACCTAGCATTTGTACAGGCAGCAAATGAGATATACAGGCAAAGGCAACCCCAGCGCAACACTGTATGTGTGTTACAATAAAAAAAGTAAAGCTTATAATTTAACGCCGTAGGCCGCGTCACGATGCTCACTATAGAAATGTACTGATGCGGTCTCCCTCACACGCCGACGTTGGCGCGTATAGTGCCACAATCTTATCTGTTCCGGTGGTCAAAATGTGCAACTAACGAGACGTCATTGTCAAACGTCATTTCATACTCTGTGCGTTATTTGAGTTGTCAATGTCTGCGAAGAGGCTGACGCTACGTTATTTAATTTGTTTTATGATTTTCTGGGTGAAATAATGCCAAAAGCGCTGTAAAGTGATGCAAGAAAAGTAGTACTATATATATTGGCTTTTATGCAGGAAGAATAACATATTCAGGCGCCTTTAATTCCGTTTGAAAAATTGGAAGAACGAGTTGCAGCGGCTACAGGTTAGTGTTGCCAAATATGACTAAAAATTTTACCCATATACTCCATGTAATTTTATTAAATATTTTCCCGAGAGCGGAGAGGCCCGTGCCCCAGCAGTGGGGACGGGATGGGTCGTGAATAGTCGTGATACTCGTGATGAAAAGTATATAATCTTTATTTTTCTTTGATTACAGGTGTGAGGACATGACATGATACTTTAAATCTTAGGCAGTATACCAAGAAGAATTTCTCGCACCTGCAGCGATTTTAGACGAAATAATGATGATTTATGACATGTCATTGTCTTCCCAACCTATCAAGAGTTGGCTGAAAGAAATTGCTTTATGGCAATTAGATAGATAGATAGAATACACTTTATTTGTACACCAAAAAAGAATAATAAAATTAACAAAATGTAACTTAATTAGGGTACAAAAGGCGGTCTTATCACTAAAAGCGATCTCTGCCAGACAACCTTAATTAGCAATTAGCCTTTGGAAGGAGACCCGTGCCCCAGCAGTGGGGACGTGATGGGTCGTGATGATGATGATGATGAATTAACCTTTGCACACTGTCTGAATTTCTTTTAATTGTATGCTCTTGTTTCTATTTACTTTTAAAATGTTAAATAAAGTGTTCAAAAATAATAATTAATAGTTTTTTTTTAAGTTGTATCTCGATATTCCCACGACCCACATATATTACCTATACCATTGTAATCTAGATTTAATCTCCTATATCAGAACATAATCAAACTAATTTTATTTCTGTTCGCCGTGGACAAATTTTCCATACAACAAATGTCGTTTGATATATTATATCCTCTTTCATTTACTATCGACCCTATATTTTGATTTATCTATACTTATGAATGTATCTAATTATAACAAAAGGTGATAGCAGAAATGTATTGTCGTTTAAACCAGAAATAGGCAAAATTTAATCGATGGCATCACTGGATTCGATCACAGCGAAGTCGCCACCGGAACAGATAAGATTGTGGCACTATAGACGTAGTGAGTATCGTGACGCGGCCTACGGAGTAAATAGGAGACCCGGGCCGAAGAGCACTGACTTCTGACATACAGATAATTCTAGTTCGGAAGTCAGAACTCAAACTAAGCTGTATTATAAAAAATTGTGAAATAAAGAAATTTGAAAGAATGGGTGATTAAATCAAAATTTTACACAATTTAAGACTAACATCAAAAATAAATAACCTATAGAAAAAAAAGTATTTATTTCCATAAAACGTGTTTTGCAGTGGTTTTATCTGCAAATTCCGCACTAGGCATACATGTATGGCAGAATTTATAGAGATTGTATGTATCATTAAAATATTCGATTAATCTATCTTCCACCACCCATGAGTCTTAGGATCAAACTACCTAACTACGCTAAGGTGGCATACATATCTCTTTTACTGTCTGTACCAATAGCTAACGAGGCATTTACTTATTGGGTGTCAACTGGATATTTTCAAATGGATTCAAGCGTTTTGCTGCTAAGGAATGGGTTAATTGTTGTGTTTGGAAATAATGTGCAATGGTTCCAGTTGCATGGATGTTTTATGGCTATTTATTCCGGAAATATTATGCTAGTCTGGTAATCTGTTCAATGAATTTAAATTATCTGTTAGTGTTACCTTCTATGAATTAAATTCAACTGTCATAAACAAGTCTGCTGGGATATAACAATAATAATTATATTTTAACCTATACCGATACAATACAATTTTAAAAGAATAGAATGTCCGGCCAAATACCTACGAACAAGAAGAATCGAATGACCATCCGACTACTATTTGGTAGCTAACCGCATTCGATTTACGATTCACAAAAGCCAGAATTCGATCCGGGTCAAATCGTAACTTTTATTGTGAGCTAATGAATTTCAAAATGTTCTCTTTTTGTTCTCGACCGGGTTTATTGAAGCAATCAAACGTACTACTATTAAGTTTTTTTTCTAATTTTGTTTAATTGTTATCATCTGTTATTAAGGCGGTAGTCTAAAGAAATTTAAGTCAAGAACTCTTAAATTGTTTGTTGTGTAAGTAGCCATTACTATTGAATCACAACATTTTCTATTCTTTAATAAACTATTGATTAGGTTTTAGAATACAAATTTATTGTAACTAGATTATTACAAAAATCGATGTTGGCAGATACCTACAGTAAATAGGTCATAAAATTATTCACTTAGACAATTAACGCATAATTTACATAGGTCTGTAAGTTAACATTAAACAATAATTTTATTAATTTTAGGGGAAAAGCCTCCGTGTATATTAACCTCCTTATTCATAAAAAAGTTACTGGACGGATTAGCTATTGAACTGTTTTGTCACTCTCTGTCAAAGAACAAATTGTTCTCTGTCAGAGAGGGACAGAACAGTTCAATAGTTAATCCGTTCAGTAACTTTTTTATGAATAAGGGGGTAAATTTATACAAAAATAGAGGCAAAAGTAAAAAGAATGACATTTTTATTTGACAACCGCCTGCTTAAAGCCTCGTATTCACACTAGGCGACAAATTGTCGCAGAACCTGTCTAGGCACATGTCGTCTACGTGTCGCCGCGACGTCGCGCTCTGTTCTGCGACGTCGCACGCGACTATACAGTGACATCTACGTGTCGCAGAACGGGTTCCGTGTTTTGGCTCGCGAGACAGAACTTCCTGCGACATCAGTCTAGCGCATAGAGTATATTTTTTTTACTAGGTCTAGCGACCGCTGTTGCAGAGTGTGGACGCGTGCGCGACTTCTGTATCACGACATGTTACCAAAATGTTCTGACAACACGCACCGTAGATGTTCTGTAACAGTCTCAGAACTTGTGCCCTAGTGAATTCGAGGCTTTATGTGGTAAAAATACCGTTCAGCAATTTAATACTATTCTACTGAGTATTTTTGTAAAATTATCAACAAATATGAGCACGTACAGCGACTATAACAAGATACATTGTTAGAGAGAATAAATAATAGATTTAACAGGTGGTTGCTAGTTATTTTCTTAACAAATTGCTTCGATTTGTTCAGACTCTTTTAGGCACTTCACGCGAGTGTGTTGTGAAAATATTACAATACAATGACCTTAGTATTCAAAATGCCAACTTTTTAATATTTTTATTTGATAATATTTGATATGTCTTGGGTGCAGCTAGAATAGATTTGTATTATTAAATCAATATTTTTTCTTTTTCAGGTATTGAAACGAGCGTTTTTTGAAATGAGAGTCTCAAATTTATTGCGTAAGTGACTTTATACATGATTATGTTTTAGGTTATTAACCGTGGTTGTTGACATGTAAGTCGTGGTAAGGCAGAATAGAATAGGTGATAAGGCAGTTGTTTTGCTATCTAGTAATTAAATTTAATTATTTAAACTTAACCTTTAAATAATTTACCGTGGTATTCTATTATATTATTTGAGGCTTCTCTAACGTTTTTGCGTAGCTCCCGTGGCAATTCCGGGATAAAAATTACGTCCAAACATACTCTTTCTGATATCATCATCATCATCATTAGCCTATAGCAGTCCACTGCTGGACGAATGCCTCTCCCAAAGCACGCCACTGGATGCGATCTTTAGCTTTCTGATATCACTGAACATGATTTGAATTGTTGTTGAACTGTTTAATAAAAGTCTGCCTAAACCCTGCGTCCACCGCAACAAAATCTGCATGCGCTTGCGCAACACTAGTCGTGGGCTCGGCTTGGACAAACATGTTGTGGGCAAACACTCGCGCTCCACCTGTCAGCTCCCATTGTGTGCACCGAGCCAGGCCAGAGTGTGGACGAGGCATGTGGGATACTGGCCACTTACTTTTGAAAAATAAAGAAGAAAAACTGCGTAATACTCTCACTATCAATGAAAAAGTTCCAGTAGCATATGACACGTCAATGGCAGGTGGAACTTGTTCATTGCACGTGAGTGTACAATATTTATAAGTAATCAAATAAAATAATAGGCAGGTAATTAAAAATATGGTCGAAGTTAAAAATCTTTGATTAAAAATCTAGATTATAATAATTTTCCTTGTAAATCCAAAAACTTATTGCGAACCAAATACCATATCCATAGTCACTACCTCAACAATCTTCCATCCTCATTCAAGTCAATACAATCTCTACACACTCAGCTTTTGTCTGCCCACTCGCCGCTAACAAAGCGTGATGTCATACACACACAACATACAATATCACAACCCATACAACCAGCCAACTCGTAAACCCTAACTTCACTACAGGTTTATTATTTCGCGATGTCTTTGTTTGCAAAATTGTATGGCAATTGTATTTTAGAAATCGCGGATTTGTACGTATATTGTACTCGAAACTTGCTAATGATTATGATTTTGTGCTAAACGCTTTTGTTTGTGCAACGCAGAGCAATCGAATGCTAGTTTTTATGGAGAAATTATTATGAATAAGAGAAACTTTGTATTATATTCATTGAACTTTGTAATTTATATTCCCAATGACAGTCGAATCTAACATCCTAATGATTGGTTTGTTATTAATTTCATGTTTTAGTATGCACCGGATAAACTAGCAAACTAATATTTCAAACTATAATCGAATTGGATCCCAAGAAAATTATGATGCATTTGGAATTAATTTCAACATACCTACTCACTTCCTTGTATTATGATTTTGAGTTGTCGATAGGCATCCTGTTTCCTTCTTCCTAAACCTTTACAAAACCCGATAATACACTAGCCTAATGATGTCACCTTCTGCAATATTGAAGTATAACAGCGCATCAGAATATCACCAACAAAAAACGTGAATATTTTGATCAAATTCTAAATCAAACGTTTTAAAAAGATAGGGTAATTTAGTGTCGACATTTTGTAAATGGAACTTTATCATTGCTCGTGGTAATACTAAACAGCACAGCAGGTACGTAATAAGGAAGATGGCTGATTAAAATCAAAGCACAGAAGCAGTGAGCGGTGAGATAACCGCCCTATTATGGCAGCTGGATAGACGAGAGGTAACCGGTTGCATTTTTAATGAAAAATACCACAGGATTCGCACTCGCCGCGCCGGTACAGTTAGTCACTGGCCGAAGTGGCCGAGTGGACGGCCGCGATGAGTGTCCATTTCATGTAGGTACCGATTTATTTTAGGATTTAAAACTTGTAATTATGAAGAGTGTCGACCTTGAACAGCGAACGTAGAATAGGATAAATAAATAATATGGATAAATATTATAATAAATAATCATATAAGTGTTCACCTAAATGGCCGTATAAGTACAATGTTTTACTTTGATTTTACAACGGTTGTCTGGAAGAGATCAAGTTTAGCGATAAGTCCATCATTTGTGCATTTATGTTATCTTTTAGGTATGCAAATAAAGATTATTATTGTTATTAATCATTCTGATTGTCGTGGCGAGGATCTCATGATCAATCCTCAGCCACGGCAAGAAACCTTTATACTTATATGTTCAATTACAGATAAGTACATAATTATTTGTTGTTTATAAATTATAACTACCCTTTGTTTCCAATTAGCCAGTAAGTATATAATAATAACAGTAAAGTAAGTAAGCATTCTTTCTTGGCCATCGTTTGTCGAAGAAAAATGGAAACGTGCCTCGGAACGGGCAGAGAAATAATTACGAATCGCCTCACTTTATAATTGGCAGTTGTTACCCACTACGCTGTATATCAACCGCTGGCGCAACTATTATCCAACGTTGCCTCTTTTCACGCATATTGTTGTAATTAGAAGCGACTATCGGTAGAGGAATTACCTTGGACAATAAAGGCCGGTTTAATGGTCGAAAATTTTATTTAGCTGGCGTAAGTATAGAGTCGGTTACAAACAGGTCGGTGCCCAGAGGCTGGATATCTATTGTTTTTGTGTTAGGAGTTTGTGATGCAATAGAATATCATAGATATAGGCAGTTAGGGTATTAATTTTGGTAATAGGAATCGAACTGTTATTTTTATGGCTCGGTTGGACTACTGGACTAGTCTGTATTATTTGGTACGTATTTACTAAACTTTACTAAACTTAATTTTTTTATAAGTTTGTATAAATTCAGTTTCTTACTATTGTTATAAAAATATCAATATCACTAGTTAGCCTTAAATCGTCCTTTATACATTTCATTTCATAATTTATAAGCGAGGAATGGATAACTTGGATTCAAGATTCTAAAATACCGTTTCACAATGTCTAAATTAAAGCAAATTCCTAAAAATAAAGTCATATTGTCAGTGTCACTGTCTGTATAATTTCAGAGAGTTTTTTTTATCTCACAGACAAGCTCTTTCTAGACATTGTGAAACCGAGTCTAAACCTATCCACCTTTAACTTATCTGCTCCGATAACTGAACTCACCAAACCCGTTATCTCTATCAGCCCAATTGTCAACAAACATTCAATTTGACACTAACCTTTCCGCCTACTGTTCTTAGACCCTAAATGGGTAGAACAACGATACAATTTCGCGTGTAAAGCCGCATTCGACTCGGATTAGCGTGTGTCCCGGCCGCCATTACGATTTGATTTATGTAGCGTCAGGATTAAGCGGGACTGCGCCGCGTGGCGTCTAGGGATGCCGTTGCATCTTTACACTGATTAGGGCTTGAAATCGATAACATTACATTACAGCATTGTTATTTCAGATGGGATGCCAAATTTTTTGCGTGTTAGTTCTGTTTTACGCGTATGAATTGTGTGAATCGATACAAAATACAATTTTGTTTTGTATAAGTACTATATTTAGCTGCGTACTAGTATACCTAAGTATCATCATACAGCGTACCAACGGATAAATCTCATCAGATCGTGTCAAGTAACTAGTAGCAACTTAGCTCTAATGTGTCGAGCTGAAGTATGATGCTAAGTGATTCTTACTCATTATTACATCACCGCATATACCATCCTATGTCCCACTTATGTCTTAGCATTACGTACACACTGACCCATCACGAGAAACAATACATTGCATCACTCTGTCAGCACCAAATAACATTTGCATTGAAATCACCATCACCCCTTTCAACTTATCACCTAAATCGATAAATTTAATTAACGATTTCAATTAATCGATTCATAATCGATGCTCCGGGCAGCACTAGTCGACCGGTACAGGTGCGTTTGGTTCTCACCGCTAGATCGCGCTGGTGTGCGTGTTGCGTACGCGCACACAGACGCGTATGTAAGCACTATCCCGAGATAAACATCGCGATATTGCCACCTTCATTTGTCTCTTGAATACGTTGTTACTGGGATTTTAATGGGGAGTAAGTTTTCTTTAGTTGATGGCCGAAATATTTCATATTCATGAAAAAGATTATACTTACATAGAATGGATAATGTACTTGAACAAAAACATTTGTACCTTAACATTCGTTCTTTAAATTTTACTATGATCTATTACCATACGTTACCATACATTAGTTACGAATACCTATTTTCAATTTAACTGTAGAATATAGTTTCATAAATCGTGCATTTATCAAAATATTAACTAAATACCACTTAGTCCTACTATCACTTCAAGTGAATTACTTGTACAAGTCAGGTAATGGCACTACCTTTATGGTATGAAACTACTTAATCGAAAACTCCAATCATGTATCTTTATCTCATCACTAATGACTTACCTGTCGACGTCTAGAAAGCACGTTCGAATATTTCAATTAAAATGAATTATCGACTATCATTTCATCAATTGCTTGTCTAAGGACGTATCTAAATTGGAAATAACGTCTTCTTCATAGGTTTGTTTCTCACTTAATGGTTCCTGTAAGAGATTAATAGTACAAATAGGTACCCATTTTCTCTGGTGCAGGCTATCTGATCGCTGAAATAATTATGTTGTGTTTATTTTTCTTAAGCAGTTTGTAACTGTTCGTTTTACCACTCTAGTGTTGGTTTTACTACCGCAATGTAAAACTAATATGAATTTTAGGAAAAACAAATATAAGAAGAGTTAGGTACTTGCATATACCAAGACGTACTTAATAAGCTTATCACAAAATCAGAATTATTGTAAAATATTTCAGAAATATTAAAAAAATATACAAATAAACACATATGTATTAAGGTAATGTCTGATGTGAAAAAGCTAGATAATCGTACGCGGCAATAAAAAAAACAATTAAAATAAAAACCGATCCGATAACCGACATTGTGCTTAACATTTGAATAATCTTACGATCACCGCTCTATTTGAGGCGATCGTCGCGCTATCTGGCGATCTGTATGTCGATATGCTATATTAAGATATATCTCAGGATACACATCTCGTGTGGCGCACCGGTTCGATGACTACAAAGCAAACATGAGCAGATGCCTGCTCTTCTATACCTTGCGCCGTATTCATAGGTTGTGATCAGCTCTTTATTTGTATTTTATAACTTGGGCTATGGGTACTTAGAGAAGGATATGACTTTAACCCCCTTATTCATAGAGAAGTTACAAAACGTTTTAACTAATAAACTGTTTTGTCCCTCTCCGACAAAGAACAATTTGTTCTTTGACAGAGAGGGACAAAACAGTATTATCTTTCTCTATCACTATAAAGCTTTTTAACAGGTTTAAGATTCTTAAAAAAAATATAGTATCACTGACTGAATCAAATTGCTGATATAGGGAGTGATATCATTTATAGGTATGATTTATGTGGTTTAAATTACATTTATGATGAAAGATAATAGTAAATATTTTTCCTTACCTTACATATTTTACATTGACATCAATTTGATAATTCCATAGTATATCATCTATTAAGTATGCAAGTAGCAACTTGAGGTTTTATTAAACAGGGGACCCGACAAGCCGCTACAACCAAGCCAGCGTACTAACTATGAATACGGCATTGTAAAAAATTATGTAGAAAGTAGTATGACAACGCAGACACTAGAACCGGTTGATTAGGTCCAAGTAATAAGTGTGCACTGCCCCTTATAAGATAGGCTTTTACTGTTAGCGGTGGCCAGTTTCATATGTTATTATGTGAGCTGGACAGAGACAGAGCAGATTGATATTGCAAACTGTTGCTCGCTTATATGAATATGTACAGTGGGCTGCAAAGAGACCTGGCCCCCATAAAGGTAGCGATGTCAAACTATGACACACGTATTTTTCTAAACTCTCATGAAGTCAAGTAGTGAGTTTCCATAGAAAAAAAATAAAAAGGTATTGTTTAATAAAATTAATTTTTTTGCAAAATTCTAGATACCGTCAACAAAACAACTGTCAACAAACCTGCTATCTATAAATAGCGCACGATTGTGTTATACTCATAAATGTATAAATGAATAATGATTGATATGTTGACAGATAGTACACCTGTCAAACGTAACTACTAGGTTTATTTAAAAAAAACAATTCTGTAGCGGAACAAGTAAAAGAATGAAGCGATTTGGTTTGTAAGTTAAAATAAATATAACTGATTTAAAACACTTAGGGCCTGTTCCACAATGTCTGGTTAGTGGCTACCTGTCGGATAAAATACATGCTGTCACTCTCTGTCATTATTTTTTAGACAGTGACAGTATGTATTTTATCCGACAGGTAGCCACTAACCAGACATTGTGGAACAGGCCCTTAATAATATTTTAAACGGTGATCTCTGGTGAAAATCTGTATTTATTTAAGCAAGACCTTTGACTAACAATTAGGTAATTTCAAATTGATTACATTATAACGTTTTTAACAGTTTAACCTGAATGTGTCAAGAAAAAATTAAGTTAAGATAGACTTATGCATTTTTTACTTAGGACTTTCACTCTTTAGATTAGAAAAAAACAATAATCATATATGACTTAAGCAGTTTGTTAGCGAATAATAACATTGTAATTTGAATGACCACTCGTTTCGTTAATGTTTAAGTGCGACCGAAAATCACCAAGTCATCCTTCTACGTAGCGTCGGCACAAAAAATATATTATTCATAATAAAATATTATGTTTGTTTTGTCTGAGAATACCTACAGTAGTGAGTACTGAAATCAGTAGTAGGTTTACCGTTTTTATTTATTTATGTAATGACATTTAAACGCATACCTACATAGGTTGTTAGTTTTCTTTAGTGTTAAAGTTGATTATAATTTGTTGTCATCTCAAACAACAAATTATAATCAACCCACTGTATAAGATCCATATGTGCTGACCATTAGCCTAACGGGTCTCAGATGTCACTAATCAATCACTGCAATGGCTACTAATGCCAATCATGAAAATATGATTATTATGTATATCTTCAGGCCTGAAACTTAAAGAGTGTCTAAAGAGCTCCGGCATTTTTTTTTTGCTCTATGAAAGTACTAACTAACTATTTTTAAAACCACTTTATCTTTTTATCTTCTTTGCTAACCCTCCTCCATAGCTGGTCAGTGGGCACGTCAGTAAGCACGTAACAATTAGATTATCAAATAAAACGCGCAATCATTCCGCTCCATTGTTGTCGGAGGCTTAACGGAAGCAACACAAGGCTTTTGTGTGCGCGGGCTTTGAGTCTAGGACCGTAAGGAACGGGACATATCAAGTTGCTTTTTGTTCCTTATCTGACCAGTGTGTGTGCTGTCTATACATACTCTGAAGTACACCCTGTATATAGGATGTTGAAAAATGGTATTCGAACCCCAAAGGGGTTTCTCAGCTAATATCCAGAACAACTTTTAATTTACAGCTTTTGGAAATTCGCGAAAAAAATTGATCATCATTCGTTATAATAAAAAGTCACGAAACCAACAAAGTTTCTGTGGAAATGCAAATAAAATTTCATGGATTTTTTAAAGTTGTAGAAGAAAATTAGTTTAGAAGAATTACCCCCTTTAAGCTTAGTTATTTTTGCAACACCATGTACATTTCTAACCTCCGTGAAAGGTAGTTTGCAGTGATTACAGCAGCAATTATTTACATTAGAACTTACAACAGTGATGCAATTTGAAAAGGTCATATTAGACACATTAAATATTTTTATTTTTAGCTCCGTCTGTAGAGGACGTAGGTACCTGCTGATCGATACAAGTTAATACCTACAGTTAAAATTAAATTTCTCGTTACGTTTTGTGACAGAAATTACCCATAAAAGGCCTTAACAGGAAAAAAACATGGAGTGCAAAAGTGGAATGTTTCAAATATTTAGTTCCAAGAGTGGCCGCTATGAGAGCGCAAAACTCATGTCTCGTATTAGGTATCTTTAACGTTTCGTAGTTTACTTACCGTTCACGATAATTATTACAGCTAAGGGCCGATGCCGAGACCGATCTGATGACGATATTAAATAACATTCTAAGGATTACTTAATTTGTCGAGTATTTTACTTTAATAATTATATAGACTTTTCAGTACTTATAGGTATTTGGGAGCAATTATCAATGGAAAGTACCAATTTTGTATAACTAACGCCGAAACAGAACATTAAAGTTTATATTGCATAATTTAAATAATGTTATAATGACGTGATGAAATGAAACACCTGTTTTACTATTTTAGGTATTATCATACTCAGGTTGACTCAAATAAAATACGAGATTAGAATAATAAATCAACAGTTAACTTTAATAAATTTTACTTCCAAATCTTGACGACTTAAATGTTGGTAACAATATAAAGTTACTTTTTATGTTCATACTTGAATTTGCCTTATAAGGCATGATCAATGATTATAGTTCTCACTAAGAAGTTTCAGCCTTACCTTCCAATGACGAGGTAACATTATGACTCTCATATCATTTGTGACAGGGTGTTCAAGACGAAGTTCGGACTTGCCAGCCACATAAGAGCACATAACAGAGTGTAGCAAGAGTCGCTGTTGTCGGATACGACGAAGAGGACATCATTTGTTTACATTTTTCATCAATAACTTTTCCCTGGTAAATCTAATTTCATCAAATACCTTTGTAGAATGTAATTTAAAGATAAAACTCGTGATGTTGACATAAGTAGGTATTAAACCTCTGTAGTAGGTACTAAATTCCTCTTTCATTAGTTATATACACTAATGTTGTACTATTTTAACTTCCTCATTGTAAGTATTCAATTGTCTCCCTAGATCGTAAGGTTGCCTGTAAGATGTAGCTTTTAGCGATAACCACCTATATTGCATAGAAGTTTTATTTGTAAGTTTGAATGTTAATAACTTGAGTGTTCTTTATATACATTAACTATTATATCTCCAGTACCCAATGGCCCAAAACTTACTGGCCGAATGACCAGTCCAGTCCGTAGCGTGGAATAAAAAACGAAAGGAGCATCAGTTGGCAGCCATCCATTGTCTCGGCGTATGAGAACGCTCGAGCTTAAAACTCGGGGTGAGAGGTTAAGCATTATCTTATGTTAATGTGGAGAGGCGAGCAAACGTAAATCAATTATAGTCAGTGACCCGTTGGGGTCGACTGCTGGTGCTAGACTCCTTGTACTAGAGCTTTGGGCCTCGGATGGAAAATAAAAGCTTAAAGACAAGGCAAAATCTTAAAATTTTATTAATCTACGAGTATATATAGAATTATATTGCGTAGAATGATAGTGCCTTTATCATCTATGGTATAACAGCAAGTTTTATTATAGAAGATATTTAATAATCTCTACTATATTCTTCTGAATCGCTATTTATATTGTTATCGCGTTTTCCTAATATGCATCTACATGAGCGGAACGCAAACATAAAAACGAGTGTAATTTTATTTTACAATAATAAACTAGTTGTTGACCGTTACATGATAAAGGTACTTCACGTACAGTATGGAAATGAAAATTAATCCTTGAATATTAGCCAGCATACAAAATATTACCTAACTAGCTGTTCCCCTTAAAAAGTTTTCCCGTGGGAATTCCGGGATAAAAAGTAGCCTATGTTCTTTCTCAGGGTCTAGACCATATGTATACCAAATTTCATTCAAATCCGTTCAGTAGTTTTGGCGTGAAAGAGTAACAGACAGACAGACAGACAGACAGACACAGTTACTTTCGCATTTATAATATTAGTTAGGATTAGTTAGGATTATGGTTTAACAACTAAGATCAAGTGGGTACAATCCTTGTCGACTTTATGTTGTGAACTTACGCTTTTACACGTATTAGATTGTTATTTTATATAATAGGTTGTGTCTAGTTTTAGTTGTGGAATGCTAATACGATAACCGTTTAGAAATTTATAACCTACTCGAAATTATTCTGTAATTGATATTTAGATTAGTTAACATGTGAATCAGAATCAAAATTGATTTCCAGACGGGTTAGAGTGCTTTTCAATTATTGTTTTGGCCATAAAATGAGATGAGAATAAACTAGTATACCTACAATGATTTGTAATAAAAAATGTAGCTAGTAGCTACCAACTGGGTGAAATGTTATAAGTGAACGTATCGTGACGTCGGCAGATGAATACAACGAAGGTGTGTGGTATGGAACCAACTTTGAAATCATGAAAATAATCATAATACTTACGTAGATAATCTATACTTGTGTTATTTCATTATTAGTATTGCTTGTAACTCTTAAAACAAAGAAATAACATTTACTACAGTTATTTATTTATTTATTTAATTATTTCTTTATTGTACAAATATTACAGTATGTAGGTACTAGGCGTCCTCTAGAAGTAAGCAAGAAAACAAAAACACTGAAAACCTTTTTCATTTTACCAGCAAGTCATGAAAGCAATTTCTATACACTCAATACTCACTTAGGTGCAAACACAATAGACTTCGAACGTAAAGTACAGGTGCGTTCACAATGCGAGACACAGCGCAGCCAATTAACAGCTCGGACAAAACCAAGCGACGTCGGGTGGTCCGTGGTCCACACAATGGACCACCGGAACTCCGTACACAAGAACCAAGCTCTATTTGATTAGCGACCAACAGTTGGACTGTTTGCCGTATGACAACTGCGTGGCATCCTCAAGAGCGGTCGAAGATGTCGGAATATGTTTGGATGCGTTCATTTATTGTTTTAGTGGATGCTTGCTACTGTACAATGTACATGGTACCTACTACCACAAAAAAGTTTACTGTTTTTTTTTTACGTATAAAAATGAAGTCCGGTATTAGGACCAGAGGCTTAATATCATATATGTATTTTACTTGTGGCTAGCTTTTGTGGTTAAGCATACATTAGGTTAATTTTAAATTAAGAATTGGTGCCAATGATTTGCTCAAAAAGACAATTAAATTTTTAAATTTGTTTACTTCTATGCACTACTTAATACCTTAATACTTATGTATTCGGTTTTTTATTGTCAACTTACTTGCTTCGTAGACCATGTTTAGTAGGGCTGTGTTTGCTTTTCCAAAGATTTGTCATCATGTTTCGTAATTGAGACCAATTGTCGAGTGCTCTTGTGTTTTGTTCACTCGTGTTTAAAAAAAAGGTGTTGTGGCTTTCTCTTGTCTTTAGTTAAACAGTTACTTTTGTTGGTTTATTTTAGGCAAACTTGCGCCTGCTCTGATATAGGTGGGTATTTACTAGTTACGTTCTCAATGTTGCTCATCTATAGTTAGTTGGTTCACCGAAACGACGTAGTACTAAGATATTAATATTAATAATATATCTACCCCCGGTTAACTACCGCAAGAATTTTTTTTCGCTCAACTATGTAAAAATTGTATATAAATGTATCAAAAGTGCCACAATTTTTTTAAAGTATTGATTTTTATTGAAGTTCCCACAAGTTTAAAAAACCAACAACCCATTAATTTTCATCGAAGACAGACCAAGCACATGGAAGACACATCATCTGTCAATCATTATGAAGAATTACTTACGTTTAATTGTTCTTTTAAACCAACATAACATTCTGACCGTCTTAGATCTTCCATAAACTGTATATTAAGGTGAAAATCCTTTAATACACTTTTGCTACTAAATTGGTTTCCCCCTGCTATTGGATGCAATAGTTGCAAGCTATTCTAAGCCAAGTTGCAAGTGAAGATGTTATTGGTTTGATTGGTCATTTATTTATTGAAAGCACCATAATGACAGCTCGATGATAAATACTTTCCGAAAGAATAAAAGTGTTACACTAATAAAAACTTGATGAATCATCTTTCTCCGCTACATTCGTATATAAACCGTAATTCTATCTTAACAGAGATAATTCTAATATAGCTAACAAAATTACTGCAAAAAATCGTAGCAAAAGTTTGTCTACCGCAATTTGCATTGATCTAGATGTTTAGTGTCCGTACAGATATGAAATACACTGTGATGTTATCACTTGAGTGTCATGACGCGTGGGCGACACTCGATCAATCTTGAGACTTGCCGCTATTGTTGCAGCGACGCCTTGATCGATCACTCTTGATACTTTAACATATGACTTATGAATTAATTTGCTGTTTTCACTATACATAGGTACGTAGTACTTACACTTACACGAACATCATACTATTACATTGTTGTGTTCATTAATCTCTCGCATTTATTTTTTTAATAATGAGTTTTTAGTGTTGGAAGATTTTAATGTGTAATCATGCGTTTATATTTTATCATAAGGTAGGTAGGTAGGTATTTTATTTACTAACTAGGAATATTAGATACTTGCTGATAATTTTATACCATACGATATTGTTACGTTGAACCAGTTTTATTTTAATATAAAGGAACAAACTAAAAAGTCTAAATAGATAAACACAGTGGTCAAAACGTTACGAAACCGTGCAGCTTTTACTAAATGTTCTCACAGTAGGGGCTTCAGATTTACCTACACATTACGATATACCAATTAAAGTCAGGTCCAGTTGATTTGCCAATACATCCATTATTACAATTTAGAATCTATTGATAGTAATGTAACGATTGGTTTCACACAATATTTTCTACGGTTGCATCAAAGTCGCTCGCCTTCGTACAGTGACCGGTTTTTAAGTAGTCACAGGGTGATTGTTGATAGTTTTATTGGACTGTACTTCTTCGTATGTTTATGTTATCTTGTATGGAAAGAAAAAAAATAATACCTTGCAATTTAAAGAATCGCAAGCAAGCTTCATGTGTGCTATTAAATTGACTTTGTTTTTTTTATTTTTTAAACTATCGTTAGCAAAATTTACTTAGCATTTGTAAATTTTCCCACAATAATACACTTAAAACAATCCAAGTAAACTAACAATGGTATCGATTCTGAAGGGCACATTCTAATTTTAACGCTGTCAAAAAACGCTTACATTCCCTCTAAATTTATTTGGCATTCTGAAGGCACTGTTTATCTCCAAAATTAGAGACGTCACTTTAAATTTTGAATCTGACAGCGTTAAAACTATTCAACTTAGGTTAGATGGTCGAATTGGTATTCTGAAGGTCGCATTTTTAGCGATGTCAACGTAAAATTAGCAACTTTCTTCCTAAATTTAAAAGGGGTCTGGAAAGGTGCCTCTTAAAATTATACTAAAATTTCTAAAAGTAAAACCGTGAAATATATGGGAAATCGTTGTTGTAGGTGCATAAATATGGATTTAATCTGGAGTTTAGGTCTTCCTTAAGTAAGTTAAGCAAATTTCAGTGATATAAGTGTACTGTTTTATGGAGAAATAAATATGTGAAATTACCCCTTATTTGTGTTATTTTTACCAACCCTGAGAGTACAAATTGTGACGAAAATCAACCAAAGTAGGGCTCTTGTTGATAGGATGCTTCCTTATGTAAGTACCTTATTAGGTAGGTACAATAAAACTTAATTATTCCTTGTGTACAGGTAGAATATATTTAATCTATTTACTAACCTAAAATATTGTTATAAACCAAAAATAAACCTGAAAATGGATTAAACTATGTATCTAAGTATAGGTAAGAAGTTGCTTACAATCAACAGGCTACGTAGGTACTTTAAAAAGGTATGTAAGTAGGAGGAATCATTAAGTTTAGGTTACCTATCTTGATTACTGAAATAGAGGTGAGTACCTAGGTAAGTAGGTTTTTTTATTATTACTTATGTAAGTATCATAGGACTCTACATATCTTCTCAAAGAAAAGTACCTACTTACTTACCTACCTACTACAAAACTTCTTAACTATCAAAATCCTGTTGCCTATGATAAGATGAACAGTAGGGCTAATTCTTAATAATTGTAATGATTATGATCAGTACATATCTTTCTAACTAGCTAATAATAAAGCAGGTAGATGTACTTGGCTCAATTTGAGTATTCTTACCTAAGTATAATGATTATCATAACAGGAACTAAAGAGTAAAGTAATAGGAACCTATACTGATCAGGTCATCTCCCCTCTATCCAAACAAATTAATGGTTATGATGTTGCAGCAATAAAACTTTTTGCATTGTTAAAGTAACCAAAAGTCAATCTTTGAAATAATTAATAGAGGGGGTTTGTTATCTTTACTAACTAAGTTTATTCACTGCCAACTAAGTTTTATTACAACTAGAAAATGAAAGTAACACAATTTAGAGAAGCTTTATTTCATTTTATAACATAGTCACATGTATCTATCAAAGTTCCTTTGTATGAAATATAATAATCTTGTTTATCATATGCACTGACGAGTCTTGGAAGAGTTCGCTTCGAGAAGACAAGATTTTATAATCCTTCCTGGGTTTCAATTTAGTTCTGTAACAATAATAATATGATAAGTATATGAATAACATTAACTAAATTGAATAATTTATAATATTTTTCACTACATCACATAGTGCACTGCATAAAACAAACTGTATGTATAGGTAGGTTGGTACCAAGATAGACTTTGATGCAATCAGCGGTAGACAATTAATGAGACTGGCTAATTGTCTCCTGCCCACTGGACCGACGACCTTAGGCGGGTAGCCGGTAGTGGCTGGATGAGGAAGGCCGAGGACAGAGTGTTGTGGCACTCCTTGGGAGAGGCCTATGTCCAGCAGTGGATGATTATGGGCTGATGATGAATCGTTTCACCGCTAAGAGAGATTGAAGTACTTAAGTATCTTTAACACTCAATCATTTAATTTTGTAAATTTTGTAAGTAAGTACTTACATAGGTTTTTCTTTTTTTTCACTCTATTACATAGTAAGTATAAATACTAACCTTCTGTTTAGGTAACTTAGATAGTCTGAACGGGAATGCGACTGGATCCTTTCATACTTGTTGATGCAGGTGTTGTGTTTCATATAACTTGCTGGCTGATGTTTTAAGGTTATGTTTGCATCTGAAATTATAAAATATTTCGTAAGCAAATATACACGAATAAGCAGAATATGAATAAGGTGCGAATTTCTCATTTTATATAATGGATTTGCACAAAATCTTCGTAACAATCAACACGAATTCCAAAGACGAATCCGTCAAGTTACATGTACTTATACATTTCACTATGTTTATGGCTTACCTTATAGGAAAACTTGTGTAATGAAAACCTTTGTAAGCAAGTAGCTATCACGGATAATTTAAGATCTTTCGTATCGTATTTATCACCATCGAATTTTTTCCCGGCAATCGGAGAAAGAAAACAATGAAAAAGTCAATGTATTTTTTTGGGGTTGCCAGTAATTTATTTCTAAATTACCTATAATGAGTCACATTGGAAACACTAATAGTTATGCTTTTCACGACAATAATAGGCTGTAAATGCATTTAGTATATTTTTAAATATATTTTTAACATGTTTTTATGTATTTAAAGTAAATTAAGATTAAAAAAATAAAATAACGACTATATTTCCATGATATCTATATTTCGCTGCCATCATTTGGTATTTGTCCTAAGCATGGGAACACTCATTTTAAAGACGTCAAATCAGCCTATTAAATTTAGTTGGCCGTTAAAATCGTTGCCTTCAGAATAGCAAAAATTAGCGCTGTCAGTTAAATTTAGAGATTTTAGCTCATTTTAAAATTAGGAAGTGTGCCCTTCAGAATCGGTACCAATATAATATTAAATCTCACTTATGCTGTACTGTTTCTGTCAGATTTAGCCCGACCGTAAATCAATTTTTGCAACAATGCTCACTAACAAAGTAACTCGCTTAAAGTCATAAAAACCATAATCCTTCCAACCGAACTTGCGACTTCAAATCCAGTTACCGAAGACTGAATTCGCATTACGCCCTTTTAAATTTGCAAAAGCTAATATCAGAACGACGTAACAAGCAGTGACTACAAGGTAAAGTGGGCAGTAACCGGTCACTGGTAAGGTATTAACAGCCTTGTTAGTGCATGTGGAGTTGAGACATAAGTCCGTGTCGCAGGAACAATGTGCACTTGTGTCCGTAAGCAGGTCTGAACTGCGCCAGATCACCTTAACTTGCAGCACAGGAACTTATTGGAGACTATATGATAAAAATATTTTCGGAAACCCATTTACTTTTAGATTGATGTTAATTAATTTGTCCCACCTAATCAATAATCATAACAAAATTTTACGTGCCTAGTAGTTTTCCGCATTCTCCGCTTAGACCTTACCTTATATCCAGGGTATCAGATTCCATCAGGGTATGTTCACTCACAGATATTTTTATTTCGTTAAAAATAACAGTTGTCATATTTCTTTATATAGAGGAACAACTACATCATTCTTTTCGCAAAACTGATGTTTGTTTGATAATAGGTACCTAATTCATGATCAGATTATGTCATTACCTCACCGTACTTTCACAAATATTCGTCTGGATAAAATATCTACGTACCAATTAATGCATCATTCGGTGAACATGCTTCTAAATGTCAATTTCATGGTTCTCATAAATAAGTTTTTGTGTTTTCATCACATAATAAATGCACAATGTGAAATAATTATAATATCTATGTAATTTCAGACCGTGAGAAAGTCCAAATGATAAATGAAAATGGTGTAGCCCACTTATTTATTTTAAGTTTTATTGAATTTGAAACTAGTTTTAAACCTTTTAGATATGTTAATTTATTGAGTGGAAATGTCTCCTCTGATACTGACTATAATGTGTACACTCACCTGATGGCAACCAACTTATGCGTACTCATGATATCTGTGCGTAAGAATCTATACTTAATTGATTTCCACCTTTAATTATTCTATCTATAGGCATTAAATAACGTTTGGCGTATGCATTCCGGATTTTGGAGGAACATTTAATCTGGCTACCTAATTATTGACCCGCTATATTATAAAACGCTGTTTTGTGTTATATAGCGAATTATACTATCCGGCTGCTGTATTATAGCTAAATAGATATTCATTGTCTTACGTGACCCTTTAAAACTATACGAAATTTCACTGCAAGTTCTAGACTATTGGTATTTAGGCACTCATTACAGTATGTAATATTAACTAATCTAGATAAATTAAGCTACTCTTATTAGTCAAGTTAATCTTTGTTAAATAATTGTTTATATGCATAATAAATAAAATGATTCTTATCAAAATCGGACACATAATATCCGTTGTAAATACTAATGACTTGGTTGCCAGCTTCTTTATTTCCTGTTGGTGTATCTATTGACTTTTCCATCTAGTACAATTCATTGAATACATGGTTTTCAGATTAAATCCTTGTCTTGTTTTAAGAAATATGTTTGTAGATAGATACCTAATATTATGTTTCACAGCTAGGGTTCAACAACTGTTTTTTTCTCGATTTCAGACATTGTTTCAGTTCAGTGACAGTGAAAGTACTCAGTATGTCGGCTACATTGACCTGCTGATGTGTAGGTAACAGATAAAATTGCACACTGTAGTTATATTACACTCACTATAATGAAAAAGTTTCAGTGACATAATATTTAGGTATTATGGAACAGCAATGGCAGGAGGTAGTATATAAGGTGTAGTAATCTATGTAGGTACCTATATATAAGCTTCTCTAGGTGCCATGATATCTTAAAACGTTGGGTTGAATAGTCGTAGTATAAAAAACAATTTAAACTAGATTATGCAGATACGCACTTGCGGTTCTAAATTAAGTTGTCAGTTACATACATACGTACATACATTCATACGATGGACCTTGACATAAAACGAGCGGGTTTATTTCTATGAATGCTAGTCGAGTGTTGTAGAGAATATAGTTGATGAATCGACGTATTTAATAAAATAACATTATCATCTAGGTAGGTTTTAGTGCCGTGTCTAGTACATACCGGTGTTAAGTACCGTTTAGTCTATCCTCTATCTATCATTCTATACGACGGTGAACCAAGATGTTTTTTTTATGGAATTTCCAATCTTTGGCTGTGTTTTTTTTTAAACTAAGTGTTATTTCTTCGAATAGTGATGCTCCTAAGAAGGTGGGTTATTAAATATATTTGATGACAAACGACATTGGCTTGAATGCTATTAAAATAAAACACTGAATCTAGCTCTTAAGAATCAAGTTCTGGACCTAGATTATTCTAGATCAGATAAAAAATTGATTGATGATTACAAATATTTAATGTGATGTGTATGTGCAAATTTTAGTCTTTGTAAACCAGATTCATTATTTGTTAATCCATTTATGTGATTTTAAAATTGCATTTGTTGTTTTTTTTGTGTGTTTATTATTAGGTAGATTAGAGACCATAATACGAGTAAGTAAGTATTAATGTTTTTTTTTATATAATAAGTATATGTTAAGTTTACAACTATACCTATATATACATATAGTTTAGTAACATTAAATAGATTGTAAAATCAGGTCAGAATCTGAGAGATCTCCCCTGAGTCACCCCCCCTTCCTGCTTAATAGGTAAATCACTTTTGCTACCTCCTGTATAAAACAAAAATGAGCGACTCCATCGCTCAGCGATGGCTTCCAGACAAATCTTAAGTACTTACCCATAATCCAAATATATAGAGTTTTAAAGTCGCTCTTTCGACTCCACCCCGTTCTCAGTCTGACAGTCTGATATAAAGGTTGACAAAGGATATTGTATGGAAAGAGGCATTCTATTGTTGTTTGTTTTCGAAAGCCACTGCGTTGACAAGTTGTCGACTTGCGCATCGTAGGAGAAGATGCTCTATTTTGAATTTTAAACGGTTACGGTTGCATCATTTATTTTATTTAATCCTTTATTATGCTACAAGTATTAAGTCCGCCCTTATCATTAACAGTCCTATTAGCAGAAACCCCTTTCTTTGGGTAGGTTTTTTTTATTTAATTATTGATCTTGTGAGATTGTTACCCTTATGTTCCCTTCTCAGCTACGTAAAATTTTAGACATCCTGTATAAGGAATAAGAAATCGGTACGAGGAGAGTTTCATGTCGTGCACCCCCTAAACGTATGGTGTAAAATTGTATGGAATAAAGTAGTAAGTATACAAAATAATTTGTATATTTTCCCCGTGACGTCAGCAACAATGGCCGACTGTAGCCCGCGAGCTCTCGTAAAATATTCACAGGTCCATTCCGCGCCTTTCTGTCTATCACAACCGACCACACCCTGACCCGTGGTTTTACGCAAAACACTACAACTTCCTAACAAGCTGTAGCTCCCCACAGCTCAAGTTACACTGGTCACAGAAAGAAATTACAGTTTGAAGTGTTTGCTTATTAAATATACATTTATGTAAAGTATGTGACCTCTTGTGGTCTCGTGTAGTTTTTTTTTTATGAGAAATTGATTTTGCTGTCTTTGAGCTAACAAATGAGATTGTTTTTTTTAGGGTCAAGCATGTATCAAGTTTTGTTTGAAGTCGTAACCTTAAGTTCTTACCTTAAATGCAGGAATGTACTACTCTACTGTTACTGATACTCAAAGGGTATTTTCCAGAAATGGGGTAATATTTTTCTATTTCAATTTTCAACTAACTGCTACCAACCAATTGTGTTTCCAACAATTAATAATGTTTCTCGCTCTTTTTCGTAATTAAAAGTTAATGTCATTGCAGAAAGCACGTAGGTATATACATACAACGGGTTATTTATTTTGGGTATTAATAACGTTTACCTCTAGCTCTGAAATTCTTTCTATAAATAACTTGTAGGTACCTAAGTATAGTTTTAATAAATTTAACCGATCCACGACGTTATCAATTTTATCATCTGCAGCCGACTTTTAACCCATCGCCATATAATTTCCATAAAAGAATTCTTTTTCTAATGATTAATTTAAATTCAGTGTCAACAAAGTTAATGGTAACAAATAAATATTAATGATATATTTCTAAAATAAGAAGCGAGGCAGATGGAATATCTGGTTTGGAGTTTTAAACGTATTTAATTCATTGGTTTTACATACTGATTTGATTAAGCTTGTCATAATCAGTATGATTAGTGAAATTTATGCGTCGTATATTACCAATAATCTGGATTATTATGATTATGTTTTATGATATTTTTGTGTTTCAATCCCTTCTCTAGTGTTGTGAAGTAGCCGCCTGTTCCTATTAACATGTTTGATATCATAATCCCCGGTTTTGATCTGCTAAATATTATAATCCGTTGTATTATCGGCTAAACTCTTCGTTAACTGTTTCAGTATTATAAAGGCTCCAGTGGCGAAAGGTATCATAATTATATGTCATAACCTCAACACTGTAAAGAACTGGAAAAAGTCATAATTACCTATTTGTTAGCCCTACCGAATATTCTGACCAATACTTGTCTAATAGTTGCGGTATTTTAACCACAAATATGGATTTTCACACGTTTAAAAATAATACATACAACGAGTGTATTAGTCAAGCTGAAATAAAAATCTTTTGACAGTTCTTTATGTTAATTAAAACTAAGATAACATGATAATATGAATAATTTCCTAACTGTGAAGACAACAATTTCCATATCGAATTTCCTATGACTGACGCGGCATAACTCAAGCCGCATAACTACTATTTGTGATCAATTTATATGTTAAACAGCTTCATATAATCAAAGGAAATCATTTAATTAAAAGACCCCCATCGGTAATATTGATTATTCTACGTCACACGGCGTCTATGAATGCAATGCCTTGTGAATACAAGAGGATAGTGGTTATTAGATTATTACAAGAAGAAGTTTAGATTTTTTTTCTTTTTATTTAATGGAAAATTTGTTTCAGATCTGACGAAATTACCTACGCGATACTTGGTTATTCGCGATATTTAGACTTATTAGAGAAGCTATGTCCACCAGTGGATGATTATGGACTGATGATGTTAAATGGACAATTACACGTACGCGAATACATATAAGTGCAAACTAAATGTAAGAATTTGGTGGATATCAAAACACAGCGAATGCGTCCATTAAAATCGGCTGTAATTTCAAATATCGAACGATTACAAATATGTACATACATGTAATTTGTCGCCTTTACTGGTTATCGTTTAAGATTAGCCACGGGTGGTAGTGTAAAATACAATATGTATTTTTGATTAGTAGAAACTTGTTAGTTGAATAAGTATGGTAATATATTTGGAATGGGCTATTTATAATGTGGCATCCATTTTAGTTGGTTTATAGCATATTTTTACATTATAAGCCGATCGGGTGAAAGCCTCCAATGCCGCGGGCAAGGCCGTTGGAGATAAAGAACATAAATCTACACATTATGTGTATACATTATACATAATATACTGCGAAGAAGACACTAAACGTCTCCGTTTTTCACATTCGCTTTGTCAAATGAACATGTTGACCTGTAAATTTAAACCTTCATACTCACATAGACTGACACAGTCCACAACTCCACAGTAAACCATGGTTACCCTCGTACGCCCTTTATCAGGAAAATAATAGGTTTTTTGAAACAACGGAAACGAGACTGCGCCATGACCGGAAGTGAGTCCAGACAGGAAATAGATTTTTGAAAGTTGCAAATGGTGGGAAAAATGGTTTATCACAGATTTGAAAATGTGCAAGGGTGAATAAAGGGTCTGACAAAATAAAACGATTCACACCAACTTTGCAAACAGATATAACTTATTATACACTTTCGTTTTAACCTACTCACTATGTCGTTTTATACATCGATAAACAATCATTATAAAACCCGTGATTAATTATAATTATTAAAAGCAACTAATAATTTTGTAACTCACGATTCAAAATGGCGTCTACACGTCCTGACTTCCACTCCTAACGGAAGGCAACAAAGTAAAGCCTGCGCTAGGCAAGATTTATTCCCAGGAACTGCCTACAGAATTAGCCGTCCATTTAAAGGCTTGAGCACAATGAAGCGTTTCTCAATCGTCAGGCTTTCAGTTAAAAATATCAAAGCCTTAAGTGGGCCGTCGTTAGTGGGGCCGTAATGGATGCGTGTGTAAGTTATGTGGATGTCATCCGCCAGGAACAATCGCTTTGTTGTGCACCGCCGGGGGGTTACCATGAACTCTGTCAGCGAAATGTTACAGGGTTTGATTGTTAAAGACAGATGTCAGTGTGTTTAAAAATAGTTTTTTTACTAACGCTTCCCTTACCGTTGATTGAAAATCAAAACCATATTATATTTAAGTAGCAAAAACTATTGAAAAGTATTAAATGGTTCGCATTTTTAATGTATGATTTAGTTAATTATGTCTTCGTCGTATGTGTACAACGTCCGGAAATGCGTAAAACAAAACCACATTCCAATATAAAAGTGATGTGTGAATTTATAAAATACCGCCTTTTAAATAGCCACGGTGACCGCAAACATAAAGTGTTGAGTAACATTTTTTATAATCCAAATTCTGGATGCTGTGAGATGCGAGAAACACATAAAAGTAATGCTAAAATATCTTAATTTTATTGGACGCGATAAAAACATGGCATTTTTCTAAATAGCGAGCTAGTGTTAATTGTGAACTATTTATTTATTTAGACATAAAACTATCACGTCAGTGCATTATAAAATTTACAAAAGTGGTTCAGAACAGGTTGAAACAAAAATAATTGGCGTGGGATCCGTTCGTTATTTATATTTAATTATCTTTAGATACCTATAATAATTTATTCAGAATTATGGTCAAAAACGGTTATGTGACGAAAAGTTTGGAGCACCACTCATAAAGTTTTACGGGTGACAATAATGAACGGTCCAATTTTGGTCTGTAATGGCTATACAATTTGGTGAATCTTAAAGCTAACCCAACCTACGCTACACCTCTTTAATTGTAACACAAAAAAATCAATGAACATGTCAAATATTGTACATGTCACTTCGTTGTACATTTCAGGCGCTCCACACAAAATTTTCGCGACGCGGCGGCGCCGCCTCAACTCTAGCAGTGAGCGGAGCGCCATAAAATATAGTAACTAAAAACAAAACACACAAAAAAAAAAAACTCACGCACTCACGCCTTAGTAACTAAAAACTTTTATAATAAAAAAATAAATGTTAGATTTGCAGAAGAATCTAAAACAGGAGCTCATGGTATGCACCCCACTGGGAACGGCCGGGTGTAACCGGTTCCAAGTAAGCTCATTCTTAAATTAATTAATAACAATTTTCATCCTTAGATAGGCTTCTTTGCCCACAGGTGCAGCGGTGAGAGTTCAGATTCATTGTCTCCATTTACTTCTTCTTCTTCTTTTTAGTGTGTCGGTGACAAACACTAGAGCTGGACTAACAATAGTACACACACACACACTCACGCCTTGTACTACTGTACTCCCTTGCGGGGTAGGCAGAGGTGCATTGCTGCACCCACTTTTCGCCAGTGTTATGTTTAGTCCCAATGTAATAGGGGGTGAGCCTATTGCCATTTTACGGGCACATCCAAGACCCGAGAACAAATATCTGTGTTTATACAAATATCTGCCCCAGCCGGGAATCGAACCCGGGACCTCAATAGTAGATGGACTAATACCTAATAGATTTGGCCGTTCAGTGGTCGTAGTTGTCAGTTGCTGACTATCTAGGTTCCCCCGAACGTATGTCAGGGTACTGATGATACGTCACTCGGTGATGTGATGCCCCTTTCGTACATCACAGTTTACTGAATAACCGTAGCATATCAATATTTTATTTCAAAGCTATAAAAATATCAATGTCTACTGGAAAACCTCTCCACGCCTCATCCATTTAAGAAAAGTTGTAAAATAACGTTTCCAAAATAGGATCAAACTTAAGTTAAAATTTACAGTTTCAATAAAACATTTTATAAATATGACCATAATATTCAAATTGCAGTGTGAAGAAATTTGATACTTTTCGCTAAATTAAAGCATTGTAAGAAGTTGTCAAAAGTTGCGAAATTTAGTAGCAATTTATTATACTATTTAGTATAAGATCGCTATGTAAGTAAGTATATTAAAAAAATGTTTATGTATTTATGAATAGTGGCACTTTGTAGGTGTCCAATAAAATGTGGTAGTCTAACTGTTTATGTATTATGTTGATAAAATATACAAATATTGCAAATGTAGGTAGGTATACGTATGGTAATTAATTCTATAATAGTTTGTAGGAGCTCTATTTTTCATGTATTTAGGTATGACATACATCTTTCAACAAATGGCCAAACGTTAGTAGTGTAGTTTTTAGTAAGTATAAATATATTTTTATATATATTATAAACGGTCGAATGGTAGGTATATTAGTGGTTAGTGGCCCTGACTGCTATGCCGAAGGTCCCGGGTTCGATTCCCGGCTGGGGCAGATATTTGTTCAAAGACAGATATTTGTACTCGGTCTTGGGTGTTGATATTTATATTTAACCCATCTATCTATGTATTTGTGTAGATATATCAGCTGTCCGATACCCATAACACAGGCTTTGCCTAGCTTGGGGTCGGATGGCCGTGTGTGAGATGTCCCCACATATTATTATTATTTATTCAGTTGATTATAATTTATATAGTTATTTACAACAAATAGGTCCAAAACTGGGACAAATACATTATAATACATTTTAATCGTTTAAAATAGCTTGGTTATTAAAATAAATTATGGATCCGGGGTTTTCAAGTTCAATTAAATTTTATTAGTATCTTCGTAACTTCTGTATGTGATGATTATGCTAAATGAAATTTAATGCATTTATTTATTTTCCCAGCTTACCATTACTCTTTATGCCTATTTCACCATACCTTTAACAATCACTTTATTGATTGACAACGATATTTTACTATGACTTAAAGCTGCATTCACACAAAAGCTTAGATTAGACGTTGGTAACTACAATTATGGACTTCATCTTCCTATCGTGCCGGTGACAAGCACTTAGCTGGACTAAGATTTGTCACCGTGATGAAAGGATTGGCCAGTCAGATTAGAACAATGACAAAGGAATAAAGAGAGGACCTGGCATAAAAATCGGTACTTAAAAATATATCGTCGTCTCTTTTTAACTTATTGGTGTTATCGTACGTAAAAAAGGACAACAGTAGTTTTGTCTTTGCCTAAAATAACAACATTGCGACCGGTCGCCATTTTGATTGACATCCAAACACAAGGTACTTCAGCTGTCAAACAATTTGTTTGTTTACATTTTTCAAGGAAACCGCCGCCATTTTAATTGAAACCAAAGTTTAGGTAAGCGCATTTTTTTCGGGATATGCCATGTCCTCTCTTTATTCCTTTGTCATTGGATTAGAATCAGTCGCTGACAGCCCAGATTGGGCCGAACGTATGAAATAAGGAGCAGAAGTGCTAGCACGGGGCGCATATACACGTGAAAGTAGTATCCGTCGTGCTCGCTCTTGCTGCGCGATGTGCAAAAATTTTGTCACGTCTTAATTGAGCCCCGTGCTAACCCTTCAGGTGTACGTTGCTCGAGGGGGCTGCTTTCGTCCACCATAGGACCATTCGTACACCCTATTGGACCAAACACACCTTTACAGTTTAGTTTACTAATTCAAAATTTTATAGTGATGTGGGACCAGAAAGGACTTCATCATCAGCCAATAATCATCCGCTCCACTGCTGGACATAGGCCTCTCCAAGGAGCGCCACTACACTCGGTCCTCGGCCTTCCTCATTCAACCACTTGGGGCTACCCGCCTAAGGTCGTCAGTCCAGCGGGCAGGAGGGCATCCCACACTGCGATTGCCTGTTCGTGGTCTCCACTCAGGAAGGACTTATCTGAAGCTATTTTGTCTACACTGAGTTACCTACCTCGTCGTCTAGTTCGGACCGGGGCCGCTGCTACCGCCGCAGTTTAAGCGATAATCGTTAAAATAAATCTTGGTACGATAATCGCGGGCTAACGAGCCGGCCACAATGGCGGCCCGTCCGCGGCGCCTTTCATCTTGACACATTGTCTTGTGCAGTGCGCGCGAAGAGGATTGGCCTGAGCCGATTTATAACTGAGTGTAGAAAACACTTATAAATTGTGAAAAGATTCTAAACTCGTGTAGAACAACTAGGGCTGACTAGGATTTTTGTTTTTTTGTGGTTGTAAGAATATGTTTTAAGAAAACATAACGAATATAAATAAAATTGGATTGAATTTAAGATTTCATCTTTCTTGTACATTATACAAATGTAAAATTACTTTTGATTTACAGCTTATTGCCTTGAAATGAAACATTGAAAGAAGTAAAGCATCATGATTTTTCAATCACATTTGGGACTATTTAGGAACTACCTTGCTAGAACCAATTCAGAAATTTTGATCTGACAATAAACATACTTAATGTCCAGTGTGGTCTCTCCAGTGGCCAATACACTTAGCGCGCAGCGTGCGTGTTATTGGTTTATCGGATGCCATAGTAAACTGTGAATTTTGCCAACGCGGCGGCATCCTTTGTTCTGTGACGTTTTACTTTTTAAGCTTTTTTCTTTTAAATTATCCTCTGTTTAAGAGTTCAGAGTGATTTCTCATCGATTGCGCTTTGAAAATGGTGTTTTTGCACGGACCCTCAGAGTTTGGCCTCGACTCTACAAACTATAGACTTTATCCATGAATTGTATGAATGAATATTTTCTGAATTTCAAAATTACAGAGTAAACATGAGCATTTATTATTTTATTACTTACACTTTTATAACATCAGCCATACTTTTAATGTTTTTCTCAGCTCGTATTCGCCCACCGTTAGAGATCTATAGACAATTAGAAATCTTGAATGTTAAATGTTTTCTCGCCATAGCATATGTATGAACTCAGGGTGTCATTCCAAATTTCATAGAAATTGGTCCAGTCGTTTCCATCTATCAATCCAACCATCCATATATACTAACTTTCACAGTTATAATATTATAGTTGAATTAAGTAGGATATATTATTTAGGGTGCCTTGCACCTGACATTTAAACGCAATTTAATATATTGCTGTCCTGTTGAGTCAGTATACTACTATACTGTCAAAGCAAAAGTGCAATAGATTTAATTTATTATAAAGGTTCTGTCACCCTTAGTTTAATTTTAAACGTAAGGGTCCAGTCCTGAAGCCCAACGGGACCGCACCCGCAGCGTGTTTACACGGCACATCAAAGGATACTTTGATTAGCGATTATCAATTGTAAATACCAAGTTCTTCTGCATGGAATTATTCCATTCCCTCAGAGATCCTCCGCAATCAACTGATACAAAATGACGAATTGCTAAACTGGATTAACGTGGAGGAATGAGAGGCTCTGTGGTGTTGTGTCGCTGAAGGGTATACAGTATAACGATAACGTATACTACATATGTTTTTACCACCGACGGGAAAAGAGGGGTATTATAAGTTTAACATGTCTGTGTATCTGTCTGTAGTAGCGTAGCTCCCAAACGACTGAAACGATTTTTTTTTTAATGTTATTAAGGGTAATTCGGGAAACTTCGTCACATATTCTCCTCGGCCATTCCTCAGAGCCTGAAGACAAAAGTCTGCAACCAGTGCGTCCTGCCAGTGATGACGTATGGCGCAGAGACGTGGACACTGACGGTAGGACTGGTCCACCGATTTAAAGTCGCTCAGCGTGCTATGGAGAGAGCTATGCTTGGGGTTTCTCTGATAGATCGTATCAGAAATGAGGTTACCGACATAGCTGTCAAAATATGCAAGCTGAAGTGGCAGTGGGCTGGTCATATCTGCCGAAGAACCGATAACCGTTGGGGTAGACGAGTTCTCGAGTGGAGACCACGAACAGGCAAACGCAGCGTGGGACGCCCTCCTGCCCGCTGGACTGACGACCTTAGGCGGGTGGCGGGTAGTGGTTGAATGAGAAAGGCCAAGGACCGAGTATTGTGGCGCTCCTTGGGAGAGGCCTATGTCCAGCAGTGGATGATTATTGGCTGATGATGAATGATGATGATGAATGATCGCCTCCATGTTAGTTTATGATACCAATAGAATAGATATAATTTACATTGTTTTTATTTTTTTCAGGTACTACATTTCGACAATAGCCCTTCTATGACCAGAGACCAAACTATACAAACATCTTACAATAATGGTAAATTCAATCTTTAAAATTAACTTTTATTACTTATTTTTCTAAAATTTTCATATAATACTAGGTATAAGTCTGAAACTGAGTGCAGCAAAGGGTTATTAATTGAATAATACCTGTTATAGCAAGCAGACGATATTTTAACGACAAATAATAAAATCCAAAGTCATCTTAAACATCTCAAAGTACTTTTTAACCGCCCGATTATCAATAAGTTTATACATTAATTATTTTATGTATTAATGAATTAATCCAGCGGCTTTCTTGTGATTACGTTTTTATTAGGGCCCAATAACGAAATTCCGATTTCAAAAATATGTAAATTGAGCCCCGATGATTCTGAGCAGAGATGCATTCCTAAAACGACTACAAGATTACATACTATGTGAAGCTTAGATTAACAATACACGGACAAGATGCTGTGTCACATACAAAAACAAAGCAATAAACTGCCAGCATTTTGTTTACTGTCAAACCTCTTTAACTTCAACCTAATGACAACCGATGCACCAATGAATTTAGTCACTAATATTCTAACGGAAGTAATTCAGAAGAAGAGCTCAGAGCTATGGTAGAAGTGGGATGTTATTTCTTGAGACGTTTCTTTTGCACTGACTCTCCATCTATAGTTTGTATTAAAATATCGTTGCTTTACAGTACCTTTATAGTATCAGAAAACGACAAAACTCTCCGAATAAGCAATGTTATTTCAAAATCAATTTAAAAACAATTCAACTTCGTAAAATACGTAGGTTTGCGAAGTAAACGATGAAATAGTTAACTCTGAACAACTTAAATAGGATATTAGAGTCCATAAATGACTTAATTAAGGCATGATAATTTTAACAAAGCATTTTGTTAGTAATCGTTAAGTTTGGTTTTACTGGTGGTTTAACTAGCGTTGTAGTTTGTTCGTTTAAATGTCTAAGATCTGATTTCAACATTGAATAACAAGGCTTTTTAAAATGAAAAATAAGTAATAAAAGCTTATTTTAAATAAGGCTATTAATAGGCTAATTAACTATATTAAGTAATTTGGTGCTCTGTCACAGGAACGTTTTCTCTAGTCTCTTCTAAGCTAAGAATCCCCTTATTCCTCACAGAGAGCTGTAATCACAGTTAATACATCCCGTGGCGTTGCCAATAGTGAGTAAAACAAGCAAAGCGACTAGAAACTTCACCGCGACGGTGAAGTAAAGAAAAATACAAAAAGTTGCGCGTATCGAGCAGCCATCTTTAGCCATTTGCTAATTACGAAACCGCACACGGCTTTGTGAAGCACACACGCTGAGGCGAAAATACATTTTGTATCTAACGGAGCAGAAGTCTGAAAGCCTAAGTGCCAATTTCTTCATTGTCGGTTGTCTAACCGACAGGGATTGATTTATAAATTAAACGTCATTTCCATATGAAATTCATGACAGATATGTGAAATGTTAACCACTACTCCCTGGTTATGCTCTAAGCGAGAATGGAGAAATTGGCACTAAAGGTAAGCATTCACCGATCAGTATCGTACGGACCAAACGGATCATAAATGTATGGAGAAACGGTGTTAGCAATGGGGATGATGTGGACTCAAATGTACTAATTTCGTTTAAAAATTAATTGTGGACGCTTACCTGAAGATGCAGTTTCACATGTAACTCTACGTAAGCATGAACTTAAAGTCCTACTCAACCACAGCGCTAATTTATCGATCGAAATTGTATTTAAAATAGGCGTTGTATACATAATTGTACATTCATTTTAACTACAATATTGAATTTATTTGCAAGCTCCTACTAAATATGAAGTCAAAACAGGATAAGAGCTAAATGTAAAAACCAAATATAATAGATAACACTATTTTCAAAATGTACCGTTTCAAAGTGACGTGATCTAGCAAAAATAACAAATACCGTTGTAATATAACATTGATTCCAATATACTCATGGTATTATTAAGAATAATGTACATTAACCTTATGTAAGTACCTCCTTAAAGTTAAGATAAACAATATTATAATATAATATTCATTAACTTTTATACAGACATGATGACCCTAGGCTAAAAAAGGGTTACAAATATAGGTACCTAACTGGATAGTTTAAGAGCCAGCATGCGTTAAATATGATGAAATTTTTTACAGTCAAAACTTCATTGCAATTTGCAATACAATATTTAAAAATAGTTCTTTTTTGTAAATTATGTATATGTCGCAGCCGGATCGTATAATTCGCCGTATTACATTACGGCTGGCCGCATTACAACACAGGGCCGCTTTGTAATGCGCCGGATCAACGTTTAGCCGCATTGTCATTTCAATACGTTCTTCAATACGGCGGCCCACGTTTAGCCGCATCGTACTACTACTGAATTGTAGGGTAACCATGTCCATACTAAGCATGACATTACAGGTGAAGGATTTTTGTAATCATAATAGAGTAAATCTATCATATGGACTTCCATTAAAGTATCAAAATACTGTTCATGCTGGGCACTACTCGGATTGTAGGATCTTCGGAATTATTATTCTTCATCATCAACATCACTTCTGGACGTAGGCCTCTTCCAAAGCACGCCACTGGATGCGATCTACAGCTTTCCACATCCTATCATAACCAGCCACCTTTCGCAAGTCGTCACCCCATCTAGTCTGAGGGCGTCCCACTCTACGTTTGCCTCGTCGCAGTCTCTTCAAGATCAAATAACCTTTGCTGGCCACATTTATATTTCTGACATTTCTGACCCAGTAGTATTATCTGGAAATCCGCCGACCAGCAGAATCCATGGTCACTTTAGCTGATTGATGTGCGTTATAAGTTTTGTACGTTTTTCACTGTACCGCATTGATTGGAATAGAAATTATTTAATTTCACGTGAAAATTGTTCTTGAAGTACTGTTTACTAGCATATTTAACGCGATTTCTTCGTTTTAATCATCATCAAATATCTGTATCCCACGTCATTATTGTTGTTATGTCAAGCAGCGCCACGAGTGTTAAAAATCTAAACTAAAATCTTTCAAAGCGGCGGCTAATCTCTCGCCGTATTGCATAACGGCCAGCCGTATTGAATGACGTATGATGTCGAATTCAATCCGGCGCATTTTCATTCAGCCGTATTCAATACGGCTAAACGTTGATCCGCCGCATTACAAAGCGGCCCTGTCTTGTAATGCGGCTAGCCGTCATGTAATACGGCGGGTTATACGATCCGGCTGCGACATATACATGCGTTTAGGTCAACGGCACTGTCTTCTGTTATGCCTAGACTCAATGTCACCGGTCGGCCTTCGTTATAATATCCTCGTAATATTAGCATAATCGTGTGTTATACCTTCATAAATTTACTAAAACCTGATTTTACATTTTTACCAATAGCTAAACTTTTTCTGGTGGAATCTAGGTAGCGCTGTATTAGACGATTCCGATGTTGAAGCTACCGTTTTAGAGAGTTTAAGTTTATTCTATAGGTCTGTTACAGAACTATCAATATTGATTTATAAATGGACCAGTATATTTTAATATTATTTCTATAGCCATTATAATATTAACGTAAGCCGTTATTTTAGTAACAGTCCATCTATTAAATGTATAATGTATAATGTAAATACCTTTTTAGCTAAAAAGAAAAATAGATCTAAAGTAGGTTTTCTTTCGAAGTTGCACATAAAAATTTCAAAAGCACACGTATTTGTGTTACTCGGAGGTGTTATCTTCCCCCGACGGCGATAAAAGACCTATCAGTATATTGTATCGATTGATATATGGCGATTGAACTGTTTCTTCTATGACGGTGCAGAGAACAAGATAAAATAGATAGGACACGAAACAATTTTATTCCTTTAACAATTGCTTAGGGTCCTAATATGAAATGTTATTGCAAGAATTCAAAGTTGCTCATTTATGAACTATAGGTATAAATGTTTAGCACTACGGTTCGGCCCCATAGAGTAGAAATATAAGCAAACTTCTTTTATAAAGTTAATTTATTGTACGATAACGTAAGTTTTGTATTTTTTCACTATTTAACACTGCGAATGTCTCAATATTTTACTCAAAACTCGGCAATAATGGCTAACGACCTCTAGCCTATTCACTTCTGTTGATCCAAATCTGTATTCTTTTCCGTTGCGTATATGTGTGAGGTTCTCTTTGTGAAATATTGCAAGGGCACCCGCACGGGACGGACGTTCAAACCCGTGTCAATATACTAATGGCAGGCAATGTGTCTGCGGAACCCACCAAATAAAAATACATACAAAACTATCAGATGAGTAGTTTTCAGTTGATGGCGGTATAGTTTATAATAATAATATTATAAATAAATAGGTATGTGGGGACATCTCACACACGGCTATCCGACCCCAGGCTAGGCAGAGCCTGTGTTATGGGTATCGGACACCTGATATTATGTGCACAAATACATAGATAGATACATATTAAATATAAATATCAACACCCAAGACCCGAGTACAAATATCTGCCCCAGCCGGGAATCGAACCCAGGACCTTCGGCTTAGCAGTCAGGGTCACTAACCACTACACCAGTCGGCAAAGAACAAATCTTTGACAGAGAGGGGCAAAACAGTTCAATAGTTAAATCTTTCTATATTTTTCCATGAATAAGGGGGTAAGAATTGTAGAAACTTAAGGCAGAGTAAGAAGGGTTTTTACTTGATTTTTATGAAATTAAGTGCCAATTTCGCCATAGTGGGTTAGGGCATAACCAGGGATTATTGGTTGACTTTTGACACAGCTGTCAAGAATTTAATATGGAGATGACGTATAATTGATAAACCAATCCCTGGTTACGATCAGTAGTGGTACTCTCGACGCGCAATCCATTGTGTCACGCTTGCCTTCGAGTCATTTGGCACTCTGGAACACGATGGTAGCGCTAGCTGGCCTACCATATTTGGTGGTTTTCGGGTGAACTAGTCTAAATTCGGTTACGAACGCAAGTTGGTACTCTTGACCGCCATTTTGACAGTTGTCAATATTGAACAAACTGGATATACGCAATCGCTAAGGCAAGAAGAAAAAAGTAACTTTATTACTTGTATTTGTACTTGTGAGTGGCGATTTTGTGTGGTTTTGTGTGGTACTGGTATTTGAAACTAAAGATGCTGTGTTATGGCTTATTTAGCACTGCGAATAGCGATTTAGCGCAATGCGCAGCGAAGAGATATCCGGAGGCGCAAAAATCAGCGGCGAATGGTGAGATATTTGGACGAAGCAGTGGAAATGGGACAGGCGGAGTTCGTCGATAATTACCGCCTCACAAAAGAACTTTTTGATGAACTATGTGGAGACATAGAGCCCTTCATGCAGGAAGGGTTTAGGCCTAGTCCACCACGCTGGCCTAGTGCGGGTTGGTGGACCCCAACACAAGCAAGCTTGTGCTGAAAGAGTTTATTTATTTATTTGAAGACCAACAAATGATACACTTGTTACATACATCAAGGCTACATAAATAAAATACAGTACAGGCCTCTGACTAGGATTAAGGACTGCTGCCGAAGCAGCAACCGGGTCCCACAGCTTAACGTGCCGTCCGAAGCACGGAAGCGTCCAGAAAAGAACCACTTGAAATTGGTCACCCATCCAATGGCTGACCGTGCCAGTTGTTGCTTAACCTCAGTGATCAGTTACGATCACTGAAGCCCGCTCGACTACAGACGCTTCGATAGTGTCAACTTGACACTATTCACGACAGTTTTTGTTATTTTTTCCTTTTCATTCATTCTTTCACAAAGTCGATAAAACAGTTTCAAACAATCATAACCAAATTTTAAGTGAAACCGAATTGTAACCAAATAGACGTCAAGAGTACCAAATCTAAATTGAAATTGGTTCTGACTCGAGCACAATATTAACGCAATATGAATAACCGTCTTGCGTATCAAGAGTAGCAGGGCAGACCGACTATAGCGAAACTGGAGCTAATGTTAGCATTCTGCAATTAACCGACCTCACAACCATCGACAAAGCTGGCAAATGCTATGTAGGTAGTTACTAAGTATAATAAATATTAGTGGTTAGTTTTTTAACAAATGCAACTAGGTTAAACGTTATGAGGAACGTCTACCACTTTCGCGGGATTCCGTTAAATCATTTGTGACATAATAAAAAAAAAACCTGTGATCTGCTGATAACGAGAGCAACTTAGAACTTATAAGATTTGTTAGCGCCTACCCTTAAATGTATATTTATTAAGCGCCTATTTACGATTGTCTCGGTGATATCAAATATCGTTTAATCGAGATTTAGTGCATATCTTAGAATATTTTATTATCATCGTGTCTGTATAAATTCTGAAACTTTGCATTGTAAACTAGAAAATCACGTTTTAATGTGTGTAAACTACTTAATAAGTTTATCTTATCTTGAGGGGGATTGTATATCACAGTCATAAGTAATTATTCGATGTTTAAAGATCATGTTTATTATATTATAGAACATTATGTAAATACATAGCTATATTTATGTGAAGCATAAAATGCCTACTACCTAGTTTTTATCCTGAACAAGATGCATGTGTGCGCATTAAAAAACGCTGTCATTTATTATCAACTAGCTGTCCCCGCGCGCTTCGCTTCGCCTTAAAAAGTTTTCCCGTGGGAATTCCGGGATAAAAAGTAGCCTATGTTTTTTCCCAGGGTCTAAACCGTATGTATACCAAATTTCAATCAAATCCGTTCAGTAGTTTTGGCGTGAAAGAGTAACAGACAGACAGACAGACAGACAGACAGACAGACAGACACAGTTACTTTCGCATTTATAATATTAGTAAGGATACGGTATATCAATCCTATTCCGATATAATACGTACAATAATCTTTTATCATCCGATTCATCACAAGCCGTTCACAAACTAACCCTATAAATCGAATAGCACTGAAAAATTCAAAACACCCAAACAAAATAAACGGTTGCAAAAAGCAATATCAATTTACAAAACCGACCACAAGAGCGCTCCTTCACATATCTTATACGTTACTCTTTGAAATTTTCATTCGTATTTATAGTATATCAGCCAGAATACATTGACACCCTGCCTTCGTATTCGGTGGTTATTTCGCCAAGTATCCGCCAGCGGCCGAAACGCGTGACGGGTCTATTTAGACTGGTAGTTCACAGATCACATGGTATTGGGGTGGTACTGGATTTACAACCCTTTGGCTGCAGATTTATGTGACGTTCCAGGGGTTAACCCTCACATGCAGAAGAGATCCTGTTTCTTTATTTTATAAATGGCCGCCTGAAATAAATGTGTTGCGTGTGCTGGGTTTGTTTGGCGAAAAAAAGTTGGAACATAAGTTACTTCTATGTTGTAAGACAACACTATGGTGGGTGTGCTCTTTCAGGAGTCACGCATTAATTAGGATATTTATAGCGAAAATCTAGCACTCTGGCAGGGATAACGTTGCAGTTGCAGAAAAGCTCTGTTTTGTATCAATGAGCCTATATTCATGTTGATTCGGTATATTTTGCAAAATCAATTGCGAGAAATAAACCTAAGAAATAGAAAATTTACTTAAAGAAGATCTTAAACCCTGCAATAATAATAAGCAATAACCAATCAAAGCGCTGCATGTTTATACTTAAGTTCAGTTTAATTTTTAGTTATGCAACTTACAGCAACAGTCTATGACAAGAAGTTGTAGGTATGTACCTACAACTTCTTGTCATCAAGTTACTTGTTTCATTTAAAAAACAAGGTGTCAGACTGATTTAGCCGATAGACACAAGAATATTTAATAATATCTAACACTCAAAGACATATCAATTTACCTGCGTCTATTTCGGAGCGGTAAAAAAGAAACAAAAAAAAAAAAAAAAACACGCACTCACGCCTTGTACTAATGTACTCCCTTGCGGGGTAGGCAGAGGTGCATTTCTGCACCCACTTTTCGCCAGAGTGTTATGTTAGTCCCAATGTAATAGGGGGCGGGCCTATTGCCATTTTACGGGCACATCCAAGACCTGAGAACAAATATCTGTATTTAAACAAATATCTGCCCCAGCCGGGAATCGAACCCGGGACCATCGGCTCAGTAGTCAGGGTCACTAACCACTACGCCATTCGGTCGTCAAAAAAGAAACAAGTTCTGTACCAACTGTCATTATGAGCTTTGTGACAATGTGCATGCTTCATTATGACATCCAGTGTATAACATTCGACTACTATTGGCTTTGATTACATAAAAATACTTAATTCTATAGTTAAAACTAAACACATAACATTTTTAACAAGGACAGTAACTAGACTTAACATATAATATAGGTAAAAGTAGGTACTTACTTCAGTTGTGGCAAATGGCATCATGCTCAGCAAAGTCGACTGAAAGCTTGTTTCAGAACGACGCTGTTGTTCAGCATGCTTAGTTCTTATTAAGAAATCAGGCAAGGTGCCTTTTCAAACAAAAAAAGAAGAAAAACTATATAAAGTACACGAACACAGTAAAAAATTACACATACAAAAATTACAATTAAACCGTTTAAGTTCAACAATGGCAACCATTGTACCAATGAATATAGTCACAAATCTACCAAACGAACTTATTACTACATAAGAGCCAATGGTAGAAGTGGGTTGTTATCTTGTTATTTGTCCATACATTTCTTTTGCACTAACACTCCATCTTGTTGTATTAAAATATATGGTTAGTGTGTTTCATTTGGCTGCTATAAGACAAAATACCTTTGCAAAAATTAAGGTAGCATTTTATTAATACCCAATACGATTAACACGCTCATACAACTTATTATGTAATATGTCTTTTTCGCATCAAAAATCAACATAAAACACACCAAATATCTCATTACGCGCACAACACAGGCATAGGGCTCAGATCTGAGTTAACCCTAAAAAGCGGTGCGGCCGCGCGGACCCCCAAGTCGTGCAGTACAACTAACGAGGGACCGAACAATGTCTCTATTAGCTGATTTTGTTGCTTTACGGCAGCACAGAGACAACTGTGGAGCGTGCTTTGTGTTGTTAGTTTTGGTATTTTTGGAGCAATCTAATCAAAAATTTATACGTCTTGTTAAAACATAAAATTATTAATTCTAGTCTAGACATTTTGAAAGTTACCAGTTACCTCCACCCGAGTGCATAGTGTGTATTGTTTTTTTTTTCTGATCCGTGAAACTAAGATTTACTTATGATTATGATTTTTTAATTAAATATAGGTAATGTTTAACTATTAGCACATATCGTCATATTTATGGAGCTTCTTTTACAAAAATCCTTTAAAAGAAAGAAAGAAAATACATTTATTTAGTGCTACAAAAGTACACCAAACACAAAAATACAATTAAACAAACAAACAAAAGAAAAAAAAATACACACCAAATAAATAAATATAAAATAAAAAACTTAAAATAATCACGTCCAAACATTTCCGAATACGTATCCACGCCACCCTTGTCTCTTACCGGGCATTCCTTGATGCACTATGCAAATAAAGTTAGTAGCAAAACAAAGCGCAACAGGGTAATTACACCGGCTGGAAAATTAACTGACATAGATAGGGCGAACACGCGCGCTGCCGTAATGAGTCGATGCATCGGTTTACTGCCCGTATAAGTACTTGGGTCTTCTTACCGCGGGTGGCATTTTAGGGTTAACTTAACAAAACATTGTTTGTAGGTATTTTTTTAGTTAATCGATCTTTACGTTAACCGTGGCTGTAATTCTTGTAAGGTATAGGTAGATGTGGTTCGATTGGAATTTGAAATCATTTAATGAAAATATAAGCCCATGTTTGACCTTCATATTCATGCTAAGCTTTTAAGAAGACTTAAAGGCAGATTAAGGTAGCATCCCAAGTTATTGCACTTTCCGTATGATAGCCATAAAATTTCCAGATTCTATAAAATAAAGCTCTATTATACTACTGATGGCGCTAACAAACAAACCCTCAAATTCATAGAGATTTTTGACACTTTACAACAGGTTTAAAATGGACGATGTGACACACGAATATCAACTTTTTGACTGACGTAAAGAGTGGAAACTCGCGTGTCTCAAAGCCAACTTTAACCCTGTTATTATACGCTCTATGAATTTGAGGGAAATTATGTAGGTATGTCTTAAGATTTTAACAATACCTGATTTGAACGGATATATAAAGTCTGAAATAATCGAACACTCAATCACAATGTAAACTTTTTGCGTGTTTACATTACACTTTAATTGGGCACAATTTAAAAATACTCCACTCACTGATTACCTTGTTGACTTCATCATAAAGCAGTTTTAATTGAATTAAGACCCTAATTATTGTACATACAAGATTCTGTTATTATTTTTAAGTTATTTTTTTTAACACTCACATCTTGTACTATTGTACTCCCTTGCGGGGTAGGCAGAGGTGCATTGCTGCACCCACTTTTCGCCAGTGTTTATGTCAGTCCCAATGTAATAGGGGGCGGGCCTATTGCCATTTTACGGGGCACATCCAAGACCCGAGAACAAATATCTGTGTTTAAACAAATATCTGCCCCAGCCGGGAATCGAACCCGGGAGCTTCGGCTCAGTAGTTAAGGTCACTAACCACTACGCCATTCTGACGTATTTTTAAGAATGATATTTCACAATTTAACAATATTTCATAAGATAATTACTGACAGATTCTGTCATGAATTTCGTTTATAGCATCGTTCAGTGATTGTAATATTGTCAGTGTAAAGATGGCTGCCCACTGGAAAATAATATTTTTTGGAATTTGTGTATGAAAAAATGCAATTTCATTTCATAAAGGCATTGCGGAGTTTTTGCTATTCTTTATTGTTTATTTTCCATAGAAACATTGTTAGTTACGTCACTTTTAAATATAATAGGAAGTTGATATTTTTTTTACAAATTTCGCTCCTTTAGACGTTTTATTATTTGTTTTATTTTATTTTTGTGTTGTTTCTGTGTGTGAAATAAATTTATCTTCTTTATTTTAAATGTCTAATATGAAAAGAAGTTCAAAAAGACGAGTCTTCCTCTTTCTGTTAACTACTATAATATAATGTACCACTTTTGCTATAGCCTGGATAAAATACATTAATTATACCTTACTACCTAATAATCCTAATAAGTAGAACTGAAATATATACTCCGATTGTAAAATCTAGACGTGTGCAATAACCCTTAGATGAAATATGACATAGTAATATAGAGATACGGTTGACATGACAGTCAAAAGTATAAAAAATACAAAACTTTCGGATGTCCTGAAATAGTTCTCCGGAATAACAAACAGATGGGTTATGGTAAGGGTTGGATAAAAAACGTCTCAAATAACGAAGTAAAGTTATGTTTAGACCGGGAGATTTTAGTGATAATAATAAAAATATATGCATTGGGCTATTGGATTTTATATGCATAAATGAATGATTACCTAGAACCAGATTTTAAAGTACATATTGATTTTATGTAGGTACCGTCGCTTACCAAATACAACCTAAAAATGTAAAAGAGTAATAAAAAAGACATCTCTGCGTAGGTAAGTATTTAACTGTGACTCCGTCTTTATAATTTCCAGTCACATAAATATTTACTGTTTCAAAAAAGCTACTCAGGTTACTGAAAAAAAACTTTTTCAGCAGAAGGAAACCAAAATTAACCCTGCGTCGGTCCACCGATTTGTTAATTGTTCTTTGGGGGCGTTTTTTACCACTTTTTATTTTAATGGTGGCTTTATTTATGAATTTAAATGGGCTTGTAGAAAGAAGGGTTGATGCTAATTTGAATTTTATGATTTTTTTCAACTGTAGGGGAGAGGCCTCCAGAGACAGGTTAAGATTTCAAAAGGTTTTTTTTGTTAATTGCTTTGTTCTAAAATAAGTCTGGTGGTATGTTTTGTGAAGTAATTTCATATTTATAATATCCTTTCAGTTGCCTTTTTTACTAAGTAGCTGTGATTTTACTAACATGTTTTCATATAATGTATTTACTGTTTTAACTTTTGATGAACAGTGCACTTACTGCCAGGTATACATATGTACATATGACATAAGTACCTACATGCAATCGTACTTACAGATTATGAACATTTTAAAAGTAAAGTACAATACCATAACACAGATATCGTGCGTCCGATTATTACTTCCATTCCTACTCACAAAGCCAAAGCTTAAATATCATAAGTTTCTAAGAACCAATAACACCGAAACTCGCCAACATAACATATTGTTAATACTGCACTAATCCCACTAAATAACTTGCAAGTTATTCTCCTCTCACACTAGAAGAGTCCAATAACGCAACACATAAAGTTGAGCTGCAACGCAAACTTTGATTGGATAGCTCACAGATAATACGAAACTACTCTGTGCCCGTCTTAGAACACAGATTAGAACTTTGTTAGTTTGGGGTGCTGGTGGTGTGTGTTGGCTATTGACGTGGCCGGTGTCTGCGTGTGTACTTTCGGGTTAGTTGACATTTTCAATGCGAAAAATTCCTCATATTTTTATGTAAAAGTTAAATAAATTGTGTCTTATTTCTAATGGTAGTGAATTCTTTTTACCCGACTGCCGAAGGAGGAGGGTAATGTTTTTTGATTGTATGTTTGTATGTACATATATATGTATGTATGTATGTTTGTCTGTTTGTTCCCTCCTGTAGCCTAAACGGCTTGATAGATTTTTATGTATGAGGTATCGTTAGAAGCGTCTTAATTGCGCGATGGTTATAAGCTATGTAACGTTACATTAAAATGTATATAGCGCCCTCTAGAGGACATAAAGTGATGATCGAAAAAATAATATTTTTTCAACTATGCCGTGATGGGTATCAAATGAAAGGGCTTGATTAGCACATTACAAAAATATGCATATTGTAGGTATTTAAATTACAACGCCAAAATTATTTAATTAAAAAATGTTCATAAACTAAAACCGGACTACTGACATAATATTTCATAAAATATAAAACAACGAAAAAGTTACAATTAATTTTTTTTTATAAACAAACAAAAAACCCGACTGCACGCTAAAAAGATGAAAACAAGCCCCAATGTTAATGGAAAGTATCGCAGGCGGGGATCAACTTGACCGCCACACAAGGTCTACCTGTCTAAGTAACATTCAGCTAAATGGTGAACCCTCTGCTGGTCCCCGCCTGCGATACTTTCCATTAACATTTTTTTATTAAACAGTTAACATATTCGATTACGTGTGTTATAAGAAGATTAACTTAAAATTGCCTAAAAGTAAGGGATTTTTTAATTCACATTATTTATTGCACTATTCCATATTATTACATTCACACACAAAAAATAACAACCTGTTAAACTTTATAATTTATGTTATTTGTCATTTTCAATAATTTTGCTGTAAAAGTCAGTGGAAACTCAAGATTATGTTGAGTTAGCACCAATTTTTACTTCATAAGTGTTACAATAAAGGTTGGTCTACCGGAAAACACAATTGCCCCCACATCAAACGACAATTGTCATAAATAACGCTTTACGGCGACAAACGACGAGAATCTCACAACGTGAAAAACAAAAAATGACGACAATAAATCCTTTTTTCTACCCGCCTCTTTTTGATACTTTCTTTTTTGAAATATTCCAATAAAACAATTAAAATATAGCCAGTATTAGTGTCGTGTAGTTTTGGACGCATCGTCGCATAAAACTAGTAAATTTTTATGAATTATTACAAGATTTGTACAATAAAATGCCTGTCGCGGTTAGTACTCGGACCCCTATAATTGATACTTTAGTTGTTTTTTAATTGTATATTTTTGAGAAGTATTGCCTAAAAAATAATGTCTTAACTATGCGTAATCGACTAGCTCTAAAACATATTTTATATTAGTCGTTAAACTAGTATGTAAACACCTACACAAGATATATCGTGGGTTGCCTACACAAGCGATGACAAAAGACGGCATACTTATTTTTAACCTTTCAGCAAGATTATTCGCAGTCCATAAATTTTACTGAACAATTTTATAGCCCTTACAGTGAATAAATTATAGATCTAGGGCTTTGAAAAAAAAACATTTTCATCAAGTCATTTATAGTTGTCTCATTAAAAATAAGTTCTAAGGAGGACAATACGAATATTATAAATGTTGTAGGTAATTTTTTAGTTTTTTACGAAAAATCTGAATCCATGCCTTGCTTTCGTAGTAAAAATATAAGGATACAAATTAAAAAAAGTTCGAGTTTTAACTTTTTCATAAATGATTAAAATAGAAACAGTACTAAAGCTTGGCTACAAAAAGTGTAACTACCAAATTTTAAGTTGTGCCCCAAATTACTAAAAAAAGCGCCAAAAAATGCAAAGTATCAAGAGAGTACAGTCGCACTACACCAGCCGATATGATTTGTGCGCGCGGCGGTAGCGGCGGGCGCGTATCACGAAACTATAAAATTATTTTCAGCCTCTTAACTATTTATATTATAATAATTTTACGCCCCAATTATTACGCTGCTGACATATTTTATTATTTTGAGTGCGGCTATGAGGATGTTGTCCGCTGTATGCGCTCATGGGTGGTTTGAAAGTTGATGTTAAATAGTTAAGAAATGGGAAATGGGTTTGTAGATGGATATAACCCTTGACCAAAAAGAACCCAATACTTTTTTAAAAACTATATTCTGTATGTATGTGTTTAAATCACTAGTATAAACTTGCATGTTTTACAGCGTGTTGACGAAGATGTAGGTATTATAACCCTTCCTAATACTGGCTCGAGAGAGCCACGTACAGGAACTTCACCCCCTATGAGAATAGAATAGAATAGAATAGAACCCTTCCTAATCTATGTTGGTCGCGTGACTTTTTGGAAAAAAAAACAATTACCTGTATTATTAGTTATTACGTATTAAAGCGCGCTATATTGTTTGTAATACTGTGAATATATTAAATTGCTTCCTAAATAGGCGTGTCGACAGTATTACATTATCAAAGATTCAATGACTTTAGAGGAAAATACACATTCAAAGGATTTAAAAAATTGATTTAGTTTTATTTAAAAAATTGAGATTAATAAGATTTTCAATAAAATAAAAGAGTAAAATACTGCAATCGGCCATTTTGACTGAAACGCCAATCACAGCGCGTGACGTCATACTTATGTACGCTTCACTGTGTTTTGATTACCTTACATACTGATTGCGCGTTACGATTGATATATATTTGTTTTTGTGATTTATCGACTTTATAACACGAATCTATCTTTAACAATGGAACCAGGTTTTGTTAAGGCAAACAGTGCAAATTTGCCCAGGATCGATTTATTGATGTTGGGCGAGTTCCTTGCAACAAATAAAGAATTTTGCTCTTCCGAATTTAGAAACGTGAAAACCTCTTTGTAAGTTTATTTTATTAGTATTTATCTTTAACTCTCTCTCTCTCTCTCAGCCTTCTGTAGTCCACTGTTGGACATAGGCCTCTCCTAACGATCGCCACCCCAAACGGTCACCCGCCATCTGCATCCAGCGGCTTCCCGCTACCTTCCGCAGATCATCAGACCAACGGGTTGGGGGGCGACCGACACGCCGTTTGCCGACACGGGGTCTCCACTCCAGAACCTTTGTACTCCAGCGGTCGTCGGCTCTGCAGGCTACGTGACTAGCTACGTTATCTTTAACACTAGATATAAATATGACTAAGTAGCAATCAAACTCGTTTTAAACTCGTAGAAGTTTATTTCGCCGAAGAAGTTTGTTTCGTAGAAGTTTGTTTCGCCGTGCAAGCTTTAACCATTTATCTCTTATTATTTTCTTGTATGGGACATGTACAAACACCTTGTTGGGTGTCGTTATTGATGTATTTTTGCACTGAGGCACTGCACACCACTTATAAACTTTAGAATTCATTTTTAACACAAAAAATATGCAGTGTTTGTTTACTTTGCTGTTGTATACAAATTTGACGTACGTAAGTGTGACGTCACACACGACGCCATGACACGGCGAGCTGTTTTCGCGCAGTATTTAAAAATGATTATAAAATTGGCTTTAAATTTCCAAAATCCTAAGTTTATTACCGAAATAAAGGTTTTGTTGTAAACAATAGATGGTTATCTGCATTACGGAAGAGGATTTCAAAATCTTTCGCCTTGCCTATTGTATTGTCTGTTGCAATGTACATCTATCAATAGGTAATTTATATTTATGATCGCAACAGTTAAACTTACCGCACTTAATATATACAAGATTCACACACTAAAAGAACTATAAAATAGAAACATAACTATAGATAATAGTAACAATGCGATATTTCTATCGTAAAATTTCATTTTCGATGGTTTCATTTCTAGATTAGTGCTTAATTACGTAAGTAACCTGTATAAAAATAACCTTAATCTTTATTAAAACACATTAGTTTAAATGAACGCTCAAGATGAAATATGAAATTATATCTACTAAATTCTTGTTACGTGACAATAACATAAACATTACAGAAAGCGCCATAATAATATTAAATGTGTGTTTTTTTATATTAATGTCTTATCAAAATTTGCATGCCTACATGCTCAAAAGATGACTGGCCATCTTTCGCTGTAGGTAAGTACTTTGAAAAAGCGCAATAGCTAAAAGATGGTTAACCTAGGTGGCTTATTTAAAATAACTTTTGTTTTACTACCTACTTGTTTTACTTTACAAAATTGCCTTTTTCCTTTCTCTAAAAGAACATTTTGGTCATTATCGATCGACGATGGAATAGTTGTTGTCAGGTTTTTTTATGAATTTAAAACAGGACAAACGGTTAGAATGACAACATGAGAACTTTTGGCTTGCTTTATCACTTTTAGATCACCATTTTATAATACATGTGGTGTACAGTATACAGTGTAGGTACATGAGTATACCCTATACAGCTATACCGCCACTGAGAAAATGTCTACATTGTCACACTTCTGCACACTCTACACAACAAAATTCCCATCATATGTTTATTCAGTACAATAGTATAGTTACAAGTACACAATTATTATCATCTGTCCACAATATGGTACATTTTCTTTTAGGTAACCTACTGACATCAACATGAATGTTTTCATAACACAGAGTTTGTTACTGGTCTCGAGCACGATTTATTAATGAAATTTATTTAATTTCGTTTAGTTATTGCGTGCGGGTCTACCTCATAAACTTCTGTGGAGATCTGATGGATTTTATTGAATGTAACACTGACTTAGGGTTAAGAAAGCAGATGTGTTAAAAAGTATAATAAAAATAAACATGTCGCAACAGCCAGCCGGAAGGTTTAAAATGTAGTTTTCAGTGATATTATGTACGACTTTATTTTGGTTTTTTATATTTTATACAATGTAGTCTATGATGTTTATGAAATAGTGCTTTTAATAATGAAGGAATATTTTTAATAATTTTTAAAATCATGTTTCATGCATTCTTAAGCTTACATGTAGGTAAAGCTTTAGATAAAATAAATAAAAGTAAGTGCCTATTTATTCTGAATTATAAAATGTATAGTCTATCTATATCTACCTATCGATATTAATATGTACTTCATATTTTTTACACAGATTGAAACAACAGCTGTTCACAAGTTTAATAACACTTAGCTGAGCCATCTTACAGCAATAATATAGGCTCCTACTTAAAAACCACCATTAAAAAAAGATTCAATCAGCTCTAAAAACAAATTATCCTTTGACAGTTTTCCCACAATGGCGTTTCCCGCGCAATAAGAGGCCAGACAAAGCGCCCCTAGCGGCGGAAAGCGTAATCTAAACTTCGACCCTTCGTAATCCGTCAATAGGTGTCGCTACAATGGGGATTAATGTTATTACTTTGGTGTTTTGCGGTGTAAAGACTGGATATGATGGAGAGCCGGCGAATATTGGAAGATTATGACACTCCTTTCATTGTGGGGTTGAATGGAGTAGGGCAGGGTTTGTGGTTGTAGGGCTTCGCTCCAACATTTAAGCAAGGTAGAGGGCAAAATGGCAAATATTTAAGGGACTTGTAGGTACGGAATCAGAAGTATGGAATGTTCTATGCAGTTTGCTGATTATTGCAGTTATCTGGTCTGTGGTGCTTGATTAGAACAAAGCCTCATATGTATGTACTTAAATATTATTTCCAATTTTCGTACACGTTTTTCATAATGGGCGCTTGAGTTACCCCCCTCCTTGCGGCTTACTCACTTACACAATCATATCGTGGCCGTGGGTTAAACTATCAGTACAAACTACGCGATCACCATAAAAATACAGATTGATTCGAGGGTAAGTACGCATACACGTAAACATAATTTGTGTCTAATTGTATGTACCAACAATTCCTAAAAAATACTTTTTTGTTACAGGTTGGTACTTTTACTAGCTGCATTTGAGAATTATATATACGGCATATAAGGTATCTTATATATTTTTAAATATTAATTCATAGTCACAGTTTATTACTTATTTGAGTCCCAAGTACCTAGTTAAGAGATTATCCAACATGGATTTCTATCCCATGTTTACCCCACCTCAAACACATTTCCTATGAACCAAATATTCATAATACCGAGTGGAATATTAACCCTAAATTGTCAAATTGTGTTTGGCGTCAAGCAATGATGGATCAGCGGCAATTATCACCCCATCGGTAGCGAAGCAGGGTTGATTGATGTACTATTACGTTTCAATTGTTTTTGAACAGCTTTGCAAGTTTGTACGTACATTTCCGAAGTTTCAACTTGTATTCATTTTACTGTGGGGTTAACGCGAAGTCTAAGTAACATTTACTAGGTAATTAGTGTCATATCCTAATCCTAACTAATATTACAAATGCGAAAGTAACTGTGTCTGTCTGTCTGTTACTCTTTCACGCCAAAACTACTGGACAGATTTTAATGAAATTTGGTATACATATGGTTTAGACCCTGACAAAGAACATAGGCTACTTTTTATCCCGTAATTCCCACGGGAAAACTTTTTAAGGCGAAGAGAAGCTCGCGGGAGCAGCTAGTTCAATATGCATCCACGTGCAATGACAAAGTTCCACCTCAATTGGCGTCACATGACACTGAAACTTTTTCATTGTTCGTGATGTGAGTGTATTTTTAATCTGAAAATCGCTGTCAAAATAAGTTAGAGATAGGGGGTGTTTCCGTTTTAATTTTTAACCCCTGGCCCCTGATATTAAAGGTAAGATACCTAGTAGGTAAAAACAGGGTACGTTTGGTATTGTTTACTAGGTCTGGTTTTGTGTAACGCTTTCTATCAGTTATAATTATTTAAAGAAGAAAAGTTTTTACTGTGTCTTTTGAGTCAAAAAAAGATTGAGATGAACCTTGTATTTTATATTCAGTTTTAATGAAATTTTATATGAAAAATATTTTCGATACCTACTTACACAATTTTAAATATTTTATTTAGATATTAGGTATAACTGAGCTATACCCACTATTTAAAATACCTATTAGATAAATCATCATCATCAGCCAATAATCATCCACTGCTGGACATAGGCCTCTCCCAAGGAGCGCCACAACACTCGGTCCTCGGCCTTCCTCATCCAACCAGTAAGTCTCATTAGATAAATGGCAACAGAAATATAAAAATATATATACTTAATAATAGAGCTAACACTAAACATGCGATAAAAAACAGAATCTGCCAAAATAAACCGATGCTATTACGAAAGCAAAATAGAATGACGAATAAAAAAACATTGAAGTTGCCATTAATAAATAACAATTAATAGTTTTAGTTACGCCATTAATTTACAGTTGAGTCCATAAACTACGTATTGTTGACGTCAGACAAATGCTAAAGAATTACAAGATAAGTTCTAAATATTTTGGAATGCCATAACTCTTTTATAATGGGACGACCAAATCACTGAGTGCGTTAAGGGGAAGCTCTAGAGTTGCTTTCACCAATGTCTTTACCTTTTAAATAATATGTTGGTACTTTACAGCTACTAATGGAATTTAAGAAATGTTAAATTTATACCCATACTTTCTTTTTTAAAAACAAAGTTGACGAATAAAGTCATTAAAATATTGTTACTTAAATATAACCCTTGGCCTTAGTATAATTATAATTATGGATGCCACCTTGTTTTTAACTTTAACCCCTTGAGTGAAGGGCGAAAACTAATAAAATAATTTGAGTGGCCATGGCTGCTTAAGGGTTAATATGGTGCAGGATATCCTAATCCTAATCCTAACTAATATTATAAATGCGAAAGTAACTGTGTCTGTCTGTCTGTTACACTTTCACGCCAAAACTACTGAACGAATTTGAATGAAATTTGGTATACATACGGTCTAGACCCTGGGAAAGAACATATGCTACTTTTTATCCCGGAATTCCCACGGGAAAACTTTTTAAGGCGAAGCGAAGAGCGCAGGTACAGCTAGTACTTTATAATTTTATTCGGGTGCATCTGGACGTTACAATATTTTAAACTAACCCTTAAAAAAGAAATTTGTCAAGTTGGTAGCATTATCTTGATACGATGTGGGTCTTGTGTTTAAGAATATTTATGATCCCAATGCAAAACCGTAATAGCTCTCCAAACTAATATTTCTACGGTACAGCAATCAAATAGTGTTTCAATGTAATCATCATCATCAGCCTATAGCAGTCCACTGCTGGACGTAGGCCTCTCCCAAAGCACGCCACTGGATGCAAACTTTAGCTTTCCGCATCCAATCATAACCAGCCACCTTTCGCAAGTCGTCACCCCATCTAGCCGGAGGGCGTCCCACACTACGTTTGCCTAGTCGCGGCCTCCACTCCAGAACACGTTTACCCCATCAGTCATCGGTTCTATCAATGTAATAAGTAATTTGTTTAAATTTAAGTGATATAAATTCCTCCCGGTATTACCCGTTAACTTAAAAAAAAACACCGCTATAAGAAATCTCTCCATAATACTGAGCAAAGAACAATAAAGTATGCATTTTTGACATTAACTCTTGTTTTAATAATGAAACACGATGTGTTTACTCTCACAAGAATGTTTTTTACGCGGCAATGACAACATTTTGGGAAGGGAAAACGTCGCGCCATACTGAATCGGACATGTCTGAACTTTCCGAATGTGCTTCAGAGGAAATGACAAAATGGCAGAACAATACCGTATGAAAAGATTTTTATTTCTCTTCTCGTTCGTTCTTTGAAGATATTCACCCTATTTGCAACACCCTGTAGAACTTCAATGTGTACCTAAACAGAAATAGCAGAGTGCTGGACCTATTAGAGTCATCATCCTTGAGTGGCGCATGTATGGTATTTTTCAAATCCATAGTCATGTCAACGTTTTATTTCTATAATTTAATGTGGGCTTTTCCATTGAAAGTTTTCATTTCAACCATTCTTTAATTATAAAGGTATAACAATGTCATATTATTCATTTATATTTTCCCCATCCGCGATTTTTCTTAGAATATTAAAAGGCCCCATAAATCATATTGTCTTTAAAAATCACCAGTCAAATGATTTTAAATTTTATCCAGAACTTGTTATAGTCCAATATCGCAGAACTGTTAATGTCAAAATAGTGTGATATGATATAAACACACTTGGGCACGTATTGGAGACGTGTCAGAGTATACTTTAGGTGAAATGCGTCTTGACATTATAATCTCAAGATTAACGCACCAAAAAAGATTTGACATTTCTAAATAGAGGGAGATATGTTACTGTTAAAATGTATTTTTAATTTTTATTTTGATCCTTCCTTCGCATCTGTCCGAATATAATATCAAAAAGAATGTGTTTTCATTGTAAGTCTGTCCTTAAAAAGCTTATAAAAATTTCAACGTGTAACAAAGGTGATAAAATACAAAAATTAACTGACACACTAACTCACGGACACAGCTGAATTATAAAAGTTTAATACACTCATACTTCATGCAAACGGCTAACACTGGCCGTAAATATTGTGGGAGCAAAAAAATATTTTGAATTTCGAAACAATACGTCGTGTTGAGAGAAAAGAGAAAAAAGTTTGGAGCAATTTGTCAGTGATTTGTGACAAAGATGAAAATTCCGATTGTCTTCGCCAGCGTCCACACAGATAATCAACTGTCAACAGTCGCGCTCCTATTGTCATCGTCACTACAAAACATCACGAACTAAATCAGAACAAAACGGCGTAAAAATAATACTGAAAGCCATAATTTGAATCTTAGTAGCTGAAATAGAGAGTTCTATTTTCAAATTACTTCGTGGTTAGATACAACTAACTGTCACGGGTTTCTATTTTTAAAAAACGTTCAAAAATAGTCGTAAGAATTTACACGTGAAGATTGAATTGTCTTTTGGCTGAAACAATGGACGGATTTTAAAAGCGAAATAAAGTTGAGAAACACATAAGTGACAGGCGTTGAATCGTTAGTGGTTCCCCGAATATTTTTACCGAATTAAAGTCAAAACAAATCTTTTGTTTCAGTATTTATAAGTAACAGTCACAAATTTACTATCCAATAACCAAACGTGACGTTTGCTTTAAAATAAAACATTTATTTTTTCTGTTTCCGACATCATTGTAGTACGCCCAAATTTTATATCACATTAAATTATTCATTTCATTGTATTTTATTCTTTCTGACTTTCGTAGCCATAATTTAGCAACATCGTGAACTTTAACGAGGCATTAAACCAGAAAAATATAAGAAACGCGTTATTGATTGCATTAAATAATTTTGGGAGGCAGAGTTCATAAAAATATAGTATTGTGTGTGGTAAAATCGTTGTTAAAGCAATAAAAGAGCCAGCAGCTAGCCATTAGATGTATCGCCAGTTCGCCACCGTTTGGAATCGTAAAATGTAGTGACAATAAAAATAAAATGAAAATAACTAAATAACCAGTTATATTGTGCGAATAAACAATGGCGAGGTGACGATAACGCCGTGTAGTGGCGCCCTAAACACGACATTGTGACGGACGTGTGAAGACACAGAGTTGTCAGGAAGCAGAAGTGAGGAGTAATGGAGTATACCTAGTCCGCAAATTAAAACTCGTTTTCTGTACTTATCGTGGATATAATCTAGGTATAAGATATGTTATGACAGTGGGCCAGCCAGGGTACGTAGGTAATTTTATTTTACTTTACTTTACTCTATATTTTTCATTTATATTCGTCGCTTACAAGGGACTCCTATAGTCCTGTTTCGCTTCCGTTTGCTACTTTGCTTCAGTTTGTATTCACTGTAAGTTGGATTAATTCTAATGAAAAAACTTCTGGGTCTCTATAATCCCTTTTATTATGCAAAATCAGGTGTCTACAGCTAGTAAAGAAATATCGCATAAATTAATCATGTCATGTCTGCAAACTTTTCCGCTTACAATAATCTATGACGAAACAACGGAGGCGGTCTTGATACAAAAATAGACGTTCAAAAATATTGAAGAGCGTTGAAAAATAGACGTTAAACAAATACAAAAATAATAATACTCGACGACATGTTTTTAATATCTGGGACAACACGTTAATAATAATTTCGTTGGTTTTAGACGATCACTTCTTGAAGTGTATTGAAATTGTTATACTGTGCGCCATCAAAACATATTGCAAAATTACTACGAAAATCACAGCATGAGAATACATTTTTCAGTTTTTTTTGTTAACGTACACAGTTAACATAGAGTTCAAATAAATCAAAGTCCAAAATATAGGATTGGTATATCCCTTCGATATCGAAACATCCCTTTCATTCCGTATAGCTCCCAAAGTTTTATATTTTAGATTAAAAAAACACCAGGATCAATAATGAGTAAAGTTATATGTACCTACTATGTACAATCAGGAAACGAGACTATGTACCTGTCTCCGGATCAAACACTTTAATTTTAATGGTTACTGATGAGTGATAGTTTATACGAAAAAAACTAGATCTTGTATGTATCGAGTACATATTCAACTGCTATACTTTACTATAATATACCTACTGAGCCTAGTGAATATACAATACATAGGCCTCTCTTGTTTTTCAAAGCCTCCGTAATCGAGCGGACTTCAGTGATCGTAACTGATCACTGAGGTTAAGCAACAACTGGAACGGTCAGCCATTGGATGGGTGACCGATTTCAAGTGGTTCTTTTCCGGACGCTTCCGTTTTTCGGACGGCATGTTAAGCCGTGGGTCCCGGTTGCTGCTTCGGCAGCAATCGTTAAGCCTAGTCAGATCTATTCGGGCGGCTTGAAAACATCTGACAGTCGGGTTACCCACTTACCCGACAACTCTCTCAGCATAAGCTTGCTTGTGTTGGGGTCCACCAACCCGCACTTGGCCAGCGTGGTGCACTAGGCCTAAAACCCTTCCTTCATTGGAAGGAGACCTAGGTATTCGGGCCACCAACCCGCACTAGGCCAGCGTGGTGGACAAGGCCTAAACACTTCCTTCATTGGAAGGAGACCTGTGCCCCAGCAGTGGGGACGTAATGTGATGATGATGAGGCATCTCTTTTGCTGTCTGTACCTAATTATTAATCTTATAATGTTTCAACAGTATACAAAACCACATTTAAGTTAATTTTAATTTAATAGACGTCAGTATTAGACAAGTTTATTAGTCAGGAAATCGTCTAGAGATTTGTCAGTAAATTGAATTCCTGAAAGTTATCTCTCACTTTGAAATTACTCTGTCGTCGTAAATTCACGTTTGTAAATACATTCGTTATGTGGCGAAATAATTTAGATAGTTTTAGGTCAAAAATTCTGCATAGATCATCATCATCTGCCCGTATCTCACTGCTGGATATGGGCCTCTGCCAAGGAGCAGCATAGCACTCGGTCCTCGGCCTCCCTCAGCCGGACCAGCTGGCCGGAGAGCGTCCCAGTCCCAAGCGTCTGTTTGGGACGCTCGTTTGTATAATAATAACAATAATTAATAATTTATTTATTATTAAGTCTTATAAAAATCATAACTTAAATTTAAATTTACCTTTACATCACATTGTTTCATGTGTTACAATTACAATGTTTTATGGACGTGGTCTGAAATAAAATTTTATTCTATTCTATTCTATTCTATCACTAATAATAAAATTAGTTTATACCACCAGTCATCGGTTCTTCCGCATACAGTATGGCCTGCCCACTGCTACTTCAGCTTGCAATGAGCTGTGTCAGTTACTTCACTTATCTTCAATTTAAATAGATCTGTAACATATTATAAACTGAGTATTATATTATTATACCAACATTACTTAAAGGCGATTTTTTAAACATACTTCTTATTATGATCTTATAAAAAGATGGGTATTGCAGTTAATAGTAGGTAGGCCTACGTACTATGCCCACACACTGACCATCAAACAATTGAAAGCTGCAAATATTATAACACAACTAAATTAAAATGTAGGTTACAATGACACATCGCGCACGGCCGTGCTCAAGTCACACCGTGTCAGAAATACAACACAATTAAACATATTGTCAAAACACTGGCATTGTACACATTCCTCACTGATGCGGAAAGCTTCAACGAATTATTGTTCCCGCTTGTCCCGTTGTTTATGATCCCGCGGGATCGCATTAGTGGGATTAGGCGGGATTTATACTTTACACTGTTCTTTTCTTTTATCTGGGTATCCATTATTGTGTGGCACAGTGTGTCTCAGTAGGGAAGGTCGGTAAAATATGTACATAGCCCGGAATGTTTTCTTTTGTTTTACTTTACTATGTGGTCAAAATAATTACGTTTTTATTCGGAAAGTTAAAATGCCACCGTTTAAATTTTACATAGATTCTGTTCTAAAGATAATATACGTATAATTATGTAGGCGCTGATGGTGGAAAATAATATATGCTTCGGAAATCGGATGTATTTACAGTACAAAATTTAATAAATAAATTATGAATCAAAATTTAATTAATAAAAAAATATTTAATTATTTAATTAACGATGTGTGTGTGTGTGTGTGTGAATTCTGAAAACTTACTATTACTATAGCTCAGTCGGGTAAGCGCCCACTACTCACGCAAGAGATGCGGGTTCGAATCCCGGCGCTGACATGTAGGTACCAATGAGTTCTTTTAACTTAAGTACAATGTATACCATCGCTCTTATGGTGACGGAAAACATTGCGAGTAAACCTGCATATCTAGATTTAGCACATTTTAGGTATGTGAACCCACCAACCCGTAGTGGACCAGCGTGGTGGGAAATGGTCCAAGCTGGAGGAAGGCAGTTCAGACCTTGGGGATATGCACAAAGGTTCCACTCGAGAAAGCCAGGTGCAAGAACTTACACCCCCACAGAGAATAGAATAGAATAGAATAATATATAACACTACGCAACTACTTACTGTAGCCCAGCGCTGACGCAGATAGAAAAGCTTAACGATTATACTTTTTCATTGTTCAATTTATTGTTATTGGCTGCGGTTTTGTTTTGTTGAACAGATGTTACATGTCGGGAACTGATTGAAAAAACTTTAGCTATTTTGTAAGCATGTGTCTCTTGAAAAATACCTAATAATATGCATTTGTATATTACCTACCATCACGCAAATACGAGTATTTGAAACGGCTATTTTAGTTATACTTTAAAAATGTAGATGATGAACGATAAAGAACCAAAGTTTAGCATATTATACTCTGTCCATTATATTATTGGTTTTTAGACAGTTAAAATCCCATACATTTTTGATAGCTGCAAAGGAAAACCAACTTTACTTACCAGACATAAGGAAACGCCTAAAATACAATGACATAGTCGAAGCTCTATAGTCAGTAAAATAAGACAGCATAGCACACATCACTATTATTATTTTTTTACTCTATTAGGGACTTTTTGTCGGCGCTCATGACATTTGAAAATCCGGGAAATGCTCCGTGAAGGAGCGCTTTCGCATAATCAGGTTACCGGTACAGGTAGATACAGGGAACCCGAATCTCTATGTACCCTATCCTATCCTTACATAGTAAAATTCTCAGACTATTAAGAAAATCTCGTAGAGCCTAGAGTTTTGTTCTTTATCGTTTATTACATTGTAAAGTATGACTAAAATAGCTGAGGCGCAATTAGTGGGAGCGCGCGAGTCGTTATGACGGGAATAGCCCGGCCGAGACGGATTCACTTCGGCGGGGTTACTGTTGAGTTCAATTACAGTAGTTTCTATTCTATTCTATTCTATTCTCTGTGGGGGTGTAAGTACCTGCACCTGGCTCTCTCGAGTGGAACCTTTGTGCATATCCCCAAGGTCTAAACTGCCTTCCTAAGCTTGGACCATTTCCCACCACGCTGGTCCACTGCGGGTTGGTGGGTTCACATATCTAGATGTGCTAAATCTAGATATGCAGGTTTCCTCACGTTGTTTTCCTTCACCGTAAGATAATTACAGTAGTTATTATGCTTTAATTATTATAACGTTAAGGGCTGATTTTTCAATTGCCACATAAAAGTTATCTGGGGAATAATTCTGATGCTGTCTTGTCTAAATGTCTGTATTAGACAGTGACAGCAGCAATTTTATTCCTTAGATAACATTTATATGACTATTGAAAAATCAGCCCTAAGAGAGATACACTCCCGAGCAATGAAATAGTTGACAGTGACATATGGAATGTCAATCGCATGTTGTGGAACTTTTAAAAATTGCTGGTGAGTGTACCTACTAAAGATTATTTCCTAATATAGGTAATGCTTTAACTGTTGTTGCTTTTGGTAAGACATGTGGTTGTGGGTATCTTGTATACCTCTAAATACTATACATGTGGTTGAAAAAGGGTACAGTAAACCAAAAGGGGGTAACTCACGAGGTTATTCTTAAACACTTTTGTTTTACATCTTTAATTAGCAAAATTTAAAAAATCTTTTGGTCACAAAACTTTTTGTTGTGGAAAAAGCGCAAAAAATCATGTTGTTCAGAATGAACCCCTGAGTCACATACTGTATAATTTAAGAGACAGCCTTCAACGCAGTGACAAAGTAAAATTATGGAAAGTTTTAAGGCAATTTCTCTACAGTGCCTGACTTATTTTTCCACCCTGTATATACGTATTTTGTAGTTATAAAATAACGAACGGGCTTCACGAGTAGGCCTCGTCCGTGATATAATAACCGCAAGATGTGAGTGCATTTTATTGTTCGCAATTTGCAACTGCAACGTGGTAACGCCTAATTAGAAGGCCCAAGTTAAGTAGTTAACCATTACAATCTAGGACTAATGTCGGTGCTTACACTTCTCATAGCGAGCTTTACTATCGAATACAATGAAGTATGGAGTGCTAAGCAACGAGAGGTCCGCTAAATAATAATAACCGAAATAAAGAAGTTATAGAGATCCATTTCACGTTTGAGTTAAAAGAGCTTATATTGATAACTAGCTGTTCCCGCGCGCTTCGCTTCGCCTTAAAAAGTTTTCCCGTGGGAATTCCGGGATAAAAAGTAGCCTATGTTCTTTCCCAGGGTCTAGAACGTATGCATACCAAATTTCATTCAAATCCGTTCAGTAGTTTTGGCGTGAAAGAGTAACAGACAGACAGACAGACAGACACAATTACTTTCGCATTTATAATATTAGTTAGGATTCGGGCATTACAGAATAGTTTTCAAACTTTTTCACTATATTCGACTCAGAACTTGTAGGTAGTCAAAACGTAGCGTGCCTTCAGCCTACTGGATCTACCCTTAATATTCCTTTACCAGGTAGGGGCTAAATGCGTTAGGTTGAGGACAGAGGCCTATATCCAGTAGTGGATTTATTTAGATATACATTATACATTATAATTATGTATAGTTATTATTAGGCTTATAAGTATTGTATACCGACTAGTTTTAAGTCTTTTTTTGAAAAGAAGGATCAGAAGTTTCTTGCCTCCGTTTAAAAGACAGAAAGAGACACAAATTGACGTTAATCACAAAATTTTATATGTATTTATATGATGAATAAAACCATTTGACTTTGACTTTTTACCTACCCGTACTAAGTTGTAACCCGTACTTGTAAGGATTTCGAATTCGAAGTGACTCGGGCATGTCCAATTCTGTCGTTTAAAAAGTACACTCGGCGTCCCAATTAGCTTTGCATCGAAGCCGAGCTATATCCAGGGTGTTTCTAAAAATACACAAAAACACTCCGTTACCATTTGTCACGGTGCGCCCTGTATTTATCAAGATGTTGTTCCGCATCTATACGTACAGGGTGTTGTAATTTTGCTATAGCAAACCAAACTGTACACAATAATCTAAGAAAATATACTTAATATTATGAGAGGTACTTAGTTTATTGTTCGTGCTTTCAATTAATGTACTTATGATTCATATTCATTTAATATTTTTTTTACCTTCAATAAATATTATTTTATAAATTCTCTCCATAACATTTACAAAATACCTTTATTATTTAATTTATTTCTCTTTCAGGTTGTGACTTGATTGCCATGTGCTATGGTTCACCAGAATTATTTAGGCATTGAAAAAACTTAACGCTAAATCTAGATTCATAATAATTTCCTGAATTTAAACCCAGATTTTTTTCTTTTTGGTGCGTTAACCCAACTGAAAGCTGTAAAGTGGGAGCATCCTGTATAAACGCAGTGGTCGAAGTGGAAATAAACACGGTTAACATTCCTATAAACAAGATTGTTCGGCGTGGATTGATGGTGACGTCCTCTGAGTGTCACTATTAGTGACATTGTCACGTAAAAAAACACGAGCATAACTTTTTTTTAGCAAATAATAAACAAAGTTTAGTTCTCGTAGTAGATTTTGTCTGAACGATGCTGAAACTTTTGTGTAAAATTAAAAGGTCTACAATGTTTTAGTGTAGTCATAAAATAAAAGTTATTCAGAAGGAACCTGAGAATCAGTCACAATCTTTGGCAACATCCTGTGAGTAATATATTTTTTTAAGAAACAAATATTGTTAAATTCAAGTTGTATTCAGAAAGGAAATTCATTATTAATTCAATTTGCCCTTATTCAACCTACATATTAGAAAACTTAACAAGCCAACTTATTTATGTGTCTCATAGTTAACGAATATAATTAATTAAGTCATAGTTGATTATAAAATGTATTCGTTTCGGAGCGTGGGCTGGCTTTTATAGTAATTTTATTCATTTAAAAGATATTGTTTGAGCATTGTTGATATAACATGGCGATTTAATCCTACGAAACACAATATTTTTGTCATTTTTGATAACTCCTATATTCTGATTTCTGACTAAATATAAATACAATAGTTGAACTGAGAGTTGTAAAATATTTGGCAGATGTGAACCAACCCGCCTAATATAAGTAAACTACACAAATTTTACGTATTTTCAATCGGGGAATATTTTAGATCAGGGATTTTTTTACTCAGAAATACAGATTGGAACAAAACTTTCACAAAGAATTACATTTCTTCTTAGCTCTCTTTTAATGTTCGGCTGTCAGATACCTTGATTTGAAAATTATTCAAATCACTTACAAACAAAACTATTATGTCTCAATCGGAGCCGAACCTGGTACATTCCTGACATTATACGTTTTAACCTCTGCGCCTACACATCCGAATTTCTTTTTAATTAAGTATAATTTAGTAAGAAGCTCTACTTTACAAAACGTATAATCATTTCTTATCGGAAACTGTACATTCCTCAGCGCATAGTAATTACAAATAATTATGTAGGTACTGCCGGGGAATCGGCCGGTCAACCTTAGCAGTTTAAAGGATTTTTTTTAAAAATGGAAGTTCTAAAATTTTAATCATAGAACCAAAGTGCCAAACCAAACGCAGCGTGGGACGCCCTCCTACCCGCTGGCCTGACGACCTTAGGCGGGTAACCGGTAGTGGTTGGATAAGGAAGGCCGAGGACCGAGTGTTGTGGCGCTCCTTGGGAGAGGCCTATGTCCAGCAGTGGATGATTATCGGCTGATGATGATGAACCAAAGTTGTTCAGAATTACCTCTAACATACATCTCCACCTAAACTGTGTATATTTACCTACGTTATTCGTTATCAAACTACAACCGCTGCATGGGTGGGCCAAAACAGTGATCTATTTTCGTATGACTCACAAGGCGATACAAACATAAATAACATCTTTTCGGACAATTAATATTATGCTTTCTTTAGCTATCGTTGGAATAATAATTGCTGTTTTATTTTTAAACGCGTTGGACTGATTTGAGACCTGTGTGATTTGTTGAAACTATTAATAATATTATTATGTCTTAGCTTCTTAATTACCCTTTTCCGTTTAGGAGTAATTATAGATGCTACTGTCACAGGAACTTTTTCATTGCTTGTGAGTTTATGACCTACACTAAGTAATTTTAACGAGTACAAGTATCTTAATCTCTTTTAGTTCATCAATCCAAAGATGTCTGGGAGAGATCGCTCTAAGCAATAAAACTATTTTAAATATGCGTAATGAAGTAGTCATTTGCTAACTGTATTATTTTAAAGAGTACCTGTATAAGTTAAGACTAATTAGGTATTCTATCAATCTAGTCAGTTAAATAATAGATAACTGTTTGATGATAAATAAAAGAAAAACAGTTAACGGCAGACTTACAGCAGTAATTAGTTTCAATGAGTTGCGAATTCTCAACACCTTCAACTGATCAGTTTGACTCAACAAAACAGCCAGTTTACTCTGACCCCCGGCACTCTGTGTTTTTCTTAAGAAAGGAGGTTAAAATGGGAAAAGATAAAAGGGGAAACATTTCAGAGTAAATTGGTTAAACTTTCAGCTAAAACATTGTTTTAAACAAGTTTAGAGAGTTGTTCATAGCATAATGAGTTACGTAGATGTGTAAAATTTGGATTGTAGGTACCTGCAGGAATATACTACAGATGGCATCGCGGCAACGTGGTGTTGATAAAAATGACAAAACAAAACACAAAGAAACGTATAAAAATAAGGATGCTCATTATCCAAAAAGCTATTTGATCGAGCCAACCTTTTATTGAAAAAAAAACAATTTCATTACAGGTAAAGGTATACTTGCAATAATTTTACAAATACTCTATAATTTAACTAGGAAGGTACGTAAAAAAACGTTTTTTTTTCCGGGAATAACATAACATATCCATTTGTTTCTTCATAAATTCTTGTAACAACAGTAGGCGCTTACTTATGGCAAGAGTTGAAGAACACAAAATTTGTACAAAACAATTTACTTGAAATAATGATAATGAGAAATACTTGCAATGACTTGACAACAATTGCGTAGCTAAAATACATTTTGGATTCATTTTAAGTTGTTTTTAATTTATTTTGTGCTGTAATAACATAGTATATGTAGTTATAAGTGACAGTAAAAAAAGCTTAGATTAAAAATAAATATTATGAAAATCCCCGTGAAATAAAGGGAACCTATGGTAGTACCAGAAGTGACTCGCAAACTAGCCACCCGGTTTTCCCTTTTCATTTTTATGACGATTCACGCGGTTGGTTGCAAACTCTCATAATTACGACTTCTGAAACATGATATTACCTACCTATGGGTATATTATGTAAACAACTGTAAAAAACACAAGAAAACAAACTTGAGCATAACAATAAAGTTATGCAAAAAATGTGTTTGTTTAACAAACGCATGAAAATAATCCTTTTGATCTTGCGTTAAAGAAAGGAAAAATTATATTTATGTAATTTATTGAGATTCAGGAGGTATTTTTATTCACAATTAATTGTGTACTCAGAGGCTTGTTTTATTTATTGATATGCTTTTCGGACGCATTAGTTTGCAAGAAAGTGGTATCAAAATGCATTTTCTCTCATCAAAAGATTATATTTATTCTAATTAAATTATACTTACGTTCTGTGTGTCTTCTTGCGAGCGAGGCGAGGTGTTAATTTAGAATCCTATTACCTAACAATGCATGGAATGAGTTACATTAATTACAGCGTCATTATTGTAGGGCACGAGATGTAACCCATTAAAGCGAAGTAAAAACAAAACTCCCCATGCAACTCATAAAAACATCAGATCAAACAACAAACACTCAGACAAAAATATTAAAGCGCGAAATTTAAACAAACCACGACCCCATCTTGCGAGAAGCGACGACACTCAATATACAGGGGGTGTCACATGTACAGTGTACAGGGGTGTCATAATTGCACGGAGACAACGTCTGTGGCATTGTGGTGCGCGGCGCACGCGCCCTTGAACACTCGAGTTGTGTCTGACACTTGCAAGAACTGTTTGCGGGTACTGACGCTGACATTCGACGTATATTTCTGTTGATGGTTTGGTGGCTTTCTGATGATTGACCTCAGCAGACTATATACATAATTAGACACAATTACCACTGGACTGGGAGAGTTTGACCGCGGTACTGACCGATGTCTCTTGCGATGTTCACCTGGCAATTACTTATCGCACTATCGAGATACCGATACTTCGATAATTTACAACTAAATCATCATCAGATGAGAACAGTTATTTTAGTGTAAACGTGAAGTGTATGCGATTATTTATGTGCTTACAACTACTGTACCTCCTCTATGGCATACTTACGTGTCGTAATTATGTAGCGCGCCTCTCAATGCAACACCCCGTATACAATGCTTCTTTGACTAAAAAGAGCCCCGGTAATAAACAAACTTCTGTCATTTCATTACAACAGTTGTGTTTGTAAAATTATGCCTAATTAGTCATTTTTGTCACTAATAACATGTTTTTAATAAGTTGACTGTATTTAAGTTGACAAATAATGTAGGCGGTTTAAATATTTTTATCACATAACTATTCTTTCGGTAACAACAGAAACCCCTTAGGTTACAGCTAAGTAATGAGTAATGAGTTTATTCACAATGAAAAAAGCGTTTTGTTCGAATAAAATGTATTATTGTAGTACTATTGTTGGTATTGTAAAAGTCTTTCGAAAGAGGTGTAAGTGAAAATTATGTAAGCAAGGTTATCTGCGGTTACTAGCAAAAAAAACTTATTAAGATACAATAATAGTCACAGATTTTTTTTATTATCTTTTAACGATGCAAGCCTTGACCACTTCATGAATACTTTCCATAACTTTTGAGGAAGGATAAATCTCTAAGTACATTAACTTTACTAAAAATATATAAAATATTATCATTATTATGAATAAACGCGTTATATTATTCTGTTCTGGTTTTGAGTATAGTATTCTAACAGTTTGGAAATAGTGGAAAGAGGCTTAAGATTTGATCCTGTATCACTATACTTAATCTATGTTTTAAAAAAATGTATCTTAAACGCGTCGCAGTCACACTAGGACAGAATGATTAATGCGCTGACACATTAGAGCTACCCTTATTTAGGGGGTGGGGAGGGTAAGATAGGGGAAAGTGGGGGGTGGATTTTGCATAGGCCGTATGAGCTGATGTATGTGTATTTTTTAAAATTAATATGATGGTGTTTACAAATGTGTTATAAATTTTGTGTTCCAAAAATAAATCTTATATGGTATGGTCGAGCAGTAACATTGTAGTCCTAAGCACTTGTTAAAAAAAATAAAAAAAATGTTAAAATAAAACTTTGGAATGCCAATCTTAGCTTCTAGATCGATCACTATGTATCTTATAGCACTTACCTACCTACATATAATTAGGATAAAATATTCCCTACTTACGTCATAATTTATTTACAGGAATGTCTATGTCTAATGTGTAGGCCAGCTCAGCATTTATAATATTTTACAACAAATATACTTTCAGCTGCTTCGAAACAAATCGTTTTATGACAATAAGTAAAAATGGAAGATGAAATTAATAAAAAAGTCACGTACGGAACCAATATTTTATTTCCAACGTTTAGTCGCAGATTCCGTATGACAGCTCTTATGATAAACTACATAGCGTCTCAAACATTATTTTTAATAGGGGAGATTATTAAAATACGCCTACAGGCACCATTTCATAAATAATAACGTGTATTTTTGGTAACAGTGCAATTTCAAGTTTTGATCTAGGATAAGTCTGGATTCGCTGGACACACTACTTATTGCTATACTTTTTAAACACTATACTAATATTATTTATTTATTAAAGTATACATATAGTACCTCTTCTTTAATCCTAATTATCTTTAGGATTACAGTCTGTTGTTGTCCCACAAAACGTTTTTACGCATATATGTATTTTAATTAGTAAACTCTTTATTATTCTATTATTTGTATACGATTGAATTGTACTTACAGTAGGTACAGGTAAAACACAATACCTATGAAAATCTAGTTAAAAGATAGTAGCCAATTTTAAGTTGCCACAATATGTGTGGTAACAAAATTATGGACATGTTTTAACATACCCATTTAAGTACTTTTGATTACAGAATATCTAAAAACTTTTTTTCTTCATAAATACACGAAAATCTGCTTATGAATTTATAAAAAGATATCACTTTCCGAAGACGTCTTTGGAGGCTCCTGAAACCAAACGCGAGTAGATAACAAGGACCTGGGGGGCGCATAAATTGCGCTCACTGAGATAAGATTATTATTGGCAGACATCCAATTTGTGTTGTAAAGCCTTCATCTTTTTGGGAGAGGCCTATCTCCAGCAGGACCGAATATCGGCTGATTGTGGAACCAATGTCTTACCCTTTAGCGGTGTAGTTATAGGAGCAGTAATGTGATTATTAGGCGTTCCTAGAACTGTACGTACAAGCAACTAAATATTTAATTAGATGAGATGCATCATCATCATCATCATCCGTCCGCAATCGTAGAATTATGGATATAGCCCCTCTGTAATGCCACAAAAGTATGCCCTCGGCCTTCCTCGTCCAGACACTTACTGATGCCTCTTGTCGTCATCAGCTGAGGGCGTCCCACGGCACGCTTGCCTGATCCTTGCTTTAAAATTGATACTTATGTGCCTTTAAAATCCATAGGCTTCATCTTTCCCAGTCAAAAGGCATACCGAAATCTGACAATTAGCAAAGAAAATGCCATCCGATAGTACATTAATATTTCATGACTCGCAAATCAATAGGACGTCCCATAGCTGATTGTGCTTTAACTTAAGATTTACATCGACTTGGCCCCAATAAGAATTTAGGATTAATTAGGGATGAGCCGCTACAATAAAATTTATGTTACAACTTGCAAGCGCTTCCAATGTTTGGGCCAATGTTGGACGAATATTGCAGAGAGGGTTTGGCATTTTGTTACGAAGGAAGTTCTGTGCGTGGAGTATGTTGTTAATATTAGGAGAGGTCTTGTTAAAATAACTTTATGTATGTACTAATTTATATTACTGTTAGTACCAACGTAACGTATCCTATTGTATTTTTTATTTTATTTTAAATGGCCTACTTTGTGTTTCACTGCTGGGCTAAGGCCTCCTTATATTTGGTCCAACGATCGCGATCCTCCGCCACTTCGGACCACTCAGGTAGGAACATCTCCAAGTCGTCCCGCCATCTCTTCCTAAAAAATATAAGTACAAAAACTATTTTAATTGGGCTAAAACTGATTCAAAACAGATCTACTACTTCTAATGAAAAAAATACTTATATTTTCCGTCAGAATATCAAGACCCTAAAATAAAAATCTATTGCTAAATTATTTTCTATTGTAGAATTGCAGAGAAACGCCACTACCTAACAGTTGGTTCCAACATTGGCTCCAACACTTCGTGAGAGGTCCAATCCGTCAAGTGGTGTGACCCGAAGGCTGTAAAACGACCATTCAATTTTATGTCCTCTATTATTTACTGAACACTACAGTAAACAAGGGTTTGGAGACAATCGTGAGATTACAAGCACCGAACCGGACAACATAGGACATATAGTATACTGTATCTAGTACAGTCTGGGCTTAGATTAACAATATACGGTCCGGATGGAGTGTCAGTACAAATGAAACGTCTTAACGAATAACACCACAATCCCACCACAGAGCTTTTATTTTGAATTAATTCGGTTAGAAGATTTGTAACTTAATTCACTGGTAGTAGGTACAATGGTTATCAGTAGGTTGAACTTAAAACGGTTTGACAGTAAACAAAATGCAGACAGTTATAAACAATATTGTTTTTTTTACTCACTCCACAGACTGCACCAAAACCTCTCAATAGACCTTATAAGAAGTACTTTAAGTAAATAAAGCATAAAAAGGTCAACAGAAAAAGTAACATCAGCAATATAATAAAATGGCCGTAAACCCCCACAATGCCCCCGCACTACGCAGCACTCGCTTCGATTATGCCCCGGGTTTGTCTGTACTTTATAGCGGTACACCACTCGCAGTTTTTATGTATTCCCGATATTATTTTCCATTTTTTTGCGAGCTACAGCTACAAGCATAGTGTGGATGAGAAATAATGGACTTGACTTAAATATCCTTCCACCCAAAGGTTGTCTGGAAGAAATCGCTTTAAGCGATAAGACCGCCATTTGTGCATATGTGTTAGATTAAGTTTTGTATTGTTGTCCATATTTTTGTGTGCAAATAAAGAATATCTTATCTTATCTTATCTTGACTGACAAAGCTTCACTGACTGCATTTAAAAAAAAAATGTAATTCATGGTTTACTAAAAAAATATTAAAGTGATTTGAGAAATAGTTATTCGAGATTATCAAATTTGTTCGATTCCAATTTCTGAAAAATCGTTGCAGCTTGCTGTTAAATATAGCTTCTATTATATTGCCTCTACCCTCTAACCTAGGAAATGTAAATCACTATCAACACTAAGCCATCGTCTCTACTGTCCTCCCATACAATAATACTTCAGGCTATCGGCTTTTCAAAAAAGCATCGCCGTATAAAACATACAACCCTCAAATCCATCGAGAGCTATAAACTAGCCCAACAGATAGAGCACGCAACATGATAGTGAGTTCAGTGGCTTTAGAACAGACCCTACAGATTTACTGAAATATGTATGATAAGTAATTTGAATAGCAATGAAAGTGAAAAATATCTTATTTTCTTAATCCTTCGAGTATACTAATATTATAAAGGCGAAGATTTGTGAGTATGTGTTAGTGTATGTTTGCAACTGGTTCACGACAAAACGGTTGAACCGATTATAATGAAATTTGGTATGGAGTTAGCTAACACCCTGGATTAACACATAAGCTACTTATTATCGCTGAATTACCACGACAAAACTTTTAAAGGCGTAGCGAAGCTCTCAGTAACAGCTTGTGACAAATAAACACACAGTGCGTCTACTTCACCACCATTGCCGACGCCGTTTCTCCATACATTTATGAAAATTCGTTTACACCGGTGGAAGCTTACCCTTAAGCTATGTACAGACCGGCCCAACGAACGCCCAACGATGGATATTTATCATACATAATACAGGGCAGATTGCACCAACGAAGGTCAACGAAACCCGTTCGTTGACGTTCGTTTGGCCGGTCTGTTCGCAGCTTTACAGTTCGCTCTCTAAACAATTGACTGCTCTGTGCCCGGTGTAGTTCAGAGTTCCAATTAAATATGTATGTGGCGAGCACTCACATTAGTGCCGGCCTGGCTAGGGCCAAGCTTTGTTTTATTGTCATTGTGCTTGGACAAGTATGGTTATGTTAGCTTTTTATAATCTATGATCAAATAAAAATTTGAGGAGTTATTCGTATTCTTTATTGCTGATCATTTTCTGTGTATTTTTTGGAAGGGGGATTGTATCGGAACGGGTGTTCTTACAGGTATTTTGAATAACTATAAGTTGCGAATACTTTAAGTAAGTACATGAAAATCGGAAAGGTCATTTAATTTGGTGGGGCAGGCTGATGCAATTTTCAGGCAAACCTGTGACCCTAGAACAAAAATATGTGAACTTACCTATATCTGTAGTACGTATCTAGGTAGTAGTACCTAACAACTAATGGGAGAATGGCAATAGCGACTAAAATAAACATTTGCAAAACTTGAAAAAACGCATTGGATGTTACAAAATATCAGCTTTTTTTCTTCATTCATTCTTTTTTCCAATTATTCCCAGCGCTACCAATCGGATGAGCAAGAGTAGAAAAGGCTGAAAACCCCGCATTTTTCAATCCCCCTGTATAAAGGTACCGTCGACAAAAGGCGTTAATCCATGTATTGTTAACAGGTTTCAATTCAATTCCATATCCGTCTGACAAAGCGTGATTGATTGCGACTGTACCAGATCGCAAATGCCGAGGGAAATAAATCTTGTGTTATAGGTGTTAAAGTTTAGATTCCACTTTGGAAAATGTACAGTCGTGGTGGCAAGTTTAGTGTTTATAGGATTTGTTTCTCAATTTGAATCAAAAAATGATCGTCAAATAATTTTATTATTGTTGTAGGTACCTGTAGATATAACCTGGAAATTGAATTTGGCTCCGCCATTGCATTCTAAATAGTTGTTTAAGTACTTAATTGGCATGTTAATGTTAAATTTTATTGTCTTTCACCCTATAAAACGTATGTACCATGTAGTGGTCGTAAAGGAGATAATTAGCATTTTAGTGCAGTAATAACGGCAAGCCAAAACTGAGATAATTAAGACACTTATGTCAATTATATAACTAGCTCATTCACACTTTAAATTATTGAATGGAAAGATGCAAGTATTTCGGTATTAAGCTAGTTGTTGCACCCTGTCCCACTCGTGACTTGGTAGAAATATTTGAAACAATAAAACCTAAGACTCAGTTATTAGTTAGGTATCATTTCAATAATTCTACCAAAGCATAAACTTCAATCGTCATCCAATGATAGCTCTGTCTGCTTAAGTACGATTACTTAAGTTTTGCGTAGCTTGAAATTATTCAGTTGTGAATCCACAAACATATTAATATGAACATTGCTTTTTCATTTGATACATAATATGACATAGATTTTTTTATTCCCGAGAGCAGCCGTAAGATCAAACAAATCTTATTTACATTATAGTACTTAACCTATTTTATAGTACTTATATACCTATCTATTTGGGTAAAGTAGTGCTTATAACAATTCACCATACGAGTATGCGGTGACAAACACACGTACTTAAGCAATACATTACAACAGTAGATATAATTAGTCCTTTTGCACACAACAAAAGGTTTTCCTGTGGACAATTGCCAAGAATCGAGTTAAGAACATCTTCTGTCTTTGTCTTTCATATGAGGCAGATGTATTGGCGTCTCGCTCTCAAAGACTACATTTCTCTGAATGAAATGGATTATTTGATCGCTTTGTGATTCCAAAGTATTTAGATCCTGGGGGCTCTCTCTATCAAACGACGAACGAACTAACAAGAATTGTCACGCTATAATACGTTGACTTAGAGTCGTGGTTTGGGCTGCAGTTTAGTTTTTCATAAGCTTCGGACCGCTGCGCGATTCACGGCTCTATCTCGTTGTATTAAGGGTGCCGATTGCGTGACAATTCTCGTTCGTTCGTTCGTTGATTTAGGGAGTGACCCCAGTCCGGGTTAATATAGGGTTACTGTGTACTGACGGGAGCAAAGTACAATCACCCTTCAACTATTGGCAAATGAGGGTAGCTGTGGAATTCGTTTGTTTTAGCTTCTTCTTTGCATTGTTCTTTGGATGTAAACCGCGCTAAATTTGTTACTAGGTAATTGATTGTTAAGGTAAATTAGCACAGGGTTTCATACAAGGAAAAGTACGTAAACTGTAGCAATATACACTGTATACCTACAGCATATTGCAAAAAGGTTTTACCCTTTTTCCAACATCCTGTATGTATATCCCAAAATTTTGTATCAATAAAGAGAAGACATTTTTAAAAGTAGCGTCTTGATTAAATCACAGGTGACCATAATATTAAAATTGTCTCTACATGGGAAAAGAAAGTTAGTTGGTTTTTTTTGGTTTTATCGATACTTTGTTATTCCAGTGACTTTTAAGTATATGGACTTTTTCTCGGGTCTTGGATGTGCCCGTAAAATGGCAATAGGCCCGCCCCCTATTACATTGGGACTAACATAACACTCTGGCGAAAAGTGGGTGCAGCAATGCACCTCTGCCTACCCCGCAAGGGAGTACATTAGTACAAGGCGTGAGTGAGTGTGTGTGTGTGTGTGTGTTTCTCGGTTTATCATACCACTTCCCATCATCCTGTATCCAGCTGACCTTGGGCAGCCAGGGAATGACGCTCATCCTTTCACCACGGTGACAAACTTTGTGACCGACACTCTAAAGAATCCTTTACACCACCTTCAGTCGCCCGTGTAAACGCCCCATTACTCTGTGAGCAATCCACATTGCCACAATAATAGAAATACTCACCCCAACAGAAGTGCCACTGAATCAGGAGGGTCACTCTATATGACGGAAAACTAAATTTCGACGACACAATGGTAGCTATTCTGAAGGCGGAAAAAATCTAATTTTAACGCTGTCAAACTATAAATTTTGCTAGCAAAAAATCACATTTATGGGAACACTCGTAGAGTCGAATTTTAAGGACGACCGAATGGCGTAGTGGTTAGTGACCCTGACTACTGAGCCGAAGGTCCCGGGTTCGATTCCCGGCTGGGGCAGATATTTGTTTAAAGACAGATATTTGTACTCGGGTCTTGGGTGTTGATGTTTATATTTAGTATCTATCTATCTATGTATTTGTGTAGATATATCAGCTGTCCGACACCCATAACACAGGTTCTGCCTAGCTTGGGGTCGGATGGCCGTGTGTGAGATGTCCCCACATATTTATTTTATTTAAGTAATTTATGTAAGCTTTCAAACAGCTCTAAAATTAGAATTTCTGCCTTCAGAATCGACAGCATTATCTCGTTTGCACAACAGCTCTCGCTAGTTCGTTTTTCGTCAGTATAGAGAAACCCTCCTGTATCTGGTACCTAGATATCCCAGTGACTCACAGTGAATTCGTGCGTGCATACGTTCTAAATTTAAATTTAAATATAGAATAATAATAGTACTGGCCGTCTGTTTGTTCCACTCATTGTTGCTAAAATAATAAGACGTTAGCTCGGAAATGCCTCCAGATAATCATTGAGTTCCATCTCGCTTGGAGTGCGTAGAGTTAGGACGCGGCCAGAACTGTCGAGGCATCGGTAGAATATATTTATGAGTATCACATATAGTTAACTTAAAAAAATGCTTCTCCAAAGTAACTAGTAACGTGACCAACAAAGCTTTTATGGAGACAAATTTTTTTTTGCGAATTTCTATATAAAATTCTTAGAGCAGAAGTTGTTTAGAATTACCCCCAGAGTCACCCTTTTTTGGCTTAGTATACCAGTTTTGCAACAACCAGTATAGTAGTTTATTTATTTATTTATTTAAACTGGAACACCAGCAGCTTATACAACTAACATTTTTAAGACAGTTTAGTAATTACATTTGAATTCCCCACGGCACATCGACAACTCTATGCTATTCGTCACTCTATGGCGATCTCACTTCACCCGCGTATTTCTGGACGCAACATCAATGAGCGGCCGATTCATTCACTTGTTAGCTCGACTGTACCTCCGTATTGTTTCATTCACTTGTTCGCTCGACTGTACCCACGTATTGTTTCTTTGTGGCGTGTTCAGAATCAATATGGAGTTTTGTTGCCGACTGTACGTTGTAGTTTTGTATTGTTTCAATACGATTAATCAGATGTAGCGTGTAGTTGTTTGCTCACGGAGTAATGGAACGAATTGAGATTTTTTTTTTTTTTTTATGCAGCCTGTGTCGTTTCCCACTGCTGGGCAAAGGCCTCCTTATAAACTGACCACCGTTCCCGATCATGTGCTTCCTTCGGCCACTGAGGCAAAAACCTGTCGAGGTCGTCCCGCCATCTCCGCCTGGGTCTTCCGCGTCGCCGACGTCCATCACTGGGCACCCACTCGGTGACAATTCTGGCCCACCGGTCCGGGTGCATGCGACAGACGTGGCCTGCCCAGGCCCACTTCAGCTTCGCAGTCTGTGCGCCCACATCAGTGATACGAGTCGAGGAGCGTAGCGTGGTGTTCCGTATTGAGATGCAGTTTTTAAAACTATAAGGGCTGATTTTTCAATGATCAGATAAATTTTTTCTGAGGAATAAAGTTGTCGCTGTCACTGTCTAAGGGCTGATTTTTCAATGGTCAGATAAGTGTTATCTGAAGAATAAAATTGTCGCTGTCACTGTCTAATACAAACATTCAGACGCGACAGCATCAGAATTTATTCCTCACATAACTTTTATCGGACTATTGAAAAATCTGCCCTAAGTAGATAGATAAGTACTTCAGTCAGTTTACCTAGTTACTTCGCTTCCTTTACATTCATAAGTATTTTCATACACGCTCGTCAGTTTGGGAAATTCCTAAGGTGGCATTTCTTAAGTATGTCGTCTATATACATCATACTTTCGATTTCATAATTCGTCATAATTTGATTAGATAGTATAGGTAGCAAAAATCCTTCAGTCTTGGCCCATTATCTAGAGTGGGTTTTTTATGGGCTGTTTCTGTGTAGCGTATGAAGGTATGATTATTCCATGAAATCATGACATTTTCACAACTTACTCTTAACACACTGATGTGGGTCAACAATTGTGTTCCGAAAAACAAAACGCATAGAACATTATCCAAGAACATCTCAATCTTGCGAACACAATGTGTTTCGTGGATGTGTTGTGTTCAACATTGTGTTTAACTTGTTGGTAATAAACTGTGTGTTTCCTTGTTTTATGTGTCAGAGTTTGTGTTTGTAGGACTGAGCGACCAGGGTATAAGTATTCGCAATTTAAACCATTGTGGACGAGAGATATCCTGTAGGTTGGCTGGTAGAAAATGCTCTTAGCATTAAGCCCACCTTTTGTGCATTTATTATATCGCACCTTCAGTATAAAAGGGGCTTAACTCTAAATTTCACGATACTGAGTTACAGTCATAGAAAGACCAAAAAAGGTATGCTCTATCCGATGACCACGAAAACAGAGGCATTTTTATGATAGAATGAGAAATCCGATACTTCCGCCTCTATTATACGGGGACCTACCGCACCCCCCGCTTCGTGTAAGAGTGACGTAACCAGTGATGTGCCAACGGTGATATGGACAGGTCGTCGCAGGTTTAGTTTTATACAGGTTTAAAACCGATTTTTCCTCTTTAGTTCTGTACTTCTATTGTATTGTAATTCACCCTTTAGAAGAAAATAGGCTCATATCGTAAAACATCCATCAATCATTAAATTTTTTTAAACAGAATTAAAAAGGCCCAAGTATAAAATAGCTTTTTTAAAAATATTGAGTTCAGAACAATAAAGGCTTAAGTAATACTAGGTTTTGGTTAAAAAATCATAAAAAACTATTTATAGTATAAGAGCTTTACGTCTATTATATTAACAAAAAATAGACATCCCAGGCTTCATGAATAAAATATAACATAGTCCCATTTTCACCCATATTAGTTAAATCAATACTATCAAAGTTGAAAATGAAAATTTCCGAATCGGTTTTTGCGATTTGCCAACAATTTAGTTTTTTGAATTACGCCTCTATTATCCTGAGGGTGCGATATATTTGTGCAATAAAGAATTAAATAAATAAATAAATAAATTAGACCAAAAATATAGTTGCTAGGTGGCGTTTGCTGAAATAAGCACAACCTTCACTTCTGATTAAAATAGTTTTTCCCAAAACTGCTGGGTCAAACTGGTAGAACCTGTCTCCTAATACCTGGTACCTAGAACCTAAAAGTTAATTACATTTCCGTTAAAAACGGCTATTTTTGCGTTTTTAAACTAAACTTCTAGACGGACTGACAGAACTTCTCCCCCCTAATTTTCCGTGAGGAAGACGAATGGTGAAAAGAGAGGAATTTTCAGACTATTTATATTCAAGCACAAAATTTGAAATGTTGATCAATTTTCAGTTTATAATAATTATAATTTGTTTTCAGGTAAGGAAAAATCTACGCAGTCATGAAAAATAACCAGGCATCTTCAAGCTTTCAAAATTATAGGTAAAGTATTATTTTATTAGTTGCTCTACATTGAGTCTAGACCTACAATAGGTAATAAAACCATGCGAAGCTTTAAAATATCTGCAGCTATTTTTGTCAAACATGACCAAGAACAGTCGCAGTCAACTTACTTTTCAAACAATAAACAAGACCTATCATGATAACCCTATACTTTTCTATGATGTAATAAATGTTTCCATTTTCCCTCGTCCTGTCGGTTTCTACTAAACTCGATTCTCAATTGTTGTCGAGGGGTGCAACAAGTCACCTTTCAGTTGTTTCTGTTAGGGTTGCCACATAATTTAATGTTAGCGATTATGGTCATGGATTGTTTTTATTTAACTCACTTTAATAAAATCAACATAATGTAAGAGATTATGATAGAAATAGGTACTGTCACTATGATGATGAGTTGATGAGTATTTTTTATTGGAAAATTAATAATATCACAACATAAGTACAGACTTTTGATACAAGCTTACCATCCTGAAAAAAATTAAAATTCCCTTTACTCATAACAATATAACCAAGAAAACTACATAAGTACATGCAAATCAATGTTATTGGAGCTACGATGCCAAAGATATCACATTCAACACTACACAAACCTTCAAACTTAAAGAACTCCCCTTTTTTATTCAGTTCTAAAAATCTCGTTGGTGGCAGCCCTATCAACAATGCTTTCCCCCAAATAATAGGGGTGTGCAAACATTTGTTGTGCAACAGGTAGTCAACACAGTGGCGGCAACAGTGGGACTAGCGATATGTTATCGCGGTAGGAAAATTGGTGGTTTGTTTGTCATTTTGGTTGTAGCGGTTTTGGTCAACATTTTTGGGGTTTTGAACACTGGAATGTTTACTGAAGCTATTGTATGTGATAGTGATATACATAGTAGGATGTGATGGTGGTAATATTATTATGTTGTATTTGTATTGGTAGGTGATAAATACTAGTGTTGCCACGAATAATGAATTGGCCGAATACCGAATACCGAATATTCGGCGACACTGCCGGCCGAAGCGCCGAATATTCGGCCGCCGAATATTCGGCACTACAACCTGTTTTTTTAGGGTTCCGTAGCCAAAATGGCAAAAACGGAACCCTTATAGTTTCGTCATGTCCGTCTGTCCGTCTGTCCGTCTGTCCGTCTGTCACAGCCGATTTACTCGGAAACTATAAGTACTACAGTGATGAAATTTGATGGGAATATGTGTTGTATGAACCGCTACAAAAATATGACACTAAATAGTAAAAAAAAGAATTGGGGGTGGGGCCCCCCATACATGTAACTGAGGGATGAAATTTTTTTTTTCGATGTACATACCCGTGTGGGGTATCAATGGAAAGGTCTTTTAAAATGATATAAAGTTTTCTAAAAAACATTTTTCTTAAAGTGAACGGTTTTTGAGATATCAGCTCTCAAAGTCGTAAAAAGTATGTCCCCCCCCCTCTATTTTTATAACTACGGGGTATAAAATTCTAAAAAAAATAGAGGTGATGCATGCTAATTAACTCTTTCAACGATTTTTGGTTTGATCAAAGTATCTCTTATAGTTTTTGAGATAGGTTGATTTAACTGTAATATTATATTTGCTGCTACGGAACCCTTTGTGCGCGAGCCCGACTCGCACTTGGCCGGTTTTTATTTGTTCCTGGATTTGCTTTGAAGAGGTCGCTACAGATTATATGAGAAATGCTTATTATTAGGAGGCAGAATGCTGTGGCAAACGAGTTGAATTTTTATTTGATAATAGTTCGCCTAGATCGGATGGCCGATCCTTACAAGTGGTGGTCAGCAAACAAAGAACAATACCCGAACCTTTTGAAATTTGCAAAAACTTATCGTTCTCCACCTGGAAGTAGCGTTTATAGTGAGAGGTTATTTTCTGAGGGTGGTTACAATGAAAAGCGCAATTGTGGGCTACCAAAAAATGCTGAAATGCTCGTTTTTATCCAGCACAACTTACTACTGATTAATTTTAAGTACTAAAATGTTGTGATTTGGAAATAAATACACAATTTTGATTAAAATAACAAGTATTTTATTACATGATTTACTATTCGGTATTCGGCCCGAATAGTACGCACTATTCGGCCGAATACCGAATACTGAAAAAACTGGCCGAATAGGCCGAATACCGAATACTTGCCGAATATTCGTGGCATCTCTAATAAATACTAGAATTGGCTTTGTCACCGTAGTGAGAGAGGATTGGCTTTAGTCGCTGATTGACCAGGGTCCGCCGGATGTACCTCTATATATAAAGATCAGAAGGGCTAGTACGGGTCGCATTTAAGACGTGACCTCTCGTCCATCACCCAAAAACATTAAAATACCTTTGACTAAACTCTATCCCGTCCAAACTATAAAACTCAACACCTCAACACAAATACGTGTCAAAAAACGAAACACAAAAACAAACGAACCAATAAATTTCTAAGATTATAATGGACGTCATAAATTCAATTCTTGGCCGCGACATAAATCTATACGCTACTGGCTGGAGAGATCAAAAGAGAAAAAAACAATAAGTCACATGTACATTTTGGTCCACCGGAAGTGCCTCTTACCGGATGCTGGATGCCAATTTTACGCGCGAATTGTGGCGGAAGCGACTAAAATATGAGTAACTGAGATATGGCTAAGTGCTGAAAACTGTATGAAAAAGTGTTTTTTAAGTGCATCTCGAAAATGCGTGGGTGACGTAATTGTGAGATTATCTTATCCGTCGATTTGGTGATAAAGTTTACTGAAAACGGGTTTCCTTGGAAGTTATGACGTTAATATTCTTATTTGAAGAAAATTTTGTGAAGAATTAGAATTTGAGCCTTCAGAATCGATATCATTTGGATATGTAGGTTGTCTTGAAAAAATCGCTTATATTTATAAGACCGCCTTTTTGTACCTATCTGTTTGTATATATAAGCTTTATTAAATCTGTTCTTGTGTGCAAATAAAGAATATTCTATTCTATCTATCTATCATTATATGTATACCTGAATAAATTGATGAACATTGAACCTACCTACCTAGCAGTGTACACTCAACGACAGAAGTGGTGGCCATTCTTACAGCCGCGGAGCGTCCGCGCCAGGAATAGATCACAATAATTCATAACGAGTGAACAAGTGCGCTGGCTATTATGCTATACTTTACAGTCAGAGTCAAGTGGATTGGCCATAATAGGGTTAGGAGTAGTAGTAGAAGGATTAATTAATCCTTCTAAGATGAATATTGGCACAAACTTTTCCATATTTTGAAGTATGGAAGATGGATGAAAATATCCTATTAGATTCGCTTCTTCCTAGAACTAGTTACAATTATTTATCGGTAATCTGTATTTAACTTTTGATACTAACAATTTTATAGCATTTATATGTAGGTGTTAATTGTAAATAAATATCGCGTATGGCCAATCCACAACACGCGCAGTGCACTCAGCGGACTTCAAACAAAGCGCTCTGGTGACGTCCCGCAATAATAAGCGGAAAAGGTGCCAGTTCATAGCCGCGTGCGCATGTCGCAGGCAAGTCGCGAATCTCGAGCAGTTTCTAAAATATCTATCATCATCATCAGCCAATAATCATCCACTGCTGGACATAGGCCTCTCCCAAGGAGCGCCACAACACTCGGTCGTCGGCCTTCCTCATCCAACCACTACCCGCCACCCGCCTAAGGTCGTCAGTCCAGCGGGCAGGAGGGCGTCCCACGCTGCGTTTGCCTGTTCGTGGTCTCCACTCGAGAACTCGTCTACCCCAACGGTTATCGGTTCTTCGGCAGATATGACCAGCCCACTGCCACTTCAGCTTGCATATTTTGACAGCTATGTCGGTAACCTTAGTCCTCTGACGGATAACCTCATTTCTGATACGATCTATCAGAGAAACCCCAAGCATAGCTCTCTCCATAGCACGCTGAGCGACTTTAAATCAGTGGACCAGTCCTACCGTCAGTGTCCACGTCTCTGCACCATACGCCATCACTGGCAGGACGCACTGGTTGAAGACTTTTGTCTTCAGGCTCTGAGGAATGGCCGAGGAGAATATGTGACGAAGTTTCCCGAAAATATCTAGGTATACCTTAATGACTATAAAAGGAAGTAAAGAAAATTAATTCTTTATTTTCATACCAAAATTACACTATGTATGTACTTACTTACTTACTCCGCTGGCTCAGCGACCCAAAGTGAGTCTTGGCCTCCGATACAAGAGATCGCCACTTCTGACGGTCCAGTGCAGTCTCCCGCCAGTCAACGACTTGTAGCTCGCGCAGGTCCGCCTCCACCGCGTCACTCCAGCGGTACCTGGGCCGGCCCACCGGTCGGCGCCCCGTCGGACGGCCCATGTAGGCTCTTTTTGCGCTACGATCTTCTCCCATTCTCTGGAGATGGCCTAGCCAGCGAAGTCTGTGGGCTTTTGTTTCTCCCACTATGTTAGCCCCCGCCATCAGATCTTCCAGTTCGGCGTTTTTCAGGACTCTCCAGCTTCCATCGGGTCTCTGTCTTGGGCCAAAGATCTTCCTTAGGACCTTTCATTCAAAGTAAATAACTGACTAAATGTTTATTGTTTACCTATTTTTGTTAATGTTTGCGAAAAGTCAAGTAACAATATTTATTATAAATTTCTTAGATAGAAGGTTCCGTACGGACGAAGAGATATTGAAACTATCACAGCCTTTTTACATTCGGAAATGGAGCACAAAAAAAAAACTTGATTGTAATTATATCATACATTAGGTACTGTATAAAAAAAAATCATAATACCTATAGGTATGATTAAATATTTTTCTTATTATAAAGTATCAATTAAGTAAATAACTATTCTAACACGATTCACTAAAACGCAAATAATAGAAAAAAAAACTAGTCACTTCACAAAGTGTCAGTAATTTACGCATTACCGTTACGGTAACAGCTGGAGCTTACAGGAGCGCACTTCCAGGTTTGCTGTCATTACGAATAATGACTGAAACGGCTGAAAATTTAACTATAGATGCTATTTGCTTTTGGTATGACCGTATATATGACCTTATACGTCTATGATATCATGTTCGTATTATTCTTGTACCTACATAGGAGTTGTACAGAATCAAGGCGATTAGTTATGATGCGCTTTCAGCTTACAATACAATTTTTGCAACACCCTGTAGTAACTAGAGGGGTTACTCTATACTCTACATGACCAAAAGACGCTGCGCGAGCCACGACTGTCTCCTTGTATCAAACGTGCCGATTGCACGACAGCTCTCGTTCGTAATTTTTTAACAGTGTAGAGTAACCCACCAGCTTTAGATTGGAGCACTCTGTATAGCCACCAGTCATTAGATAGGTGCCCGTTACAGACAGGATCTGACTGCGGACATCATTATTTTAAGCGCTAAAGTATCTGCAATAATAACTAACGCGTTCGCGGAACATGTTATTGTTCTGAGAATCAGAGAAGACAACATCTCTCTAATAGAGGTTCTTCTCTCAGTGCTTGTAATGGCATGATGTTAGGCCTTGTACTATAAACTATACTCCTGGAAGGATTCCCTTTTTGTACCCATACCCACATCATCATCAGCCTATATTAGTCCACTGCTGGACGTAGGCCTCTAATAAAGCACGCCACTGGATGCTATCTATAGCTTTCCGCATCCAATCGATACCTACCCGCCACCTTTATCTAGCCGGAAGGCGTTCTACACTAGGTACGTTTGCCTAGTCGCAGTCTGCACCCACAGTTCACCATAATACGATATGCATCCTATGTTAGGTACCTATAGATGTTACTTTTCATCTCGGAATTCCCACGGAAACCTTTTTAAGGCGAAGCGTAGCGGGTAAAGCTAGGAAGGAAAATGCTCCATCATCTCAGCAAATAGATACCTATGCTTAGGAACTATACAGGGTGTTCAATCAGAAATCAGAATTTCAAAATTCGCAAAAACAAAATCATTCTCCATAGTAAAAAAGTCACGTGACCAAACTAAGTTTCAATGGAAATTGATTTTTTTTTCACGAATTTTGAAATTCTGATTTCAGTCTCGGGCTTAGATATAACATGCTGCACGTGCTGGTTTCGGCTTAGTATACCCTTTTCGCAACACCCTGTAGATCCAACTGAAAACAAAACCAATTAACGAATCACTTCCACTCGATTCGTAGCTCCAACTGTGAACTGTCATAAAGCGTGCGCCATGTTGACATTTATTGTCCACAAAAACAACAATGGCGGCCGCAACATGTTTAATGTTTAATTTAATAAAGACGCGATGGACATCCTTGAACTAAGCCCTTTTTAGATGGCACGGTGGTGACGGTGGTGCGACACACGGGGACGCGGTTTGAAGTGTGCCTAATAAGTACCTATGGCGTTGTTTGTTATTATTATTTTTCTTCTACGTTGTAAAAAGTGTCATTTTGTACGTACGTGACTTTAATTTACTAAGGGTTTTTGGAACATGCTGTAGAATATAAAAGTTACGATGATGGCACGATGCGTATTAAAATTGCCCTTGGAAGAGCCCCTGTAGCTATACTTTTGTTAGTTAAACTTTTTTTCCCATATTATAGTATTCGAAAAAAAATATCAAAGCTCATTGGGAACATCTCAATATTAATAACGAAACATTTGAACTTCTGTACTATTTAAAACAAAACTCTTCCAACTTGACTTCAAAATGACATAAGCTCATCATTAACATCAGTAAGCGGACTACAGAAGCATAAACAGAACCGCTGCCCCGTATGTCCCCACCAGGCGGGCATCAAATCACTTTTTATCCGTTTTCTTGTCCTGATTTTAGCTCACACAATTGACTTTGTTAGCCATAAGTCAGAGATAAAACGGATGCCTGTGTCACAGCCGGCCCTCATTGTAGGCGCACTATAATTAATTATACTGGACCCAGTACAATAGAACAAACACATAGCGAAGTATACCAGGCGATTTTGTAGCGTCTACTCTTTGCAGCAAAATTCAGATTCTATTGTTTGCCCGGACAATTCAATAACAATGGCGATTGTTGAATAATGAGCTTAAAGTTCAAGGTTTAAGACTTCATTTTGATTAGTGTGAAGGTAAATTTAAATTAGAATATTAGTGCTTATACGTACCAAAGTTAGTGTTTTCAGAGGCCTATAAGCATTGTCTGGAAGATAAATGATTTTTAGAATGGACTTATGCACTTCGGTGTCGGATCTTAATTTAGTCGTTTGTCTTGTAGGATTAGCCTGGTAATTATTCTTCTAGATCTATTATTGTAATGAGAAATCACATTATGTCTAGTTTAACTTCGATCTATTAAGTTGATTCAAGTAGACCACATGGTCTTAGTTAGGTATGTTCCTGTTATCGTTTTCGCTATTGCTTTAAATTTGACAGGATCGTTCTAATTTGACAATGGGATAACTAATTAGAATCGCATAAAAGCTTTTGTTATACAAAATTAGGTTAGTAGGTTTTGTTTTACAAGGTACTTGTTTTTAAATTTGCGTTCATTTAGTATTATTAGTCTGTACACAGAGTGGAATTTTTTTGGTGACGTTTCCGTACATTAGAAAATTTGCTCACTACAGGTAGGTACCAACGCAATTATAAGACACTTACCTAACCTTAATTCTAATTCCTATCAACAACCTATGAAATAAACCAACAAACATTAAACTACGTAGGTATGTTACGTATATCTTATCCTCAAAGTAATTTAACTTGTCTTCACATTCTACTGTACCTTAACGTTTGTATTATCCTGTGTTTCATATCATCAAAGTTTTCGTGCAAACTTATCTCTTCACCTTTATTAGACCTTATTACAGAGTCGTAGAGTCTTTATTTGTTCACCGCCGGTATAGGGTAGGCCGAGGAAAGATGAACCCTTGTTAATAAAGAGGGAGCTCGAACGAAAGGGCCCAAACTTGCTTATTCTCTAATTATACGCTTACATTCACTCCGGGAGAGGTATCTTTTGGAATTTGTTCGCTCCCTTTATGGGTAGGCTAGCTTTTGCACGCGGGTTTTGCGTTATATTTTGAGGGATTCCCGGAGTATTGGGATTAATAGCAGCTAAAGTGTAGTTATACCAATGTTTTTTTTTGCTATACGGTTGTGAAATCCAGGTCACAAAACTACAGTTCTTATCTGTACAGTGGGCTGCAAAGAAACCTGACACGCAGTAGCCATGACAGTCTAAATTCCGTTCCCACTAGAAGACACTGAGTCGGACAGATTTTTTATCGTGTTTCGTAGTGGCAGAAGATTTTATATGAAGCTGCTTGCTATGCTGCTACACTTGTTCGACACCAACACACATAAAATTCACATCCGATAAAAAAATCGTCCCGACAATGTCGTCTAGCGGGAACGGGGGTAAGGGTCAGGTATCTGTGCAGGCCACTGTGCCTACCTACCTTCGTAACTACACCTACATAACACGGTTTTAAATGTGACAATCAGCTACAAAATACCACCTTGGTGCTAAGCTGTAGGTACCTAGCTTTATTACCCCCCCCCCTTTACCCCCACATGTGAGCTTAGTTCCGAATGTTATCTTCCCCCCTGCTCACTCCATTTACCCCCCACTGGGTAAACTCCGACCGAACGACTTGGCGACATTCGGGACCTACTGTAGTGGGTATCTCTGTGAGGTAGGGAGGTATGTTGTTCCTATATTGTAGAAGTTTAAGGGTGGTTTGCACCAAATCTTTCAATTAAATGTAGCGCTGTTTTGCTTAGTCAGTAGGTAAATAAATATACTGTTAAAGCAAGACAGCATTTAATTTCGCTTAAATATTTGGACCCTTTGTCAAAAATAAACCTTTTTCCATATAACCTACGAAAATAAATCAAATATTAGGTATACCTATACCTACCTATTACATAGATACTAGGTAACTCTAGGTACTTACCTACTTTATTAAAGAATAAAAAATCGATTTACCATAGAATGAGAATTTTTCTTTATTTCAAAAACTACACACCCACCTATTTTATAACGCCAACAAAAGCAGTAAGTAAATAAATACAAACGAACGCTCATTTTCTAATTTCGAATCACGTTCCGAATTCAAATCCAACAATAGAAACGTCGCGATGCTCCAATTCGGCGCGCTATTGTTACAGGCCGCTCTCTGATTGGTCGGAGGGTCACAATGGGCCACGCCCTCATCACAATGCCTATTGTCGACTGCACCTGTGTGCGTGCGACCGCCCAGTGTTTCTATTCACGATTTTTCATAGACATAGAAACGATTCTTTGTATACTTTTCCCCAAAAGTGTTTTTTAAAGAGATGTATTTAAATGTATTATTAGATTACCGTACCTAGTCTTAAAAGCCCATAATGTTTAATTACCTACGAGCACCTAAAAGATCATGAAAACATAAATTAACTGTTAATCAAATAGCGGGGGCAATTTTTCTCGAAAAGCACACCGAAAACGTATTAAAACAGACGTAAAAGTCGATTCTTCAAAAAAACCGGCCCGCTCTTAAGTGCTCAAATGGATGTATATTTTTTTCAGTAAAAGCTTCGTTTAAAAATCTAAGTGAATGCGGACATGATCTGGTGTAAGGACAGTTTTAACTGAAATCTGTTGGACAAAATATAGCCGAGGGGCGATCCCTACAAACGCACATTAGTTCAGCTAATGGTCCCATTTACGGTAACTTAGTGGCGCGATATATTCACGTTAAAACGTTGGAACGAAATGTTGAAAATGTGGTGTTTTTAAGAAATGTAACAACTCACAATGGTACGTCATTCACACCAGTGTGAGTGTTTTTTGGACCAATTAATAATTGAATCTAGTATATGTATATGAATTTTAATAAGAATGTGAACCTATGTGTATCTAATTAGGTAGGTACTTGAGAATATAACCTAAAGATATAATTATTAGAACGTAGCAATGGCTATGGCATTTTTTATCAGTTAATTACTTTTTATTGGTATAAGAGGTTCTTCTACCATCTTCTACCTGTAGAAAGCTAATACCTATATAACAGTTTATTACCATCCGATGAAACTTTAATCTTTAATATCAATGAACAGGTTCTACGATATTCCGATGACATCAACGCATAATATTAACAGTGTCGTGAGAAACTGTTACCGGGGTGCTTATTTCCATTAGGTAGGTTACCTACGACTGCTAGTGTTAAAAGTCAAAGGGTTAAACGTAGGTATTTGACAAAGGCTTTGATAAGCTCGAAAATGTATGGCACGTTCAAAACCAGAAGGTATTGCTTCCTGGGTATATGTTTATCGGAGAAAGTGATCATGAATCCTTGGAGTGGGCTAATAGAAGTACCTAGATGAATTATATTGTGCTAATTAAATTGAAATTCGTACCAATGACGTTTTAAGTAGGAAGTACGTAGGTAGGTAGGTATTCTATAATGGTTTCGGTATTATACTTTATGTACCTAATCACCAAAGTGCAAATTTTAGTAAATAAAAAATTAAATTCGGCTGAACTTGCTCATCCAAATATTTCATTAATTATTGTCTAAATAAGGCTTCATTATAACATTATTTACGCAGCGCTTTATACACATTCTAAACATTTCTAAGGGTATTGATTCATTATTTCAAAGGAAAACAGCCACTCGTGTTTGCCTTGTGAATAACTAATTGCTCAAATATACGATAAGTTTCAATAACGTTAGAATTTGTTATTAACCCCCTGTGAGGGAGGCTGAAACTAAAATTTAATAACTAGCATCAAATTACTAAAGATCAAACGACGACGCTAAAATTGGTGATGAATAAAGCTTATCATTACAATGTACTCTATACCTACATATTTATATTTTTTTGCGTGTTTTTTTATTTATGAAATACTATTATTATGTGATTGAATTATACGCCAAACAACGCAATATTGGATGTAGCCTTTAATTCTAACTTCCTTAGGTATCTCCCTACTTACCTATTATTTTCCCTTCATACCTAGGAAGTTTTATGTTTGACTGCCTGTTCTTTCAGGTAAGAGAAGAAGAGATAGGTACATGGTTTAATAATTCTTTAGCAATAGCAACATCATAAGAAGTTTACTCAAAGACACATGCAACGTCAATATTACTATGTGTGTGTGTGTTATGGCATGGCAGTGAGACTTGATCCAGTTGGAAAGCTGGAGTGGACCCTTAGTTCTTACTTAGTATGTAGGTACTTACCTGCCATTATGTAAAATGCAAAAAAAATGTGTTACATTACATATCAAGGGTTTCTAGTTGATTGCCTACAATTGGTCGTAGGTATATATGCCAAATGTGTTAATGTTATAATAACGTAGCCTCATCGAATTGAAGCTGATTTATTGAACTGTGGTGATTGATATAGGTAGGGGAATGTGGGGTAAGACCGGGACGCTAAGGAAAATAATTAATAAAAAATCAAAATTAAGGAGTTTTAATCAACTTTATTAAAATTTGCTTACTATGCCTTATAATTAACAGTCTTGCTCAACAAAATCAATGTTTAAGCTATTCTAATTAATAATAATAATGTTTTTCTAAATCTTAACTTTTTACGGTTTTACCCCATGCCTGGTCCAAAACCGGGTATACCATTATTCTATACCCGACTTTGCCCCTAACACCGGTAACAACAGAACTCATCCAGTTCTTCCAGTTCCCATCCCGTACAGCCTTCATGTGCCTATTTTTTGCACTTCAGGCATTGAACCCAAGCATCGCTTCTTTACGTATTGCCATAAATCTCTGTGCAATAAATGCACATGTCGTCACTTCGTCAGTAATTTTTTGCTTTTTTGATTTTACTTTATCGATCTTAAATCCGGAAGATTTTTCTTGTTATTCTTTGTGATGTTATTTTGTTCGATTTCCGATTTGTACGGTGATGAAGTAATAATAGCAATTTTTCAAAATAATTAAACACTTAGTCACTGATTCTTGTACAAAACCGGGTACCACCCGGTTACCCGGTATTACCCCGTACGGTTTTGCCCCAAGCACCCTGGCAAGAAAAAAAATAAAAAAACTAACCACAAACCGAAATGCAATAAAAATCTAAGCAGTGTTTATTAAACATGAAAACATGTTTAACCAAGATTAAAAACCAATACCACATACCTGGATGTTCCGACGCTTAGTAAATGAATGAATTCCATGAATTATTAGATCAAAACACCCTAAAAACTTGATTTGCAATTATTTTTTACGAGCGCACACGAGTGCCCTTCAACTTTTGTTGACAGTGTCATCAAGATGGCCGACTGCAGTGAGCAAAGCGCGCGAAAATTTGACACTCGCTAAGTGGCTATAATGACATGTCCCGGTTTTACCCACATACCCGGTTTTGGACTAATCTCCCCTAATACCTATGATATTATGTAGTTACATTATAAAATTAAGTAGGTAGGTACTAACTCGCTATCACAGATAAATATACTACGACGGCTACAAAATGGATAGAAAGCTATGATTCACATATGACTCTGTAGACATGTGAGGACGATGGTAAAATGATATCAATACTTACCTACTTCTTTAAATTCTGATGAGATACAATTCGTGACGGAGGTTACAAGGACGATATCAGGTCCTAATACGCAAGACGATGAGGCAGAATTCAAAGGGTGGAGGGTAAAGGGTAAAATGAACCCGTTATCATGAAAACGAGGGTGAATTGTGGGGTTAATGTTGAATATGTAGAGTGTACGGGATTTAGACAAGTTTGATTCGTAATTGAGTGGCACGGGGTTTATATGTTATATTATAGGTACCTACTTAACTGTTATAAGTGGATAATAGCTGCAAGTTTGATGTTTTTAAATGTGAGTAGGTTCTATTCTAATTAATTTATGACAGATTCGTTATCACTCTATAATAGCCTAGTGTTTAGCGGAAAGACTAGGCAAAATGTGGTTCCATATTATCATAGACCTAACATAGTTAGCTTTCAAATAGCAAGGAAAGCCCAAAATAGGTATTAGAGGTAGGTAGGTACTTAGGCTATTTTTTCTTTCTTTCTTCTTCTAATTCTTGACCTCGCAAGAAGAAGTAAGTTTTAAAATGATATGACTAGCATAGGTAGTATAGGCATAGCACCTAGCACCTAGCACCTAGCACCTAGCACCTAGCACCTAGCACCTAGCACCTAGCACCTAGCACCTAGCACCTAGCACCTAGCACCTAGCACCTGCTTACTAATGCCCTCACTTCACCAATTCGCTTAGTTTAATCTCTTTGCCGAGCCGATTCAGCACATCATTAAAACCCATACATCCATCAGTGTATTTTTATCCTATCCAAGCTAGCATCTCGGCTATCACACAGGTATAGCCACCGCAAAGTAATGTCACTGTGGCTGTGACACAGCGCCGCACAGTGGGGTTGATTCATTTTTATAAGGCATTTTATTGCCACTTGGTCCGTCAATGAGTAGAATTGTAAATTATGGCAATACGTAGTCAGTAGTCAGCATTGATATAAACAAAAAATTCCATAGATGAAATGTGTGTCGTTATTTTTTTAGTCAGTGATCTACAAAATTTGTCTAGTAGATATTAGTTAGATTAGTAGTATCTATCTAATTGTTTACATCCATTATGCAGCCCTGAATAACGATTCATAAAGCCCACACGCACTTACTGAAAAGCTGTAACTTATTAATTTATTTTGAACCGCAGCAACCTAGACTACTATAAGGTGATAAATAGCTATTTATTTAACCCTTTATTGCACAAATATAAGATAAAATGTACAAAAGGTGAGCTTTATGCTAAAAGCATTTATACCAGCAAACCTAGAGGAGAACAGGAAAACTAGTAAAAAAGAAAAATACAGCGCCAGGTGGTTTTTTAACGAGCCCTAGCCTCCTATAATGTCTGGCCGGCAATACTGTCGGCCCACTGTGCGCACAGTGGTTCGGTGTCGGAGCGGGGCGCGCCGCTAGCTAATTGCCGTCACTTAGCGCTCAGCTATCTATTAAAAGATCTCCGAAGCGGCCGCCCGATCGCAGTTATTGTCGCGTTTCCGCTTTGCGTTTCAGACCACGGTGTTTAGCCGTCGACCAAAAAAGAGGTGTTAGGTTAATTTAAGTAATGTTTATGTCTGTCTGTGTCATCGTAGGTCTTTAAATGATCAATCGGATTAGCTGCTATATCAATATTTTTCTACGGTGTAGGTATTGGTTATATTATGAACGAGAAGTAGGTTTATACATAAGTATAGTTGTTTATAAATGCCGTTCAAAATATTATAAAATTATATTTTTTTAAAGTTAGTATAGGTAGGTACTTATTTAACACACCTAGGTTAGGTTTTGTAAGTTAGCTGATTGTCCAACCCAATTTGCTTGCAACCAGACTTAGTTTGTTCAAATTAGGCTGATAATCTAATTGGCGTCACTTAGTGCTGGGCTATCTATTTAAAGATCGGCTAGCGTATCTGTCTAATTATAGCGGACTGGGTTTGCGCCGGTGTCCATTCGCTTTTTACTGTCATCCAGGTTTTCTTGGCTGGTAGTGAATTAAATAGCTACCTACTAGGTAGAAGGGTTTTTGACTACGACAATAGGTACGACCTACCTAAGTAAGTACCTAACTACAAAAACTTCCTACAGGGAACTTTTTGTTGTCCTTAACCTTAAGCTAATTGTCACACTCTTCCAGACATAAATTAGGTAGGTTAGGTTAGGTTAAATCATCTTAGGTTTTGATAAATCATCATTTTACAGATAGGTAAGTAGGAATAACCCAAAAGAGACTTTCTTCCATACCAGACCCCCGAAGCATCCCCATCACATACAATATCAAAGCAACGACGACTAAACAAACTTGCTAATCTAAAACAAGCCGAACACACGGCGAGCAAACAAAACCAAAAACCAATCAAGTAATTGCTTTCAAGCGGCAGCCCAAAGATATCGAGTCTCTTCCTCAGTCGATAATCTTCATTACAACAGACAAAGGGGACTACCCCTCTTTGGTAGAGGGGAGGGGGGGGTTAAGAAACCCCTCACATTCGCACAAAGAAATTTTAGGTCGGCAAAACTTGGTAATTTAATGAGCTGACGGGTCAGTTACTTTTGATTTGAATACCTCGTTGTGTGCCCAAGAAAGAGCAAAAAGGGTCAATTGACATGTCTGATAAGTAAATTGGCTTGAGTTGCTGCTGTTCTTGATTGGATGAAAGGTTTTGTGTTGGAGTAAAAGGATTTTGCCCTCAAAGCTGCTGTTTAAAGTGAAGACTTTTTTCTTCGAAATATATTCAAGTCTATTCATCCACCTTTTTAACTTAACCTACCCTAATATCTTTCTTCACAGTATACCTACATACCTACATTATATTATGATCATGGCAACAGCACTTAATTATCTCCTTAGGAACATAATAATTAACAATCTTAGTGCAAAATATTACAAAAATTCCGATACGTCTTATATAGCACCTGCACAGTGGGCCTAAATACCCCAATTATTCTTACCCAATAATAATTGCGATATAACAATAACCGCACATGTTTCCCTTAACAAAGTTTCTTCATATTAGTCCTGCCTTAATCTTTAGCTCCCGAATAAAAGTCGCAGTTCCAAGTCTGAGTACACAGAAACATAAGCAGACCAAATAGCTCCTCCACCGTGAGGGTTTTCTTGTGGCACCCGGGGGGGTGATAGATAATGCCGAGGGGGGGAAGGGGGGAAACATGTACGCTTGCGCTCGACTTGAAAATGGGTCATATTGTCCACCACCCTCCTTGAAGTATTGACGACTTACTTTTTGTAAGAAGTCATTTGTTTTTCTTGCGGTGGTTACAAAAAAATATATTGTGAGAAGGCATATAACTTATTTCATTCATATTTACCTGGTATGTAGGAGGTATATTTCAACATTGAGATGTAGTTACAAAGTATAATTTAAGAAATCACAGCGTACTCTAATATAATTTTTTAACCCAAACATATTTTTTTATATTTCATTTGACAAAAAACATGTCTTCTTTTATATAGACGACCGGTTTACAAAGATAGCTAAAAATAATCTCGGGCGCGTCATATTTCAATTCAGTGTTCGGTGGGAAAGTCCGTTGTCACGAACAACAATAGCCAATGGCACAATCGCGATCCAAGCACACAATAGAACGTTTTCCTCTGGCCACGCCTCGCCCGGCACAATAGCACAATACACGCCCTGCCACGACTACCAAAGAAAATTTTCTCTACAAATACAAAATGTAACAGCGATTGTATCGACTTTTTAAACGCCCTCATAGATTCACACACCCACCTGTACCTTTTTGCAGTGTGCGAAATATCGTTTCACAATGCCCGGCTATTCACCGAGCACTCACACTGTGCAAGCGACCGGCGCTCCACTGGGCGGGGCGTCGAGTGAGACGCCACGGTCTAGCCACAGAGAATGGGCGCGAGCGAGAGGCGACGATGCCGCTCCGCCACGCACACATCGCTCGCTAGAAAAGGATGGGTTTACCGTCTTTGTATAGATTTCGCGGAATGAAAGCTGTTATTCCGCATAGACAATTGATTGTAGCCGTTGTTCTGAATAGAAATTGCCCAAATAAACTTGCTAGTATAGAGAAAATGGAGTGATAAATCGGTTAGTTTAATCTGAATTTGAGGTTTGATTCATGTAAGTGTGGTTAGCAGGGCCGAAGGACGGCATTGTTCGCAGGGCACTGACATTGTGTCGGTGCGTCCTTGTCGCTCGCGCGGGGCGGGGGGCGGTCATTGTAGCGCGCGCGTATTGTCGGCTCGCTTCGATCTGCCCGCATTGTGTGTCGACGGAGCGCGGCCGTAAGACGTGCGTTCGAATTCCGATTTCGAATTCCCCGTTCGATCGCGGAAAGCTTTTCTCGATTCAAAACTGACAGTTCGCGTGCTCTCGCCGCTTATCTCTATTTTGTGTTGAACTCTCGTTCGTTATTGTGTTTGTGTTTTTTTATTTATTTTAAGTTTTGGACTGTGAATTTAAGAATGCCAAAGAATTGTTGTGATCGGACACTTACGTGATTGATTGATTGTTATGTTTAAATTATTTGACTGAGTTATTTTATTGTTTGGTTTTTGCGACAACTGATGCTGTATTTTTCTGATGTCTCTCAAGGCGATGCCGATGGAAACAATGATAACTTGTGTTAAGGTAAGGTTTATTAAATTAATTGTAACTTACTACTTATAGGTACTTCATTATTTATTTTATGATAATAAAAAAGTGTCTACTGGTTGAAACACGTGAAAAAATATGTAGATACTTATTTTAACTCTGAATTCAGCCCACTGTGTGAGCTTTGATGGTATATGGGCCCGATGGTACCTACGATAATTTACACTACCTATGGAAAAAGTGGATACCTACCAACTTATACTTACCTATCTAGACCTACCCTGGTAGTATCGATTAGGTAAAGTTAAGCTATTTACTATCGGCATTACGTTATTTACCTGCTTATTATTAGATAAGCACATTTAGATTTATCTCACCACCTGAAACGTTAATGTAACTTTAGGTATTATGCTTCTCATTTCCTTACGTTTTAAAATAATATGATATATTTATGTTAGGTACTTACTTAGGTAGGTATAACTTATAATTTTAACAATATAATAAATTTTAAAATATATTATATAGCACTATGTATTTAGTAGGTACCTACCTACTACCGATATCTGCAAAACGAGCCAATGGAATACTTAATAGGTAGTAGGTATACTTATTTATAGGTTGGAACTATCTTAGCATTTTGGTGTACAAATGGTGTATTATATTCTATCTATCTATCTATCTAGTAGGTAGCTAGGTAGGTAGTGTATTTTCATTACCGGCAACATATGCTTTACTACCTATCTACTTATCTGTAGGTGTAGGTAGGTACTTCCATTCATAGGGTCAGAGGGCTAATTATAAGAAGATTGAAGAACCTTTATTTGACACAGAAGTTTTTCTCAATAAGAATTCGGTGTTACATTGGTGTCACTTGAACTTTTACATTGCTCATGAGTGTGTAATGTATTATAGGTATATTATACAGATAGGACACAGGCGATGATGATGAACAGAGACTAGGTTATTACTAAGATTTTTGGGGGATAAAACGATACCTAGGTACAGGTAGTTACTTTTAAGTTAAAACTACCTACTGACTATTACTGAAAGACTGAAAAAAAGAGGAGTTACCTATAATAATGTATAAGTGTGTGTAGCTATAGCTATGCGTCTGTCTATGACAGTACCTAGCCACGAAATGGGAAAATCGACTTGAGGAGTGCAATAGATGAATTATTTTTAGTTATATATACATATAAGTAATAGTTATTATTCTGTGGTAATAGGTAGCATCAAAAGTCGTCCAGCCACTGAAATAAATAATAAGTAGGTATCTAGTAAACCTTACAGTAAAAACATAAATACGAGTATCTTCTGTTGCATAATTTTGTCTTGTGGTTTCAACATTGGTGAAAAAGACCCTATTGAATGAAGCGGTTTCAGCAATATCTGATAAGCCACTGGCAATTAGGTAATATAACTAGATAGGACCTTAAGGTATTGGTTGTCCATGATAACAGCAATTCACAGCATGTTCAGATGACTATGAAGCTGAACCGATTCGGATGCAAAATTACTGAGAACACTCTTGAAATCAGCATCCTTTATACAAATATAGAATAGACTGCTCTTTATTTTGCACCATGAATGAAAATATTCCAAATAACAACTCATAAATAAAATAGTACAAAAGGCGGCCTAATGCCTAAACCAATCAACCAGATGACCTTTGAATGGAAGAGACAATAATCCTAATCCTAACTAATATTATAAATGCGAAAGTAACTGTGTCAGTCTATCTGTCTGTTACTCTTTCACGCCAAAAGTACTGAACGGATTTGAATGAAATTTGGTATACATTATGGTCTAGACCCTGAGAAAGAACAAAGGCTACTTTTTATCCCGGAATTCCCACGGGAAAACTTTTTAAGGTGAACCGAAGCTCGCGGGAACATCTAGTAGCTTATAAATTCGATTAATTTGTCAGCAATTGGAGCAACTGCGACAAATCTGCATAATCTTACGCAATATTTTGTTAGCAATTGTTCATTTTCCTCTTTGTCCAATAACCAGATTTCAAAGCGGAGATGTGCAGACATGACCGTTATTTTGATTGTTTAGTCAGTATTCAAAAATATGAACCATTTGTATTTACGAATTCGTGTTCGTACCTACCTATATGACTGTAATCAAGGTATTCAAGGTACATCGCAGAAGAATATAATATGGAGGAAATTACGTCAACATTTTAACCTGCTTAGCTTTTAGATCCGGAGTCGTGAATAAAAAAGAGAAAAAAGAATTTGAGTTTCGTTATTATAACATCCGTACTTGCAAAAAATGTTACGTTAGTATTTAACTGTGTGAGCAAAGCAATAATGAAACACGATGAGAGGTTCCTATAGATCTCAAATCGAGCAAACCTCGTTTCAGCTATAACCAACTGATATAACGATAACATGACTATAGTACCTACCTATGTTGTGTAAAATTAAAGCTAGAATGCCGAAGTCTATTCCACTTTTAAAATTAAACATTGTACTTACACTTTGTTTTTATAAACAGGCCTTTATACATTTTGTATAAGAATTAGGCATTTAATTTTTTAAAAACCTTACGTTTTAAGAAACAAAAGACATCGAACGTCAATTCTATACAAGTCTCGTTTTACCGCCTCCTCAGTGACAGTAGTTAATTTAAAAGGTTTCCATTGTTGCCAGTGTCGAAATTACCTTCTTAAAACATTTCAAGTATAAGTATGCGGTAAATTAATGTGAATTGATCAGTTGTTGTTCAAATTGTCTGGTTTGTGGTCCTTCAACGCCGTTAATTTCGTCCTTAAACTTGTTCTTAATTATAGGGATTTTTAAATTTTAAATGTTGAATTGGGTTTTTAAACGGCTGGCAACAATTGGGTAATTTATATGCCCGTAACAATCCAGACAGGTATTTTTGTTTTCTTTCAAGTTTATTTAAGTAACATTTTGTTGCTACAAGAATGTTGCTTATTTTGATATAATGTAAGTGTTGCTTCAGTTCATGAAATGAAAAGTAATTAACTATTTATCTTATAGCAGCTCGTTTTCTATTGATATCATACTTTTAAGTTTCATACATCATTACTGTATATTTTTTCTTATTGCGTAAGCATAAAAAAGCATCACCCAAAAGCATCATTTTGTAAGTGCAGCTAAATAAAAAGTAAGGCAGCATCTCATCTCAGCATTAACAACTACCTGCACATTATAATATTCTTTTGAAACACAACTAGAAATTAACATTGCAGATTTATTTTTCCACTCCATAAAAATGAGACAGAGATAATTCATTGGACTAATAAAGTTTCAAAGCTTCCTGCGCTCCCAATTGTTTTTCATAAATAATATTTTTTTATTATTCTAACTAGAACAGGAAACCAGTCAGTATTTATATAAAACAGTGCACGCAATGAAAACACCCATAAATTTAATCGAATATAAACTTTTTACATTACAGCCGGACGTTAGGTGTATTAATAAAAGTGTTGCCAGTGTTTAATACGACTAACTACTAACTAGGCAATGCGTGTTGCTTCGTCTGAAGCTTTTCAGTTACATAAAGATGCGGTTAAGATTTTACTGCCGATTTTTATTAGTTTTAAAAATCAATTTTTCGTCGGATGTGGTTTACAAACTCTTTGGATCTGAGTTTGTTTAACAATGTGGTTTCAATATGACTGGTGCGTTTTATGCGTTTTGAGTCTGTTAATGAAGTTATGGCCGCAAGTTTTGTGGGTTTTCGTAATATGGCTCGTATTTGATTTTGGTAAGTATTCGAAACATGTGAGTTAGGCGTGGTTAGTCTTTGATTTTGCCTGGATGTAGGTTTATGGCAGATATGATTAATGATAAACACTGGAAGTAGGTGTTGGTACAACACATTTATGTAATGTCTGAATAAGTTTTCACGAGGATCTATAACATAAAACTAGGTTTGCCTGAATAATCTTACCTACACAGCTGCTGTTCTTACTTAAATATATGAATAAGTAAATTCTAGGAATTCTACGTTAACGTTAAGGCGCTGAACAGCTAGTTATAAAAACAATGTAAGTTATTCACACGACATTCTCGCCCCTGAAAGATTTCCATAAGTTTTACAACAAAATTAGGGTGTCACTTTGCTACCGTTAAGGTCGGAAGGACGAATAACTGACAAAGATTACCCTACCAAAATCAGAAGGTCCCCCACGTCCCGTGTTACCATTGCCATTGTGACATGTTAACACTTACCCCGCTAGGGTTACTTTATACCCAGCCAGAGTTGCGTTGTTGCGTTATACCCCGGTTATCACAAACCCCCACTTTTCGGCCGCTCTACTCGGTTTTTAAGGTTCCTTAAATGTGATTATAGGAAACAGACGAATTTGAAGTTTCCTCTGAGTGATAGGGCTCGTTGGTTTCACGAAGTTAAGAGTGACGCGTATGACGTTGAAATACTATTTCTTTTTTTTTCTTAAATAGATTCCGCAATACTCCGACCTTAGTAATCCACTCTTATATGTATACAGTGGAGATTGAAATATGCAAGTGTAACATTGCTCAATTTCTACATAAAAATTAAATTCCTTATTGGCAAACTTAACCCGTGTACGTACAGATTACCTACCTAAGAACAGAGGGTAACGAGTTCTGATTTTGAAAATAATCAGTAAGTAAGTAATCAATCCCAAGTGTTTTTTCGTATTCACAATTAAAATTACTTTTACTTGTAGCTTCAGTCCATAACTTCATTTGTGTTACATTGTGGAACCACTAATACAATCCTAACTAATATTATAAATACAAAAGAGAAGAAAGTAACTGTGTCTGTCTGTCCGTCTGTCTGTTACTCTTTCACGACAAAACTACTGAACGGATTTGAATGAAATTTGGTATACATACGGTCTAGACCCTGGGAAAGAACATAGGCTACTTTTTATCCCGGAATTCCCGGGGACAGCTAGTACTGAATACTTGCAACGCTTTAGATACATTTTAGGTCGGTACACGTAGCGACATCCGCAGTATGTATTCTACATTATCCTTTGTACTACAAACCCTCTCTTTTATATTCTGCCTCTTATTTTTATTCCTTTTATTCTAGACACGTCGTTTCAGGACGAGACTTGTCTTTGTTAGGGATTGTGTTGTAAGGATATGCCGACTTGGAAGGAATCATATCTTTACATCTTTAGTATTTAATGTATGTAGTTAGTACTTACTTCTTCTTCTTCTATCGTGTAAATGCACTAAGCTAACTTCCTCCGTACTTACTTACGTACCTGTTTTAGAACGCATAGCTACTTTTGTTAGACACAAAGCATTGCCGTCCTTTGATGATAAAGCAATTAGATATTAACACACTATTTTTATTTAGTATGGTCGTTGAAATTGTGAATAAAGATAGATAGATGTTTGTATAATTAGGTAGGTAGAGGTACCTAATGTCTTATTACCTATATACCTAATCTAAACAGTAATCTACCGTGTAATTAATCATAATAAACAGCGAGTAATTTTACAAGTAAGCAAACAAATATCTGCTTCATAAAAAAACCTAGCAACACAAAACCAATAAGAAAGTAAATCTACAATAGTTAGCACCCCAATTGCGTAACCGACTTAAAAAATCCCTAAGTTACCTTAAGCGCCTCCATTGTAAACCTACGGACCCCTTTCTTAGCACGTGTTGTGTCAAACAATTACGGAACAATTACTCAAAGACCTTCTGAATACCAAGGAAGTGAGCCCATTGTCATCTAGGAAGGGAAATAAATAAAAATTCTGTTAGCATCGCGCTTTGCTTTAGAAGCTGTAGGTAGAAATGGTGATTCAATTTTCGCTCATCATCAAAAATGTAGACTGGATGGTAGAAGGATTTTCTTAGGCATTCCTAGAAGTCAATCTTACAAGATACTTTAGTCGGCAACACGGTGTGGAGGGCTATTTGTAGTATAATTACATATTATTTTCGAGAAAAAATTACTGTAATGTAAGTCTTGGTTTATGGTTTACTGAAATATTCTGACATTTCTGTAATTCTGGGCACAGTTGCATGTTTTTTCCATGCTATACCTATTCATAATTATTAAATGATATTTTTTAACAGTCACCCTTCTAAATCGAAATAGTTTCTTCACCTATAACTCACTTCGAACGGTCTCATATTCCGTTTTTAGTCATTTTATTGCTGAACTGATGTATTTATTGACAATTTAACGTCATTTAGTTCAGTGCCGGGTCATTTTACAGTCACTAAATGTATTGTCTTAAATGGCATCTGCCCTTTGAATGGCATTTATTAATAGAATGGGTAGGAAGTAGGCTAGGACCACTGAACAACTTGGACTTTGTGGGATGGGACGGTTATTTAGCTATTAAATATATAATATATATTTATATATGGGTCTGTAATAGCATATTATGAAACAATATTTCGGTCATAAAAGTTCCTTTGGCTATTCACTATTACAGACAATTCAGTTTGTCTACTAGGTAAGTACCTACATGTACATTTATGCTTTTAAAGAAGAATCAAAGATTATCTTTAATCCCAACAGCGGATGTATTAAAACAACGAACAGTATACCTTCTATATATTATTATTATTATTGAAACAGATTTCCATAAAATTCAACTACGTACCTTACGCCCATTTTTTATTTATAATAAAACTGTTTTATGAGCTTGTACATCGAACGGCATAAAAACTATATACACAGGATGCTTTATCCTTGATGAAACAATAGACGTAAAGTTATGGTTTTATAAAACACTGCATCTGAAAATATAAAACTTAAAACAACATTTCTATACCGTAACATAAACTTTTTTTATTACCTATATTTGATGTAAAAAAAACTTGTCATAATTGTGCAGAAACTAATAGCGTGATAATGTAGCTATCTTATTTTGGCCTCAATTAATTATTACACTGAAAATGACTGTGTTGCCACAACATCAATGCTATGTAAAAAATCAATAAAATTACCTATGTTAATTGATATGACAATGGAAACCCGCTGGTGAGCCACAAAACCCGACCATTACAATAACTCAATCGCTGTAGTTCTGTTCTGTGCCTCCGTTTTTCCCTCCCATCTGGTGCGTGTTTACTTTCATCTGTCACTTCGCTAGTGGATTTGTACAGATTTATACAGTCCATCTTTGTTTTTATGTCGATCAGTATTCGCTTCTACGGCTTTATTATTGTAGGGTTCACTGAAATAGCTGCGCGTGCGCTGTACTGATAGTTATTGATTTTCTGATTATACTTGATCTTTTCATTCTGTTGGCGGTGGCCAGTTAGAAGTTCTGAAATTGCCAATATCTAAAAACTTATTTGCGGAAGGTATTTAATGGCAATTTAATGGAATTTAATGGCTCTATACATTTAATAAGTAGATTGTCGTTAAAGTCAAGATGTTCTAACAACTGAGCCGTAGATAATTTCCCCATCGCAACAAAACATCGACAATCCTTTCTCATAGCACGAATTGCACGTGTTTCTCTTATTATTCATTATTACCATACCTTTGTTGGAGCACTATAATGGGCATTTCCTCAGCATGGTGGGGTCGAGATTCAAGGGACAATCCTACAGGATGCCCTTTGTCGATCGCGATCCTGACATCATGGGGGCAGGCACGTAGCACGCCGTTTTGTTTCTCTGATTCGATTAGGTAGATTTTTACACTGTCGTACAGTAGTCTTGAGCCAGATCTTGCTGGTATAATAGGCTACCATTCATAGGTTTTCGTCTAGATTACATTTTTTTTACCGTTCGTCTTCTAACTACATAGATGTACACATGCTAAGTTTCTCCATTCCTTCCTTATGTTTTCATAAGTAAGTTCTGCTCTTATACAAATTCCTGGCTATGTACAGAACAGTTCACTGAATCATTGTATCTGAGCACACAGCACACCGCAATAGCAATAATTACTCTCCATACATTAAGACGTAAGACGGTAATCTATCCAATTCGTTTCCATTGAGCCGACAATAAATCAAAAACAATGGAGATTGCTTCTAAAAATACCGCCCGAATAAGACAAAGGCCGAAAAACATTAACTCCGCACTACACTCACAGATGTATTGTGAAGATAAACTCAACACGGATCCATAAGACCTTAAAATTGGATCTTATCTTATTATGTAAAAGCTTAGTTCTTTCATTTATGAATAAAAAAAGGAGTGGTATTAAACCTAAACTTAGGTCGACATGCTGAAAAGCATTGAATTTCCATGAAACAGGTAGGTTCCTATTATCTATCGTTCAACCTTTATTTCATGGAAAATTTTCACATCCTATGACGAATCGTCCTTGCATAACATAAAATGAGGGGTCAATTTTAGGCAACTGAGTTCATTTTGAGTAGTCCCATGAGGAACGAACCCAACACATGTAGAACATTAGTACAGCGTCGATGCATCCAAAAAAATATCGAATTTCTTTACAAAACCCTCATATTTCGTTTTGGCATTTTTTTGCGTATTGCCTAGAGAGGTCTCGTGTTAGCGTTAAGTTTTTTTTATATATATTTTAACCTAAAAATGATTTTCTGTTTCAGGTAATGGGATTGATACAGCTACTAGTTTATTGTTTCATGATGAACGAATTTCGTCTTGATTAATACAGGTAAATCTAAGTAAATTGCATGATGGTGTAAAATTGGATAATGTTTTATCCATTACTAGATTGTGAATAATTAAGTACTTAAATCCAAAAAAAAATATATAAAACTTTTTATTAATTGTTTAACAATCACGTTACACGAAAACTTCCGATAATAGCGCGTAATTACCACATTTACCACTGAAACTGAAACAATACCCGACACAACGCAATCATCGCAACCAGTACATCAATTAATTATCGACCGCTGAAAAACCAACAGACCACAACTGAAACTCTAAACCGTAATGCTACTGCAACGTATCTGGCCAATAAATCTGATGAGTCCCATAAAAAACAATTTTACGATATCCACTAAGATACATTAAGACAATGTTACTGGTATAGACACAATGACCACATTATGGCCTGAGTGGATCGGCCACAATGCGCTTGTCTGTGGTCGGCCGATGAGGATAAAGCTCGTATTGTCTATGCCCGGCAGATGCTGGCAACACTCGAGATGAGACAAAATGCCTTTGTAATTGTTGATGTGGAGGCGCCATCCGTTATTCTACATACATTACTTGCTAAGATTATTAGCTCCTAAGGTCATTGTAGTCGGCAATCAGGCAAGGAATAATTTACATAATAAGCGATCTAAGAAAGTCCAATAGCCAATTAATTAAATAGTAAAATAAATCTATTGTAAGACCATGCCAAGATTTTCTTTTGTCCACTCATAACTAATTCCAACGACCCGTGTCCATTATAAATAGCACTAGGAAATGTACCTGGGTGTCATATGAAAAGAAAGACAGATAGATATCACCTGCAGCTAGTTAATGAACAAACAAATGGCATATCCGATTGCACAGAAAGATCAAAAGTAAAAGTTCGAAATTTTGAAAAAGCAAACAACTTGGACGACCAAAAATTTAAAGAGCAATCATTACGCCTTGGAACATGACACTGGCACATGTGGGTCGCATCCAGTATTGCCACATGTGAATTAAGAAGAAAAAAACTACCAAATCCGTTGTCACACTTCTTGAAGGTAAAGAACAATAATGCTCTCGTATTATGGGAAAATACGTGATGTTCTAAATTAACCTTTATCTGGATGTAGTTAGAAATCAAATTTAACTGAAGAATAGATTCTAATATGGTCGATTTGGATGAAACACGTTGTGTTTTGTGTTGAGTTTTTGCTCAACCTTCCGTAACCTTTAGCCTGTGACATGGATTGTAGATTAGGCATATTGTTAACCTTTTTTTGCTCCACATTTAAGATGCATATGTGGGAGTTTTTGTTCGGAAGCCTAACAGTTTTTGTTCTGCGCTAGAGTGAATATGCGAATGCGTTGTTCAGGATTGATGAACTTCTTATGATCTGCAGACCTTCTGTTAGTGGCAAAAAATACACCTTTCTGCAAAAATATAATGCAACTGTTGGTAAAAAAAAACTAATTTGTCCCTAGATTTAGATAAATCTAAAATTAGGTACAATAAAAGCTAAATCGGTAATCATCACGGGCAAAAATACTAAAGAGACATTCAATGTCATTTATTACAGCCCAAACATGTGTTTGAGTTTATACTTCGTCACTGTACCGATGCCATTAGGTCTGAAAACATATTTCACTCGACCTACCGCGGATTATTAATATTACAGCGTATTCAGTTCATTGTTTCACAATAAGACATTAATATTGTCAGCGCTGGCCGCCACGGCCGGCCTCCAGTCGCCAATATTAGAGCTTCCGCTGCCTCTTCAGATCTTATTGGGTTATTGAGGACGTTTTTTACTGTCTCTTTCATTGTCTATTTAGTTTTACTGTCAACTTCCTTTATACTTTCTTCAACACCATCTTTCTTTACACTGCTACATTTTGGACCATTAGATAGTTTTTTTATTATATTACTTACACATTTTAAAATAATTTCACTTTCATGTGCCAAGCATCAGAGGCATCAGAGCACTTTTAATATTAAAGTGCTACTGGATGTAAGTGTAAAATTAATATGTACAGTTTCATAATACCATAACGTTATCTATTTTATTGCTAGACATTGTAATTGCTGCAATAATAATTCCGATATTGCATATCTTGTCCATTTTCCATGCCATTAAAGAGAAGCTGCCATCCCGTCTTAGATTTATGAGCTAATCTAAATAAAAATAATAGAATTGTATAGTCCTAATAATATAACATCGTTTCCGTTCGAGTTTTGGTTTATTTCAGTTGCGCTTGCGACGCGAATATTACGGATCTCATTCACAGATGTTTTAATGAAAATACTGAGGGATCTCTTCGCATTTAAATCAGGATTTAGTTCTGTGAATAGATTTTGATGCGGTTCTAGTGTCGAGTGTTTTATTGTGTTGTATTTTACATGGCCGTTTTGCCTTTTGATGTCACGGTGACAACTGATGCCACTCACCGAAAATGGAGTAGCGGAAGTGATAATTTGTATTCTCATGTAGATACGAGGTGGGGAGAATACAGATTCATAACTTGTATTTATGATCAAAATTATGGTTTTAAAACTTTTTGAAAATAAGTGGTTCAATTGGAGAGTTCTACGTCATAGTAATGTACGAAACGAACTGAAACATTATAATCTGAATGAAAAATAATAATTGTGTACTCATCCCCCTTTCAGTTGGTCTACATTTAAAACACACTGTATACATTTACCTTTACTTCTCAGTTTTATTAAAACCAAGGAAGTACTACTTTAAAATTAATAGTTATCGGTACATTATTAGCACCTCATCGGTATCAACTGCTATGCATATCCGTATTTCTTCAAAGAACTTGCTTTAATTAATCACTGTGGAATGCTTTGGAATCCCTTAAGACTTCTTAATACTGTTGCTCATGTCTTCTTCATCACAAAGGGTTCGAAGATGCTGTTCCATAATCCGTACTAACGAGCTATTCTCATGAAATAAAACTAAATCCGTGTGACTAATGTCTAACAATCCTTTGGGTTTGTAGATGGAGCAAGTGACGGGCGGAAAGAGCGAGTTGGTGCAATCGTTTTCAAGATCAACAGCTAATGAAAATTTCAATAAGTTCTTTCTCTTTGTTGATTATCACGAATTACTTCTTTTGCAATTGCAATTTTCACAAGTGGTGAAAATGCCCGGAGTCATCGAAAACAGGCCTCAGATCAACATTTTCTCCAAACGCAACTTATTGCATAACAAATTAACGTGTACATAGGCGAACTTAATGCTAATAGCATTTTCTTTCAGACGACTTAACCTGCAATAATATTTTCACCATCGATATGTAATAACATGGTCATTAACTACGTAATGTATACGCTTTTCCGCCTTCCTTGGGCCACAACATAATTCAGAAGATCTGAACAATAACACGCCAGAAAATGATGGATGCGGTCTCTGCAGCTTCAAAAGAAAACACCTCAGACCCAGGCGATAATTCATAAAAAAAACTATAATAAAGGATAATTCATTGCGAGGAAACCACATTGTTCTTTCTTGATTTACTGGACAGACGCGCTTTAGGCAAAGATAGACGCTGTTGTTTTGAAATGAGTTATTTCAATAATTTCTGGCACATTAAGTTGTGAAGATATGCAATCAATTTCGCCACTTTATCTTGCGCCTTCATCGTCGCCATATTTTTCATAACACAATGATGCGTGAACTGTCGCACTTCATCTTGCTTGTTTGCATTGTTGGGTTACATTTATATTTTATGCTGCCTTAAATTTTTATTTGTTTTTATTCAACTAAGCTCCTGTTGCGTTATGAAGGCACGCGAGCGAAACATAACAATTTCATGTGGTTGCTTTGGGATCCACTCTTTCTACGGTTTCGTTTTCAAAGTATAATAGAAATCTTCAGTCTGTTGTTTTAGATTAAAAGCTTGAAAGGTAATAAAATGTTATTCAATCTAAGAATAAAATACTTCCCCACTACTAACACTGGGTCAGAGCACTTGAGTTTTATTGTCTCAGCAACAATATTTTATGGCTGGTTTGTTTCCGATTTTAGATCAGTTATGTATAATATAATATATATTATTATATACCTATAGAGATGTGTTGCAGGTATACTTCATATGGGGACTATGGGGAGGGTGTTAGTTACGATACCAGTCTTCATGGCATAAGTCTTAAAATATTATGATAAAGCATATCAAAACCTCCAATTCATATTCTTAAAGATGAAATTGAAAAAAATACTCTTACCTATTATTAGTTACCTAGTTAAAACAAAAAACAATTCTACTATGTGCACTTTATATGAGTAATAGGCGTTACCTATATTATTATATCTATTTACATACCTCTAGATTCCTGCAATTAACAGACCAACGGACGCCAAACAGTATTTGAGGTCGAGGTCCCCATAAACACGTATTTATGATTGCAAAGAAACAAACATTTGTGTCGAATAATAAAATGTGAAATGGTCATTAAAAACAAGTCCCAATAAGTTGTATCTATGCGAAAATACTAAATTATTTCACCTTCGAAATTCTACACCATCTTTTTCTTCCAATAATCATTAATTGAATGCTATCACTATTTTTAGTTAACGAATTTGAACTTAAAATTTACATACATCTATATCATCGTGAACTTTCCCATAGAACGAGAGATACTAGCAGTGAACTTCTTAAGTTGTCTCATTTGAATAATATCTTTAAATATGCAAATTGTTTGTAGTGGCAACTAATCAATCAATACGATTCAAAGCTACACACGTTTTGACTTTTAATAAAATATTTCACATCGATAGCAATAAAATTCTAACTAAAAGCGATGACGATTGAAAACTGTTGAACCCACAAACGAACCCGATGAAACGACAATAACTATTGTACTTGAAATCATTAGTATTGATGACGTAAACATTACAGAAGCTACACCAGACGAAACACAAAAACATCATAAGCCAATCACGCGGGCGCAGACAATAGAGACGAAGCTATCTAATAAAATAAAAGCAAATAACAAAAAACACACAATAAACAAATTTTATATCTAAGAGCGTACAAAAAGCGGCCTCGGTATGCGTACCTACTGTACTCACAAGTACAAAGAAAATTTTAGACCTTAAAGAAGAGGAGAGTACAATAAAACATGTTAAGAACGTGCGTAATGACTCGGAAGGTTGAAGTTTGAATACAAAGATTGAGGCATGAAATTCGCAGCAAGACTCAATCGCGCCGCTCTTTGTGGACCACAATGTCCGAGCACAATACGCGGTCAAGGACTTTATCAACCAAAGGACAAAAGGGTTGTCCTGATGGATAACGCAATTCTGAGGCATTATGGATAAACATTTGGGTACCTCTTGTTACTTGATTAGAAATATTTTATAATACTCAGTACAGTAAAGTCTGTTACAATAAATCTTTTGCAAAAAAAACGTTGATGGTTACTAAGCGGAATGCTTTTTTACAATCCTTGGAAGAATCCAATCGGTCAAGCTGTCTACTGAATTTTCTAATAAGAATAAAGGGCTATTGTACGAGGATGTAGCATTAGTTTCTTTTGTTGGCCTCCCCAAGCACGTGTGACCCGACTACCGCTCCGAGCTCCGTCTTTTGTACCTCCACTATTTGCATACCAACTGGTCCAAGTACAACACTATACGATATTAATCAAAGGTTTTATTACAGAACATCAAAGAGTAAATACAATGCTAAGATCTCTTATAAGGTACCCTCAATACTATTGTTACTTTTGTCGGAGCTTGATTTATGAGCAGCCACTGTTGTTGGGCCACTCGGCATTGTGTTGGCAGTTTTTGTTTGACCCGTCGACATTGTCCAACCCTTCGGTTAGTCCGATGACGCGACTCATTCAATAACATCTCGCTTTGATGCTTCAACCAGCCTCCAACAATCGCTGCTAGTCTTTTTAAACGTTTTGTCGAACCTTCTGAGGAATTTCTATCTGCGTTTGTTGGAAAATATTGTGTTACGCACGCATTGTCTGCAATCTGGAGGAGTTCAACTTCTAACTTGCCACTGCCAGTACGTTTTTTTACTGTTTGTATATTAGTTTCTGCTAGAAAGTAAATTAATAATAAAATATACTTAACCACTTACCTAAGTAAAAATTAACAGCGCTGTGATAAAGATATTTGTCAATAATGTAATAATGCAATCAGAGATTATGTAAAGTTACAAAAATACGTTGCAGATAACACGGTCCCAATTTGGTCTCTACGCGATCTTAAAATAATATGGGTCAGATGGACGCCCGAACTCACTGACCCACAGATAATTTAAACTTTTTGTCACTGAACTATAATATTGTTTCCAATTTTGTGGTTTTATCATTTAAATTATTGTCAATAATTTGGGTCAATTGTGATAATGTGTATTATTGCAGTTTATAAAACAACAGTTTTTAGATCGTGGCACCAATTTAACATTGTAATATTGAGTTCAGTTTGAAAGGGTAGTCATGTTTACATAAAATAACGGACCTAGTTAAAAAAAACAATAAAAAATTACGGATAATCACAAAAATCAAAACAAGGAAGCCTTGTTTTTACCGTAGCAAATGATATTATTATCATAACTTTCCGGGTCATCATGGCATTAATGTTTTATTAAATATCAGTAAAGCATTGTCTTAAATAATACAGACATGTATTTATTACAATAAAAATGTTGAGATATTGAAGCTCCAAAATGAGTTTCCGTTTATCTGACATCAACTAATTGGGTGATTAATTTGTAGGAAAAAATCTAGAACGCATTGCGTTCGTATAACAACTAAAGATTATTCAAGTGAATCTTCTTCAAAGAAACTAAATCTCGTAACAACATCCTTTTCTCATTTATTTTGTCGTTTCCTCAGTACCGCATATAATTTTACATCATTACACCGAAATACCACAATTCTATAACTTTGTAATCCTCTTTATTGCGCCAGTTAGAAATTGTGTCATTTAGAAGAGAATGCAAATAATACTGCAATTATATTGCTTCCATATGCTCGCTGAATTCATATCATACATTGTGAAGAACAATATCGCTTTATGTAGATATGTATGAGCAAATTTAATAAACCATTTGTTTTTACACAAGAAATGTTGCCAAAACCATAGGTGAAAACATAATTTGAATGCCATCACACATTTATTCCGCTATAATATGGCTCAAATGAAACTCACATATTTGATTCCTCATAAAATTCCACTTCAGTTTCGTGTATTTTTCATCTAATGATTGCAACAGCGCACATATCAACCTGTCTTCCCACATTAGATGGCTTGTTTCCAAAGCTTAATTTCTTGAAAGCATTATAGTGTAGATCAGAGGAGGCCATACAAAGTCCAACATCAAAAAGGTATGTTTTGTCCAACGCTAGTACAAGTTTTTCTTTCGATAACCATTGATTATGTTTCATCTGTCACATCAAAAGCCTTTGAAGAGCCAAGGGCTATTGTGAGACCGCTGCCTAAAGTTAATGACTGAGTAATATCTCCAATATTTTCTTCGTTATTACATTATTTCTGTTGACGGAAATTTTTGGTCAATAAAGTTAATTGTTAGGTATACCTGTCAGAGTGGTGGATAAAAATACATGTAAAATAGCTCTATGATGAAATTACTGAACATAAAGTAAAAATCCGTTAAGAGTGGATGCGACTCCTGGATGCAATTTAACAATTCGTTACGACATGTCAAAAAGACATTTCGAAAAAAAAGATTCGTTCGAAAATTTCTCTCATAATTAAGGTCATGTTTTCGTTTTGTCTTTACATTATTACCTGCTGCCGCCTTTATTGGTGATGTCGATGATATTCGGGAGTGCGGATCCTAAACCGCATACATCGTCGCTATAAATCGATTCCAATCGCTCGGTGTCACAATCGAATCCTAATTCGCATCGAATCGGAACTACATTACCACTCCAGCCCTCTGTGTTTGTCGGCTCGATTATTCCACTTCATCTGAGCCTTATTGGACTCAAATAAAGCAGCAGGTTTGTTGTTTGGTCCAAACACCCTCTATAGAGTCGCCTTTATAATATTTCTGTTGAATTAAATAATGTACATAGTAACTGTATTTCTAGCTAACTTTTAAATATATTTCAAACAAGGTTACAAATACTGAACAACTCTGGATTTTTTTACGTCAAACTTATTACCAAATCTATTTCAGTATAACAACAAAACTTAGCAATTTATGTACAACAAATCTTAAATAAAGGTTATATAGTGTAAGATAATCTCCCGTCTCTCGTGCGTTGCGGCAATTCCCCACAGCTTTGTTCAGCGTCGAACATTGACGGAAAAGCTTCACAACATATTGTTGAGTTGAACCCAAACACACGGATTAGACGTACTTCATTGTGCAGTTGTGTAGTCAATACTATTGTTAGTAATATAATATTGATGACGGCCTCATTTGTTGGTCTTCTACGCATTTTACAGGATACCTTCGTACTCATGGCATCAAAAGAAAAGTCGAATTTTTTGCACACTCTAAACAGATTTTGATTATCTTAAATCGTAGGCAGTTGCAAGCTTTTGACAGTTTACTTTCCTATTTATGATTTTGATATTAAATTTTATCTGCAATGAAAATTGACATCTACGCCCGGCCAGTTAAGTCCCTAATTTGCGATTAAAGGACCTAAAATGATTAGTTTTCAAATCTTTGGAAAATTACAGCACTACTCGCTCCAATATATTACTATGTTTATTACACACCACAAGTTTGTATTATATGTATCCCGACCCGTTGCAACTTAACCGCTAGTTCGGAACATCTAAACACGCACTCCTATTTCTCAACATAACTAAACTCATCAGAGGCACAAGACGGCTGCTCACAATAGCTCAATCTACCGCAGTAACAAGTCTCAGCTTTCTCTAACTCGATTACACCGTCTGCACACAATCCCACGGCATTAAGACTACTATTAACCCTTTCAAGGAGTCACAATCGCAATTTGCGGTTTATTTTGTCAACCGCCTCCTTTCGTGAAGCGGTAAATTTGAACAACTCGTTTCTGTCTTAATTTTGTAACGCTTTGCCGGGTTAACTGCTTGCGGTGTGCTTTATGCTTGTTTGATGGTTCACTGTTTTGATTTCGTGCTTTTTTACTAATGGACGGTCGTTTGCGTCTCTTTTGTGAGGTTTTTGTAGTCATCGCTGTCGGCTCCAGTTGTTAGTGTAATTGTTTGACCATTACAATGTTTAACTTGTTTAAGTTTGTCTTACGTTGTTAAGTAAAACTGCTTCATCTTTATAGTACTTGGTTTCATTTCATAATGCATTTCGTTTAATATTTTGTGTACCCTTTTATTCGTTGTAATAATATTTATTTCGTAACAACACAGTTTGGCTAGACCGTGTCCCCAACAAAAATAATATGTGTCTAACATCTAAATTATTCACAAAGGTGTAGTGGCTTACCCGAGGCGACTCGTTGAATAAAATATGAACCATTCGATATTATTTCGGCGCGGAGTTTCGGCCACTCTCCTTTATACAACGTTTTCCTATGTAAATTTTGCGTTTAAGCTTGAAAGATGAATTTTTGGTTTTCTTTGCTTTTACCGTTAGGAAGTTAAGTTACGCCACACTATGTGAAATAAATCATCAATAATGTTTCATAATACAATTTACCTTTCTGAATAATGGTCCAGAATTATTATACTAATAATACCGTACACGATGAAATCTATAAATTTAGCGCTGGTAACAGTACCCTAGCACTAGAGTTCCCGCTGAACTATATCTTATAAACAATGAGAGACCGAAGTGTGACCCCTGGGGCCGCCGGCGATCGTCTCCAATTTCCTTCGATAAAGCGCAAGAGATCATTCATGTACGAAGCAAATACGACACGGCTGCCGAATTTTAATATTTACAGAAGTACCTACCTATATATAAACCTACGTACTTTTTATTATTATTAAATTCTGTAATGCACATCAAATTAAAGTATAGGTACTTACCTGATTTGAGTAGGTACTATCATATCTATGTATCTAGCGACCTTTTTGGGTAGTCGTTTGCTAAACCCACTTTTTGACGTAGTATCTTATAATTTGAACTATGAAGTAAAAAAATTATGTCTAACTTCGGTATAAGTTATTCCTCGGTGGAACATTTCAACCGCATCCAAAGTTCGGACATCCGCAGTGTAAAAGCTCTCCATAATACCCCAAAGATTTGACAATAATTCTCAATTCCTCTCGCAATGCTATGAATAACTCAGCAGTCAGTATCTTAGCCGGAACCTAGCCTCTAAGACCGACTCAATTTAGATTATTGCTTTGTAGATACTGAAATGTTATATCTTAATGGACTCCTTGAACTTGAGGACATTCAAGTGGTTTAGAAATTCGTGTGTTGTCTCGTTTGGCTTAAAATGATTGCTTATATTGTTTCTGTCAGTTTTTTCTACTGGCAAATTATCTTTTTACATGACTTCAATTCATGGTGATACCTAAATATCATAGTAGGTAGGTAAGTTAAACAAAACCATTCGCATTTTTCTAGTTCATCATCATCATCATCATCAGCCAATAATCATCCACTGCTGGACATAGGCCTCTCCCAAGGAGCGCCACAACACTCGGTCCTCGGCCTTCCTCATCCAACCACTACCCGCCACCCGCCTAAGGTCGTCAGTCCAGCGGGCAGGAGGGCGTCCCACGCTGCGTTTGCCTGTTCGTGGTCTCCACTCGTGAACTCGTCTACCCCAACGGTTATCGGTTCTTCGGCAGATATGACCAGCCCACTGCCACTTCAGCTTGCATATTTTGACAGCTATGTCGGTAACCTTAGTCCTCTGACGGATAACCTCATTTCTGATACGATCCATCAGAGAAACCGCAAGCATAGCTCTCTCCATAGCACGCTGAGCGACTTTAAATCGGTGGACCAGTCCTACCGTCAGTGTCCACGTCTCTGCACCATACGTCATCACTGGCAGGACGCACTGGTTGAAGACTTTTGTCTTCAGGCTCTGAGGAATGGCCGAGGAGAATATGTGACGAAGTTTCCCGAATGCAGCCCAACCCATTTTTCTAGTTACAGAACAAATAGTGATCATCACATACATTTCTGAGCAGTATAAAATGTATACAAAATCTATGGAATTTACATCAGGTCCCTAATCTCTAAACCCCTTTTAATTTAAAATACGTTTTCTCTTTAAACAAACCCCCTGTGCCCTATCTGAATGAGAGTAACAGGATTGTCCATCCTGTACATTTACTTAGCAAATTATTCTTTGTAAAACGGTACAGGAGGTTTGAATCCATTAATTTTCGGAAGGGCGAAGCAGGTGTTTTGGCTAATAAAGTATATTCTTTGATTACAAGGGTATCCAATCCACCCTTTGTGGCACATTTAATAATTATATTACTTCGTAGCATCCGTACTTTAAAATTTAAAATTTGTTATATAGAGGTAGTATTGCTATTTAAGTATAGTGTTATGTAGCTTTACATAAATATGTAGGTACTCTACAGACGGTCGAATGGCGTAGTGGTTAGTGGTCCTGACTGCTATGCCGAAGGTACCGGGCTCGATTCCCGGCTGGGGCAGATATTTGTACTCGGGTCTTGGGTGTTGATATTTATATTTAGTATCTATCTATCTATGTATTTGTGTAGATATATCAGCTGTCCGATACCCATAACACAGGTTCTGCCTAGCTTGGGGTCGGATGGCCGTGTGTGAGATGTCCCCACATATTTATTATTTATTTATTAAACTCTAATATCACAAAACCCTAAAGCTGTTAAATATAAAAAAATGACATTTGTATTAATCAAAATATTACAGTGAATTACTTTGCAATGCGTGCGGTATCACGTACGGCTATCATTAGGATGGGTTTGAGTGCAAATTGTTGGCTGCCATTTTTGAACCGAGTTTCAGTACTTTCCCGATGTGGACAATTTGTACAATTCCAGTTCATTTAAACTTTAATGTCGGTAGCATTGTGCGCATAATTTATGAGGTTCAAACTTACTGTTTGCATTTGCATTTTAGCGAAAGTTGGTTACGCATTTTAAAAAGGAAATGATGATATTACTTTATTTATTGCATCAAAAGTAAAAACTAGATTTAGATATCAATGTTGAATAAACAGGCCTCTTCATTACGTACTTATTTGTAATGAAGCCCCACTGCAACGGAAATGATAGTACAATATTCATACCGTCTGTTCAAATAATGATCGCATATTCGTATACTAATGACAAATCTATGCACACAACCGCACAAACAACAAATTAATCTGCTCCGTCAAAGGGTTCCGAACTCCAACTAACTGAACTGAGCCCTCTGACAGATATGATCGCCGCCCCCGAATATTTCCGAATAAACATTGTCCATGCCACTGTTTGCTCTAAACCGTTTACACATCCAGCCACTTTGATGTCATCTGTTTTTTCTTGAACTACTCAGAGAATTACATCAGTTCTCAATTGCATGTCGACTCTAGCATTTATTTTCATCTGATTTGAATTCAGAATCGATTGGAGTTTTAGTGGTAGTTGCAACACTGCAATTCTAAGGGGTGTCTGTACAAAATTATTGCGTATGGTTGGTTGCGTGTTTCCAAGTATGAATGGTTCATTATGCGAGGAGGATACTTTGATGATAGTATTTGGGATGTGCCATTGTTTATGATTTGCATCAATTGTTTGTGTTACTGTCAAAGGATGCGCGCTTGTTTGTTTTGTCTCAAATAAAGGGGCCTATGTTCATTGAGTGTGAGTAAACTGTCATGTTGACTTTAGTATGTATTGTTTTCGTTTTTTATATTCTTATTTTATAAATAAAGTAGTTGTGCGTTGTTTAATTTCACCATATCCGCTGTTACTGTACGTGTGTAGCTAGTGAAATTTCCTAAACCTCGAAGTAAAAATATTTCCTGTTCCAAGTAAGTATTTTTTTCTAGTGAAACAACAAAACTGGCCCTCAAAAAACTCTTTCGTATCGGGTGAAGCTTTCGGAGTAATTTGGCGAACTGTAGAGCTCCTTGAGGCTTCGCTTTGTTGTGTCCTCCACTCCCGCTAACTATGTTCCGAACGTTTCTTTCCGTTGCATTATCCGGCTAATTTAATTCTTCAGTGGTTTTAGTTTCACTGGGTTGTTCGTGATTTTCTTTTACGGCGTCTTTCATAATATTATTCTAGGAAAAATTCAACTTAAATTACCGGCGTATAAAAGGTAGGGAAGAGTTGAGTAGAACTGATTAGGGACTGCAAGATATCATTATCATATACTAAAGAAGTGTAGTTAATGGTTCACCTGCTTTCCTATGTGCAACAGTGACACATAATACCTATTTGATTAGCAGTTTTTAAAACAAAGCTATTTAATTCTAATCATTTCCGCATGTCTCATCCATCGTATTGTCACGTCAAAACCTTATTATCCCATTCATCTCCAAATTACCTTTTGCATGCCTCATTGTCACCCAAATACGACCTTTCTACTTGTCGGAAAGCCTATAATTTTCCATATTTTCGCTCCCTCTTTATTCTGGGCACAATTTGTCTCAGTCTATGTATAAAGAAGGATTAAGTCGCGTACACAAAGGAGGTGGGGATCAGTCGGCGATTTTCCTAAACAAGAGGCCTTGATGAGAGCGCCATTGTGCGCGCGTCCTTAGGTCACTGCGACTTCGCCGACTGAATGAATGAATGAACGAAATGAGCGAGTCAGATGCAGCTAGCAATTTTCCGAGTTTCCTGTAGTCGAAAATTTTGTTATTAGTATACTTTTGTTCTGACATTTTCGTCCTTTTGGGTGGTTCTGGTTATAAGAATAATACGTATTTTTCGCTTATAGCTAGTGGCGCTTAAACCTTACCTTAAAATCCCGCTACACAGACCCGACATCTGAGTGAAAATAATATTATCAATATAGATTTCCTAGATATGCACAAAAGAAGCACGTCTTTAGCACATCTTACAATCAAAACATTTACGAAGTAACGAATCTGAACAGAAAATATTAATGTGCAATTTTCTAATTTCACACATAAATTTTTACTCGTCACCCCTCGTAGCTTGTCAAGAGTAAAATACACAAACATGTCGAACACAATTGGCCCTATTGAGCGGAACATGTGGGGGGTAGGGGGGAGGATTATCGGCAAAATTACAACTTACAAGAAAACTCACCCGGGATGTTAAAAGTATGGCTATTAGGATTGGTACAGTCGGCTAAAGATGTTGTCGAGCTTAAGTCGAAGGAATTGCGTTTTTTTTTTATCACCTTGCAGATATTTCATGAAAACCGCCATTAAAATCTGATATCACATATATATGTATACTTACCTTTATGTACATACAGTAATGCTCACGACTCTCACGACTGTAATCCCAGAAAGGGTAGTCACAGGCGAGTCACGCGCTTTTCGATGCACGGTCCACGGTCCTCTGCACGGGCTCGTTATCGACATAAATAAACTTCATCATATCGCGATTCGCCATAAATACGGCGCTGTGATCGAAGTCGATAACGAATCCGTGTAGCAGCCGCTGGCTGTCGACGGCGACGCGACGTTTCCTTACGTCAGACGGTACATTCGGCCCTCTCTCTGACAATGGAATGAATTACCAGCGGGAGCGCGACAAGGCGGGCTCAAGTAGTCATTGGAGTTTTGGGGTAGGCTAGCGTGGAGACGGATTCCTGTTTCAATAGATAAATATGTGAAAATTTGGGCCTCGCATAGTAAAATTGTGATTTCCGTTTACACGACACACCTCCGTTTATTGCGACTCGCCATAAATACGGCGCTGGTATTGGAGAAATACTAATTAAACGAGTTTATCGACGTTGATAACGAAACCATGTAGGCCTGCCACGTCACACCTTTAGCAATCTCCTTATGTTTTCTTAAATAATCTGTATCATTACCCATATTATATAAACTTACCTATATTAAATAGAATCATTGACATAATTCATCATCATCATCATGATTACCTTACTATCAATGTAAACATTCTTCAGCCCAGAATTCTACCAAACATTGTCCACATTAAACGAATCCATCTCCACAACATTGAGCGTCATCCCTCACACCCCAGCGATGTAATGAGGCGACTATTATTATTATTATTTTGTAACAAACAATACGGTTAATATCGCAACTACAATGCCGCAATCACCACGGCTACGAGGCTTGTAATCGGTTTATGAGGAGGAAGACTTGTGACGTCACCACTCGCTGTACTTATAGGTATTAGTAAAACGCTGTCATTATGGTCTTTCATAGCTTTTGCCTGAAGTCTGGATTCATTATCATAAATATTAACGCCTACTGGGTCGCCTAATGCTAAAAGTAGAAGAAGGTTTAGATAAGTAAGTTAATGGTTCATTCTTTCCTAATATACTAATTATGATTTCAGTACATATCAGGAATATAAATTAAATGTCTTAAGTCGTGCGCATATGCCAAACGCAAGTGTTAATTGTTATACGAAACAATGTTGCGACACTAACAAAGCAATAAATCACTAAATCGATTTAAAATCGACAATACGATTTGCAACTCCATTCACGTCACTCCCTCAATAGTTGACTGCAAATAGGCTGTAAACCTCCCCGTCGCAAAATGCACCTTAAGTCAAAGATGGTAGAGGTTGTGGTGACCTGGAAATAAGTTGGCAACACTGAAACTATTAATTTCCTTGCCATTAAGGGCACAATGACGTCACGCGGTGGCGCGAACAATGTGCGAATTGGCGGGAAATCTGACAGGTTGTAGTTCAATAAAGCTGCGTTCGGAAATCGTAGTATTTTAGTGGATTTCTCGGTAATGTGTGTAACATACTGTTACCTACCTATTAAATAAATCAATAATGCCAAATCCATATATTTTTTGATCGGCTGTAGCGATTTTAGTTTAACATAGGTACAGTAATTATCTTTTCATCAATTCACTATGATATGTAAAATCATTTGACAGCAAAAAATAATCTAACTGTTTCGGACATGGCCACAAGCAGACATACAGGACAAACTTATGACACCCCTTTTGCGCAGGCAAAAACAATAATCAAAGCTCGAAACGCCTGACACAAACATGTAAATTTGCTCAATAGGGCACAGCTGATTTCAATTTGTCTGAAGGGTGCGAGTGCAACAATGCCATGGTGGAGTAATCGGGGCAAATTATTTTTGTACAACAAAATAAGATTATTGCCTCCTTGCCGTTGGAACTCTTTGATACAATACAACTGGCTGGTAATCACAAAAGTTTCTTTTGTTATTAAGATTTTAATAATATTAACTTACTTGTTGATAACACATAACATCATTATGACGGTTTCTTGACTGTATAATTTCCGTCTTAGTTATTTATTACATATATGATAAAGTACATTAAATATTTTATTTCTTAAATTAAATTGTAATGAAACTTGTGTCTCCATTTTCCGATGGCACTTATAAATCCAGGTTAGGTTGAACGATTAGAATTAGCTAGAATGTTCTACAAAAATACCTGTAGAATTCATAATTCATAAGACACATACTTTCAAGTAACACAATTTAAACATTATATAAAAATTGCACGAAATACAATAAGAAATACAACATTATAAATAAAAAATAAAATATTGTGAAGCGAGGTAATCAAATGAAAGGTGGAAAAGATTTTTCTTCCTAAAGAAAAGTCGACGAAGAAAGCGTAAGTGAATTATTTATTCTATAATAAGTTTATTCACAATAAGGAGCTGGAACGGAATGAAATCGTATTTTTCATTCGTCTCGGATAATTACGTTCCATTTTATGTAAATAAATAAAATTATTTAGCTGTTTTATTTCGAATGGACGGCTGAACCGTTCCACTTTGTTAGAAAACATGGCAGAAATTAAAAACGATTTGGTAATATTTTGTAGCATAAATTCCTTGCAAGTACCTTGTTTAATTGAATGCAAAAAATAAATGGTTTAAATGTGTAAGGGTTACCTATGTAGGTACATTATTAGCCTTTAATCATACATTGCTATAGATATAGGCTTCTTCTAACGAGTGTCTGTACAGGATAAAATGAAAACCTTAAAGTCAATGAGAACCTCCTCCTTTTTTCGAAGTCGGTTAAAAAATAAAAACACAGTAAAATAGCGACTTGCCTAACGGTAGCTGGAAAGACTAGTAAGTATAAGATAAAAGTGCCAACAAAGTATTGTTAATATTTGATATAATTTGGCCACGTCCGCACGGGTGCGGGGTCGCCATTTAGTGACAAGTCGCTTTCTAAGCGGCAACCCGTGAAATTAGTTTAGGCCCAACGATGTGCGAAATTAGATGCTTGTCCTTTGGATGCGGTAAATTGTATGGTTTATTCCAGCATTGTTACCAACATCTTATTGGAGCTGCTATTTACTGCTTTTTTGTATAGTTAATCCGCAAATTGTTCTACAAATAAAAAAAATGGTTAGCTCTACTGCAATGCACATAGCGCCGGGTGCGCGCCAGCCGCAACACTATCCTGAGCACATTCGCGGAAAGGTTTTAATGCCAGTACCTAAACCACCGTAGCATGATACACAGGGCGGCAGTCAAAATATTATTTTAATATCATTGATTATTTTTTAGAAATTTATGTATAAGTATTTTATTGTGTTTAAATTTGATTGTGAATATTAATTGTGTTAACTTATGGACTTTGAGTCTGAATTAAATGATTTGAATTTGAATTTGAATAGGCTGCACAGTGCACACACCTCTTAGATATTTAATAAAAAGAAAAAAATACGAAATTCAAGGGACATGTCCCCATAATTATATTATTATACTTCTAGTTGTGAATATGATGTTTCAAATATGCCTTGTCCTACCGCTATCTTACAACATCCACGCCTCACCTCCCCTTTGCCGGGCACTAACGCGATTTGCCGAGCCACTGTGTTACCAGGCTGCATTATTATATTCACGTCGGCACAGAATTGTTCGCTATTGATATTTAGTTAGCCCCCTGGAGGCCGGCGGCAAACGAAGTTTCGATGAATTCGCTTTACTTCGCTTCAGGCATTCTTTGGACAAGCTGGTATTTTTAGATAGCTACGCAAAAAAGGGATAAAATATACCTGTTTATACATGTGGTAGGTATAGGTAAGTATTATATGGTAAAATACCTAGGCCTCTGAAAAGGAAAATCAATTAAGCTAATATTAAAATATAAATAAGAAAACGTCATAGACCAGTTGCGCTAACAGACAGGCCAATCAGAAGCGGACACTGATCCTTTCCCACATCCATCTTTACCCTTCCTCCGCCTCGCTCTGAGAGTCAAGACATTCGATTAACAGACGAACGCTGCACAGGTTGTCACTGCACCGTCTTAATTTATACGAGTTATACACGGAAATCCGTTTAGAAATTAATCAGTGCACGGTCACTTGTGGACTAATCGTAGCGTGTGTCCCGTTTCCCTTCGATTAGTCGTAGGAAATTGCTGTCCCATCTTAGATAAAGTGTAAGTTTCTGGACGTGGCTTGGTGGATGACATTTGCGCCGCTCGCGAGATGGATGCGGGGGATGTGGATGTTATGAGGCTATATCCTCCGCTAATGTGGATGCTAAGGTTACAATTTATATCGATTGATAGCAATGGAGTTTATATGATAGGTTTGGAATTACGTAAGTACTTATTCTCTAATGTTAGACATTGAAGAATAAGTTATTAGTTTATTACTGACAGAAAATGATTGTGATAATTATTGTTCTTGACACTAACAGTTATTTGATTACCTAGATATATAACTTTACTATCTCTTATAAACTACGTTGTTATTGGATACCTAGGCACTTTAATATAGACCTAACTTTTAAAAGTCTCAAAAGCAAACAAATATCTGTTGAATATTTAAAATCCCCCGGCAGTCTCCGCCCTGACTTTATCAATTACTTAATTTGAGACCTGAAACTTTGCAGACTCTTTGACGAACATCTTCTTAATTATTAAAACGTCTTCAATGACAATAATGATATCGTCATAGGTTTCTTTTATTAACGTGATGAAGTATATGTATAATGGTATAAATGTTGGTAGGTACTATTTAGAACTAACACAAATGTTGGTTTATGAAATTGTATAAAGTAAGTCTAATATTATAAGTTTGTACTTTTACCGTCGCTTATGAAATCTTTTCTTAATAAATTTATAAAATTTATTTGGGACCTGGTCTTCGCTACACACTTCAAACTTTAAACCTCAAAGACCTCGCAAACTTTAGGGTAGCCGATGTTGATATCGAGTCAAAGACTGTATTACTCCAATTAGCTGTCGTCTATCGTTACAACTGGAAACACAAATAGCGTTCAAAGCGCCGTGGCAGACAGTGGGTATTTGCTCGAGAAATTCGTTTGTTAGTTCAACCAATGAAGACGCTCCGAGACGCTTTTATACCCACACTCTTGTCTGCGCTACCTCATCTATGCACGCACACACTGACGCTGCTTGTTTGTATTGTACTCACACATAGCGCCCGCCAATTAGAATCCTTTATCTTGTGACGTCACTAACATCTCGAAGCACACATCCCCATCACCGACCAGAGTTATGTGATCCGCGCTCAGCGTTCATGCCATAGAATTTTCACCCAGACAAGGATAGCTTGGGCCAATGACGGAGGTCTATATTGTCTGGTTTCTTAGTTAGCGGACACCTCCGTCCGAAGGAGGCAGTAGAAGCAATCAGTACACCAATTAGATGACTTAACGATGTGAATTTGACAAATAGATACGTTTGGCTTTCGACCCGCTCCCGCTCTACAATTAAGTAATATGATTAAAGGTAGTTAGTACCTAACTAATGCTTCTCATGTCGATTGGAGCAAGGTTTTCTTTATTCTAAACGATCATTAGCATACACTTCAAAAGTCTCCACGCACACTAGACGATTAATAATTTTAATTGGTAAACCTAATTGTCTTGTACCCACATAGTTACCTCGGCAACACAATGCATTCACAATTTACCTCACGCTTTAACCCTAATCTCACCAACCTCTCTCTTCCACAGAAACATGTCATCTAAAAGAAAATCGCCACCGTCAAAGTTGCAAGAAGGCGGCCCCGAATCCCTGAAGCAGGTGGCCGGTCCCGCCAGCTTCCCCGACGAAGAAGAGGAGGCTCCCTTCTACAAACTGTCACCTTCTTCCTCCACCAGAAGCTCAGTCACCGGAGACGAGGCGTACGAAGACGAGAGACCCTCAAAAAAGCAGAAATTCGAAGACATGACCAACAATCTCTTAGTCCCAAACTCGTTCCTGTCGCTTCACCAAGTGGAACTTCAGAACAGAAGGCGTGGTTCCTCTGAATGCAGCAGCCCAGGGCCTGACGCGAAGGCGCTGGGTCTTTGCAATAATAACAATTCATTGCTGAACCACAATAGCGCGCTGTCTCTGGCGAACCCTCACAAGCGGTCTATGGACGACGTCCTCAAGAGATTGACGTCGAAAATGAATATTAGCAATATTAAAGAAGAGAAGAGGCCCACACCGTCCACCACGCCTGTTAAGCAGAACAAGTGAGTATTTCCCACGTATTTCCTATGTTTGTTTTTATTTACATGTCATATTTATCTTTTGTTTTCAGTTTGTTGAAGGTATGGCTAAACCCGCGAATTGCGAATTACCTCTGACAAAGTCCTTGCCTCTGACTTTGGGGATTACAGTCGTGGGCATATATGTTTGTATGTTGAAGATAATTATATGGTTCTTAAACTTTACACAGGACCTATCATATGTATACCTGCGGTACATTCATACGCAAAGCATACGTTAATCGGCCTTAGGCTATGTGTGACCCAAAAACATGGCTTAGAACTTTTAGATCCACTCTCGTATACCCTGCCAGATGCAGTTATAAATGGCATCAAATTACGTAAAAATATAGATACTCATAGTTTAGTATCTATGTGGGAATGCACATACGTATGAATCTACGAATGCATTTGAATTAGATTAGAACGAATACCTGACCTTTCTTCAGGTACTTTTCATTAATATTTCATATACTTGTAATTAAATTAAATACGTTATCCAAGCAGACATAATAATCAGTATGTACCTACGGATGTCACCTTCAAGAGATCATTGTTGGAAGTACATAATGTTTATACGGAAATCATTATAATATCACTTAGGTTATCTTCTATTATGAATTTTCTCTCTACTTTTGATAACGTTTCTTAATCTTAATACCGTTGTTATGATGCGATAATAATCTGTGCAACATTAATGCAATAAATTATAAGTATTTATATCATAAATTGTTGCCATAGTTTATGAACTATAAATAATATCAAGAAAGTTTATAAAACAAACGTTTTGTTATACAGCCTAGCCTACCTAGACATGTCCTCTTAATAATAGTGACTCGATGTGTTATTTCCATTTTGGCGTGTTTTTACTAGATGACTGAGATAGTGGCACTACGGGTACCTAGTTTAGCAAAAACGAGACAACAACATAGAGTCGTGGTCAGCACTCCAATAACCTCAGTTTTCGTAGTCTAAAGTGACGGCCTAGATTCGTTGTCGTATTAAACAAAGACACGATATTTAGGACTAAAAAAGAGTTTCGTGGTAAGTATGATATAGTTATGTAGGACTGTAGGTAAGTACCGTTTTAAAAGAGGTGCTCTTCAGCAGTTGTTGATGCACGATATACCTATATAAAAATAGTCACTAAAATTTGATAAAAAAATAGAAACCATAACAGCTATGATGAAAGTGTATGTAATAACGAGTAACCCGCAGGTAAAATGGCGTCCAGCTAAACTCAGATAACTTTTATGGTTAACACAAGCCACATTAACTAAGCAATGCCTATAAAACCCTTGTTTAAAGTTTACCTAACATGTATAACACTTCGTACTACCCAACTACTGGCCACATTGTTTTTAACGACTCATAATATGACCAATTAAATCCCAGCTAAAATGGCCGACAAAAATAGTCAACTGCATTTAGCTACTTAATTTCAAAATAACGACGGTATAATGTTGTTTTTGTGTTGTTATAAACTTAAAATGTTGTTAATTTTAATAACATGTCGTTTTTAGTGTTTTTCCCGCTCACACCTAAATTAATAGTGATTTTATGTCAATTTTCACCGAATGATGGGAACCATTATTTGTACATAAAATTGATAACGTGAGGGGTTTACTATAAACATATGATGAGACATTCAATACCTAATCAAAAAATACTTAAGATAAAGTGCGATTACTATTAAAATTAACTTAAGTTAATATCTCATTATAATAATATTTCATAGCTCGTCAAATAGGTACAGATTAATGCACACTATATGCATTTAAAAGTATCGATATGAATTTTTAAAATTAATATTGTACAACATTACAGAAGACTAATTAATTTACCGTCTCGATTCTTAGACATTGAAGATTATGCTAAATGACTTGCTGAGCTCTAATAGAGGACAAGACTAGTATACTTAAGTATTGTTATTTTAAAGAGCGCCTAGGGTGGTCTAGCGCTACATATTAGCTACATTTTATTGTCACTGTAATGTAATAAACTTACAGTTATTTTGATGGTCCAACACTAGCTATTTAAAAGGTAGTAAACGATGATAATGTGCGTATTAACGGGCGTCATATTGACTTTAGGTTTTACTTTAACGACTACTCGTATTGCCACTAGTTTAGGTTACTCATGATGATGATTATACTTTATAGCTAAAATTATCATTGGTACAATTTGCTCCTTGATTTAACTAACGTACTTATACTCCTTTCGTGTAGTTAGACGGTAGGTTTAGTAATCTTTATTACATTACTACCTCTCTTCCATTAGTCCCACAGTGATTGGATGCACAATTTTTAGGGTAGGTAGTTGATCCAAGAACTGTCCAGTATTTACATGGGGTTACATAGGGATACCTAGTCGTGATGAAAATAGCATTTGAATAGCATACTTATTTCATCGTGAATATTTCATGACCAGTTTCCGTCCCAAAGTTCAGAACTCATGAGAGGGGCTGATGATGAAACCGTGAATAGCATTCCGCACATATTCAATAGACTTTGTAATTGCAGTTTAAACAATATCAAGCGTAGATATCTATCGGGAATAATTGAGGTGATATAGTAAGGTTAAGGCGGGTCGAGATGTGGACTGTAAATATTTATGCTAACAGTATCTAATGCGATATTATTGTGGAGGTATTATCTGTCTAATTAATAGCCTGCTTATCGATATCGCGATGACATTATGGATTGTTGTCCGCTCTTGTTTTGTTACTAGACGGCAACATTGTACAGTGGTCTTAATAACCTAATTACAATTTGTATATATTTTGACGATTTTAAACTTTTTTTGCAAGTATTTAGTTAGTAACTTTAGTGTAGATTGTACAATCTTAGTAGAAACAATGGCTATCTGGCGCTTTATAATCATAATCGCTGAGCTTTATAGCTATATTAAATATGCAAGATGGCAACTTATGAAATTGCCATTTTAAATATTTTTATAAACGTAAGTTTGGATTGGACCATATTTGTATACCTGTTATCATCTAAATTTTAACTTAATAGCACGTTAAACTGCTCTTTAAATGCTAATTCGAATCTACGCTATTGTTTATCATTTTGTAATGACAAATGAATAATGGTAGGTATCCAACATCTTGGTTTTATATTTAAATAATTTGTTCTTTGGATTGTGTATAAATCGTAATTTTATAGTCATTTTGTATGATTGATGAGGTGTTTCTGAATATTAAGTAAGGTGTTGTAGTCATGTGTCTGCGGAATTAAATACTACACAAACATGCTCGTTAGTTTACAATGCTTTACGTATGTAGACCCACGGATATTTTTTTATTCACGCAGGGTTGCCAGTTCCCGGATTTCATTGCGAAATGGTTTTCTACTTTAAACATTGTACATTTTACCAATATCATACTTACTTCTATAAATAAGCAATGAAACGCAAGTGGCTTGTGCAAGCACTCACATAAATTTGCAAATAAGTACTTTTATTGTGAACTCTAAAAACTCTCCCAATATTGCCCCAATAAATAAAATGGACCGTCCAATTCTGTGTGTTCAATAAAAATACGCTTCGGACGTAAACGGGAATGGTGCATGAATTCTTTATTCGAAATTGTATCGTTGGTCATGTTAGGGCATTATCATTTTTAGTGCTCGCCACACCGATGGCAGCATTCAGATGGAATTTTTGATGCACTGGCGACACAGCCGCGACGCGATTGGTCGCCCTGAATATTGTATGAGCCAATCACGGAGCTGCGCTTACCGCTGCATTCAAATTTCAAATTATAAAGGCGGGAAATAGCGACAAAGTCAGCTGTTTTGCAATGTAGCCCGATGTATTGCGGTTTCTGTAATTTGTTGTTGGGTAACGGCTAGTTAGTGTTGACAAACAGAATAATTTGATCATTAGATTATGTGGAGCTTGTTAATCATTATTAGCCATTCGTAGTTGGAATTGCAATAAACTTAATTCGGTTATTAACACAACTAGTAACATTACATCTGGAGAGATTTGCTTTAATTTCTACGCTTGATGATATAGATTAACCAAGTTATTTTAATAGAAGAGTATGTGTCAAGGACGTTACCTGAACCCGGGTACCTTCAGCTCACGAGCATCATTACTGACCACTGCACCTACGCCTACAATGCACAATGCCGCGACAAACATTCGTCTATTAGAAATTGTATTGTAAAAATGGAGGCCGGCCCAGATAATGACATCAGTCAAAACAATCATTGAGACGTCTCGACGCGACGTTTAGGTAATGGCTATTATAATTTGACCCACTCACTCAACGCTCTTAAAATATATATCATTGTACAAAATGAAGCCAGTCCATTGTTTAGGTTGGTTGGTCCATGTGGTAAAAGCGGGCGGTTTGGATCTGAGTCTCTTTGGTGGCATTGATATACATAGATATATCTTTATCTCTATCTAATTTCATTGATTTCATTTAGGTACTTTTCATTTTGATGTTTGTTTTTTACTTTTATTTGTCTATTTTTCACCTATATCGTTGTTCAGTGTAGTGTACGTAGGCATACAAAATTCAAGACAGTAGTATCTAATACTATATTTTTATAGAACTTCCCGGTTATTACTCAACAATCATATTTCATCGTCATCGTCATCATCCAATCACAATCTATGGTTAGATATAGGCTTACCCCAAAACACGCTGATAGAAGAAAAAAACGGTATTTTTATTTGGCTTCTAACCTCTCCACTTATGGACTCTCGTGAGCCCTACCCGCTGCCGCTCCATTCTATTCTATTCTATTCTATTCTGAGAGGGGGCGAAGTTCCTGTACGTGGCTCTCTCGAGTGGAACCTTTGTACATATCCCCTTGATTTCAGCTCAGCCAGCCTAGCTCCCGAGTAAACTGGAGTAGCAAGCCTGGGTGTTGCAATAGTACCGCTGCCGCTCATTCCTTACCCCACCCCTCCTGCAGGTTTGATCCGTAGCCGTCATAAAAAAGATGAATTGACAGACATTAGGCCTCGTTCACAGCTTAATCTAAAGCGATAGCGATTACCCCGGCGTTTAATTACAGCCCACGGCCTTACCACAATGGTCGCACATTTGTCTTAATATTTTCGTCAGAGTAATGTACTTACAACAATATTATTTATTTTGTCAAGTTATTATTTCGGCGGTCTCAACAATAGTTTAGCTGTTACAGGTATTGTATTGTACAAATGACAGAGGCTTATGCAGCGCTTTGTATTGTATTTTAATCTGTTGGCTTTGTCACTTTTGTTCGTTTTAAATAAATTAGTTTCAGTGTTTTGTTGTGGGTTCAGAGCATTAAATCTATAATAACGTAACATAACTAAAACAATTTTTTTTTTAAAAGAATTGTAATAACGACTAAATCATTAAAAGCAACTTTTCCACGCAAGTCAGATCGCCCCACTTGGAGACAGTAAAAAAACTAATCAAATAATTGAGGAACAGTCAGTATTTTGAAGACAAAGGTTATCATAGTGCACCGTGTCAAGACCCAAATATTATGAACAAAACAAATTTAATAAACCAATTTTGTAATACAAACCTGTAATAAGGATGGATAAGAAATACTATTATTAAATAGTTATCATAAGTGATATCATAATTATTTTTGTTCTTAATGAGTTTTCATTTAAAGTTTCTTTTACAAATTATGGACGCTCCATACTTTTTAGCCGCAAAATTATGGGTAAGAAAAAGAAAATGATAAGACAGAGGGTAACAATTGGAAACCTCTCAAGGGGTCATTGAGCGATGTCATTAAAATGTATGGTGAGGGTGAGTCTGCACGGCAAATTTAGTGTTTTTTTATGTGTAATTTATTATTAAAATAACATTTTGGTGGTTTTTTACCAGTTCTAAAGCTTAATAATTTGCTACTACGGGCATTATGGACAGTACTCGTTTTTGTTCCTATAACCCTCAGGCATATATCCGTAACGTTTATAAATTACTTCCGTAACTAACATAAAGGTTAATTGGAATTAATATCGACATGCTCGTAAAAATCGAATTTCTGAGAAAATTACGATTTTAATGAATTTTTACATTAATATATATTTTAAACATTCGTAACTTAAAAACAAAATCAGCTTTCCGACAAAATTTTCCGATTTTAAAAAACAAACTGTAACAAAAATGACAAAACTCACGGCAAAGATTCGTTTTTAAAATTCCAATCTCGAGCCGTCACACCCACCTGACGGTATCATAATTGTGAAAAAAATAATCTCTTTTCAAACTTCATTCTTTCAATATTATTATATTGGCAACACTGCTTTGATTTTCCCTCCGCGATTCGATCAAACTTCTTACAGCCTCCTTTGATCGGTGCTCTAAGATAAATGAGAAAATAATTGCTTTCGCATTATTTGCAGTTATGGGCTTCTGACTTGAGGTACGTAATAAGATGTTAAATACGTATTATGTTGCGGTTTTTATTATAAATTCAATGAGTAGCGATTAATTATCAATTAATTAGTATTCAATTATCATGTTACTGCCCACTGTAGGGAGTTTCTTTGATGTTTTTTTTTTAAATAAATCGCTTTAACGCAGACTTTTATCATTAGTTAATAGGTAAAGACGAAACATATTTTTTTTTCATTTTTAAGTTTCAATTTCTAAGGAAGACTAAACTGAACTTTTAATCAGCACAGGTGGCAATGGCAACCCTAAACATCATTTCAATAAGCACAAGGCATTCATTTAGCGGCCATCAACATTTTATACAATACAATAAGTTTTGTGCTCAAGCGCAACGCCACGCAAATCGCCGATCCTCACAGACCAAAGACTCATTGTCTGTGGTGACAAAGAGATATTCTAGTCTATGGTCCTTGTCAATTGTTCGTTTGCGCACGACGTTACCAACATACCACAAACACAATATTGTGTCATACTCATATTTAGTTTACTTGCGTAACCTTCCCTCACACAATGGTATGCTCTTTGACTGTTTGCACATTTTTTTTGACTTCACAAGTGTTGTTCCAATCTTTGCTTTGCATTTGAATTTATTTTCGACCAGTTAGAGTAAACACTGAGACTATTGAGATCGATATTGTACACTTTTAGAGGAGAACGCAGAGATTTTAGTGTTTACTTTTTTGAGTAACTTATTACAGAAATTATAAGTCATGTGGGGTATTTAATTGGAGCAAGTCGTGTGGACCGTTATACAATCTGATTCAGTTCAGTTTTGACAGGTTGCATTATGTGAATTTAACTTGTTCGCAGCAACTGGTTTACGAAGTCGCATTTTCCTCAAGTCACCTTTTATTCTTTCTTATCTTTTTTGTCTTTGGAAAGAAAATATAAATTAAATCCTATAGGTACCTAGTACCTACCTAAGTTCAGGTGGAAAACAAAAAGCAAAAACTATCCTCAAACAAAGCAATTAGGTTCCCACCATTTCCGCACTAGGGTTGGGGTGCCTAATAGACTATTCGAGTACTCGATGTTTGCACAAATCGATTGATTCGATCCGATTATTCCGGTCCGTGGGATTTCGTTGTAGTTTTTGGTTTTGGAACATGTCTGACTTGCGTACATGTGTGTATGTGTACAATTAAGATTTTAATTTCTTTGATATTACTACTGTATTATAAGTTTTATAATTATGTAATTAAGTAGGTACATCACTGGAGAATTGAGTCCTGAAAAATACGCCAATTACAAAAATAAAACTCAACCCAACATGACCTGACCTTAACCTGATTTAAAATGCTATCATCTTAACCGAGTCTTAACCCTACTTTTATTGTTGGTTCTATGAAATAGCTTCCAAAAGTTTATGTGGTGACATTTTGAGCTTTATGCCTGTGGTATTAAAATGGGGTTTCGCGAGCTCGTGCGTACATGTGTCAATAAAAAGTGAATGACGACATGACGGACGGTGAACTAGTGAGTGAAATAATCATGAGGGCATTGTGGGCGACAACGACGATGAAAACATGTGGATACTCCTGTATTTTATATTAAAGTAAATAATAATATATTACCTTGGTAGGTATTTTACATATATTTTTTATTATATTCTATTTTCTAATCTATCTTTTGAACTTTACTAATCTGTGACAGCGCTATTGATATTATAGTAACCATAGTTTTTTTTGTTCATCGGTATTTGTTAAAGGTACCATTCCGTGCATCGCGACAGTCGTAGGCCGCGCGCGGCTTACGTTACTACCTACTGTCAAATATATGGCACTATGTATGGCACTGCTGCGACAGACATATAGGGGACAAAATGACAGTCGCGCGCGGCCGACGACTGTCGCGATGCACGGAACAGTACCTTAAGTCTTGTGATACCTTGATAACTAAACAGCGAAACATGCCACCTGCAACATTTATCTTACCAGCGTATCTGAGGCAATATCTACCAAGCTGTAGCCTCTTAGTCGATTCACCAATCCTAATCCTAACTAATATTATAAACGCGGAAGTAAACTGTGTCTGTCTGTTACTCTTTCACGCCAAAACTACTGAACGGATTTGAATGAAATTTAGAATACAGATGGTCTAGACCCTGAGAAAGAACATAGGCTACTTTTTATCCCGGAATTCCCACGGAAAAACTTTTTAAGGCGAAGCGAATCTCGCAGGAATAGCTCGTCTCGAATAAATGAAAGGCATATCCACACTACCCGAGCGCGGCGATGTTGTCGCGAGGGGCGAACAAGACGGATGGCGGCCGCCTCGTTGTCTCGCGTTAAGGGATTTTTTATTGTTCATCCAAATTGTTTTGAGGTGGCAACCCTACGCTGCATACTTTATGCCCACCGTTTGTGGTTGCTATCTGCGAACGGAAGTTTCGACTTTAATAAAACGAACTTAGGATCTCTTTCCGTTGTGGCGCCAAGTTGAAGTTGTACTTTTTGCGGCATTTGAAAATAGTTTTTGCTGGTCAGTGCTTAGGTCTAAAATGTGCAAAGACGTGGTTGTGGATTTACGTAGCCACAGTTACTGTTTGTGCTATTTATGATGAAGTCCGGTGCAGGGTTACATCAAAGGGGGTAAAGAATAGACGCGAAGTTTGTGTAAGTACTTCTATCTATATATGACCTCTTTCAGGCAAACAGTGTGCAAGTAAACTGAAGAATCGTCCGCAGTTTTAAACTATCCATCGTCATTAGTTTTGATTACTTATAAATTTTACTTATACTATTCTTCTACCGTTATACCTAATATAGGAAATAAAATATTCCTTAATTGTCTAATTAAAAACCTAACATAATCAAGATTACGATTAAAACGTGGAGGAAACATATTTCATCATAAGTATTCTATAGTTTTTAAACCGAGTCTCCTTTTTCAGTTTATCCACTTTTCACACTTACATTTCGCAATTTCGAAACTATCTGTAATAGCTGTCAATCGTTTATCGATCGTTTATATAAATTATAGCGGAGGCTTATTAAACCTGTCACGGCGCGTACTTTCATGAAAACAGTGAAATTAGCCCCGAATACGCACTTTATAAATTTGCAAATTACAAGCCATTATCACGAGTGACTGCCGGGCACGCTAACCAACGCCAATTAACACCGTTTCTGAACCGAAAACAAAAACTTATATAGAGCAGTTTAAATTGTAATTCGTTTCGTTCAGAAACAGGTTGCCCAATCGCTTTCATTTGCGGGTCTTGACGCACTTGCGCGAATTCGGTTTTCGAACAAAAGTTTAGATCGGAAATCTGTATTGTGATAGTTCCAACAATAGCACTCTCGTGATTTTGTTGATTAATTTTGGCAAAAGAGTAGGGATTTCGATTTTGAAGCAGAAATGCTTACTAACTTTATTGAATTTGTCAATTGCCTGTGCTGTGCCGTATAATAGCGTATAGTATTTAGCTTGGAATTCATGTTAAAACGGTGTTGTAAAATCGTACGAATGTGGCAGCTCCCTTTCAGGACGTGAAAGTCTTGTCTCATTGTCTTCATGGAAACAACTGCTAAAGGCCAATAAGGTATTTTAAATTAACGTACGCCCTCATTGCTCGAATACTTTTTGGCAAAAACGGTTTTAATTGATTGCTTTTTAAATGTATAGCTTTATTTCGGTAAGAGCCTCGAATTATTTATGAACGGTAAGAACAATTCGTACGATTTTCATCGTTAAAAATAAACTTTTGTTGTATAACCTAAATTTGCAATTATGTAACGAATATTTAGATTTTTAAGTCCCTATCGTATATTTAAGTCACTGCACAATATATTTTAGCGACAAAAATATTCAAAACTTGTTCGTCAAACAACACGTTCCGTAGGTTCGCCCGTCGCAAACAAATGCAGGTCCCTGAATTATTTATACGTCAGCGTCAAAGCGTCGTGACGTCACACGACGCACGGGCTTCGTCTCACGGCTGTGTTTTGTTTCCGTTTGAAATTTGAATGTGTTCGAATATTGAATAAGGACGTTATATTACAGGAGTTAGAATGTCTGGGAAATTTTAAACGGTTTTCAGCGTGTTTGTTCGTTCTTCCTCCCTCACCTAGGTGCAGTATAATATTGGGTGTTTTAAAGAAATTATCATGTACAATATTTAATCCACATATACATGTATCTACGAATTCATATTCTATAGACCGCCCTGCTAAACCCAACCATAGGCCAAACTCCTATCAAAACAACAGCGTAACACTGACCAGTAACAAACTCATTCGAAACCCAACTTTTTTCTTTTTCTAACCTCTCTCTTTCCCGCCAGCGACTGTCGCGTCGCGGCGTTCTGGACCGCCCTGGTAAACTCAACCATAGACTTAAAACTGGCCAGCAACAAACTCAATCCAAACCGAACTTTTTTCTTTTTCGCTAACCGTTCTCTTTCCCGCCAGCGACCGTCGCGGCGTGCTGGACGCGGCGGCGCTGCAAGCCCTGGCCGGAGACAGCGTGTTGGAGAAGGAGAGGCAGCTGTCAGAGATGATCCTGCAACTGCAGATGGTGAGGGAGCAGCTACTGGCGCAGCAGGAGCATGCTAAGGTATGTTCTTTTTTTGAATTTCGAATTTAAGAGATAATCGAAAATATGTGGTTAATTTTTTGAATTTAGAAAATAAATTACAATCGAAAATGCGCCTTGCACGAATCTACACGTAATTTAAAGGGTCAAAACTCTAACATCTAAGAGTGGCGAGGATGGCAGCAGTGTTGAGAAGTGGCGTCTCTCGGGAGTGTATAGCATAAAGCGGGTAGAGCGCTTGCTCCGACTTGTATACCCCTTTGGGGATTATTGTCCAAAGCGTCAGGGTCACTTCCTAAACTAATCCAGAATACAATGATGGTTCTCCTACACATAAGGTCCACGTCTGGGAAGCCAAACCTACACGTGGACCAGGTCAGTAGGCAAAGGAAAACATTAAAGTACCTAGATAATTATAGATCTTGGTAGAGGCTACCGAAATATATAGAAGGATGATTTGATTAATTTTACTTTAGCTGAGCCGGCGTAGGTAGGCACATGTGATGATGTGAGCAATCTTTAATCATACCTACATCATTGTGGTTTTCCAAGTTTTCCTCAAACTTCCTGAAAGCCAGTAACCCTCAACTACCCCCACAGTCGTAAGGAGAACAGGGAGGGTCTTTCACATTGTAATTTGTCCCAACGGCTTTTTGTTTACCCTTTGCGCCAAATTAGGTTAGTCTCAGCCCCGGACCTCCTTGTGTCCAGTTGAGATTGTCAAATTGAATTTTAAATTTGGAACTCGAATTCTAAAGCCGTGCGCCATGTTGGAATTGGTAGAATTTCCCGGCGTTTGGGTAGTTTTTGAATGATTGTTTAGATAATTGGGTCGTATGAAAATTATTGAATATTAAGATTAAATACCAAGATAAAGAATGCTTGCTAAAACTTTGACCTGTAATAAATTATTACAATAATGACGATAAAGTCACAACCTATCACGTTAAGTGCATAAACAATCTAACGATTGTATGTTTAAGATTATTCAAAACAATTTCAGATCACACAATTCAATAACACAAAGGCGTAACCGACTAAACATCAGATATCCAAGGTTGTGTTTATTGAAAAATCCAGCCATACTTTAAATGCCAAGCCTTATTTGCTCCCATACAATTGCTTGTATACTTTCATACAGGTAGCCGGCGGCATACAACAAAGACACTCTTATACTAATGAATCAGTGATAAAAACTCGAACAACACTCGATCACAGGCCCTCTGCGATAGGGTTGCCAACGTTGCGAAAAACTTGTGAAGTGCGGCTGTGAATAGCCATTCAGCTACCCCCATATAAAATTGTTTATTTGTGGAACTGTTTTAAATAAGCACTTATAAAAAAACTACTGTATAATAATTTAAAATGTTATAATGTAATTATTTTTAATTTAAAATGTTTCTTTCATTATAATAGCGTTTTACCACAGAGTAGTTCAAAAACATTGACGTTCATAGAAAATATTAATGAATTTGTCAGTACATAGCTAATTTTATAATATCCTAAATTCGGTTGAAACAAAAAGGGATTTTTTTGACTACCCATGTCTGGCAACCCTACCATTGTTGGCGGGACAGATTGAAGAGCTCCGTCTCTGCTAATGGCGGCAGCACGTTTGCATTCGCGCGCTTTTTGAAAACAGAACGTCCCTTTGTCGATGGTTCGTTCTATGCGGAATAGGCGTGTTCCGATACTGGCTGCTTTTGTTTTCAAAAAAGAAAAAAGATATTCTGAATGCCAGGATTTTTGTTTTGAAACTGCGTTCGATTTTAATTTCAATTCTGTGTAAGTCTGTTTGATTATCCAGGAGCTGACATATTGTGAATGCGTAGGTTTTCGCTATTTTCGTGGAGGCTATTAGGTACCTACTAGGCAAACTACTTTTTTTTCTGTGGTAGAAAAGTAAAACGTGATTTAAATCTAGATTACTTAAGAATGTACTCATTCGAATTAAGTAACTTTACTTCATATCAGTAAGCTACTGGTATTTAAATGGTCGACATGCCTCGTCTTAATTCTTTTCAAGGTTAGATATTCATATTAATTAGAACTTTAATCACTACTTTTTTCATTAACTATAAAATTTACTCGGCAAGAAACACAACAAATATCGTAATATCTAAGTTGTACATATATCATTCTCATATACAACAAAGCATCGGGCGTTGAAAGCATTCATTTACCCGCGTATGAAACCCCTATATTGTCCCCCCACCTGCCCCCCTATAGCAGACACAAACGGAAGTATGAAAATGAAACATTGAAACGGAAAAACGTATGAATCGCTGGACAGTGTTGCCATCTACCGGCACTTTCCCCTCTTTTGGATAAGTTACTGCATATTTTTAGGTAAATAAAAGTATAATAGCATCTATAAAGTTATGGAAATATTTTATGTATTTTTACCTACATAGTCCTCTCAGAATTGTAATTTTCATCTAGTTTGAATTATTTTTAGAGCATTTAATTGTTCTCAGAGAGAGTTAAATTCATTGTTTTTTCAGGCTCATTAAGTAATAACTCAATGTTGCTTAAAATTTTTGCATGTGTGTAACAAATGCTACTGTAGATGTAAAATAATAGATAGTATCTTTTTAGCACAAGACCAGATCAGAAAAACGCTACCCTGGCAACACAGGCGCTTCGCGATGAGCGTCGGACAAAAAATGAACACAAACACACGCTTAATTCGCAAAAAGCCCGTTTGATGTCGCTAATTGACAATCAGGCGGGACGCTTCTCATTGGCCCGGACAACTGTTCTCTTTTTAAAAATTAAAAACAAATAAATTACGGCCAGTATCTCGCCTTGTTTGACTCTACTCCTCTGGGATTCAAACAGTTGACAGTCTGCTTCGAATTCTCTCTATAACATCCCCTTTTACATTTTTTCTGTCTATCTGCTGGCCGTAGGTAAGTGTATAAATATATTAAAGTACTCTAAACCCTCTTTTCGTTGGTAAAACGTACCCTTAAAAGGATGTCTCATTAAAAAATCGCCTACAAAGTGATGGAAACGTTTATTACAAATTAGTGCATAAAGTCCTCGCTTTTAAACGACACATCGTTTGGATTTTCCCATTAAAAAAGTGCGACCACTAACCTTTGGATATGCATAACGCACTTGAGTCTACACCTTCAAATATAAATATAAACTAGAGTGTGACAGTTTAATTAACGCCAAATACAGTGATGCCGCGGTCACACTGAAAGAAAAAGCTACTTCGTTCGTCCAATTTGAAAGTATAAATGAAATTATTGCAGGTTAACAAAATGACATTGATTCTAATGTTACTCGAAGTAGGTTATTATATTTTACAATTAGGTATTTGTCGATTATCTCAATTTCCACTTCTTCTCGTCGTGTCGATATCATCTGTCTTAAACTTGCGTAGTCCAGTGGAATTTTCAATATTAGGAATACCGAAATACCTACTATAATAATCATGTGACAAAGTGACTATACCTCATTCGGGGAAACTACGTAGTACTAAGAATATAGGACTAGATTATAGGACATCAGAGCGGTCTATTTACAAAACCATACCTAAACCATTGTCTTCCCAATGATAACGGGCGAATCAAATTATTGGTCAAACCTCTCTTCTTTCGCTTTCCTCCCAAAAGCCGACCGTATCACGCTATCCAATGAACTAAATTCGCGTGTTCGCATTTTACTAGAGCAATCAAAGAGGGGATAACAATAGACTATTGTTGTAGCTATCTCTGTTGTGCGGATCGATGTTCCGTGTGCTAGAGTAGGACAGATGTATACTGCTGTTGCGTTCTTTCACAATGAGCAGGGAAAATGGGACACGCCTTGTGGCCCCGATTTTCTTCTATTCGCCAGCGCGAAGTAAATTTTCGTTTGCGCATGTTTTAGATTCGGTCCAAACTTATCATATCATATTATGATGTGGCAGTTGTGTATGTGTAGTAGTCGACATAAATGCAAAAAAACATACAAATACTTTACAAAAATAACTTTTTTTTAGATTTCTGGATTTCTCTCTTAAGGCATTATTTGACTCAGCAGCAGTCACCAACACCATCCATGTCAGGGGAAAACATCAATCAATTTAATGTTACGGAAATTAAACTCGTCCCATTTTACGCTTAAACGATTAAAAAAGAATCATACAGAGTACTTGCCTATCGTACTTAAAACAAATCCGTTCAGCAAATTCAATCCAAAGACTGAAATATTTACACAATTCGAAAAATTTGAAAATGTATTTATTCAACATATTTTTACGACTCGATGTTATTAAACCTGTACATCATAAAAGGCGAAGTCGTTTGCAGATTTTCATATCCCTCTTACGATTTTCCTTAACCGGTTTTTCGATTTAATACCGTCTAATACCGGTTCTTATAGAAACGACGTCAAATTTTGCAATACATTCTCCCATTTATGCGTATACAGCTTCTCAGGTAGAGATGCTGGTGCTTATCGAATAATAAACTATAATTACGAATTAAATCAATGATCTATAATGTTATTGCTTCATTATATTTTCACTAAATGTAGGACACTGTTACTTTGAAAGGAATACCGACAATGGTATGTGTATAAAATTTACTTAGGTACATAATTATAGTTGTATACACTCGCGAATGAAAAAGTTCCACTGACTTAGCAACGGATTTTGTTAATTTTTGTGTATTTTGTGGTATTTTTTCAATTCTCGCTCGCAAGTGTATACAATTAACAAAGAATCATTTTCTCACTATTCTATAGGTATTAGATCTATTTTATCTGTTATTTTGCTTCTTTTGTTTTATAAATTAGCTTTAAAACCACATCCAGTAGCTATTTACACCAATGACCAATAAAAATAAATCCAGTTTAAGTACTTAACTGCGGTTTATTTGCTGAAAGCACAACTCTAGCATTTAGCAACTTGTCTTGGATGCATTAAAATTCTAGTTAAGATTACTATGAGTCGTGCTTTTAACTAATTTAATTTATACTTTACTTTTATACTATATTTAATTTAAACTTTTTTACTAAACATCCAAGCCATCACTTGTAATAAGGTTTGTAAATAGTGATCGATTGACGGATGTCACTAAAACTTGCAACCAATATCGATCGACGTTAAGTCAATAAATGTTTATAAAATTTTATTGAAAGTTTCCAATAAATCATGCTCGTGGCCATTTAACAGTTATTTGCTGAACCGCAAAATATGATAGATATTGCACTGCATTAATAGTCGTTTAATTTAATTTTAACACTATACATTTTAAATAGGTATTTATTTATTAAATTCGCCAATATTACACTGATTACATTTCCCAATTAAATTAACATTAAGTCTAAACATAAACGCATCTTTAATTACTGCGAATACATCGTATGCCAGTATGTTTCATAAATTTGGAATAGCGTACTCTATGCTCATTCAACTATCAAAACTTTAACCAGCTAGTATTAAAAATATTCCAATTTCAAAATGACAGTTGTTTTTTGTTTTAAATAGATTGTTCCAATAAGATTGCGGCCTCCTTTCTGTTGTTTGTTTCTTATTGGCAGCCTAACGGGTCGGCTTGAGTAGCAGCAAGAGTAATCTTCGCCCATTTGCCAGTTCACGATTTCACCTTTGCTAGTAGCGACACAGCTTAATGGTGGCATTAATCTGTGGACAACTATCTTGTACCGAGCACCGAAGAGGTACTGGTTTACAGATTAAACAGGCTGGTTACGTTTTTTGCTATTAAAGGACTCTTGTAGGCATTATATGCTCGTTCCGATTATAGGTAGCTTTTCCCGCAAGTTTTGATTCGTTATGCTTTTGATGTTTTAGTTACCTATACGGCCTATTATACCTACTGCTCTGCATTTAATAGAATTTACAATTGTTAGTGTAATTGTTACCATGTTTTAATGAGTAAATAAATGAATTATTTATAATTATCTTTGAGTTTTGCGCCAGCACGTACGCAGTTACGCACATACATTCAGACTGAATTCTGAAACTGTAAGTTTGTATTCAATTATAATTTGCACAGCAGAAGTAGGGCAAACTAGCCAGTGGCAGAAGAACCTACAACAATATTTTAAATTTGGATTTGTTAATAATTTTTAAATATTGACTTGTTTATAACCAACAATACGGCTAGTTTCTTAATTATTATAAAATAGCACTATAGACCAAAAAAAACGCAACCAAAAAATTGCATTCCTTTCCAAAAGAAACAAAATCTATTCGCAAAGCACAAGTAAATTAAGTGCAAACCATTTGCCGATACAACACAGAGAAGGCGGGCTATTCTGAAAGCGTTGAAAGAAGTCTTAGAACGTTATTTTACGGTATCAAATCAACGCTGAAACGGTTTCCTTTGTGCGTCGCACTGAACGCTTTCTTGGCTGCTTTTCAACGGTTTTCTATAGAGGTAATAAAGGTTCCCACGGACACAATAGGGATGGTGGAAGGAAGGCGGTGAAAAGTTCCGAATGTGGGACGCGGGGTGGGCTAGGGATGCGCCGCCTTGTCGATGGTTCAGAGAATCTCTTGGAAATCATTGTGGGTAGTGCGTAAATTTTTTCAGCGCCCAAAATTTTATTTATGTTGAGAAATATTTTTTACAATACTCACTGAGAACAGAACTGTTTTGTCATACCTATTTCAATTATACAATGAGTTGGGAGATTTTCGAAGTTTTTTAATATGATATAATTGATCTATTGACTATAATAAGATGCTCGCAGCGTCCGCCGCAGTCAGTATTCTTCATGGTTTCGCAAAGTATAACTGCATTTGTATTAACATAAAATATTATGTTCCCATTTTCAGAATAGTTACTCATGTAAAGATATCGACTCGCAATTCCAACCCTAGCAGTCTATTCCCGACAGTTTTCAATTATTTTCCTTGGCTTTCTTAGCTCCGCGCTGAATGCCACGTAGAATAGCTTCAGGTTTTAAGAAATACTCCGCCTTTGTTCGACTGAAATGAAAGAGCACATCTCCCGTCCCTTTCCCTCCGATTGCGGTTAATTTATTTAATTAGTTGTTGCTGAATAGACCTGCAGACTAAAGTCGGGCGAAATCTGCGAGATGAAACAGATTTTTCATTCAATTTTTCTTTTCTTGTTTTGTTTTCAAAAAGTTTTTTGTGCCTTAGGTATGTTTTTTTGTGAAAAGTCTTTTTGTTTGTGTAGGAATTATAAACCGGGAAATCGGTGGAAGATTAAAAGCATGTTTTGTTAAACTAAAAGAAACACAAGATGGGAATATAAAACCGTGTTTAACGTATTCTCCAATACAATCAATTAGTAATTAAATGTCAAAGTCCAGTGGGGTGTCTGCTTTGAACGAGCTTTGTCGATCAAACGCCGAGATAACTATTTTACGATTCCGTAAGTTTATAAAATATTTTGTTCGATATTTTATTGGTGCCTTAAGACAATTTCAGTTGATAACATCGGCATCGTCAAGAAATTGACATTTGAATGATTCCCATCATTACTTTAGAATAATACTTTAGGATTATTGATTTAACATTACTTTGTTACCTATAATATGCTTATGTATTAGTTTGTCCATAACAAGACTGAGAATATTTTGATATTTTGAATTACCCTCAATCTATGCGATTCAAGAGTGTGTTCTACTTTGTCTCAATACTCTCAATGCAATAGAATAAAAAATAAGAAATGTTGGGAACACGATAAAGAAGAATGTTGGGACAAAATAGCCGGAAAAATGGCAATAAAACAAATTCAGAGACACCACTCAGACAATGATTCACAGAAAATTTACATAGATATTATTAAAAATGCTGAAAAAAAAACACAAAACGACATGCCATTTAGTCACAATAGGACTGTGAAACAATAAATCTGTCTGAAACAGCCATTTAGATTTCTTCAAAACTATGAATTTTGTGAATTTCAATAAAAGCGGCGACGAAAGACAAAATGGCACATTAAGTAAGGTGCGGACTTGAGTTAAGGGGTAGTTTGTTTCATTGATTTATAATTACATTCTTATGTGACATTTTAAGGTTTATGTTGTATTGAAGCTCCGGTAGCGCTTATTAACGATATAATCCAGTGTATTCTACTTCTGTTGGTGTATTTTTTAATTCCAGCAAAAATAACGTTTACTTTTGTAATTGCAATAAAACCATATTTTTGCTTCATAGATACAATAAATAATAAAAACAAAAGAAGACAAACTTTTTTCACGCAATCTTTTTGAAACCAGTAACTAGTGATGGCCACACTTGACACCGATGATATAAATTCAAATGTAATGTTGATGAGCGGGCGTCGACGTGTCTATGGCAGTTTACGACGCGGCAGCGAACGTGTTATTTGGCTATTAGGTATATTTAAAAATACACAACATGTCGGGAAATTAATATTGCTTTCGAATCTGCATAGACCTGCTTTTTGTAAAAAAAAGTCCAAAACCTAACTAATATTACAAATGCGAAAGTAACTGTATCTGTCTGTCTGTTACTCTTTCACGCCAAAACTACTGAACGGATTTGAATGAAATTTGGTATACAGATAGTCTAGACCCTGAAAAAGAACATAGGCTACTTTTTATCCCGGAATTCGCACAGGAAAACTTTTTAAGGCGAAGCGAAGCTCGCGGGAACAGCTAGTATTACTATTAAGTTAAAACATTATCCGTCCGTATACTTGTTTTGAATGCACTTCATTCATGCATCGAGTTCAAGGTCACATTTCATTAACAAAGGCACTGAAATAAATACTTCAACAACAGTGTTTCAGGTTTAATTAAGCTGCAGGTAATAAATCGCTACTCAATCCGGGCTGTGCAATAAAAATGAATTTATAACCATTTTCATGGAAAACAGTCCAGTTTTCGGGATTCACGGGAAAGGATTTTTGTTGTTCGCGCATTTTACAAAGCCAAAGGATTAGGAGCTCCAGTTAGATAGGTACTTATATGAAATAAAATCTCGAAATAAGCTATTCAATTTCTTTTCTCAAAGAATCGAGTGCTGAACAATCATTCGATGCATCGACACACACATCGTGATAAACGAGTAACGGATCTCGAAAAAATGTTACAACACACTTACCAAACACACCTTATTCCACCCAAACATGTCTGCTTCCATTCCCACAGACAAAGCGACCACCCAACAATGGACTGGCAATTAATAAAACCGTTTTTAAAAAAAGAATGCCTAAAAGAAAAAGAAAATGTGAACTCCCGCGTTCCCGCGTCAAACGATATAAACGCTCATCCTCGCACATCGCGCGAGATCACGTTCCACGCATTATTGTGATGTGTTCGAATTTTGAAATTTATTTGTTCCGAACTTTTTTCCCTTCACGCCTTCCGTTTTGTTACCTCTTTTTGGCCGTAAACAATTGTTGTTAATGCGCCGCTCGCGATTTTTAAATCACGCGCGCACTTGAAAACAAGAACGAAATAATTTAACGTACCGCCGATTACTTTTGACCGAGTTAATTTCGTTTCTTTTTTATTACTTGTATAAAATAAGATTGAGCGAACGGAACAGTCAATGAATAAATATTTGAGTAGTAATAAGTAATTTGTCACAGCCCTGTCAATGGACGTGAACGCAGCGGTCGTTTCCTGTGTCATTATACAAACATGCAATAAAATTTCACCAATACCTCATACGCGATTCATTTAAATATCACCTTTAGTAGTTTGACATAGGAGTGAGGACTTAAGTGATTTGGTAACTAAAGCGCAGAAGAGGTCAGTAGTCTAGTGACAAAGTAAACAAAAGCTGAGTGTATCGCGTCAGTTACATTGTATATTGCATGAGCCTTTGATGTTAGCGGCTGATATTACGTAGGGTTGCCAAAAATGCATAAAAAATTTAAATAAAAATATGATTGCAATTTTTATGAAAACTCAAGACAGGTATTGTACTCAAACACGTTATTGACATGTGCTGCAATACATATTACGTATATAAAAATAAATACTCTTTCAGCTAAGCTTAGCCAGACCCTACACCTTATCCTTATACTTACTATTCATTTACTCCAGACCAACCAGAATGTTATGCTATCAGAGTAACTTTTTGGTCTGAAAAAAATTAGCTTTCATTTACAACATTGACACGAAAGAAGAATAAGTCACTATATGTATACGACTGCTGTTTGTGGTAACTCTGAGGAGTGCTGAGCTTTTTTCCCACCTCAGTTTTTAAGTGGCAACCCTGCGCCTCACCATAGACAACAGTTTACACCGGCATCGTTTAAACACGAGACCATAGAGAAGACGTTGTTTACGCGCGCCGGGCACTCATTACGGATTGTTATTAGAATAATAAAATTGTAGATATCCGCTCCCAAATATTGTATATGTAGCTTTGCGGGGCCTTCGTGTTTGATGCGTGATCTGGATACTTCTTCTAAATACCTACATTCGCAAGCAATGAAAAAATATTAGTGACATAGCATCAAATTACTCCTAAACGGAAAAGGATAGCTTTATACTACCTGTATTCAATACATAAAATCTTTATTTATTTATAATATTTATTTATTTATTATTTATAACTTAAAAATAAATATTCTACTAGACTGGAAAGCTTATGAAAATCAGTTTAGTAGACTTGAGCTATTGTGTAACTCTTTTTTTTTTTTTTTTATGTTGGGACATCTCACACACGGCCATCCGACCCCAAGCTAGGCAGAACCTGTGTTATGGGTGTCGGACAGCTGATATATCTACACAAATACATAGATAGATACATACTAAATATAAATATAAATATAAATATCAACACCCATCACACACCCATCAACATAAATATCACACCCTCTTAATTCACTTGCGTATATAAAACTATTTTGTCTGCTTCATCATCACCATCAGCCCGTAATCAATAACCGCTGGGTATAGGCCTCTTCCAGAAGTCCCAGGGAAAAACTGTCCTCGGCCTTCCTCATCGAGCATACACCCACGATCAATGAAAAAGTTCCAGTGAATGGAACGTCAACGGCAGGTGGAACTTTTTCATTGCATTTGAGTGTATTAAAGTCTGTTTTTAATCTCAGATACTAAATCCTCAGATTCTAAACGGTTCATATCAACAGTCGATTGTCCCGCGATTAGGTGACGTTCTATTGGCGGGACAAAAGACTGTTGTTGAACCATTCATAATCTGTCAATTTAGTAGGTATCTTAGATTAAAAAACAGTACAACATTCGAATAGTTTCAGTTTCAGTGATGGAACAGGAAGGCGCCACCTGCATCGATCATAGCTCGGTTCTCGGTAACCCTCCGGAGAATTGCGAAACTCAATTGCTTTATTCCGTCCAGAGCTTCTGGGAAGTGACCTGTCTGTTCCGTTTTATTAATCTAGCTCTATGGCTGTAAACAATTTTAATCCACGTCTTGGAACGGGTGAGCCGTTTCGGGCTATTGTTTCGAAATATGTGGAAAAGTTCTTGAAACGAAAACTGAAAATATTTGTCTTTTATCAAACTAAGTGCCTATTTGTACAAAGAAACTAGCCTCATTGACTTTATAATTACTATATATTTGCAAAACAATGGTATACGTTAGTATAGGTAGGTACCTATATTATGTTCAGTAAATTTTTCATTCAGCCGGTTTAATACTTCTGTCTTCGGTCCGAAAATAGTCATATTGGTTTCGACGATCGGGTAGCGATGAAGCTGTCAAGACGTCAAGACGGACTGCAATCGCATTAACACTTCTGCACCTCATTCTAACAAGTTAATTGACCAAGCAATCAACCAACGAAGGCAGCGGGAAAAACTTAGCGAATTTGCTCGAAAACTGACGAAAGTATTTGCTATGGTGTCAATAAGAACGGAAATTTCATGACGCTCTCTGACAATGGTTTTATCCCACAAGTAACCGCCCCCCCCCGCGAGGTGGACGGACGATATAGTCAAGTCCGCGGGGAAGCACTGGATGCGGGCCGCCTCCGATCGGACAAGGTGGAAATCATTGGGGGAGGCCTATGTTCAGCAGTGGACGTCCTATGGCTGAGATGATGAACCGCCCACAAAATTTGAAACATTTTTAATTTAATTACATAATGCGTATAGCTTTAATATAAATTGCATAAAATAGTGCCATAATTATGACTGTTCTTGAATAACAATTCCCCTCTAAATGGTGCTAAACAAAACTACTTCTTGATCTTAACTCATAATATTTAAATGCATAAAAAATACAGAACTTTAAGGCAAAGGTTGTCGTGCCAGAGTGCCTTAAATTTTTAATTGCATCGCGTATAATTATAATGCTTTCTTTGTGTATTGAGCCTTCACATGGCGAGCTGACGTTGGAAAAAGTGTAATGTACTAAGCTGTTAGATTTTAATGGGGAGTTTTTCTTCGGACTTCTTAGGTAGGTATTTCAGTGTAACATGGCTTTTAATTATAATGACATTAATGAGTTACACTTTTTTATAGTTTTATTTGTGAAAAATACAACTCTATTGCAATAACAGTCGTAGTTTAGTAGTGTCGTGCCTGACGATATGAAAATCACCTTATTGAAAGAAAAAAATCATGCACTGGTTTGGAATTACCTTTCAATTTTAATTTGTCTGGAAGAACTTGACTTGGTATCATTTGTAATTAATTTTATTAAAATTTTCCTTTCAGGTAAGTTTAGCTGATGAAAATGAAAGAGTACCTAGTCATGGAAACCAATGGGGTAAGTTTGTAAGTCCACAATTTTTGGTCACCGATGACTATGACTTAAATTCGATCGTAAAAGACAATATTATATGTAGGTATAAATATCGGGAAAAAAGGTGAACAGTCAAAATCATAAACATCAAATAATGAAAAATACTGATGCGACTGTAAAACAATTATCTACATAAATTTAATAAGTATAACTCTATGGGCTGCACCTATAGATAAAGATATAAATATACAACCAGTTCGTACACACACATATTCAACATGTTAAAAGTTTTTCTCACAATTAACAAAAAGTTCCAAGAATTTCTTTATTATTAAAAATGTTAATTGTTCTTTTAACTGTCCTGTACTGGTACGAAGTTCTCGTTATAAAGTAACTTAAATTACTGTCTATAAGTATACTTTACCCGAGTCATTAAACTTTTCTTGCCACAACATTTTGTAACATATCAAGATTTTGACAATACGAAATGATAAATCAAGACTTTTTAAAGGAAAAAAACCTTAGCATATCTCTCATTACGGGCATCTCTAAGCAACGTTATCTCGAAATTCTCGTCTCTCAGACGTAATTAAAGGGGACATTCTAGTATCCCCGATGCCCGATAACGCAGCAATTGAAACTAATACCATTGTGGGTCCAGCAGGCTTCACACGCATCTAGTGAATTTTATTACAACACATGCAGCGAGGGGTTAAACACTCGAGTTTGTTGGCAATTAACAAGCCACTTTTCGTTTGTACAATGAGTTTTAGGGTTAGTTTATGTTTTGGTTGTTTTGGATAGCGCGATCTATATTTCTAGATTATAATGGTTATGGAGTACTGATCAACCGATTTGAATATTAAATCATTGTTTAGTAATAAAATATTTGGTTATCATCAATATAGTTATGTCAAAATTTATCCGTTATATGAGTAGCATAAACCAATGAATGATATATGAACAGCACAATCCTGAGAGATTTTGTGATCATATTTGAATTTTTTAGAAAATGATAATCTATAGATCATTTATTTCATATTGGATAGGATTCCCTTTTTAATATTTTGACTGCTCGTTTCGATAGTTTCGTAAATCGATTATTTCGGTAACTAATGTAAATTTTATAGGTTCGGAACAATATAAATTTCACGCTTCGTCTTACTACGTTTTCGTTGACATACAAATTGCATGATTAATTCTAAGATTTTACGATGTTATATTAAGGCTTGCGTGGGCGACCATTCTTCCGTATCCTACGTAACTTTGAATGCCAACTTTTAATCATAATTAAATTTTATTATACTATTGGATTTTCAATATTTTGATAGGATAGGATCTAACAGGAAAATAACATAGGTAAGTATTAGAACCTACTACAAAACATCCACACTGAAACAGTTGACAAAACAATTTCATATCACAAAACGATATAATTAATAAACTCATTAAAAGCCAGTTCTACCACTCAAGTGGAATGAGAACAACGTTTCATCTCGAGAGCCGTGAGACTAAACTGAGTTTAGCACTCGTCGTAAATCAGAGATGGGCTCTTTATTGTAGTTATTGTAGGTAAGTAATCTACACAAAAAAAAAATGAGTCCGCGCCACGACTGAAGTTTTACGGCAAAATTGGTAACTAACCTAATCTTTCATTTAGTTCTATGGGTGCTGTGCTGACACTGCTGACTGCTGACAAATAGTAAATCCAAAAATTAAAAAATAAGTATCGGACTTTAGGTGGCGCGGACTCTACTCTAATCGTCCAATTTTTTCACATAATGTTAATTGTATGTTCTTGCAAATATTGTGTTTGCTGGATTACACAATAATTATTTAACGGTGATCTTTATATGGATAGAATCCATCCATCCCTACCTACAGATATCTTGTATTTCTTGTAAACACGATTCTACCAACAGCGAACCTCCCGCTGATTTCATACATAGAACATCAATTTTAACGGATAAAAATTCAAGGTGTTACCATGTAAACTCACATCACCATATTATAATGATTTATTAACAGTATTGCTACTACAAAATGGAGAAAAACACCTGATTTTATCTGTCGTTTACCACTACCGGTTTAAAATGCAATATTTCTAGATGATTTATGAACGATTTCTTAAGTATTACTTATAATATAATTTACAATACGATGAAATTCTGACTTAATTATTTCCTTTTTAAAGATGTTTTACTAATGACTTAGAATTTAGTGCGTTTTTGTTATCAGAAAGATACTTCTTCGCAAGTTTCCCACGGTGTAATATATTGTTTTCAATTATTAATTTGAAATTCCTACTGGATTAATAATACCTATTTCGTAAACACGTTACCTAAATCATAAATAAGACATAACATATCACCTAACATCTAGAATATGTCACATAAATAAATCCATTGATAATGATCGAAATAACGCGCCTTACGGGACACTATACTAGTTATGGAAAGAATTCCCGATGTTTCAATGTTCAACAAAAAGACTAAACACTACCTATTTATGTCACAAAGATATAAAAAAGCTGCGGCTAATTACTACCTTTGAGATTTATCCAACATTCTCACATTGTATGTAAATGTAACACGATTCTTCGAACTATCTTAGTTTGGAGTAACTTATAGTAGTCACATCCATCTTTAACACGGCGGCAACCAAACAGTATTTTTGGAGATACGAAATCTCACACCACCCAATGTAATAAGAACTATCGTCAGTGTTTAATCGAAAAGTTCGTTTAACTTTTTTTATAATTGAGCGCCTTTTGTTTTTGAATACTTCTTTCTTCAAATACCATTCCTTTTTTGAATTTACTTTATCGTCAACGACGAAAATGATGGCCGATAATTATGCCAGTTCCAAGTTCCACATATTTACCTCTTTACATGTAACATGATGCCTTGGAGTAATTAATGCCATAACATACGTATGATAGATGGGACGACTTACAATTTATGTCTTTTAAGAATGTTAAAAGCTCCTGATTTTAAGATAACGTTTAATTTCTTCGCCGTAGTTGTTTTTTCCCACTCGTTACTGGGCTGCTCTATGGTTTTAAGAATCTCCAGTGATCACTGCTTAGGGCTCTAGGAATACAGGTTTTTGTGTGTAAATAAAAAACGTAATTAATTCTGACAAAGCACAGCCTCTTACATTGTAATTACTGGCTGAAAGTAACCAGGCTGTATGATAAATGAGGCGGAGACAACCCACTATTGTGCGTGCAATAAAAGAGCTTTTGTCTGTGGTTAAACAAAACGCGCGTACTCTATGGTTCATTTTGCTCAGTCTTTTGTTGACCGCCGTCAAGTATTGTTGTGTCGGTGCAGTCGTTGAATCATTAAAATGTCACAGAGACAAAGGCTCTGCAAATATTGAGATTTTCACCAGTGTCAGCTTATTCTTATGTGAAAGAAAATGTTTAAGACACGAAATCGTACTATAACTTCTTATTAAGAATCCTACGGTCATAAATTATCAAAGGTATAAAAAAGCTTTAAAATAAAATATTTATATACTTTTTATGGTTCTCAATAGTATTAAGACATATTCAAATCTAGTTCGATCTTTAAGACAAGTAACGGTGTCTCGGAAAATAACTTAAAAATATTAGATTACAATCAAATTCTTAGTTCTATCAGCAATAATTAATAGTTACACTAAGATCGCCTCATAATTTTTATAATAAATATTATTATAATTCTTTTAATAGGTTTTTACAGACTCGTTTTACTTGTCCGCTAATCATGGGAAAGTTTGACAAAAAGTCATTTGGGATTCCAATAATTTTATGACATTTAGGATAAATTTAATACGATGAACTCGATAAAATTAACTGCTACTGATATTAATTATTTAAATAATTATGATTTTATATGGTGAATAAAAAATACAGTAAAGCTCTTTTAAAACTATAAATGAACGTTTAGAATCACGCTTTTAGAGCCCATTCTGGTCTTAATGGCACTCTAAATGATCTTATTTAAAAATACTTATAAATCTGTAAAATATATATAAAAAAATCAACTATTTCAACATAATTTTAGATTTCAAAAAAAAAAGTTTAGGGTAAATTTAATAAAAACTAGGTAGATCACTGGGGTAATAAAGATATATTATTATGTAACTAACTGCTACATAAAAAATAGGTATACCAGACACCTTCCAATTGAACTTTCAAGATCCATGAAGAATTGGAGTTACAATACATACTGAAATATTCCTTTAGCCGTTTTAGTTGCTCCGGTTGCCCGGAAACAATGCGGCGGCCATATTGCGGCGGGATGCGCAGGCGCATACAAAGCGACATTGTCCGATATGGGAAAATGGATGTTTTGTCATCCCTATTGTGAGTGACGGACCGACAGACAACTGAAAAGGCGAGGCTTGAATGCTTGTTTAAGCAGGAAGACTGTGCGTGGAATTCGAACGCAACGTATTTTCTAGATTATGTAAAACGCTTTTGTCCATTTGTTTTACTGTTTACTGCTAAGCCGTTTACAAATTTTGATTGATTTACAACAACATTTTTGCCGTGGCTTCAGTGAAACCTGCTGTTGGTTTTACGATGATGTATTCATTAGCTGCTTTTTATTTTTACGACTTTTCTATCTTCTACCATTAGATCTCACTATGACGAATACATAAATATATATCTGGACTAGTAGGCCATTATAATAGAGATATTTTAGAACAAAAACAATTTAAAATAAGAATTAGGTGGTTTAAATTCTGCGACGGAGTTCACAAAATAAAAAGTTAGCGTTCCGAATTTGAACAAAGGAGGAAATTGCGTTGTTTACTCGTCGTCGGTGGATGCAAAAGGCAAAGGTACGATGGCTTTCAGCCTGGTTGGAGTCGGTTTGAGGCCACTTTAGGCTGCAGAAGCGCTTTGCGCTGCGGGACGCTGCAGTGGTGTTGTTCCACGAGAGCGCTTCAGTTTAATTGTTTGGGAAGGGTTGGGATTTAATATTGTTTTTTACTAACTCTGTACTGTCGGCAACGTTTATTCAATGGATTTATTTAATAACGGGATGAGGAAGACCGAGGACAGAATTTTTTAGGCTTTTTTCTTATGGCCATAGGGGATGATGATAAAATAACTAAAAACTGTTGAAATATACTAGGAACCAACACACAATAACCTAAACTACGAACACTACCTTATACTCCCTAATGACTCTATAAAAAAGGATGAAACAAGAAAATAATAAAATGGATATAAAATAATTCGTTAAATACTAGGTTTACTAAAAAGTAGAATAGATGTAGAAATTACTAACCATAGCTACTTCAAGTTGTCCTCATTAGACAAGAGGCAGGCCCTTAAGAATCTCATCATAAAAAAAAAACTAAACAAATGAATAGTGGGAGAGCACACAATTGACTGAAATATATTTCCTCCTGCCAACGCTACCCTTTAACGAAGCTGCGCATTTGACTCGGGACGGCAATTTTTCTCTAATTAAAATTATTCCGATTGTAGTTCCGTTCACGTTTGTTGTGGCCTCTGACGCGTGTCATTTTGAGGGCACTTGGACTTTTTAGTGCTATTTTTACCCCTCGCCGTGCTTTGACTTTTGGTTTCGCTTGCGGTTGTTTAGTGTCAGGCATAATATGGCTTGTTGTTTTGTTTTACCCCACCATGCCGCGTGAGGGCAGCGTATCATTAGACTTTTATGAGAGCGCCAAAATGAAGGGAAAATTCTCTCCAACATGATTTTCAACATCGTTTCCGCGTAAAAACTTAACGCTTTGCCGTCTTATCTTTCCAAAGTTAACACATTAAATGGACGAGGCGAAAATTTCGCATATTGTGCGTGTGCAACCGATAGGTTACATTCGCCCGAAAAAAAAAACAAGATAGCCATAGACAAATCGTCACTCAATGACGGCGCGTTTTCACTAATGACGCAACCTCTGCGAACAAAACGGTTGAATTTTTTTTCAACTTACAATACTCTGTGGTGATTCGACTAGTTTTTGTTTGTTTTTTTTTCACGTTTCCACTTTCTAACTAGGGGGTGTCTAACGGTGGTTTAATTGGTATTAATGATAGCTTGTTGGTCATTTTTCTCTTCTAAGAATAAACCTGATTTAGGTAGGTATTTCAAAAACAAATCCGCCATTATTTAAATTGAAAATCAGCATAAGTAGTTCGTAATTCCAATTAATCAAATGAAGCGCGAACAGCAAGAATTTCCAACAGGCGTTTCTAAAGTACCAACCTTAAAACACAAATTAGCCCTGTCAAGCGAGAAACTCATTCATCTCTCAGATAGGCAGATAATTTAAACAAAATACCTTAATAGACAGACAGACAGTATGATCGGTGGAATATTAAGCCATAAGGGATGGCTTTGAATGAACGCAGATTGTCAAAGAGATTTTATCTGTTTAAACAAAGAAGGTTTGCTTTCGGAGCAGGAATTAGGGGTGCCTATTAAATAGGGTCGGGTAATACCCCAGTGATTTTGTTAACCCCTGAAACGATATGAACTTAGCGTTGTCTTTTGTCTTTGAGAGTGACAGGGATGCCATATCCTCTTTTGTCTTTAGGGGTGAGAAGGATGGCAGATGAGGTGTTGTGTGATGCTTTTATGAGGTCGGATTATGATTTGATCGGCTTATGTCGTAATAATAAGTAATTTGGTGGTTTCTGTTTGATGACAACCTATACGCAAACAAATATACTTATGTAAAATGATGTCGATAGTCAGGTATTTAATTAAAAACAAATAAGAACATCAAATAATTAGTAGCTACTTAAGTACTTATTTTTTATGTTAATTTTAACCTACTTTGAACCATGTACAATGTACATAATATACTTATTATTAAGATAATAGATAGATAGACAGACCTTCATAAGTACTTAAGCGAAATTACAACATTTTATTTAAGAATTTCCGCTGAAGCAGCGAAAGAAAATCCCGCTTTGATTTCAATAAACAAAAATAAGAAGTCCTCTTTGAAAATGGAACACTCGTTTGTAAAATTGTAACTCCAATAAATAACAACAAAGTTCGCTTAATGATTCCGTTGGCAAAGCAAATACAAGTTAACCGTTCTTTTGCACGGGGTTTGGGGTAAAACCGGGATGAGCGAATAGAGCTTCAGAAACCGGTTAATACCGTAACGGTAACCGGAGTGAAAATGAAAATTCATTTCAAGTTAGTTAGTTGTAAGATTTGTTACCAAGTCAGGTTACCTACTAATCAAGCAGGTTAAATATAAAATAATTCGATGACCTAAACACTACTTATGTACCCTTAAATTCTAGACGAGTATAAATCGAGACGTTATGTTAAATTATATTAAAGTACCAATCACAGCTAAGTATTCCTAATTCTAGACGAAATCAAAAGCTTAATCTAACGGAGCATTTTTTCAGAAACACAGACAGACATAAAAATATATGAATTATTATACATAATGTCCGCAGTATGTAGCATGTCAATATATCGTGCTTACTGGACACCCTGTATATAATACCGTTATACGATTTTCCTTAATCCGTACCGTAACCGAAAAGCGCCGACTCTAGCTTGCGACGTTTCAAAATTAACAAAACAGATTACATTTGCGAGTCTCAAAGCGGGCGGGCGCGTTGTTTGCCGCCGATTCTTCCATTTGCGCCTCCGTTGGGGCGGAAAATATCCACAACGTTGCGCAACGGTGGAAGATGATGTTGGCTGATTGTGCTGTATGATCGGTGCCTGAAAAAAATATTTTGAATTTTTATTTATGATCATTATAGTCTGCCCTCCGAATAAGTAATGATAGTTGTTAGGTAAGTAGGTAGTTAAGTACGTACCTAAGCTTATAGCTTGATCAAAATGACGGCATATAAATGTAATAAGTAATTTACATAAGTATTACAAGCAAAAATACTCTTAAAATCTTGCAAATGTTATTATTATTATTATAAGTTTAGTAAGTATATTAGGTATTTTATGGCATGATAATAGTCGTACTGCTATTGTGTTACATACATTGTATAAGTATGTACATAATTATATATCTGTTCTCATCTACATCTACCTATACGACTTATGTCTAATACGTACTGTTGATTTGATTGTGTGTTTACATACCTTTGCTCGGTTGAATTGATGGGCGGCCATTTTAATCAGATCTGCGGAATGACAACCCTGAGTCTGTTTCTTCAAGATCCCTAGAGGAGGGGAGGGCAATATATATTGGTACATTTATTAGCAATGTGGAGGTAGGCACATAATCGTTCGGGAATCAAAGGACTAATTTTAACTTTGATCTTGATTGTGTTGCTAAGTTTGCGTTAGCGAATAACATTCGCACACATATTTAAATTGAATACCTGCCTACACAGACAGGTAAAAGTTTGGTTATTGTGATTTTGGATTGTGTGGTGAATTATAATTTTTAAATTGGTGTAGAAGTTTATTTGTTACATTATAAAGTGATGTACACACCTTTGTACATTTACACAAATATATTCTCTTAAAAATTTTAACATGAAAAGAAATTAAAGAAAGGAGCTGATGCAAAAGCATGCAACGCTACCTTTTCAGTAATTCGCATTTAGGGCATCGTATTTCTTTTCTAATTAATTTTCAAACGGGAACTTTGTTAAGGAAATCCAATGCACTTAAAGCTGTTTAAAAGGGAGCAGTATTCATTTCCCCCTCTTAAGACGATTTCTGAATGAAAATCATTCCTATTGCAAACTGCCCTTTCTTAATTCTTCCTGTCTTTTTACTGACCAATTTTTTTTCTATCATAGTAGGTAAGTAATCCGTAATTGAATTTCAGTTTGAGTATAATTATTAATTTCCTTAACCGTATGTTTGAAATTCATACGCGATAAACAGAAGTTAAAACCTTTTTTTATAATAAGTATTTATAAATATAATCTTATACAGCTCTAGTGCAAGTTGCTTCTTTTTGGTCTGGACAAATATAAAAATCGCATTTCACTGACACGAAAGAAGAAGAAGTGCAAATATGACTACTTAACCGGCTGAATACCTATACGTTTTCGTTAACATCATTGAAGCGTTGTTTAAAACGATCAGAAAAACAGGAAAATCTCTACACACTGAACACTTTACTTGTAGCTAACATTTCAACATTAACTGTCACTCGTCATTCATCATCATCAGTAACACTAATATTTTTCAAGTCTTGCTTATGTAATATCTATTGTTAGATATTGTTTATGGAGTAAAATTGCTGGGGATGTAGTTTTGACGGCATATTACTGATAAATTTTATTAGCTACTGATTGTATTTATTATGTATTCATAAGTATTTTGAAACGATAAACAGTGGGAGCACCTATTATGTACCTACCTGAAGTTCCATACGAGTAGGTATTTGGAATAATCTTGTGTCTCAAGTATCTATCATAAACTGGACCAGTATGTACTTTTACTATAGTTTAGTTACTTTTTTAGCTAAGAATCCAATGTAATGGAACGTTCGGGAAAATCTCGACTTATTTTATCCAAATTTGAATAGCAGTACATAAGCTTATTCCCACGGAAAAACCAACCGCCTTCCCACCTTAAACAGTCGTTACGAAGCTCACAGCCAAAAGCCAAATGGTAATTGAATAATGGAAAATGTGAGCGAACGAGAGCCAACGCGAGCATCGCCAAGACAGACAACGCACTATTATTAAATCGTAGATAATTATTATAACTCAATCGACACGCGAGCGCACGTGGCCTCTCGCAGAGATATTAACCTTTTCCTTCAATAAACGGTCAAAAGTAAATATTTATTTTTATGCCGTAACCAAAATAAAAGAACCAGAATAGAGTGAGGAATAATAGTTGGAAGTGTTTAGAACTGCCCACCGTTTCAATGTAAACATGGAAGCTTTGTGGCCAGCAGTCAGTAGATACAATAAATGTTGGAGATCGAAGCACTTAATAACAAACAAGAGGTAGCTGGACTGTGTTAGAAAAATGGTCAAGTGTGTAGAGGTTCAGAGTTGGAATGGTCCCGTACAATACGAGTTAGATGCGCCTGAAACTAATTCAATGATATTTGATATTTCAGGCAGGTCAGACACGTTATAGTTTCTTAATCTTATTATAAATAAATATAGTAACATTGGTATAGATAATTATGCTATAAAAGCCATGATAGAATGTTATAATTATTAGATTTAAGTAAGCCATACCTTTAACACTTTTGATTTCCAAGTGTCAAGATCTTACTCTGCCAGTATACCTATCAAAAACATCATCTTAATGGCCGTCTTATTCCAAATTTGAATAACAACTAAGTATTATGCCTTTTCACAGGCCGGTTTGCTTTTAAAAAATAAATCCTCTTTCTTCCGTTGTCAGTGATTTTAAACCGAATCCGCTTCTTTATTATTTCTTTTGAAACCTCTTTTAAGAGAACTTTATTACTAGTCAGATCAGGAATTTCAATATCACATCCTGAATTTCAGCCTTTGATGTAGCTGGCAGTATTATCTGCACGAAATTAAACTTTAAGTCGGTCGACATAAAGGTGGAAAACGTTTGAATGTTCGTGTCAGGTGTAACGTTTTAAAATTTCCATTTTCGAATTGAAATTCTGCCAGTGTCGGGCGGTCCATTGTATACGGTGATATAATTCAGTTGCAAATTGTATTTCAAAGAAAAATATAAAGGATTCGCTTAATCTACAATGCTTAAAGCTAATTTTTAAACTATCAAAATATTTTCTTATGTTCCTAATCGTACGGAGAGTAGTTTGTAAAAATTTACGTTCATCAGAAAATTTTATATTTTTACCATGAATAAAAACATTTGACTTTGACTTTATCATTAGTATGACAAAACCATACCTAGAGTACTATAGTTATAGGGTCTGGGCGCTGCGTGACCTGAAATACAGGTTTTACCTACCGACTTAAGTTATGTAATTTCCATGCATTGTTGAATATCTATAATATTTTCACTTTTTTTATATAGCTACCTACCGTATTGCCAGATTAATTAACTCCCGGACACAATCGTAATTACAATTAGAATAGAGCAGCCTGTGTATGGCTAATGCCCCAGCGTCCAATGATAATGCCGTTCTAAATCCAAACCGACCTATCGCCATTGTCCGGCCGTTCACAAACAGGGTGTCCCGCGCTCGCATTGTGTTCGCTAATCGAACCGAATGGGTTATTCGGGAATGCTACTTGTGATATTGAGGCTGGTAGCGTTCACATATGAAGTTCGATGCATTTATTGAATTAAATACATATTTATATTGTTGATATCTTTCAAAAGATAACGAAAAATGTAAGAAATTTTTACACTTTATGCTTACCTATTATAAATTTCACATTTTATTATACGCATCGGTAAGTATAAAAAAGAAAAGATTAAGATTAAGTTATCAAAAGAATGTATCAGGTTATGCATCTAGTTTTATGCAATTTGAAGGGTTGAATAAAATATTTTTTTACATTAGGCAATATTGATTTTTGCTGACGCTACCGGTGCCACTTTGCATACAACACAGTCCATTGGCAAGTGGCTATTCAATCCGGCCCCTTGGAATGGCAACCTGCTACTGTTGCCAACTCAACTGTTTACTGTTTGCAAAATCATGCGAATCAGATTTTATCCAGAAAGGTAAAGATTTTTTGCATATAATTATCTATTTAGGTACGTACAAATAGGAACTGAAGTAGTCTCAAAAGTATAAATAGCCGAAGTTTCTTAATGTCAACCTTAACATCATAAATGCGACAGTGAGTTTGATGATTTTAAAGTATTACATCGGTACACATAATCGTAAGTATACCTACCCAGTTTTTGCGATGCTACCGTTAACTATGATTTAAATATGTAGCCGAGTGTTGAAAGTATGGATATAGAAAAGGATGATTTACTTAAATATTTCAAGCTCTTTTTGAACGTTTGCACAGACAATCCCAAGAAAGCCACTCAAAAGCAACTATTTCTAAACAAACACTTCGTATTTAGATATTATGTTTATACAAAAAGTCTGTGATTGATGTCGTAAGAACAAAATTTTGTAATGTTTCTTCAGAAAAATTGTGTTTACTAACTCACAAACACAAAGTTTTGCGAACATTAAAGATAAGTCGAGTCTTTCTTCACCGACATTTGTTAGACACTATAACAATCTATCAAATCTTAAGATTGAACTACATAGTACCCAAGTTACTATGTGCCTATCTTTAAAACATGATAATTTGCTTAGGAACGCATCAAGTAGATTAACGCAAATTATAGAAGCTCTAAAACGGGCACAGAAGTTAAACAGCGAAAAATTGGCATAAGATGACTTCCGAGACATTTTTCTGCTACGAAAAATACAAATGCTACAAAAGCTACATTAATATCTGAATCCTGAAGTCAAGATCTTCGGCTTAGTTGCATCCTCGTTATTGCATGTTCCCTTCAGTCCATCACTAGAGCTGTCAACACACTGACAAAAACTCATAATTTACTTTAATAAGATCAATATACCTAATATTCGATAGAAGAAACATAAATATATTTGTGAATGATCAGACCGTTAATAATGAGATCTTGTACTGCACTGCAGTCGGTATGTAATTCTGATATAATAAATGATGATCTTATGATACGATACGATGTATGATATGTGCGACACAATTCCACTTGTTATTTTTGGCCGTCGCATCTACAATGCTGTTAATAACTCGAAATTTATTAGCAATGGATTCGTAATCAAAGCAACCTGCGCGTCCCAATTGCAATTTGTATCTTATTAATGAATCTAGCTCAATATAAGATCTAGATCTAAGCGCATCACTAGTTGTTACTGGGTTTATCCGGTTCTGCCCGCTTGTTAACCGGATCCGGGCGGTTGGCTTGAGTCTTCTCCAATTATATCCGGGTGAAACCGGCTGGAAGCGGTTCAAAGTTACTTTTTAAATTTTCAAGTCTAGATCTTCTGGCTTTTCTAGTCACTTATCTAACTGATTTTAATAATACCTACTTTAAAAAAATCATTTAAATGCCGAAGTTCAACGAGAAAATAGTAAAATAATAAACGCAGTATAGATTAAACTGTCTACACTTCATATGCTCTGGGTTTACAAATGATAAAGCAAAAATATATAACTGTACAAATAAAAAAATACATTCAAACACCCAAAACATCTAATGAATTCATCCCCCACAGTAATCAACAGACGCGAGATATACCTACCTACCTATACACAAAAGACAAAACCCCCGAATGAACAGAAAAACCCCGCCCAGTCCTCAGAATAAACACGAAAACCTTTATGCGGAAAAACAACATAGCCATTTAAAACCATCCGCTGAAATAATCATCTGCGCGTCTGACTCTAGATACTCCCCCCTCGGGGGCCCGCGTTCAGTCGAGCAGAGGGGGCGGGGACCGGCTTTGAACAGAACCTTTACGTAACAAAGTGTATCGGTGGAAAGAAATATAGGGACAGACAAAAGATGTACTCGCTGAGTTCCCAAAGGACTGGGTGGGACACGGTTGGACAGAAAATAACCCCCCTTTTGGATTGTTCTGCGTCCGACTTAGAGTTCTGATTTGGGCACTATAATCGTGTAAGTTTGGAAGTGTTAAAAATCAACATCATCATGTTATTATAACGAATATTTCTGACTGAAATAACTAGGTACAGAAAACTTCACGGTCCATTTCATCACAGACACGGTATTAAACGTTACGTTTTTGACGCACTTGATTGCAACATTGGCACATTAACTTATGTGATTGATGAATATGTACTTTATAATTTTATGTATCGTTTACCATTTAAAGTTTGGGTCCAATCTTAAAGTCCGCGCCCCCTAACGTTCCCGACCCCCCTCCACCCATTGATGCTCATCTCTTTTCTTCAGCATTTGTTCGCTGCCCACTTGTGTTTTGTTTATTTTTATTTACTGTTTGTTCCACGGTATTAATAGCAGCGTTGGTTTTTGTAGATGACTATATTTATGGGATTAATTTTAATATATTATTGTTTTAGGTAAGTACATCAAGTTTTGTACTGGGTTATTCGACTTCAAAGTAGTCCGAATATGCACTATTCGTTTTTGACGGTCATTCATACCAAAACAAACAGTCATGTACCTACTACTTATAGATAAACAACAACCAGACACAAAGCAAACACAAGTGGTCACCACACGAACGCTTGCCCTTGGCGGTATTCGAACCAGCTACAGAACTCCGGAAGCAAATGCAATATCTCCTGAAATACGGAGTCTTCATGAAAAGTAAGAAACTACTTTCACGTAAAATAAATAAATAAATACTCCAGTAGCACCCATTCTATTTTCCGGTGGGTAAGATGATCTTTTGTACGCGATAGAGTGAAGCATCGTCATTATAGCCCCACCGCTTTCACAGCCACAATCTTGAGTTTACAAAACAAAAACATTGAATACAACATTCATTTTTGCGTTCACCCCAAGTTTTAACGTCCATTCGTTAAAATAACGTTGAAGAATAATACTTAATTAACTGATTTAATTTAAACGAAATGCGTAGTTGTTTCTGCCTTTTAATTATTGAGCTCTCTAGTCTAACTACCTACATTCTCTAAAATATTTTATAATAAACAATCATAACTCACTCCAATCCTGTCATCAACGCATTCATATTTCCTTCTCTCATTCTTAACTAGTAAGTGTATAGTAGGTATAGAGATACATAATTATTTATGATAATAACATGACCTTTCGATCAAAGCTCAACTAAAAGGAAATAACACCTAGCACACAACACAAGGCAACGCCACACAGTCTTGTCAAAGACAAAAGAAATCCGACAAATCTTTATGGAAAAGTCCTTTCATACAAAGTAAAGTCGCGTCCACACTCACCAGCTGATTCCACACAAGTGTGAACACAGTCCACGGAGAGAAAAGCTTAATAAAGCTTAGCGCACACTCACGTCACACCTGGCTTTTGTCGCTAATGGACGCCAAGCCTAATCTGAGAGGGTAGAGAAAATGGGAAATCTTATAATGTTGAAATAAAAAGAGATTGTGGTCCGGTGTTAGAACGTTACCCTATTGATAGATATATGTGTGTGTGACATATTATACGTCTTCGTTTCTCATTATCTGGATACTCTACATGGTAGCAAATCGAGTGGTATGAGCACAGACCTGTATTTGAGTAGATAACGCAAGTGCATGTACTGCGCGTGTAAAAAGGGAGTGAAATTGTCTTCCTTTAGCGCAGTGTCATTAGGGACGTTCCGATACCACCAAAGTATCGATACCTACTCATTTCGATAATACTCAAATCTTTTTTCGATACTACTTAAATAAGTACTCCTAAAGTATCGATACTTACTTATATCGATAGTTTTTAAGTACGGAAACGTAAAACCGGGTTTTCACACGTCCGAATAATATTTCACAGATATTGTGAACATGACACTCCTGAAAATCCCTGAAATTATTACAATAACCCACATAAAACTGCCGACAAAGTGACGTAAAAAAAACATCCGTCCCATGACATTCTTAGAAGGTAATAAAAAGTTATGAACTTTTAATTCGAAACACGTTACATCGAATGGGTAAATATAGATCAAATCGTTAAGTCTATTATTTAAAGTTTCATATATTGTGTAACTACATAATTGACTGTTTTAATTTTAGTAGTAAGTTGTTTCTATCAATTTATGTGATATATTTTCGTAATTAGTTACTGCCGATACAACCCTTAAATTTCGTATGTAAGGAAATTTGTATGTAAAATACCATTATAATTATTTAAATCCAAGATCTAAAAGTTCCCTCGTATAGTTTTATGATTTCATTTATTACTTACACAATAACAAACAAGTCACTTTGATCTATCTACACTACACACTTAACAATAAATTTATTCATTACGGAACCCTAAAACAAGTGAAGAACAACCACAGACACCCCTTGGAAATTCTGTTTAAATTAGGCACCTTTTTAACGCCTATAATTCAGGCAAATTCCACCTTAAACCTGTCTTAATAAAGACTATTTTTATTTGTGAATGTTGTGGGTAGAAAGGCGTCTAGGCACGTGTCGAAGTATTAGCCCGTGCTACTGATTTTTTTATTTGAATGGTCACGATAATAACTACAGGGGAAGATCTTTGATGATGATTTTTCTATTGAAAATAGGTACTTAACTAGGTAGAATATACTATATAATATATCTACCTAGATATCTTAAAATTGTATCATTTATTATTTGGTTAGGTAGGTACCAATTTAGCATGTTGAGGTTGAGTAACTTGGGACCTTAGATTTCATTCAGGTCATCGTTACAATCTTATAAAATCACTGTTGGGAGGACATACAAAATAAAATGAAAAGTATCAGCACAATTTCATGTATTACAACACAAACAAAGCACCAACAGATAGGTGCAACAGGAAACATTTTGCTCGTCTAGAAATTTGCACAATCACGAGTCAGTATATCGGGCCGACTCATGACGAGGCTGTAGATAAAAACCCGCGATAAACCGGCTTACCACCCGCGGTTACTTGTCATGGCTTCGGATGTTAATTTGACGGTGTACGGTGGATTCCGTGACCATCTTAGTGCTTGTTTCAGAAAAAAGTTTAGGTTGGTTTTCAGTTTTAGGTTGGTATGTCTAGAAATTTCGGTAATCCTAAAATAACTGAGCTATTACTTTGCTATAATAACATACAGCAAACCCTACTTATCAGTTAACATTTACCTTCTAAGGATCAGTGCAAAATACATTAATAACAGCAAAAAAATTACCTCGTATTTGTATCAGACTACTTAGTGCAAATTTCCATTAAAAACACGATCGAAAAACTCTATTACAAAAACAAAGCTGATCCGAGAGACTAGTCTCCCGATTAATCGGACAACTGATCTTGATAAGGCTAAAAACTGCAACGCTTGTTGCAACGCGCAACTCAACGTACCTACACAATAATTAATTCAGAGTATTATTGTGCAATCTGTTGTCGATATTAAAACGCATTTAAACTCCCTGTAAGGAAATGAATGGAGTCGCTTGTTTTACACTGCACTATTATACGAAATGTTTATGAGCAGTTTTCATTTGTTTTAATAAGTTCTTTGGAATTGTATGGAACTTTGCTTGTGGTTGTGTTCAAGAAAACTTCGCGGTAAAATATTTTTCATTGAAATAACGTATGCTACATTGCATCGTTAGGTTTAAAGCTTCCTTACATGGTAAAAAAATCATAATCCTGATGATACTACAAAAAATCTAGATAATAGCATTTCATTGGCATGAAAGGACTGTAAAATTGTTCAGCATTTAAAAAAAACATTCTTCGACTCCCTACCACTCCTGTGCAGGGTCATGCATTAGCGATTCATTTTGATATGTCATCGCTCGTCGGTAATGCGCTTTGTGGCAACCCTGTCCGGCATTGTACGAGCCCTTTTTATATCGCATTATTTAAATTATCATCACTTTGGTATCTGTTGCTTGTTTGTTGCTAATATTGTGAGGGGGCATCAATTTGCTGATGCTTTTTAAAGTGCTTCGCTGTTTGTTTAAGTAGTAAGTTGCTGCTACATAATATATATTGTCAATATTTTGTCTGTTACAATATTGGTAGGTACTTATTCCGCGATTCTTGGCTTATTTTTCCGCATCATCTTTACACAAAATACATAGGTAACTTTATCAGTAATCAATTATTCATATTCTTTTAATATTACCTGAAGTTTTCACTGTCACTAGATATATTAAATAATTTTATGAAAAAGCACAGAGATTTCAACTATGAAATAGCTGTTATGACATACAAAGATAAATTTCCAGAAAACACATAAATTTTAACTACACTATCAGATTTACATTTGAAGCTGAGAAATTGGATCAAATTTATTTATCTTTATTAATAATGAAGGAATGAACTGATGAATATCTTTTGCTGAAAATGAAACGACCTAAATCCAAATGTAACATCATATGTATACAATGTTATAATTAAGACAACATTTGAAGTTAGTAGGAGCATTAGTTTACGAATATATCTGGAGAATGGCCTCTTGCGTCAATATGACGTGTGTTTCATTAAAATAATCACTTCAAATATAAATTCTGTGTATCACAATCTTCTGGGCTAGATATTATTCATTCTGGACAAGTCTACGTGCGATTTCAGGTTCCCGAAATATAATGTATTACATAGGTACCAACTTACCAATGTGATACATTAGATTTCTGGAAATTGTTAATGCATTATTGAAAATTTTAAACAACTGTACTTACAAGGTACAAGGGTGTAAGTTCATTATTGGTTAGTGACTGCTGTTGTATCTGTTAATGTATATGTACTTGTACTTGTATAAGTAAATGTACTTTGTTCTCGGGACTTGAATGTTATATTTGTTTTGTAAAATCTCCACCCTGCCTGCTTGGTTCTTTCTAATCCTCGTCTCTTGGACGTTGAAATGTGCTATTCAGTCTTGTAAAATAAGTTTTAGAGCATACTGGCTCGTTCTTTGCTCTTCACTTGAAGAAGTTTTCTTTCGCTGTAATATTTTTGATAGTTATTATGTAAGTATAAACAGCTCCAAAATATTTTAGTAGTGCGTATGCTGCAAAAACACTTATGATTTTCATATTTTTGATAATCTTATCAATTATCAAGATTATTTATAATCCAGCATTCGCAAACAAGAATGAGGTCAAGTATGTGTTAAATAACTCATCAGGAACCGTAATCCCTAATTTCATATTTAAAAAGTGTCATTTCAAACCCACCTGTGTTTAACCTAACAATAAATCTGGAGGGGAGCAGCTGCCATCTTGTATCAAGCACCGTTTTTATATCATCTCTCACATTAATAACGCCATCAAAACGCGGTGGAAGCGTCAAACAGATGTAAAATATTCGCGGCAATTGCTAGGACTTCTCTCCAGGCAGAGCTATTAAATAAAACTCTTTTTACATTAGATAAATAGCCGTGCGTCCCTCAAACATCTGTCCCCGACGATTACGGCTATACATTATGCACAGTTTGTTGTTTTTAATAAAAAAAAGTTTAATCCGTTCTCTTATGGGCGCAATTTGTCTCGGGAAACTTCCGTCGCGCCGCTATATCCAGACCTTTATGTTGTTTCGTGTTTCTCATCACACTTATAATACGTCAGGTTTGACTTATTTATGTTTGAGTTTTTAAATCAATTCATAGCCACGTGTTTATATCATTATTATTGACAACGTTAGTTTTGATTGTATAATAGTTATCCTTTTAGGAATTTGAAAATTAGGAAAACAGCAGCTTTCTGTCTTTTCCCGTTGCAATGCCGATATTATCTTATTCTAGCATGACGTAAACGTAATTATATTTTTTTCAAGGCAATACCTACGTAGCAAGAATAACTGATAATATTGATTGTTTTCCCTTACAGAAAAGCCAATAAATTTCCTTCCCAGGTAAACGGAAAACAATTTTACCCCAACGCATGTACTTAATTGCGTGTTTTATAATTAAATCGGAAATGTACAAGCATTCGGTTGTCATCACGTGAGGACGTCTTATTTCGTGGCCATTAACAATTCAATACGTGCTGAATGCAATGAAAATGCGTAATTGTAAGCTCATTTAAGTGCAGTCAGCAACTAATTGAAGAGCAATTTCGCATTTTGGGTACTTTTGTTGCTGAAATTTTAACTTTAACATATTTTAAATTCAAAGTTTTCGCTATTTTCTGTTATAATCTAACACTATGTATTTGTTTAATATAGTTGTTTAATATTTTTACTAGACACTTGTCGGCTATTATTTTTATTGTACGACTCTTCTGGACATGATTATAAAGTATTAGGTAGGTACTTATCACAGATTTTTCTCTTCATTAGATCAACCAAATTACCGCTATTCAAATACAGGTTCTTATGTGAACGTTTTTGTTCTTCATCATTTACTTGAAGTATCATTATCTCAAAAGCTTTTTTATAGTTCGGTTCTTCATTAATTTCTCTGATTGTTTGATGGCAGTCATTTGAGATTATTTCAAGTTTCTTAAAATGTAATTGCTGGTAATAAATTCTATATTAGTAGGTTTTATCAAGCTTCTATCTTCATATAAATTTTACGAATCAGTAGCTGTCAGTAACTGTATTTTTTCAATTTTTTTTATTTAAGAACTAATGTATCTATTACTGTAAAATGTATTGTTGATATTCTTCTTCTTCTTCTTCCTTGCCTTATCCTTATTTAGGGTCGGCTTTGATTGTTGATATTATTCCAACTTAAATGTTACTACGTTATAATATGAGGGTTTGTTAGTTTCAATACAAGAGCGTAATAATCCAGTCTCTGCAGTAGCAAATCTGCATATTTGTATTTCCATATTGATAACAGTGGCATAATTATTGTTCTCAAAGCGGTCTATATTGTATTAATGTAATTGTTCTTCTCCGAATCTATGTTTATTCAAATCTAATCTAGTAAGACTAGTTTTGTATATTATCGGATTTGCATGTTTGATTTCAATTTATTTCTACGTATAGTAAGAAAATGATCTAGAATTGAATGAATCGTAAATATGGTACTTGCAAAATTGATAAATACGTAACTTAAAAAAAATACATTTAAGTTGCAACAGTACCAGGTAAAAACTACGTATGCCATCTTCATTCACACAAATCTGTCCATTGCACTTCTTTAAACATTTGTACCAACACTACCAACAAACCCTTTCTATCCATAGCACCCTAATTTCCCTTTCTATCCATAGCACTTCTCCAAACTTTTGTTTCCCTGGTAGTTATTAACAAACCCTAACCCTATCTATCTTCTTCAAACTTTTGTTTCCCTTGTACCAACAAACCCTCACCATCATCTCTGTCCACAGAACATCGGCAACGTGACCGCCGAGCTCGAGCTGCAACGTCTGCAGCAGGAACAGCTGCGGCGGCAGGAGCTGGTGCGGCGCCAGCACGCGATGTATCCGGGCCCGCCGCTGTCGCTGCTGCCGCTGCTTGAGCAGATGCGTCCTCAGCAGCCGCAGAATGTAAGTTGTTATTATCTATATCGTTATCGTCTTCATCTACAGCTTTATTGTCTTCATCTAGAGCGTTATTATGATCATCTACATGAGTATCGATCATAAGCTTCAATTATCTAGTAATGATCTTCTTTAGCGTCTAGAAAGAGGTTCGCAGCACACTTTCCGCTATTGCTATCTTGGCATGGTCTGCCGTAGCAGCAACTGCAGAATGTAAGTGGACAACTTCTACTGGATTATCGTCATCTTTGGCTTTAGTTATCTATATAGTACTTAATTCGGAATAGGTTCGCTCTGCTGCCACTACTGGAGTAAATGCGTTGTTATCGTTTTCTTATTCATGAATTTCGCTATAAATACTTATTTAGCTTAGTATCCAGTGACATGTTTTTTCTAAGATATTTTGCAACGATAATTACACAAAGATGTTAACGATTTACCGAGAACGGTTAAACCTCATCCACTTTAGCGTCATGAATTTCAAAATTAGTTGTAACATCAACATTTACAAAGCCCCATTCGGTGTCATAACATTAAACGGCGGATGTTACAACAAGTTATGGTCCATGATGTACTGCAGCAGCGAAATGGAGGCATCACCGCTTTATGTAACAGAAATATACACCGGTTTAGGTAATTAGCTCGAAAACAACTTTCATTTTCTTGTTTAGAATACACATATTTGTGTTGAAAGATGGTTTCTTGTTAATTAAGCGTTCATCACCTCTGACAGTTTAGGTGTTGCTAATCTCCGTTTAGCTCTCACCATAAATTCTTAACTCCGCACCCGTGCGTATAATTTGTAAGCTGTTACCCGCTACAAACTTAACACGTCCGATAAATTTTATATTCGCAACTACAGCTCTCAACCAAGTTACAATTATCCACTATAAATTATTACTACCAACCTCCGCAATATCCAACCAACCGACAAACTTAACGGCTTTTTAATCTAACCTCCAGATTCTAACCTCTGAAATTTCTTCGTCAACAGTCTATGCAGAACCAGTCGTGGCCTGCGACGGCTCAGCTGGCGCAGCTCACAGCCAACGCCAGGACCTCACCTCCTCCAGACCCCGACGCGCCCCTGAACCTCAGCAAGCAGCGGTCGCCATCCCCGGCACCACAGATGATGATGCCGCGCTACCACCCGTACTCGCCAATGGACGATGGCGCCTACGGCCAAATGAAGGTCGACGATGACTACGGAGGTGGATGTAATTGTGAGTAGCTTTTTTCTTTTTTGCTGGGTCTTTGTGGCCAGTATCTATCGAGTTTCGGGAAAAGTAAATGATATTGAAACTATGATCACAGATCACTTATCAGTGATCAAATCAAAAGATAAGGGTGGCGTTGAAAACGTTCAAGACATCGTATTCAGGAAATGGCTACCTTTCCAATTAATATTCGTGTCAAAGACATTTCCAATGGCACCGGAGACAATATTGCCTGTAACAGAACTTAATAATCTGTAGTTAGGTACGTCCGTAGAACCACTTTACAACTATACAGTCTCCATTAGGTCTTGACTTAAACAAGACATAATTATGCATTGTAATTGCTTGTAAGAACCATTGTCATCGCGCTAGCAGTATTTCTATGGACTTCCAATATGCTAATTGTACCATAAACATTATTATTGTCTGTGAACATTACCAGTCATGTAGGTAGATTATTCCAAATAAGCCATCAGCTGTGTTTAATATTCATATATGACCGCTTCGCTGCCGCCTGGGAGATTTTTCTGTTTTCCACTTGGGAAGGAAATGTTGACAATAATGTCGATAATACCGATTGTTGGGGTTTTTCCGATTATTCATAATAATAGAAGACAAGTGATAATAATGAGTCAGTGGCAATGACGTGGACAAACGTCACTCTGACGTTAGATATCCCTAAAATACCCCGCGGCTGTCCAGTTTCATCATTTATTAGCTAACGCCACGTCGCCATGTTGATAAAAGCGCCAAGGTAATGTTATTGCTTGAATTATTGTTAATAGCACTTCCTTTGATGACAATTTACAGATGAGTTTTCCATTAAACTGTGCTAACTTCTAAATTTAATGAATTGAAGAATTGGTTTCTGACTTACGCGTTCACTTGACCTAGTTTTCTTATTAATGGGTTGTATCCAAATGTTAACAGATATTTTGATCACAAAAAAATAGCTAAGTATAAGTAAATTAAACTTAATATTAGCGCTAGCGACTAAAAACCATTCGGTTTTCTTAACCTGACAAATTGCACGGTCGATTTATCGCGGTTCATCTTTTCAGACAAATCTCGTGACAGACGGGACAAATTAAGGAGCAATAAAAAACTAAATAAAAAAAACCTTTTTGAATATAAATAAATGTAATCGTGTATACGCGCATCGTGTCGTTAGTTTGCATTTTGTAATAACAAGTCTTAAAAATAAACAAGCAAGTTTTCTAAAACGCATAAACGTTTCAGTACTAGACAAAACTACCTGTTACTTAAATACTTTTATGTTCGTGGGAAATTGTTGCTAACCTCGATATACCATTGCCTAATCTAAGAAGAAAGAATTAGGTAGTTAATTCACTTTATACCTACCTACTAAAGATCTAGTGGATGTCTGATGATAATAATACGTAATAATTTCTACCAAATTGATGAGTATCCAAATTGATAACCTACCTAAGCTAAATATGGGCCCACAGATAAATCAATCTAGGTAGACCGTTTTAGAAACTGATAATCCCTGTTTATGAATTCGTTGAACTCAAACTATAATAAAAAGTAGCTTAGCATAATTATTTGTGTCGCATAATCGATTCTCCATGCAGGTAGCGCGTTATTATCAAGCAATTAATAAGAATTACGGTATTATTTACAGCTGAAAGTTGCGTTATACTAGATCGAATCACATCTTACCGCCGGCAACCATGTAAATTGTAAACCTCTAAGACTCTCGTACTCTCGCACTCGTTACAAAGTTAATAAACGGGAGACATAATCCGTGGTTTCAACATCAGTGTAAGATATTGTATATGTGCCGTATCGCCGGGACATTCTGACATATCATGTTAAATTGGTCCGTTTATTAATATTATTGCAGTTACCAGTATGCCGTGTCCAATTCGTAGTTTGTAAGGATGTACGCATAGCTTAGTATTCAGGTACAACCTGCGACTTTTCATGTATGTATAGGTATGTAATGTAAATACTCACTTAGCACTGCAGTTAAGAAATTTTCAATTACTTACCTACTAACTTTTTAATTGTCAATAATATTACCTACCTAATTAGGTGCCTAACAGGTCCAGGTTTTCTCTCCCATACTTCTTGATGAATCTCATCGATAAAATGTATAGAAACCACCACAGCATTTACCTACTAATAAAGTTCTAGAGTTCCCCAATCTTATAATCTAAACGTGGTATGTTTTGTGATCGCATCTTTATGCTCAGAATCCAAATGTTACTTACATTTTATGTATGCCACGTCGTTTCCTAGATAACCCAAGATTAAGAAGTTTCGCCCGATGAAATTGAGAAATGTAGATTATTAATTACAAACCAAGCTCTTGATAATTATCTACACATCATTCGGTATATCTTTTGGACCAGTTTGAGGTTATTTTTACGAGTTAGCTTATTTGTTTAGAGGTTTTTATTGCGGCTCGGAGCGTCTCGATGACATTCCGGAGTTTACGTTTCATTGTCGGAACCGATTTACCACCTTTTTCTCTTTTTAATTTTGTTTTTTAATTCGTAATGTAGCAAGACAGGTGCGATGACTGCCTAAATTCCATAGTGTGAGATTCTTTACTAAAAAAATGTAGTTTCGAATAGTTGTTGCTTAGGTACTTTATTGTTATGTTTCCCAACTATTCGAAATGTCTTCGAAATCTCGCGCTGTTTAGTTTTTAGTTGTTTTTTTTCGTCGTTGCGCAAGTGTGTCCCGAATTGTCGACTGAAGGAATTATTGATTAAGGATGTGGGTGATTCTCCGAGAACATAACCGTTTAGATTCAAATAGCGAAACAATATGACAGAGGGAATAGTTGGCGGGGGCCCAAGGCGCTGCGAATACCTCCTGTCCGGGGCTTCCTCTGCAACAAGACGAGAGGCGCTCGACATTATAGATGGCGCTCGCGACGCGCGCTTCCGCTCACTACACCCCGCCGAGGTACTGGCGAACGCACAATGATTTCTGTCTAAGAAAATAGATTATTTACTTTGGTAAGGGTTAATCATCCCAGCCTTGGACTATCTCTTTTTAGGGTGACGGAAATTAAACTGCTTTTGCATTGACCACATTTAAGATTCCATTTCAAATCCTGTTTCAATTTCTATCTATGCTACACAATATAATATTTTATCAACCCTAATTAATCACATATAGAAATTCTTAGTTGTTTGATTTCATTATTATATTATTTTATATAACTTTATTTTATTGCTTTAGTATAATTTATATCTGATTATTGGTTAACATAATCAGTGATAATGACGAAAATGCTCAGTGCATTTTACAAGAAAATTTTCTTACAATAACTCTTCGCGTCTGTACATCACGTCCAGAAACTGGAGAAACAGAAAGTGTATCGCGCGCGAATCAGCCGAACCTAGGATGTTATAAATTATACTAAAGCGTGTCAAATTAATTCAAGGAATGTCCCTCGCACCAGTTTCCGTGGTGCACAGCTTATTAATCGTGGACACACTTGCTCGCGAATCCGTCAACGGGGAAATGTTAGCGGATGTGCCCGCTGACGTTTGACCTATATGCTCGGATACTCATTTGTGAATTTCTGAACGATCACGGTGCGTTCGTTTAGAAAGGTGCAAATTTTATTTGCGTAAAGTACCTACCTATGAGAGAGAAATACCTATGTGCTTAACTATTGAACTGAAATAGTACCTATTCTTTTGTTTTCATTTATTTTACTAAATTTTTTATGAATTCTGAAATATTTAAATGAGCCACATTAGTTATATTATTATTAATGCATCTTCTTATGTGAGTTGACACTGGCACTCTGCTTTTTACGTTGACCTGTCGGTAGCGCGCTTTGAAAAAAGAAAAGTTTAGCAATATCCGGTGAGCCAAGTTTGGAAAATTTATAACCATAGATTCGTTAAAATTATACTTTGATGTTTATTAACTTTTTACGACACAAAATATGATATAAATCGAAGAAATTGGATAGGTATTTAGGCACTATTGTTAAATTATACATTTATAATTATAAGTAGGTACTCATACTCAGGTATCCATTCAATGCAACATTACTTTAAAATCGCACGGAATAAATTATATAGGTAACCATTATTATTAAGTAATTAAATTAAAAACTAAAACCTTTAATTACAAAATCCGTAGGTATGCATCAACATGGACTTACGTGATGGTTTAAAATTTGGAAAGAAGACTTTTATGTATTTTTATTTAAAATCCTAAAAAGGCAAACCGACAAGGCCGTAGAGATTTAATTAATGAGTCGCTTATCCACACTGTTCTGCTGTCACTCTGATTTGTGTGTCTTTCCATAATCTCAAAGGCGGCGAAGAGAAACGTTAATATGTGATTTAAATAAATAACTTACATTCCGAACCGGTGGCCCTTAAATTGTAACAAATGGACCATCCGGTATTGGCCTTAACTGTTTTGGTTATTAGCGGTTATTTAGGTTGAAGTAGGTAGCCGCTTCAGAAACACTGTTTTAATTTGGATTTCTCACTTGTTATGATGTTAATTTTGTAGACATTAGGGCTGTTATGGAATAGGTTAGTAAAAAAAAGCACATATGTGCTTCGGTAGGAGATGGAATTTTTAGGGTAACTTAACTTTTAGGGTTAGGTACTTCGAAATAGAGTTCTACTTTTCACAATCTCCTATGTTTTTAGTCACAATGTTGCAAATTTTAAATTTGATCACGACTTAGTACTTAAATTATTCCATCTTTCCCAACTCTATCCTAATAACACTACTGTGAACAATAAACTGTTCAGGATTAAGTAAGAATCTCGTTATTTAATGTGTTAATCTCGATTTAATGATTGTTTTACGTCTAAGCTATTATTTATAGCAGGTTTGCGACTAGCAGCCGTAGTTAGTTGGCTCCAAAACGGATACGGTTTGACAGGATATTAAAATTTTATGGGCTAAGGGGAAAATTTCACGCTTCTACCAACTAGACTCAATTTGAATACCGTTATCAATTAGTATTAAATATTAATTGAGACGTTTTTTATTCTTATTTTGACAATGCATAGATAGAAACTGCCAACCTGTTTTATTAAGACAACAATACTGATGATTTATTTTATTTACAAATTTATTTTTTTAGCACAACCCTAAACTGGTAAACTTTACACTATTGTCTTCCCAAAGCAACAACCTATAATGAAAACAATGATTCAACAGTCTATTTTCAAATACTTTGCTCTTCCAAATACCTTCAGCATCACTAACGCAAAAACTCTCCTATTCCAGCGTCAGCATGGGGCCAGCAATCACCGAACGAAGAGGCAGAGAAAGCCAAGCTAGTCCGCCAACCGAAGCGAGACGAGGCGGGGAAGCCCCACATCAAGCGACCAATGAACGCCTTCATGGTCTGGGCTAAAGATGAGCGTAGGAAGATCCTGAAAGCATGTCCTGACATGCACAACTCGAATATCTCCAAGATACTCGGCGCGCGGTGGAAGGCCATGTCTAACGCTGAGAAGCAACCCTACTATGAGGAGCAGAGCAGGCTCTCGAAGCTACACATGGAAAAGCATCCGGATTATAGGTGAGTGGTATTTGTAAACTATGTTTTAGCTATTTACTCATTCATCCTTATCGACGTAGCTCTTATAATTTGAAAGCCAAAGTGGCCGTGGGCTAGCCATAACCTATCTATGTCAAAGAATCGATGACCGGTAGTGAGAATGACTTCCCGAATAGAGACCTGTGGGGCACCTTAGTGACCTAGGTAGACCTTAGGTAACCGGTAGTGGTAGGTTGAGGAAGGCCAAGAGCAGTCTTGAGTTGCTCTTTGGGAGAGGCCTACATGTCCAGCATAAGGGGAGCTAATCATCATGAGATCCAAAGGTCAGTGAGATTTGGAGCTTCTATAACTTTCCTTGCACGCCTGATACTGGTAATAACCGAAACTTAACCCACCCTTTCCCCAATTCCAGGTATCGGCCGCGACCAAAACGCACGTGCATAGTCGACGGCAAGAAGATGAGGATATCAGAGTACAAGAACCTGATGCGTACCCGCCGCCAAGAGATGCGGCAGCTGTGGTGCCGAGAGGGAGGCAGCGAGCTGGGCTTCCTGCCGTCTCTTTCTTCCCCGGGGCCGTCGAACACGTCTCCGCCGCCGAATGGGGGGAACTACATGAACTCATCCTTCTCGCCCCCGCTGTCTCCGCGGGACGAAGACTGAGGGGCAATGCGCGGCTGGCCTTACCCGCCCGCCGCGCCGCTGCCCCTGCCACCCTCTCACCATCCCTGGTAACCTAGTACTCTTGACCCTAGCTGACCGGAGCGCGAATATCTGACGAATTTTTTGCCCACTTTTCGTATCGTACTGAGATTTTTTATGTATAAGCTTCTCAATTGGCATGGTTCTGTCGATGTGAAATGTGTAGGTTTAGTGGAAACTGTACAGCGTTCAGACGTTTTTGTAGACCTCTACTTGTATTAGAACTATGATATCCTGGTAGATATTTTAATGTTATTTAGATTTCATGAATCTCTTTGTAGTGATTGTGTATAAAGTTTTTGAGGGCGTTTATGAATCGGGAATCGAATAGTCGCGAGTTTTATAGTTTAGCTTTGGTAGTAGCTTGGGATTGGCCGGTTTGGGCTGTTTTTTATTCTCTTATGCCAGTGTCGCAATCGATCTCTCGATTTAGGTTATCCTATTCTTTTATATGAGATTATATTCCACTAGTAAATTAAGGAAAATAAGTGTTACTCAACTAACTTTTCCATTTTGAAATTTGTCACAAATATTTAAGTACATATACGTACTTAACTAATCTATAAATTAGGCACAATAGTAAGCAAACATAATATGTGCCAATATGTATCTTAATAGTAGATAATTAGAGCAAATGTACATAATACAATACATGATTAACTTAAGCAATATTCAAACCGTACATTCAACCCCCTGCGTTGTGGAATGGCATTGTAAATAAGTACAATTTTAATTTGTAGATACCTATATTTTATTACTAGTTAGTCTTTTAGTACCCAGTGTTGACTGGGCTTAGTAAATTACTTTGAATTTGACTACTTTGAGGCCATGTCTTGGTTAAGGTATAGACTTAAGGAGATTATTTAATAGAAGCTTTAGTTGTAAGCTACTAAAATGTATCAAAACCAAAAATGTAAAGCGAAATGCTTGAAAATCTATGTGTTTTAAACACTAGCGAACTGTGGCAAGATCCAGTGAGATGACGATAAAGGCATAATAATTATTGTTATTAAAATACTTAATAATGGAATAAAATACTCATAGAATTATTAGGGATCGGTAGAAAATCGTAATAATACTTTAAGATGTAAATTGACTGGAAAATAAACATCATGCATAATACATATTACCTACCTACTGTTAAAAGATTAATACATCCCATTGACTATTAATTCATTTTGGATAAGCCATATACACATTATTATAGGCGATTAAGTATATTAAATAGCTAGTTGCTTAATAATTAATCCATACAGTCAATTCTGGACAAGTCAATTTAAATCTATCGTCTGTATGAAGTATAACATCACATTGTAGTAAATTATAAAATATCTTTTGGTGGTAGAATTTTTCCGCATAAAAACATGTGCGGGTACTTAATTTTTTATCACACAAATATCGCTTTACTCAAATTGTGCAATTTAAGGTAGTACTTTAGCCGTTAGTAAAATGTAGTTGGTATGGTACTTTATAAAAAGTTAAAATAATGTTAGTATTAGACAAAAATATGTTGTATAGTTCTCTAGTGTAGAATTTAAATTTAGATCGTGGTTGTAGGCCGAAGTCGTTGATTGCCATTACGAATTTTGTTATTTATTTTTCACTTATTGAATTTTTGTTGTTTCTTTTTTCAACTTTTTAAAAATATTGTATGCCAGTAATTTTGAAAGTAGTTCTAGATAATGTTTAAGGTGCATAATATTAGAGTGTACGTATGTGTATGTTTATTTGTAAAGGTAATGTGTATTTTCTTTATAAATGTGTAAGGATTTATTAGACAGTGTCGTTAAATTATTTATTTGTATGTTGAATTCCTGTAAATAGGCGATACTTTAATGTAATATTCAGTATTGCGTGGGTTTTTTTACGAACGAGCTCATTTACTTATGTTTGTTATTTATTTGTCGATGCATCAGATCTTTGATTTTGTGTAATCTCTTGCCATGTAGGTACTTTATCCATAATGTTGTTTCTGTACTTAAAAAAATCTCTCCTTGTTTTTTTTTTAAATTTATTATAAATGATTTTATCATTCGCCATTCATTAAAATATTTAAGAATGTAGGATTTAGGTAATAATGCCTAGTTTACACCAGGACACATTATTTAAAATTGTGCCAAAACCCAAAAGTATATTAAAAAGTAAACATTTCATGCTTTGTTTCATTTTAAATCCAATTATTAATTATTTATCATACTTAACAAGAAATGGTAATACAGTCAGCTTCATAAGTACCTAGCTGTACACTCTTGTACCTTTTCCAATTCACAAACTGACAAAACAAAAGTATTAATTCATTCAAACATTGACGGTTTATAAAGTACGAAGGGTAGTTTAACGGTTGAGGTGCAAATGTGTACATAGGCCGACCCTAGATCTCTTATCTTAGGCGCCCCTAGACGATCAATTTTATTGCGCAATATTGACAATTGTGCAATATAATTCATCGTCTAGGGTTAATATTGAAGATGGCGCAAATGTCATTAGACCTACAATAACATTGTGCAATATGATTGAACTTCGTTTTGAATCCAAATGACGTTTGCGCAATCTTTAATATTAACCCTAGATGATGAATTATATTGGACAATTTTCAATATTGCGCAATATATTTTAACGTCTAGGTCTAGTGCCTAGGGGCCGCCTTATATAGCTGACCGTACACTCCGCAAGACACACAAAAACGCCAAGCAATAATCTTAAAATGCTTGGGGGGATTACTACACTAACAAAAGAGCACTTTTTCTCTGTGCCAATTCCGTCACAAAATTAATGACTTACTGCAAATGATAGAGATTAACGTAAACGGGCAAACCCTTGATATCATCATCTGACCCATCACATCCCCACTGCTGGGGCACGGGTCTCCTTCCATTGAAGGAAGGGTTTTAGACCTAGTCCACCATGCCGGCCTAGTGCGGGTTGGTGGCCCCCAACACAAGCAAGCTTGTGCTGGGAGAGTTGTCGGGTAAGTGGGCAACCCGACTGTCAGATGTTTTCAAGCTGCCCAAAGGCCTCTGACTAGGCTTAACGACTGATGCCGAAGCAGCAACCGGGACCCACGGCTTAACGTGCAGTTCTTTTTAGAGTTTTCAGTTTTTTCCGCATCTTTTTAGACGTTAGGTACATAAAAAAACCTAACAATATGGAAGTCTGCTTGGTGAGATTATAAATATCTCGTATTTTACGTCACATACCTAATATTGTTTGTAGAAAAAGAGTGTTGAGGTAATTTTGAGTGCCGGAAATGCGCCCTGCCTGGCGTGATTATGTAAGTACCTACATTATTTACAATTAATATTTTAAAAAATAGGCACGTAATAGGTATACAATAAAATTCAGCGGTTATTCTGATCTGTTTGGGAAACGTATGTCCGAGAATTCACTGTGTACAGGCGAAAAAACTAATAATTTATTAGGGTAGAGTGAGAGTTTAACTTAAGTACAATGTACCTATACCATCGCGCTTACGGTGGCGGTGAAGGAAAGCATCGTGAGGAAACCTGCATAATTATCTAGATTTAGCACATCTAGATATTATGTGAACCCACCAACCCGCAGTGGACCAGCGTGGTGGGAAATGGTTCAAGCTTAGGAAGGCAGTTTAGACCTTGGGTATATGCACAACGGTTCCACTCGAGAGAGTCAGGTACATACACCCCCACAGAGAATAGAATAGAATAAGGTGGGGCAAATTCTCGGAAATACGTTTTCCAGATAAGATACGACAACGGAAAAGCAGAGCTTTAATAAAAAACATAAACTTCATTATTAATTCTTGAGATATATTTCCTGTAAGAAGAAAAGTGGGTAGGTACATAAAACAAAGTTAAGTACACAATAACATAATCAGATAACCTAAATTAGAATTTACAAACAAACAAAAGTTACAAGCAAATGCAACTTAAAACTTTATACATCGATTAAGGTACTCTACTCACGTTATTAAAGTAGGATTAAAGCTGTTTAATAAATTAAATGAATGCCTACTTTACATAAACAATGTATGATTTGAATCTTTGATGATGATTTTTTTTTAAATAATTATTATTAAGGCTTTAGAATTTTCCTAATGTAGGTATTCAATTTAATGTTAAATATAAAATAAAAAAAAACATTATATAAAATAATATACAAAAAAATATGGCATTCGTAATAAAAACAATCAGGTAAATCAATTCCATAACTCTAGTATTGAGCACCATGTATGTACAAAACAACAAATTAATAATTCACTTAATATCAGGACAAGACGGACATAATTTAATTTTATTCAAATCTAAACATGCGCCGTGGAATATGTGGCCGCACTTAAAAACCCACAGGCCGCCATCTTTAATTAAAACCTCATTTACCAATGGCAACCCACATAATGAACAATCGGTGTTGCCATTACTAAGACATAAATTTTCCAATATAGTTTGTAAAGACACGATTCTAAGCTCTAAATTATTGTTTTCAGATTTGTTCTGAGAGGATATGGAGTCAAATATACTGCCAAGTCCCCAGTGTTTGGATTTCGCTGCTACCAAAAGGGGTAAAGCCGTGTTTTTCAGCTGTCCATTGATTGTGCTTCGAAGCAGGTTGCAGATCTGAAAAAATAAGGTAAGAATTATAAAATCTGCTAGCTAAAGTGGCAGTGAGTCGGCCATATATACCTAAGAACCGATGACCGGTGGGGTAAAGTAGTTCTCGAGTGGCAAGACAAGGCAAGCTTAGCGTGGGACGCCCTCCAGCTCGCTGAACCGACGACCTTAGACAAGTGGCCGGTAGTGGCTGGATGAGAAAGGCCGAGGACAGTGATGTGGCGCTGCTTGGGAGAGGCCTATGTCCAGCAGTGGATGCCTATGGGCTGATGATTTAGAATTATGTTAATTTTATGAAAATTCACCCGCCGCCGTATTTAATTCCTTTAAATACGAGGAAGGATTTTTAGTATTTGTAAGTTATAGGAATTTTGAGTACTACAATTATTAATAATTTAAAATGGATGTGCATATAGAATGCTTACCTCTTGAGTGGCATCTTCGAATCCATATGAGCTGTAGATGGCATCTGTCAGCTGAGTGACGATAGTTCTGTCATATTTCTCATACAATGTCACCATGAAGCATGTATGGTAAAACTTCATACTTATATCTCCTATACCGATCAGATCAGCGTGTTTTTCCATGACTTTCATAGCATTTTTCCCACCTATAGACTTGATCATTAATGCTCCCAAATCATCCCAGCTGAGTGTGTTTCTTACAGATATGTGATTAAAACTTTTACTGCAATTCAAACACTTATTCGAATGCAATACAGCATACAATTGAATAGCTCTATCCCATGTTTCTAATGTGAAATCAGGCAGAAACGAATGGAGTAGTTTTTCGTCCAACATCTGGAGTAGTAACCTCAGTATGCTTATAAGATCTTCGTTCCTTCTTAAATATAATATTTTTCTCCACGAGTATGGCATTTTTTTGCATATATCGTAGCATTGCTGTTTCGTTTGTGTGGACCATTGTCTTTCAATGAATTCATCAATTATTTCAGAAAATACTGGTGCTTGGGTCGAACCTTCATATGGCAACGGAAACCCGCAATCACATCCAAGTTCTAACATATTCTGCGTTTTAGTATTAACTGATATGCAAGATTCGACGAAATATTTGTACAAAATTTCATCTGTGATTATTTGGTCCAGCAATTCTTCTCTTCTTGGGGATAGAGTTAGATAGCTTAAGAATATATTGTTAGGTGCAAACTTAGCTTCTTCAAACGCACCAATAGTAATGCAATATTCTTCAAAAAGTAATATAAGGCGATAGATCTCTTTTATATCACAGGCACAACTATCAATAATATCTAATAAATTCATTTGATTCGCTTCTTCGCCTAACAAACTTATTCTAAAATATTGATACAAAGATTTACATGCTCTATCTCTTTCTAATCTTGATTTATCTCTTTCTACAACATCAGCTTCTTCAATAGGTTTTTGACTAGATTCTTTATGAATTATATCATTATCAACTGGCACACTAGATTCATCACATTCATCTTCCCTCAGTTTAGTATCTTCTGTAGGTTTGTTTTCAACCGGTTCCGATTCAACCATTTTTGTCTGTACTACGGGTGTTGTAGTTTCTATATTTACAGGTCTATTTTCTCCCAGGTGCTTCCATTTTTCTTCTAGAAATTTCTTGCTAAAGTTCAGTTTATCCGTCATTGTTGTACTTAAGTCTTTCAGAGTTTGCAGCGCTTCTGGTTGTCCCATGGAATATTTGTTTTCAATACTGTTATTTGTACCATCTTCTTCGTCACTAAGGCAAGCCTGCGTGTGATACGTATTGTCTACCACATAGATACCAGATTTCATTTGCGTGGCATCTTTAACTTTCAGACTATCAAATTTTTCTATAATTAGTTTAATATCATCTAAGCGATCTTCATCCGTAATTTTGTCTCTTAGGCCAACTAAAATGTTTAGTTTAGTAGAGAGTGCGTCGTTCGCTAATAGATAATTGGAATATAGAGAACATAATACGGTACAGAGAGTGTATTTCTCGTCCAAATAGCATTTTACTAGATATTTTTCGATTTTCATAAATCGCAAACATACAAACGATCCGTTCTGAAGCCATAGGTAAAGTATGTCATGGTGCAACTTGCAGTCAACAATATCTTTGTACGAATTAAACCACATGGAGTTGTTCACGTCATGTAAATCAAGAAAATATACAGCGTCTTTTTTGTACGAAACTATGGCACTGTTATTGTTTACACAAAATATCTTTGGAAAATTGCAAGACTGTCCTTCAGTTTCTTTGGAAAATGCATCAATTGTTACACTCTCATTGTCATATGATTCTTTTGTTAGCACTTTCATTGGTTGTCTAGCCAGTACCTGTTTATATTGATGAGTTCTTTTGACAGTGCCATCTATACTAGCTTCCCACAGTCTGGAGGACGGTCTGGCACAAAATATGGCCATATTAGCTAGTTTTTCATTAACAGCAAACATCTCATTGCCATCCACTATGTTAAACTTTTTGACTTCGGTGGTAGTTTTATCTTTCCCATTTTCGTTTACTGTTCCATTAGGTGTTTTTACTTCAGTAGTGACAAAGCAGGCTCCATACTCACCATCCCTGAGTTTCTGGCCGATCTGTCTGTACTGCTCCCGTTCTGTGTCACAGATGTAGCATCGAGTCAGGGTGGATACAAGGAGCATGTTTTCTTTTATGTCAAGTTGGCAAATTCTCGAGTCAAGACTCATGATGGTTTGCGATGATGTCTGGAACATACTTTTGGTCTGAAAGCAGAGAAAAGGGAGATTTTAAATTTTATTTTACTATACATATACAATACTCAAATTATACAACTTGAGTAATGCCAGGAGCCTTATGAAAACACGCCATTTTATGGAGCAGCAGCCATAGCATATGACTCTAAAGCAAGTGCATATATATGTGTTATTTTTAAAGTAGTGCCTATAGATATTATTATTATGTGTCATAATTAAAAATCTATCTAAATTTATCACAATCCTAAGTAGATGTAATAAAATAGAAGGTATAAGTGCAATAAATGCGACAGTGACTTAGTTTGGCGTTCGTTCTCGCTAGAATGATCATACCTACTTGATATTGTTTTGGATAGAAGGTAATCTTGGAGTTATGAATAAAATGTATCATTAACATTTATTTTCAGAAATCCAGGACCCTCCTTTACATGTACTAATACTTCAAAGTCGAGTGAATAAACAAAACTAAACCAAAACATAATTATCTATCATAATGTTTATAAACAACAAGGTATTACCTACACAACATTTGGCATTAGATAACAAAATGATGGCTATCATATTACTCTGACTCAGTATCATACTAACACATTGAGTGATAAAAACTATTAATTTTAAATATGTGGGTAACAGAAAATTACCGTAATATGAGGTATTTTTCAAAAGTAAACATGCACAAAAAGTAAATTCTCAGCACTTACAATAAACGTAGGCAACTGCAGTACAGACACTTTCCCAACATCGTCACCAGAGAACAGCATGGAGTTTCCACTCCAAATGAGGTATGTCACCTCATTGCCGCTATGTTCCTTGGAAGACACGGACTTGTGGGCCCCACTCAGTGACTGCTCACATTCTGTCACTGTGACCATGCCTTTACCATTCGCAAAGCCGATGTGCTGCTCGTTGGGTGATATTGACAGGCGTGTAATGGCTCCATCCTGAAATCACATAATTTAAAACCTGATTAAAAACTGTTCAAAAATGATTCTACTTGTCTTTCATCAAATTAATGGTTATTTTATATATTTTATAGCTGTTCCAGCGAGCTTCGCTTCGCCTTGAAAAGAAAGCCTATGTTCTTTCTCAGGGTCTAGACCAAATTTCAATCAAATCCGTTCAGTACTTTTGGCGTGAAAGAGTAACAGACAGACAGATAGACAGACAGACACAGTTACTTTCGCATTTATAATATAAGTTAGGATGAGACATAATCATCATCATCAGCTTATTATTTCCTAACATAGACTTTCCCTAAGGATCACCCATAATGCATATTAGCTGTGTTACAACACTATGGCTTGTTTATTTAAAGTTTCCTATTTCCCAGCCTATGCATTTTAGTCCATGGATTTAAATTGGATATTCTATTCTATTCTATTCTCTGTGGGGGTGTAAGTACCTGCACCTGGCTCTCTCGAGTGGAACCTTTGTGCATATCCCCAAGGTCTAAACTGCCTTCCTAAGCTTGGACCATTTCCCACCACGCTGGTCCACTGCGGGTTGGTGGGTTCACATATCTAGATGTGCTAAATCTAGATATGCAGGTTTCCTCACGATGTTTTTCCTTCACCGTAAGAGCGATGGTATACATTGTACTTAAGTTAAAAGAACTCATTGGTACATGTCAGCGCCGGGATTTAAACCCGCATCTCTTGATTGAGAAGCGGGTGCTTACCCCACTGAGCTACCACCGCTCTGTCGTGTCTTAAATTGGATATCATTATACTGTATTATAAGTTCATCTTTAGGATTTTTTTTGATACTAAAGGGTGATTACGAGTTTAGAACTTGAGTAACAAGGAAATAGAAAGTGAAGTGTAACCAATCAGACCAACTGAACCAGCACCAGAGACCTTCAGAACGGAGCCTTTCAAACATCTGTTCGCAATTAAAATAACCATCTGTGGAATATTAATTAATCAGTAACCTACTTATAGCATTGCAACAGGAACTAAGTCATTATTAATTCATTATTTCAATAAAATAAGAATTTAAGTGTGCCCTGCTTACAAGCAATTGTTGGTTTTATGTGTAAGATGATGTAAACATTTTCAACGACAACATAGTTCCAAACATCATAACTATGTGGGTATCCACTTTATATACATAATAATGGTATGGTATACAGTATACACTGTCTGCTTGAACTACACAGTATATTCCAAAGTATGTATACAGTTGTATGTTTGTCTTACCTTACTGGGAATGAGCTGTACAAACTCACAAGGGTTTCTGTTGAAGATGTAGATGCCTCCGCTTGTTGCCCCAAAGGCTATCAATGTCTTGGAAACATCAAAGCATGTGTACTGAAAAAATATAAAAGTCTTTGTCAATACTTTGGTTCTTGTTAGCTTCTTATGGCGCCAGTGATAAACACACAAACAGGGTTTGTTGCAGTGGTGCATTATGAGCATGATATTTGAATAAAATACATGCTCTTATTTAAGATTGTTTCAAATGTGTTGAAGAAGGATTTCAGAGTTAACTCAACCCACCTTAAAAATTACAAACCCTGATTTTATTATTTAACTCAGTTAGTCTAAGGCCACAGTATGGAAAAGTTGAAATTTATTCACAAACTTAATAAATAATATAATTATATGTGGGGACATCTCACACATGGCCATCCAACCCTAATCTTGGCAGAGCCTGTAATATGGGTATTGGATAGCTGATATACACAGATATATGTAGGTATTATAGTATATATACCTACATTTATAAACACCCAAGACCTAAATTGGTGGGTGTCACCTGCAGTCACACACACACTTGGTAACCCATGTAAGCCCAGTAAAGATGAAAGGAAACACATTTAAATTATTATTGAATGAACAACCAATGTAAAGTATTTTTTTATGATGGAATCGAGCAGGTATTTGCATGGCATTCTCTATGTAAATCTAGAAAATGCCTAATGAGATCACAATGGAAATTCGAATTGGATAAGAGCCAAAAATACTGGATACAAACCTTGATACGTTGTGAGCTTTTCAATGGATACGTGATAGATTCGGTCAAATTGTGTAGTTCTTGAAGGAGATGCAGCGGTAGATCGTTATTAGACATGGTTTTTAACACAAGTTTGTAGGTGTAATTAAATTTTAGAATAAAAGGAAGAAAATTAAACAGGATTCACATTTCCTCAGCAAACCAACAATATCTGTCTATCTGATCTGACAGTGACATAGGGATGGCGAAATAATATCGATGTATCGATATATCGATATATTTTTATAAATATATCGATATTTTCCGTCGATATATTGAAAACCGATATATCGATACATCGATATAAATAATCAAGTATCGAAAAAATATCAAAATCGATATTTTTTCATTAACAATACCCTTTTGTTGGCGTCACAACGCAATGCGGCGATACTAGCTCGCAACCGTGTACCGAGCGAGAGTGTAAATACACGACATTGGCACAAAGTGACCGTTAAAAAATAGTGTTTTTTAATAATTCCATATTATTTGATTTCACAAAAATTTATTCCTATAAAGCTACCGATATATCGATATATCGATATTTTTTTTTCGATATATCGATTTCAGTAACGATATAAAAGAAAATATCGATATATCGAAATATCGATATTTTTTTGCACTTTCGACATCCCTACAGTGACATGACAGCCTGTCACCTTAGAACTGTCAGTGTGACAGATACAACAGATAGGGATGAGAATGAAATCAACGTAGGGAAATTACCGATTATAAAATTAAAATCGTTGATTTCCCGATTTCGATTACCTATATCCTTTTTTACCCGACTGCCGAAGGAGGAGGGTAATGTTTTTCGATTGTTGATGTATGTATGTTTGTCTGTTTCTTTGTTCCCTCCTGTAGTCTAAACGGCTTGATATATTTTGATGTATGAGGTATCGTTAGAAGCGTATTGATGGCGCGATGGTTATACGCTATGTACGTACGTTACATTAAAATGTACAAAGCGCCCTCTAGAGGACATAACTATATTTTTCCAATAATATTTTTCCAACTATGCCGTGTGGGGTATCAAATGAAAGGGCTTGATTTGCACATTACAAATAATAATATACATATTGTAGGTATTTAAATAACAACCTCAAAATTATTGAAATAAAAAATGTTCATGAATTAAAACCCGACTACTGACGTAAAATTTCATAAAATAAAAACAACTAAAAAGTTACAAACAAAAAACCCGACTGCACCATTGACATATATATTACTAGCGTAAGGACAGGGCCTCCCACTCAAAAAAATGGCACCCGCGCGTTGGCCCTAAAATTTTAGGGCCAACGCTCCTCAGTCGACAGTTGTCTGTGGCCGAGAGATGGTCTTGTGAATCTTGTGATAAATATTGTAGTTGTGTTGTGAAAGGCTGCAAAAACCATTATACGAAGGTCAAAAAGAAACATCGAATATTGTATCATCGGTAATTACCATTAAATTAAGTAATAAACACATTATAAAGTGATAATTATTTTACTACCAAAGTCTACAATGGCCGCACGTTGTAACCTTGTGCGGACGTCATTTTTTGTTGACTATCCTCCGAGAACATTTTCTTGCTGCACACACTTACGTTTTGGAGCGTGATTTTTAGTCCATTTGTACGGGACGCTCTACAGGTCTACAGCCCAAAACAGTTTTAATTTTAGTAGGTAGTTGGATTTGTCTTAAATTATTGATATGGCGCCTGCAAATAATAAAACAATGTCCGGGATGGTAAATTATTAACGCACGTACAAGGTTACGTCGTCAAGATAGTTGCTAGGCACTGACATAGTTCAAACAAATTATGACAGATAACAGTTATTATGTAGTCTGAGCCTATCTGAAACCTAGTTAAACATTGTGAGATATGGCGTTTCGACTTTCTCCGTGTTCGGCATCATAAGGGTCACAGTGACAGTTAAATAAAGTCCATTTTTCTCTCCACCTTTATTTGCAAGGTGCGGGTGCCTATATAAATAGAGTGAGTCGCCCGCGCGCCTCAGTTGGTTTTTGATTTTTGAAGTGAACACTTCGGCAAAATGGCTCAATGTAGCCACGGTTCTCGTCGGCTTCGCTCCGACGGGGAAAAATATAATATTGAATTTGCGGAGTCCTCGCTGCCGGGAGCTGTAGCGTGATGCGGACCAGGCGGCGCGGGGCCTGCCGGCTGCTGCGCACGCAGCCATTGCTGAGGATTTCGCAACGAAGGTTTGAGTTGATAAGCCGTGAGTAAAATGCTATTATTTACTGCTTTTAAAAGCTCAGCCACTGGTCATAATGCTCCGGCGCTTGGGGTTTTTATCCCACGCAGTAGGGTCCGATTCAATAGTCGTGGTGATGATTGATCACATATTCCGGTCCTACTAGTGGCGCTTGAGCTAGATACTTACATTAATGACCGCTTTAAGTAAAGCATATGCTAATTTTATACAGGAATAAATTATAAAAATATATTTTTCTACCCTCAATTTCTAATATTTTTAGAAAACAGTTGATAAAAACTTTGCTATTACAATAATGCACTTGATTATAGCTTATGTAAGGCTTTACAAACAGGAGCTTTCCAGGACCGTCATAGGATTTTTTACAGGAAGCACGTGGCTCCGAGTTTCAGTATGTTGGGACATTGTGGCATGTGCGGCGAGTAATGTGATCCGCCGGTACCTACCCGCTGAGGGTAGGCAGGCCGATTCGGTGAAATTGAAGTTTCGTGTAACCTGCACCCGGCCCTGTGCTCCTGCGCTGGCCGCCGTCTCGTGGCACCTGCATCGCAGCGTACACCCGGCCCTGCGCTCCTGCCCTGGGCACCGGTTCGTGCCACCTGCATCGCAGCATACACCCGGCCCTGTGCTCCTGCGCTGGCCGCCGTCTCGTGCCATCTTCATCGCAGCGTACACCCGGTCCTGGCCCTGGCCACCGGTTTGTGGTACCTGCATCGCTGAATAGACCCAGCCATGCACTCCTGCCCTGGCGGCTGTACACCCGGTCCTGGCCCTGGCCACCGTTTTGTGCCACCTGCATCGCAGCGTACACCCGGTCCTGGCCCTGGCCACCGGTTTGTGCTACCTGCATCGCTGCATAGACCCAGCCATGTACTCCTGCCCTGGCGGCTGTGTTGTCCCACCTGCATCGCTGCGCACACCTGGCACTCCTGTTCTGGTTGCCAGATCCAAACGCGCCCTGTCTGGGAAGAGATTTTATGCTCAGCGGAACCGCCTGCACTATTGCTAGCACGGTCATCATCATCATCAGCCATCATTATGAGTGACTTATTTAGAAGGTATGGAGTAACGTGCGCTATTCATCAGTGATTTTGGCATATGCAGACGAACGTTTACTGCCAAGGTTGGTCATGTTAGCCATACAAGGGCACACCAACGAAGCATGAGTAACCACCTGCAGTTGCCGTAGCCGCATCGGCATGGATGACGACAAATCGGGTAACGAGCACCGCTTCTAAAAGTGTTATAGCACTTCAATTTGAATCCTCCGCTGAGGTAGGGTATTCTATTAAAGCAGCTTTCTTCTGAACTCCTCAAAGTGACCTGTAGACTGCTCCTGGGGATAATTGTGCAATCATTTTTTTTTTATTTCGATGTCTCTGCTGAAGAAACTGTCTAATGCAGCTTTTGTTCTAAACTGCCTAAAGATCATTGGACTGCTCATGGGAATGGTGACGCACGGTAAGTACAGGAGCGTTACTCTATACTGATGAGAAACGAACGAACGAGAGCTGTCGTGCAATCGGCACGTTTAATACATACAAACAGATAGAGCGGCTCGCGCCGCAGTGCACTGAAAGTTCGTTTTTCGTCATATAAAGTGACCCCCCAGACACTATCTTAAGTGTCATGACACATCGGCAGATTCCAGCTTTGAGTCTTTTCTTTTCTCGGCTGTGAGCAAAGTGAATCCCACCGGCGAGTGTTCAACCTAAAAGCACTGAGCTAATTCCTGATTTCGTGAAAGTCGCTGTTGCTATACCATACCGCTTCACAAGTTACCGAATTTATTATGATCCTACTGTCGGGTGATCAAGATCGGAGTGTCATCGCGGTTTCTGAGTGGCACCATATTAGCTGTCTTCCTTATGTCCCAATGGATTGTGAGTGTGTATAATCCGAGCTCTTTGTTGAAAAATGCGTGAACCTCCTACGCAGCAGCTGTCTACTAGTTGTGTATCGAATAAATCGAGTAACGGTGCTCTTGCACGAGACGACTACCTTTTGGTAAAATTATAACTTCCACTATTCTGGGAACATGCATATACCTACTGTGTACTATGTATCACATCACGTGTAGCCGCAGCCCTACTCAATGTACGGGGCTAGATAATAAACAATGGCAGTCGTCATTAAATTTCTATGAATTTCGAAGGTCATCATTTGGAGCACAATCCAAAGGGTGAAAGTACCTATTCATGCCTAAACGGCTTCTCTAATGAAAATGTATTTTTAATTCGATTCTGGCGCAAACGATTCATAACTATTTTTCAACACTCTATCTGCTGAAACTACTTAGACTGACTGGTTAAGATGCAGACGTGCCGTTTTCACAATTCCATTCTGAGTAATCCTCAACTGTTTTATGGATCTTTCAGTTAGTTACGTAACTAGTCCTACCAAGTAAAAAATTACTTGTGTCATGCTCGTACTCGCATCTCATTTAGGAGCTCTCTGGCCTCTAGCTGAAGGCTAGAACTGGTATATATATATCTACTAAGCTAGTACAGAGTTATAACCGGGCAGCGGTGACGTGGTAGCTGCTTGATTTATTAGAGTTTGCGGAAAACTTTCTAAATAAGTAATAATTATTAGTCATAATATTAACTCTTCGCAGTTCTTTCAGAATGCAATACCAGATCGCTGAAGTAGGTAACCTTCCTTAGCTGGACAACAACAAGCCTTTTTGTTTTAAAGAATGTCACAGTTATTCGCCGTTCCACTGTCATATCGATGTCCAAGGACTTTTTCGTGGGTATAGCTAACTACCTAAGTTTACCTATAGATAGCCGCAAGCTATCTGCTGTTGGCGAACTGTCAGTTCTGATTGATAAGTCAGGCTCGAGGTGGCTAGTCCAACTGTCCATGTTCCCGCTACCATGATTGTTGCTTCCACAGATTAGAGAGTCTATGTTGGCTGTCGTTGCATCAGGTCTGATCAGGTACAACTAACATCTTTACGTACCATCTTTATTTAATCGAGCTATTTTATTTTGTTTTATCCAGGTTGACTTAATGGTTTCAAAATCGAACCTACAACAATGTAAGTAGGTACCTACCTACGTACCTTTGAAGTTGCAACAAGGCGAAGCCTTAAGGTTTTGGCCGAGACCTGCCCTTAGTGTTGACGAACATACCTAAAGGTGACCTTGTTAATGTTTTTCATATGAAGTACTGAACATTTTACTTATCCTGGTGGCATGACTGATCATTTACTTACCCAGTTAAGACATGTTAGCCGGGTTTCATTTATCAACTATTATAATTGTTATTGTTGTGTTAATCAATCTTTATTAATTGATGTCATCTACCAAGGAATGCTGCCAGAGCTCATAATATTCACACATGATGATACAGAATGATAGTAGCCCACAAAATCGATGCAAAGGCTTATAAAATAACTTTCCTTCCTAGTAGGACTGCACAGGAACTCGTTAACCGCCGAGTTAGTTAGAATACAAAATTAGACTGTGTGTTACTTGTCAATCTAGAATATGAATATAGTGACCTGCATCATGTTTTGAAAAACTGAATACTTAGTTATCCGCCAGTGTCATAGCCTTCATCTAATCTTTTCCAGTAGCTGATGAGGCTGAGATATTTAGTAAAATTATCTTCCCTTCAAGCACCACTCCTCGTTCCAAGGACTAGATGCCGCGCCAGGTGTTGCAGGCCGTGTCCTCGTACAGGGATGACTGAGCAGGTACACGAGGCTCCAGGGTCGGCTGCTGCATTTCTGGGGTCAGTCCAGAATTACATACCCTAGTCAGCATGTGCTGACCTGAGCCCCAGCGGCCTGGATCGATATTCTACATTTTACAGCTTTTAAATATTGTTGCAAAGTATTTCACTGGTTCCATCCATTCGGCTGTAGTGCAGTGTATGTTAAAAATATTGCCTTGACAATAACAAGATTTTGATCAATAATTACTTATAAGTATTGCTTTCGAAGAGGCACTGTGTGTATCCATATGTATAAATACCTACCTATATGTATAGGTACATACCTTCCATAACTTTCTGACAAGTCAGGAATAATAAGGAAGTACTTAAGTCTTATGTATACTTATACCTTTCTTTTTAGTATATCTATAACCTAGAAATCTATGCATTATAAATTTATAGATTCAAATATTTATCTACTGATATACTCATCAGTAGCTTATGGGTCACAGTTGGTTTTCTCTCCACCATGCGATAATAAACACATCTCACAATGTTTAACTAGGTTTCAGATAGGCTCAGACTACATAATAGACGCATTTTTCCTGAAATAAAAATGACATATTATGTATCTAGCCTATCTGAAACCTAGTCATTTCTGCATGGTGATATTACAACTGAGGCGCGCGGGCGACTCACTCTATTTATATAGGCACCCGCACCTTGCAAATAAAGGTGGAGAGAAAAATGGACTTTATTTAACTGTCACTGTGACCCTTATGATGCCGAACACGGAGAAAGTCGAAACGCCATATCTCACAATGTTTAACTAGGTTTCAGATAGGCTAGATACATAATATGTCATTTTTATTTCAGGAAAAATGCGTCTATTTTGCTTTTATGAAGAAGGTTTGAGTTAAATGTTCTGAAGGGCCTATCCTTCCTTTTGAAATCATTGGACTGCACAAAAAGATGAAAACAAGTCCCAATGTTAATGGAAAGTATCGCAGGCGGGGACCAACTTGACCGCCACGCAAGGCCGTTTTCTAAGTAGTTAACATTCAGCTAAATGGTGCCTCTGCTGGTCCCCGCCTACGATACTTTCCATTAACATTGGGACTTGTTTTTAACTTTTTAGCGTGCAGTCGGGTTTTTAGTTTTTTAAAACAATGGATAGTTTCTTGTGTGTTTGCTTTCCATTAAACATTTGGACTCAGGTTATAGGTATTGCCGTTTTTAAAACATTAAAGAACTGTGACAGAAACAAGAACAATATCTAATCGGTATGAAGATGTTGGCTTACCATACCATACCAGGTTTTATACCGCGACAACGACTCTAGATCTTTTGGGAGAAGTACTTGTTCCTTGCTCTAGATTCTTTCACAGCCGCCATGACAAAGGATCATAATATTAATACAGGGCAAATTGCAGCAACGAAGGTCAACGATACTCGTTTGTTGGCGTATGTTTGGCCGGTCTGTACGTAGCTTAACGAGAAGTTTAGTGTAGAGTATTTTTGCATTTAAGAAAAATAATAAATTAAAAGAGAATGGCCAAATCTGTTCTAAATGAGGGAAAAATATCGAAACCACTTTTAACAAAAATACTTAATTATTAACTAGCTTGAGAGAAATATCTAGTAAAGTACAAAGACTTGACCTTTCATCACCTATAAATACCTATCTTCTTTCTCCCATGCCTCATAAAAATAAAGTTTACACCAGGATATACTGTAGTCATGGGCTACACATCAGTATAAAAATATGTTTCATCAATGGCTGCTCTGGCGGGTCATGGGGCCATAGAGAAATGGCAATTCTCCTTTATAATAAAGTACCTACACAATATATAATTGGTATACTTTGATAACAAAGTGTAGTATGTATTAGATATAGTTATGTACTAACCTAGGAGTAAATTCATAATCCTAATACATTCACTAGTTTTTAGGTAAAATTACAATAAAAACAAATTATTCAGTAACAAAATTAAATTTATTTCATATGATTCTATTTATTGAATTTACTTTATAAATTATTATATGTATAGTCTTATCCAAAGCTTAGCTTTGTAATAATCACATTAACTTCTTGTAAAAAAAAATAGGTAGGTACTTAAATACATTTAAAATGTCTAAAACAAACTTACATAATTAAGAGTATTCTTTAGCATTATACACACACACACGCACTCACGCCTTGTACTAATGTACTCCCTTGCGGGGTAGGCAGAGGTGCATTGCTGCACCCACTTTTCGCCAGAGTGTTATGTTAGTCCCAATGTAATAGGGGGCGGGCCTATTGCCATTTTACGGGCACATCCAAGACCTGAGAACAAATATCTGTGTTTAAACAAATATCTGCCCCAGCCGGGAATCGAACCCGGGACCATCGGCTCAGTAGTCAGGGTCACTAACCACTACGCCATTCGGTCGCCAAGTATTCTTTAGCATTATGTGCACAAAAATAAACAAAACATTGTACTGTAATGGACGGATCACTTTTCTGTTAACCTACACCACTTCTGAAGGATCCCAAGCATACTTGATGTTGTTCCTACCAAGACCATTTAGGGCTTCAAGATCACTCTTTGGAATGACAAACTCCAATTCAATATTCTGTTTTATATGCTCTGGATTTGTTGATTTAGGTATTACAGCCACACCTTGCTGTATAGCCCAGGCTAGTAGGAGCTGTGGCCTTGTCACATTCAGTTTCTTTGCTATGTTAACAACTACAGGATCTTCTAATAATGATGCATTTTGAGCTGATGTACCTCCCAAAGAACAATATGCCTGTAGTAGGATATCATTGTCGTTACAATACTTCAGAAGCTCTGGCTGGAAGTAGTATGGATGCCATTCCACCTGGTTTACAGCTGGCATGAGCCCGTGACTGTTAGCAGCCAGTTCTTTCAAATGTCTGACAGTGTAGTTTGAGACTCCTATAGCTTTCACTTTCCCACTGTCGTAGATCTCTACTAGTTTGGCCCAAGTGTTTCCTCTCAATTCTTTGTTCCTTGGATCTGTTGTTGGGATTCTTGCAGTGCCGGGAAAGTGGATTAAGTACAGGTCTATGTATTCCAAGCCAAGATTGTCCAGTGATTTTAGGAAAGCTTTTTCTGTTATTTCATTGCCACCATGATCTGAGGGTGCTGTGAAATGAGTTTTTTTAATGAATTAAACAAATACACTAATGAAATACAGTAGAATATGTAATGTGTAAATTGTTAACTTACCCATTTTGGTTGTAATGAAAATGTCTTCTCTTTCAAGTCCATATTTTGGTAACAGTTGATTGAATGCCTTCTTGAGATACTGCTCATTTCCATACACTGCTGCTGTGTCTGTAATGAAATAAAACAAGCAATTAGAAAAAGTTGAATTATTTTGTAAATACAATGTATAATTTTTCTAAGCAATACTTACCAAACATCCTGTAGCCAGTCCTCAAAGCATCATCAACAGCCTGCATTAGGACACTTTCGTTACGAATACGATATGTGCCCACTGAAACCATTAGTATAAGAACCATTAGCATAGGTAGGTACAACAATACAACTCTGTGTTAATAAATAAGCCTACTGTTAAGTATTTCATAGTAATTTAGTAAAATAACCAAGGAACTTAGCACAGTTATGACCAAGGTTGGTATTGCTAGATATGGGCTAGCTAGGTATTAGCTGAAACTTACTTCCAACAGCTGGCATTTCCAATCCATTATTTAAAACAAACTTTTTGCAAGTTTTTTGAGATGACGACATTTTTAACGTTATTTTAACTTAACGGCAATGCAGAAAACTATAGGCAATGCACAGCAGAGTGTGGAACTGGAAGATTATAGGTATCCTTATTATGTGTATGAGTGATTTATTAATTTTGGAAATCCCATTCACATTTCACAACAAAAAAAAAACAAACATAACTAAAACTCTGACATTGATTGAATACGTCACTGTCAATGTCACTTATCACATACAATAACACCACAGAGCAAAGCGGTTTTCTATTCGCCACAGAGTAGCTATCGTCAACTTTATCGTCAAAATAAGGAGTCCGTGTTTCTGTCATCACTCTCGACGCTCGTCTATTTTGTCTTTGCCTGGGATTTTTTTGTAAAATAGGAAATTCTATACAAATAGGTAAAGTACAGTATAACAACACACTGTAGTCAGTACCTATGTAAGTACCTACCTAACCTTTGGGTCAAATAATATCAGTCGATGCTTAAGTATGTTACTTTGTAAATATCTTGGCACGTTACCCACGCGTTTTATTAAGGGAAAGTAATATTGGTTTAGTACTCGATGCTTTTGCTGTAGGAATATAAAGCACGTATGTCTGTAGCGTACCTACCTTGTTGGAACATTATAATACTTAGGTACAGATATAGTAAGGAAGCCAACAGCAGGGGGTTACTCACTGGCTCACTCTTAATAAGGGTAGGTACCTGCTCCTTGGAAAAGAGGGTTACTACACCCAGACAAAGTACGATACGATAATCTGGCGATATTTGAGAAGCGACTCTTTACTCGTAGGTATGTATAACAGTAGGTACCTTAGCAAGTTAGCATAAGTAATCTACCTCTACTCTATGTACTACATACCTCCTATCTAATACCGCAATATGGTGGAATCTGGAATATGAATACCCTTAAATATACATTGTAGAGATATGAAAGACCTCATTATGCGTTAACTTGCACATAATACTCACATTTATTAGATTTCGCTGTAAAGCTATCTAGGAAAGACCATTCATATCAAATGGCTCACATTGACCCTTCGAGAGTGTAGAACAGTTGTCGAAATGGGTTTTAAATTATATCTGTGTATTCTTTTATTAAGTTTTTCTCGTATTTCTTACCAGAAAAGTCTGACTTTCGTAATTGATACCACAGAGTCTATGAAAGCGGAGTTAGAAGTGATCAACCATCATGTTAGTTCAGTGATTAACGGTGTACAAAATTCTAATGTGTCTAACATTCAGAATTATATTGTAGTGCCTTTCAATTACCCAGGTAAGTGTTTGATATACTTACTTTCTTATAAGTAATAAGACCAGGAACAGGGAAAGGAAATGAAACGTTTACCCTAGAAGATCAATGACCCAATGCATGTCGCTGGTATGACGGACCCATAAACTAACACCACTTCATCGTGCAGATTTTATGCGTCATGTCGATTCTTTATAAATTAGTAATTGTGTAAGTAATTGTCAATTACACAGGAAAGCGACTTTAGTCACTATCCACGATAAGTACCTAGGTATATCACCTTTCTTCATCATCACTAGCAAGACGTACCTAATAGAATTCAGACCTTCAGACTTTGAGAAATTAAGGCCGGATCAGACGGTTAATTTACCGTTCATTTCTGTCTTTCATTCGGCATAATATTAAAATATTAAAATCTCCGAACTCCCACCGCTACCAATATAAATAGGTACTTACTTATTCATCGTCATCAGCCTATAGCAGTCCACCGCTGGACTGATTTAGGCTTCTTTTCCGCATCCAATCATAACCAGCCACCTGTCACAAGTTGTCAGCCCATCTAGGCGGAGGGAGTCCTAGACTATGTTTGCATAGTCGGTTCTCGGTTCTTCGACAGTTTGATGTGACCAGCCCACTGCTACTTAAGCTTACTTACTTACTTAAGTAAATGCTTACTTATTACAGACGTCCAATCACCGATATCCAGCTCCAACCCTGGTGACTTCCAGACCACCCTCTCAGGTCTCCGGGCCAGTGGGGGCCGAGACTGTCCTGAGAACTCACTGTCTGGACTGCAAAAGGCGTTGGAAGTCAGCGATGCGGAGTCCAAGATATTCATGTTCAGTGACGCCTACGCCAATGATCATAGCAAGCTGTTTGAGATCAGAAGATTGTGTGAAACCACTAAGAGCCAGGTTCGATTGGTTTCCTGCTTATTCTACCTTAGAGCCTTATCACACTAGCGAATTGCAAGCGCGCACGTAAAGTATTCGTTGCGCGACCGCTCCACATTGAAAACGCTCGCAATTCGCTACTGTGATAAGACTCTAAAGCTAGCTATCACATTCATAATATTCTCATTCTGAAAGTGTCGGTGACAAATACCTTCTAGATCTGGGGTTTGTCACAGTCGTGAATAAATTAACAAATGTTATTAGCGACCGCCAGTGACCGCTCATCAAGGTTTTGTAACTAGATATATATGAAACGTAATAGTGATTTATATTTCCAGGTGTCCATATTCCTCAGCGGCAGCTGCGTCCAGGTGGGCTCCAGGTCCGCAGGCAGTGTCCAGGTCTACTACGACGTGGCCAGCGCGTGTTCGGGAGTCGTATTCCACATTGGCCCGGCTTATTTGAGACATGTAAGTAGCCAGTAAGCTCGGAAATAGAAAGTTTAGGTAGTACCTACATCATGGTGCGGTGTCGCAGATTATACCATTTTATGACAGAATCCCATATAACTATCGTATCTCATTCCATTTTATCTAAGAATACCACAACACACTGCCGATGAGACTATTCGCGGGATTTTAATAATTAGATTTATGCTACGCGACGCAACGCAATGCAATGAAGTAGCTGGAGCGTTAGAGTGATAATAACCTACATAAGCATAATCGTTCTATTTGAGTGTGCCACTTGCATGAACTATTTAACTTCCTTCAATTAGTTTTAATTAAGGTCTTATATTTTTCAGGCTTTTAAATTCATGAAGGAGATAGTAACGGAAGAATGGACAGACATATCTACAGAAGGTCCTTTCATGGATGAAAAAAATATTCCAGTACGTGATTATATCAATACTTACCTAACAGTAGATGATATTATTATTATCTAACAACTTCAGCGAATCGGGGATAACCATCCTCTCTGCCATTAATCGTCAGTGGTGGCTGTTCAAGTGAACATAAGACTCTCTCAAGGAGCGTCCCAAAGACTTTGCTATCAGCCGTCCTCAGGCAGTCGTTACTCGTTAAGTACCCATCCGATGTTGTCGGTCCAGCTGGCTACACGTTATCTCCAGTATTGATATTGAATAACTGAAATCATAATTGTTGGAGAATATGAAAATTTAAGATATTTATGGAGTCTTATGCCGATTTACAGCTTTCAGCATCGTACGCAACGCAACGGACGCATAGCATTTAGCAGACGGCGTTGGCATGCCGATGAAGTGCATGGACGCACTGTCAACGTTGTTTCTCCCTACATTTATGAAAATCCGATACGTACGGTACCGATAGGTGGGTATTTAACTAAAATCATACCTCTTTACAGTTGTCAGTTACTCCACAAACTCGAAACTTGATGTTGGCAGTAACAGGGGATTTCCCTTCGCTAGAAGTTCTGGACGAAGATGGCAACCCACCCCTTTTTAAATGGGTCACTGACACACGATATGCAATGGTAAGCCAGTTTTTTAAATACTAAACAGTGAAATTAGGTGTATACGTATATACGTCCTGAAAATGACGCTAGCTCTTCGCGTTAGAGAAGTACTTTAGAAGTTCCTTGCCCTAGCTTTACAAAAAACGAAATACAGTCGAAGCTAGCATAGTTCTAATTCAAAACTTACTTAAGTTTTTCGTATGCTAGAGTCACCCCCTGTGTTATTTTTAGGGAGAAGAATGAGGCGGCACAAAGCTTTTCTTTCTTTTTTCTTTCGAATGTTCTTGTGTGGTTAAGTTGTGTTTTCAAATAAATAAACTCTTATCTATCATTCACTCATATCTAGGGTTTCTGCTCGAGAATTCTCGAGCTCGAGAAGATTTGAGAAATTCGGCTTGGTTCGAGACGAGAAAAAAATCTGAAGACTCGAGAATTTCTCGAGCCTTGAGATAAAAATTAAGAATATTGAATGCGAATTTTCCTGCGCCGCTTTTAACAACACACACGTGTATTATGATTTATTATGTTTCATCTCCATTTAAGCTAGTGCTGTACTGATAATACCAATCAATGATTAAAAGATAACGTAGTAATAGTTACGAACTGTTTCTTAGTTCAGGTGGACCAAAAGAAGTCATCCGATATTGTTTGGCTCTCATTTTTTTTTCTAAATGAAAATCTTCGATTCTGTTTTTTGATTATGATTATTTGAACTTTAAACAATTTTATTGGTAAAGACTAGAAGGTGATATCGGCCAAATGGGCGCCGTTACAATTGACTGCCATACGGGCTCGTTTTATGGCATTTCTCATCACTTCAGTGAAAACTTCGGGCGAGAGATTCTCACACTCGTGTCGAATGTTGTCCTTAAGGGCTTCCAGAGACACGAGCTTATTCACATAAACACGGGACTTCAAAAAACCCCAGAAAAACTGTCTGAAACGGTTAAATTGGGTGATATTGCAGGGAAAAATTACAGATAAAACGAAAAAAAAGGCGACCCGAAAACTGAATAAACACAATTATTTCGCGTTCTTCGTACATCACTCCACGGCTTCTAAACTTGTATTCTACATTTGTCTAGTCCACCAATATCAAAACTGATTTGAAATTAGCGGTCATTTGCACAAATGAGAGCAACTTCCAATAGGGTGATTACTTATGGCCCACCTTATACTAGTAACAAGTAGCTAGCTAGACAGCTAAAATTATGAGTATTAGTAGAGAGTATTCTTTATTATTAAGTCGAGAAGTAGAAAAAATGAGATTTTGTGTTTTTTTATTTAAATTAAGGCTTTTTATAAAGGCCTTCTTAGAAAGGCTCGAGACTCGAGAAGATTCGAGAATTTGGGCTCGAGAATTCTCGAAGCTCGAGAACGAAAACAGGTCGAGAAATCAGAAACCCTACTCATATCTTATCTACATTACAGGTTGTCCGTTTTATGAATTTGAAGCAGGGCACCTACAATTTAAAGGTGTCCAGTAGAAATTCAACAAGACTAACAATTTTCAGTAAGAAAGTCTTTCCATTTGAGTACGGATTTTCTACCAGGGTCCCAAGAAATTTGAGGGAGACTAGCAAAAGGCCTATGCCAGGTAAGAGAAATTAGAGTTGAGAACCCAACAAAAAACTATAAATTTTATAACACACCTAATCTGCACGGGGAGTGCAAGTTTTTACACCGTTAGAGAGTAAACGTGATTTCTTGGCGTTTCACTGCTAAAAAACCTACACTAATCGTAGTCTATCTTGAATGCCAATACGTTATGTATTATTAATTGTTTCAGGTTGGACAAATCATTTTATTATTACGGTAACCGGCAACGATAATATAAGATTGGACGCTGTTAACTTTTTAAATAGCGATGGAAGTAATCTAAAACTGAATGTCACTGAGGCAAAAGAAAATTCTGTAATGTACAGAGGAAGTTTGTTTGTAAATCCAAGATACAAGTTTCAAATGGAAGTAAGTAATTAGGTATACAGGGTGAATCTTTCATAGGTGCACATTCGGAAGTATGTCATAGAGCTTTTCATTCTGAACAACTTTTGTTATGATGACCTTGGGATATTCCTGAAAAAAAAAACTACTCCCATACAGTGTCACGTAAACAACAAATTTTTGTATGGGGAAGCATCTTCTTTTTATATAACAAAAGTTGTTCAGAATGAAGAGCTCTGTGACGTACTTCCGGATATGCACTTATGAGAGAATCACCCTGTATATTCAAAAGCCCAGATGCCTAAGTGCCTTTCCTATTGATGTGAAAGAAATCCGTTTCCACCAGTGCTATACTTTCTGGACGCAATATAGAGGTACATATTATGATTGGTGGATATCAAACGCAAAGCAACGTAGATTAGCACATCTCTGGTGGTAAAGCATTCTTAAACAAAGAACTAGACTAGGTGGAGTCTAATATATGCCAATACTTTAAATTTTCAGATATCGGGAACCAACATTGACAATTCTGAAAGCTTTTCCGTTGTATCAAGTTTAATTGAACCACAGAAAAACGGTCAGTATCTAAAGTTTAAACTATATAAGTATCCAATACCCATACTAAAGTTGGTTGTTATTGTTAATCCCAAGACACAAAAGTTTAGAAGCTAGTAAGCATGGAAGATCCAGCATGTGAAATACACCTGATTGTAGTAGTTTACTGTAACAAAAAACATATTTGAAACACTTTCAATGTCACACCTTACCTGCTAAACCTAGGTACTTGTTAACAGTATTAATATTTAATTTACTTTTGATAGGTCCAAGTGAGCCAAAATGGATTCCGCCGTCAGTAGAAATGATTGACTCGGACACTGTAGTAGAGTTTGGGTCAGACCTGGTGGTGGCCTGCCGGGTCACCGCGTACCCCAGACCGGTCATCTTCTGGCCCGACACTACTGCAAGATATGATTTTGAGGTAAGCATAGCACCTAAGGCATCATATAAAGGAGACAGTAAGGTGTTGGTTGGCATTTTGTAAGTTAAACTCTTTCATTACTTGCGAGTTTATTACTTTCCGCAAAACATAAGCTTAGTAATGACAGTGTCTACAGAAAAGCATCGAATTCAGTAAGTAGATAATAATATTATCTACTTACTAAATTAATATATTATATTATATCAAATCGTAATTTTATTTTTCAGAATATGTTACTAGAAATGCCTTCAGTCTATATGAGTTACATGACTCTGAATAATATTACTGCCAACATAACGCATTATTGCGAAGCTCAAAATACACTCGGAAAAGATGCCAAAAGCATTAAAATTTCCGTACACAGGAACCCTGTATTTGACATTATACAAAAGCCAGAAGGTAATTCCATTTATAAACCAACTACTTACTTACCGTTTTGTACTAAATGATAATTTAGAAATACTGTAGTAAAAAAATAATCTTTACTAAATAGTTTTAGATTTAAAAAGTCATAATTTTTTTACAGACAAACAAATCAAATTCGGCGAAGGAAACAAGTTGATATGCGAGGTCTTGGCATTCCCAGAAGCTACAATCAAATGGTATCACAATGACACTTTAATAGAGGAAGTAGCCGAAAACGTTGGGGAGCATGTGATTTCAGTTATTGAAATTAATAATATGAGTTTAGACAAAGTTGGTGTTTACACTTGCGATGTGACGAACACTGTTGAAAGCTATAGATTTTCAGCTGATGTTACGATTACTGGAATAGGTATGAAATTATTCTATTTAACGTCCCGTTTTTCAAATACCTACTTATTGGAGTTTAGATTTACATACTAGCCAACTTGTAAATGTATAACAAAGTTTTTGTTGCCTTTCAGAAATACCGGTTATAGATTCAGAGGTTTCTTATATAAAACTTAACACTGGTGTTACAAGTGATTTGGAATGCAGGTAAATGCAAGTTTTTTTTTCAATTAAAACTACATAGGTATAATGTTTCCAAAAGTGTTTGAAAGAACAAAAATTCATAAATGTTTGTTTTCAGAATAACTCAAGGAAAACCAAAACCATCAATAACATGGATGTTTGCCACGCAAGAGGCACATGATTTCACAGATTTCCCTAGCGATGTTATCGTTAATGAAAACAAATTACAGTTTTCAGAAGTGAAACGTGAACATAGAGGCGTTTACAGATGTCAAGCTGAAAATGTAGCGGGGACCGCGTACCATGATATCATTGCTGAAGTCCAATGTAAGGAGAAAGATTCAAGTATATTAAGAGAAAATTAAAGCTGTATAAATTATTTACTGGTTGAGGTTAAAGAATTGTGTTCTAAACGACAATTAAAATTCATAGTTAAATAAATTAATGTACAGTAAAGTCTGGGCCAAAGAACGTGAACTCTATCAGGGATCACTGTCACTCTGAAAGCTCATCTTTGATATACATAAAATAATCCAAGCCCATTTACAAGTTTGTAATATTAGGTAAAGAAAATTGCAATGTATGGAAATTAAAAATAAATAAATACTTACATGCTTAATGTTTTGTCCCCAGACGCACCAATATTTGAAATAGTAAACCCTAAAACTGTAGAAGTAACTGAGGGTTCTCCAGTTGAGCTGTTTTGTCGAGTGAACGCCGACCCGCAGGCAACGGTCCATTGGGAAACGAGAAATGAATTAGTTTACGATGTCGATGAGAGATATCGAACTGATGATGATAACACTTTACGGTACGAGTTAATATATAAGATATGATTTTTGTTAGTATTAATATTAATGGACGTAATGATGAACATTTCAATTTGTTTTCCGCAGATTCTACGCGCTATGGAAAGATTCTGGCAAATTTAGTTGCATCGCCGAAAACGTAGTCGGTAAATCTGAAATGGTTACCAACGTCAATGTACTGGGTAAGTTGTCTTAGATTATCATCATCAGTTTTAAGATTGTTCTCTTCTGGAGATTGAGAACGCAATATTAGTAAATTGCATTCTGAAAGAATTCTGAAAAAAATGCCAAGTAAAACTGCTAGCCTAGTTCTAAATCACGTGACTTTTAATTAACTATTTTTTCTAGAATACTTTCAAATTCATACCCTGTAGAATACGATCACTTCAAAGTGAGTGATAGCTATCGAATCCTCTGCAGTAAGACAAGTCAAATAAGAAAGATGTCGATGAGCTCTCTAAGCACTCCTTTTGTGCGATGCCCTGCCAACTCTATTGTAACTTCCTAAACACTAACCTACATTTCCAGTGGCGCCCTACATCAGGCCACCATCACCAGAGGTGATGTCGGTGTATGGTGGCGACGATATAGATCTGCCCTGTGTGATCGAGTACGGGAACCCTCGCCCCAGCATCTCATGGGAGTTCACAGCGGCCAACGGGACTACTTACCGATTGAAAAAGTAATTTTTGCGCTTAAGGGGTTTGCGTGGGATGGCGTCAGGAGGCCATGGAAAGAGAAGTGTCGTATTTATTCCATTTTCTATTCATGCCCTCCTCTTATAAATATAACGATTGTTTTGCCCAGTAGTAAAACAGGGAAGGGGAAGGGGCGACGTAAAACAATATTATCCGTGCTGGATCGATTTTAAAACAGTATTCCTAAGAAAAAAATGTGTGTATTGTCACGCAATGAAGGAAAACCTGCGAAGGATTGAACGTACATCTATTTTGTTTACTACGCAGAGTTAGCAGTACCCAAGTATCAATTTACTAAACTACTGCCACCAGCGTCATAATTTCCCTTGGTTTTATCATCATCATTGCTAGTCGTTAAGCCTAGTCAGAGGCCTTCGGGCAGCTTGAAAACATCTGACAGTCTGGTTGCCCACTTACCCAACAACTCCCTCAAAACAAGCTTGCTTATGTCGGGGTCCACCAACCCAGCGTGGTGGACTAGGCCTAAAACCCTTCCTTCATTCAGGACCCGTGCCCCAGCAGTGGGGACGTAATGGGTCGTGATGATTGCTATAATGATGTAAATAAATCTTGTCTTTTTCAGTAAAAACGAAAGGCTGCGGCTAGAAGACGTGCTGCTCAGCCAGGCCGGGGAGTACCACTGCGTGGCCGTCAACAAGATGGGCCCCGACCGCATCCGGATCATACTCCGGGTCCTCCCTTGAACCAGCCAGCACAGGGTTACCACCACCGAACATTAGCCATTCACAATCCATAAACAGCGTTGCAGGCGACAGATGAGCGACGCTGCTTGAGAGGATTGTTAATTGCTAATGTGTCTATATCAATAAATAGAGTTGTAGAGTTCGGCAAGGTTTACTTTGTTACAAAAACAAGTGTATCATTAGTTATATTAATAGATAAGTTTACAACTTAAAAATAAAAACATATGAAAAAATGTCCATGTGAATTCCACATTACATCCAATGATTACTATAGTTAAATATAGGTGCAAACATACACTCGTATCCACCATGACGTCCATCAGTAGAGGGACAAATGGCTTTTGAGAAGATTTCTCCATCTGACTCGATCTACTTAGGTTGGGTAGCAAATATGGGTACATACGGGTTGGGAACCAAAAATAATTGCTACAAAATATTACATAAGTAGGTAAGGGGCTAGGGTTTGTCACAGGAATTACTCAGTCAGATTACGATTAGCTGCCCAATATTGATACGTCGCGCAAAGAGGCTCCCTTGCACAACAAAATCTTTATTATCTCACCCTAAGCACTTACCAAAAAAGGCACATAAGATTTTTACGAAGCCTTTTCTCACAGCCCACCTGATGTCCATATAAAGAAACATTAAATAACCTTACGTTACATAACAAGTATCGATCATACTCGTACGATTAGTTCCCAATGTTCTCATGAGGTGTGATATTTTGGGGTTCCGCTCATCTGGCATAATCTTTATTGACCAAAACTCATTTCGCATAACTCGTATGGTCTAAACTTTTTTGGCCGAACCATCACTTTGCCAAGACTTATGTGGCATAAGGCTCGTTTCGTCTAAAACTCTTTAGGCACAATCTTTAAACACCTAAGTTTCATTTGCTCAAATTTATGTTCGTCTATACCTATGTATAATCTTGTTTCTCCTAATGTTATCTTAATAAATAATATATTAAGTATGTAGTAAATGTACAAATTGTGGTATATTTCTCCTACATCCCGAAAATCACGATATTGTATGATCAAAAAATCGAAAGTTAACGACCAATATAATTATTACAAACCCCATGAGATCGAAACCTAAAAATAGGTGCGACGACGAGCAAAGCGAGGAGGAGCGTGTTAGGTGCACATGTTCATCAAAACCAAAGCGGAGCGCAGCGAAGCGGAGCGGAGCGTTTTCCAAACAGCGGAAACAATACAAGGCACCAGTTTGCGCTATGTAGGGAGACGCTCCGTCAAAGTTAAAGCCAAACGAATATTATTACTTTGTATAAACCTATGCCATAGCATTATTAGGCTATTCAAGATTTGGCCATACCATTATTAGGCTAAACAATGTTATGCGAAATAACTTTTTACTAAACGAGATTTATGCCATACGATTTTCGGCGTAACGAGACTTTGACCAAACGTTACTATGCAATACGAGATTAGGCAAAAAAATCTTATGCCAAAAAAGGTAGAACCGATATTTTGACATTCAATTCTCGATGCATACGATACAACAATGAACCTTACCACACAGGGGTCGAAAGGTCAGGATTGCGTGGATACTATTCTAGTAATCTTGTCTAAGAATGTAAAAGGTAAAGAGTACATTGAAACTTTTATTAGAAAAAAAAGCATTTTTTCTGCTTTTACGATTAACTTTCAAAGACTTAGATATCAGCTAGTATAATGATTGTAATATTCGATCTTAGTTTTTTATGATCAAAGCTGACCCAAAATAAGTATATAAATTATATTAGTCTGGATAGTGTCCCACTGCTTGGCAAAGACCTCCTTAGATATTGACAACCGTTCCTGATAAGTACAAAATATTATAAGTACAAAAAAATTACATAGCATACACAATTTAGCAGAATTGTCCTCTGAATCAAACTATGATAGACTCATATTTACCGATCGTGATTTTTATCAAATCTATCTGTATAGTGTAGGTCAATATGTCTACGTTTATGCGACGTAACACACAATCCTAAGACACGAGCTAATTTAGGTACTTTTACATAAGTTTTAGTCATGGTCATCTATGCAGATTGACTAAATAGTAATATTGATTAATAATCACTGGCATTTTCTGGCATCTTCTTGTCTTTATTATAACTATGGAAGTAATAAGTACTTACGTACAACCCGAACCTTCTCCTATAGACCCTCTAGGACATGGAAATATGTAAGTTAAAAACAAGGAGGCAAAAATTAAATATCCAAGTATGCCCATATTGCCCATGAAGTAGAATATAAGGATGTGGTATTACTTACATGTATAACCAACAAACTAGTTATCTCATTAGATCGATGGTATTATATCAGCGCCTTGTTCCATACATGGATAGTTTAAAAAATAAAATTAAATATCCAAGTATGCCCATATAGCCCATGAAGTAGGATATAAGGATGTGGTATTGCTTACATGTATAAATCACCAACAAAATAGTTCTCTCATTAGATCGATGGTATTATATCAGCGCCTTGTTCCATACATGGATAGTTTAAAATATTCAAACTCTACCCAAAACAAAAACAATAAAGCCATTCATAATCGTTATCAACAAGGAACAGCACACACAAGTATTGTTTATAATTTCAAATGTCATAATAATCTATCGATAGACAGCAATTAATTTTAAACAATCGGCATTTTTTGGTCGATTGCTAGCAGTATCTTTACTTACCTATGGGAAGCGTAATGTCAATGCCAGAGTTTAACCTTACTCTAATGATGTTTAGTGCTATATTGGATGTACTGTGAAGGAAACCATAAAGGCATCGTTCCCAGTAGACAAACAGTTCGCCTGTTTCTAGACGCGAGTAACGCTGCAAAATGTGTATAGAGTGAAAACTAGTTAACTGTGAATACTCGGAATACTAATCAGATACGCCGCTATCTCAGTAAACGACGAACAATTTGTGTACTGGGAACCCAGCTAAAGATGATACCTGCTGTGCTGAATCTCTGACTCTGACACTTACATGGTGAAAAGTCTATCAGTTATCGAGTGTTGACTCGAAGGTCAGCGGATATCCCCCGGTAAGAGTTAGTGAATAGGGGGCTGAAGGTCTGTTGGAAGAAGACCGACGATGTGGTAAAGAGTCTCAATACTCTGGTTACAACTACCGAGTGAGTGACGAGACAGTATCCTCGGCCAATCAACGGCAATTGACCAAGCGCTCGGCCGAGGATACTGTCTCGCCACTCTACAGGTGATTGGTAAGTCGATGTATTCCTTTAAATGGGTTATAGTCGACGGCATTTCCAGTCGATTGAACCCCATAATGCATTATCCGAAACTCAACCATTTCTGAGTTATTTAAGTTTTAAGTTTTTTTTTATAATTTTGCCAAAATTTATGTTTAAAAGCCAAATATATAAAATACTAACCATTTTATTAATACTTTTTTGATTGTTTTGCATCAGTGACATCCTAGTCAACTAATTATAATCATTAAATGCGCAATATTCAACTTAATTTAGACACAGTGCTTCAAAATAATTGAAACATTAAGAAAATGTTTCAAAAGGTGAAAACAAAAATGCTTAATTAACAAAGAATTTTATCTGAAAAAATTTCAGGCACTACAGCTTAAAAACATAGTCAATTTATAAGCTTCATAATGACATATTACAATCTAAAATCGATTAAGGTATGACCAAGATATAGCCAAAACAACTACATAAACGGACAAATCATAGTAAGGAAACGAACAAGATTTGTTCCAATTTTAAGGTAAAAAGTCTTATAACTGGACTTTGTAGAGCTCCGATCTTTTACAAAAAAATATTGTTCTCCTATATCGCGGTTCCTCAAAAGCACAGATCGACGACAAGGTTGCTTCACCGAAATAATGGTTGTCCGATAACACGTTAGCCGAAAGTACCTACTTTTCAATTATGATTGGTAACACAAAATAATTCTTCAAGCAACCTTGTCGTCGATCTGTGCTTTTGAGGAACCGCGATATAGGAGAACAATATTTTTTTGTAAAAGATCGGAGCTCTACAAAGTCCAGTTATAAGACTTTTTACCTTAAAATTGGAACAAATCTTGTTCGTTTCCTTACTATGATTTGTCCGTTTATGTAGTTGTTTTGGCTATATCTTGGTCATACCTTAATCGATTTTAGATTGTAATATGTCATTATGAAGCTTATAAATTGACTATGTTTTTAAGCGGTAGTGCCTGAAAATTTTTCAGATAAAATTCTTTTTTAATTAAGCATTTTTGTTTTCACCTTTTGAAATATTTTCTTAATGTTTCAATTATTTTGAAGCACTGTGTCTAAATTAAGTTGAATATTGCGCATTTAATGATTATTATTAGTTGACTAGAATGTCACTGATGCAAAACAATCAAAAAAGTATTAATAAAATGGTTAGTATTTTAAATATTTGGCTTTTAAACATAAATTTTGGCAAAATTATAAAAAAAACTTAAAACTTAAATAACTCAGAAATGGTTGAGTTTCGGATAATGCATTATGGGGTTCAATCGACTGAAAATGCCTTCGTCTACAACCCATTTGAAGGAATACATCGACTTTACAATCACCTGTATATACTTGGTAGGTGTAACCAGGATATAAAGGTACTTACACCTATTCCCCATGCAGTAAAATTTTACTCTTCCATACAAAGACATAAACAAGTGAAGTTATTACTCCACCGATACTGATGACGAATCGTGAAGGTAAGCGTTCAAGTTTAAACGTCTGTGACGACATAAATTTGAATCTGTGAGCATTTACAATGGTATTTAGCTTTGTAAAGAAATAGACATGCTATTTTAGGGATTAAAAATTGGTATACCTAGGTATAAAATAAGAAATCGAATCAAACACAATTAGGTATGTTAATACCTACGTTACCTTTTCATATTGTTTTTCATAAATATATTAATCTATAATTATGGTATTACTCACAAAATATTATAATAATTATAGTATTGAGGACAAAAATCCAAAACGTTTCATTTAAGCTGCATCATGAAAACTTATGTCAGCCCCTTTTCAACCCATCTTTCCGTTACAAAAATTCTGACTTACTTTCATAACCTCAAATAAAACGATTTTGCAGTTCAAAGAGCCGACATACCATTTATCATGTTCACAAAAATTCAAATGAAGTATGACTGAATAAAAGTTATGTAAGTGTCGGCCATTATCCTTCGAAGCTTAGCAACAAATTGTTGGTATTGTGAGAACATCCATGCGTCCACTTTAAACTTTTATAGGTATGGGACACTTTTCAAGCTATCGATATGATTGATGATGATTTATCTACTAATTTTCATAAGGTTTGCAAAGGTTTTAATCATTACAACCCATCACGTCTCCACTGCACGGAATTCCCGATGAAGGAAGAGTTTTAAACCTAGGCCACCACGCTGGCCTAGTGCGGTTAAGTGGTGCTAAAGATTTATTTACTACCTATTACAATTTCCATATGTTATGTAGCTGAATATTATTCCATATTACCTAAATCAGATTAGGATAGGATATTGAATATACTTATTTTAATATTATAGTTCTATATGTACTCACGCACCTAGCACTACGTCCCTAACCTACGTCGTCAGGAGTATAAAATTGCTAAATGATTTATCACCTAGCAAATAATTCGCATTTCTACAAAGTAATCAATATCGATAATCATGTTTTTCCCGCATCGACCCCATCACTAGTGGTAGACCCAGCCGGATGCGGTCAGGGCGGCCTTCACTCGCGCCCTTTCAACTCAGACCGGTGGGCGACCGCTACCAACCGTTTACTAACTAGTGTAGTAGTTCATTCTTCTTCTTCTTAGCGTTTTGTCTCAGAGTAACCGTTTCGGTGACAAACGGTTGAAACGGTAGAGCTTTGCTATCGTTTGTCTATCGACGGTTAGCATTAAGTATTCAGACGAGTCGCCGCCGGCTGACCAGTATTGCGAACTCCGGATTTTCGGATTCAAATTGTTTTGAATTTAAGTAACACTAATTACTACGTCAATTTTACATCGTTTTAACTTTGCTATAGGCCCTGGGTGCGTCGCACGTAAGGTGACTCTTTCAACGCACTTAGGGTTAGGTACTTAACAAATATGTCAAATCGCAATTTTTTGGGACTTGGTTACTGTATATTAGATATTTGAGTTCCAAGAGCTTTACTGGATCAGCCAAACACCAACCACTTGTTAAAACAATTAGCAATACACTGATGTAGAACTGAAATCTCTCATATTACTTACAGGGAGACGAGTAAAAATAAATTTATGTTATTCGGAGATCTTAAAATGATAAAATAGGTTCGCTACTAGGTATGTTTACGAAGGCTACATACAAGAAACGAGTTTTACACAGTTCATTAAAAGAAGTGTGCAATTTAGATGATACACTAATAAAGATTTAACCTTTTGTTACTAATGGCTTTTGCAAATCTTCGCCAAGATCAATTAAATTAATTAATAGTCAATCTAAAGTGAGGACGGCTCGGTTGCACCCGTGTGATGGTTCAAAATATGACGATTATATTACAATTATTATTACAAAAGGACGTCATAAAATATAAATGATATTAAGGTTAAGATTCAGTAACATAATTTTACATAGGTCAAATTTGATTGGTTTGATATAATTAACTTTTTACTGGCCAAAGTTCATATACACAGGTATTTTCGTAAGTAGTTTAGAAAAATATGTGATATAAAGATAGAGTTTATAAAAATGTAATAATGCTTTCAGTCATCCATCGTAGCAGTTGTGCAAGAATGAGCAATGAATAAAGTTAATCGGTATTGACTTTAGTTGACTCAAAAGCTTTACATATAATGTAATATATAACAATATAATTGTTAACAACCAGAAGCGTATTTGGCAAGGACAACGATTATATTATTAAAGTAATTGGGAATAGTTAGCTCCTGCGTAACTGTTTCGTAACTTCATAAACACAAACATGTCGTAAAGATCTGCGTGTTGTCCTATTTATAAAGTGTATAGGTGGTACACATAGTACTAAGTATCTACATATATAAATATATTACCCCTCGCAACTTGTATACGTAGATATAAACATAATATTATAATTAAAGCTGTTAAAGTATTACATGGATCTATCTAACCTTTCAACACAAATTGAAATTGATATATCCGAATTTTCTGATACCTAATTACAAACCTATAAACAATGACCAACATAAAATATTTATACATATATTTCAGATGCTGCTAAGTAAGAATACAATGTAAAAAGATACTAAAAGTTTCTTAGAATAGAATATAATATTTATTTGACACCAAAGAACAAGAACAGCAACTATCAGAGGTAGGTAGGTTCTTCTTACCCGCTTCTCTTCCAAGGAGTCTGGGGCTGAATCCGGGAGCTCCCATCCTTTTCTGTCGGTGGCCAGCAAGTTAAGAACTATCTATCACTTTCTTCTCTCGTCGCTGATAATGGATCGTATGTTGGTGTAGCTCCATGTATGGCCTGGCCATCCCAGTCGCATTGAACCACCCAATTTTCCATCTATAGCCACTTTTGAGACCCATTACGGGTTTTGACGGAAAGATAGCAAAAGGTTGCCTCTAAGATATTTCCCTGGATAGGCATTTGGTATTCTAACCAAAATGTATCCTCAAATGGTAATAAAATTGTGGCCATGATATCATTAACATTTGGCAGAGCCGCGTGGGCGAAGTAACACACATGCAGAATTACCAGTTTTTCATCATGTCCTCATAATTTATTTATTTATAGTATCTTCTTACATATTTGCCTTCTATGTTACGACTTTTTTTTTTGTACAATTCGGTTGCGAATACTAGTGTCGAATTTCATTCATATTTTGTGCGAAACTTTTATGAGCATTGCAAAAGCTTCTTAGTGAAGTAAGTTTATGGGTTGTGATTTATTTTCCCATATAGATAAATGCTGTGCGCTAAAATGATTGTCAAGTTAATAGAATCTTATTTTTATTTATACACTTTATTGTACACATACAAAAGCAAACATAAAAGAGAACAGTTACAAATCAAAAAAACACAAACGTATACAAAGGCGGGCTTATTGCCAAAAAGCAATTTCTTCCAGCCAACCTTCGACTGGGTGAAAGAAAAATGCAATCATAATTATGTAAATAAAGTAAGTTTTTTTTATTAGGTTAAGATCAAGCTATTTGTGTAAGTAATCTTAAACAATTACTCTACAGTCATCATTAAATCTGGTTACCTATATCCTACATAATTTCTACGTCATCGTCTTACAGAGCCACTTTCATTGGGACAAACAGTGGAATCGCGGAAAAACCATCTCATCTATTCCATCAGGATACGTATTGGTTGAATAGATAAGTATATAATATCTACTATGAAGCAGCACAAAAAGCTTCAAGTATAAGTTTCAATTAAACCAGGAAGTTTTCAATACATCCTGCTAGTTAGCACAATATTGTTTGTGGCATCTTTTATATTTAAAGTATTCTTGAAATCAAACGTCAAGTGCATTATGAAAATAAAACGTGTTTTTTTGTTGTTGTTATGCTTATTCGAAATCAATGATCTCATTATTGTTTCTAATTTGATTAGCTAAAATATCTTCAACGCCTAAACATTTTTGAACGCCTAGATTACCTAACAAATGCTAGGTATAATAAAATTCCTTATTGGAGTAAAAAAAACAATGTATGCCCCTGGTTTTAACTGGGGAATAAGGTGCAACTGACCTAGAATCAACGCACAGCTATCACCAAGTAAGAAGAAACTAATGTACACAGGAAGATAAATTTGTATTGGAATGGAAGTAAGTACCCATTCATCATGTTATAAGAAACTTTAATAGTATAAATAAGCCATCAATAATCTTACACTTCCATAAATTTTCCCTACACAGAGCTAGCTTCTTCCATATTATTACCTATTTGTATGATCTATCGATAGACAATGAGGCTGTTAAAAGCAGTCCGCTCGGAGACTACTGAAACTTTGAACCTTTGTATCTAATCATTGATTATTTAATCACCCAAAGGCTAACCAGACAAGTGGGTTTGCTAGTAATTCCACACATCTTCTTGATATTCCTAAGTCAACTAGGTGATTTAAACTGAAATTAAGTATATTGTAAATCGAAAGGTCTACAATACGTATAATTAAAGCTGAATCTAACCAATCAGATTTTTGAACAACTTTCGTCTAATAAGTTTAAAAACTAGCATAAAAAATGTTTATAAATTATTTTTTGTTGGTAGAGTAACTTTTGAATTTTGTATTTTTTTTTGTGGACATAAAAATATGTTCTGATTAACGAGCTCTATAATAAACTTACTCAATATTGTTGAAGTCCAAATTGCACGTGTTTGCAGGATCTCCATTTTAAGCAGTGTACGGAACCCTCCTTTGTTTTACTCACAAAAGGACATAAGATGCATATCTATTGGAATCCTATTTTTCTATTTCCAACTACATTGTGCTGATGATCTTATAGCGATGCGTATTTCTTTGTGATTTAGCAACAGATTGTTCTAAAAGCGTAAAAAATATGTTAAGAATATCTCAAAACATATAAATATATAAAAAGTACGTAAAAACAACTTGTAAAAACCTTTGAACGTTCTAACAAAATGTCGTTAATTATTCCAGTGTTTTTTCTAAATCAGGTATAATTTTAAATATACAAAACTCGTTTTAAAATTGCTTATATTTGGTGAGTCGTTAACATACCTGAAATGGGTCGGGTTAGCAAGAAAGAATAAGAAAACACACATATACCTACTTAATTTTATGCTCAACAGTCGGTTATCTAGATGAAATATATTAAAAAGCCACTGACGTTATGTCCTGTAAACCAAAAATTATAATATCTTGAAACAACTGGTACCTACGCTATAAAATTTTACGCATTATTCAGATCAAGCCAATGTTATGTAACCGTCTATTTATTTATTTTATTTATAGACACTTTATTGCATACTTAAAAAAAACACAGACATACAAATTAAGTTAGTACACAAAGGCGGGCTTATTGCCAAAAAGCATTTCTAAACCGTCAAATTTGTTATTTTTTGTACTGAACAAGGAAACTGTAATTTCATACTTATGTAAAACCGGATCAATTCCTTCGTTCTTATAACCTAGCTGCCATCAATAAGGTTGAATTAAGACAAATTCGACGAAAGAACAATACTGCTTTACGCTCATAATATCATTGTTTGCTGCCTATTTCTTAATTTTAATCTTCCAATAACTATTTGTTTCCTAGTCGTTTACAATCCGCCATAGATTGAGCTTAGAGATTATATAAAATTGCTTTAAATTAGCGTCCTTGGTCTATGGAGCTTCAAGTGAAGACGGTTCATGTTCAAAATTACATACCGACTTGCTATTGTTATTTTATTGTGCAGTCTAACTATCTTTGAATACCTAGATCGATTTAAATCAAAGTAAATAGTGGAACACGTATTATAATGTTTTTCCTGTAAATTGTTACCCGGAACTTACTCGTTAAAATGTTCGTTACGTAAGAAATGACAATGTCACTTTAGTCCCTACACTATTATAGTAAATTTTATGGGAGTATGGTTAATGTTTGAATTTTAGGTCCAAGTAATACGGGGTTAACCAGTATTGTATGCCATAGGTATTTCGGGCACAAATAAGTCCGAGAAAAAAACCGTTATTGTGCCAAATATAAAAGCTTGAGATGAAAGAATAGTTGTGATAAAGTAGCAACTTAACAAACTTATAAAAATCTGACTATAGTAAAGTACAATCCTTGTATTGCATTTAATTAAACCTAAGTAAGCGTAAAAACAGTATCGTATTTTATTCACCAATGTCGAAAGCTGTGACAGGTTGCTACTTTTATTGTTTAGAAACAATTTAGAAATAACCCTCAAGTTAGCAGAAGCATGATAATTGAAAACGCATTCGATTTCAGAGATGTTATCTTCATACATTTTGTTCTAACGCAACCTCTCAGTAGCGGGTATCACCCTTGTTTCTTCACTATTGTTGAGAGTCTATGTTTATATTAATGATTCTCTGCGGGTATCGTACTTGATCTTAACCATCATCACTGTGCAGAAAACAAGATGTTTTACATACAGCTAGCTATGTTCAGTGTTCTGAAAGCTTTGCAATTCTTATGTCTAAAGCCCCAAACCTTTAATATGACTTTATAATATTTTGGTATTTTTCAGTGGTATAAAAAGGTTCCTTTTTCCGGGCTCCAAAATGTCTAATATCTCCGTCGCTCTGTTGAGATAAGACTGATTTAGGTCAGTTGGTTAGGTGGAATTTTTAAAAGCGCACCACGAAATGTAAACGAATGCCTGTAAATATATTATTTTAAACCATAAAATTGTGCTGTAAGTTTTCCTAAAATAATTTATTTATTTATTTAATTCTTTATTGCACAAATATAAAAATACATGTACAAAAGGTGGGCTTAATGCTAAGAGCATTTTCTACCAACCAACCTACAGGAGGTGCAGGAAAACAAGTACAAAGATGTGAAAAAAAAAACGAAAAAGTATGTAAGATGAAAAAACTAAAAACTAAATAGTCACTTAATAATTATCTTAATATATAATAACAATACATTCAAATAATTATATAAATTTATAAAAGATAATAATAATATACATATAATATTAGGATACATAACTATAATATATACAAACATATAATAATATAATATCCAGACAGGTACACGAAAATGCTATTTATTTAAGTTGCTGAGATAATGAGCGCGGGTTAGTCGCTTGAAGATGTGGCGAGATGGGGCTTCTCTAATATTCTCGGGAAGATTATTCATAATATAAAAACATAAATATTTTTATTTGAATCTCAGTAGCGAATACGAGTATAAGTAAGGATATCTATCTCATGTTCATGTAAAAAAACCATTAGGTAATTAAGATATCATGTTGTAAGTACTATTATTGAGTAGGTAGGTAATTATCTGATCTAATAGACAAGCAAACATATTGATAGGTATAATGTGTAGGTACATACATAAATAATTATGAAGAGCTTAAAGTGTTTGTTCATATTTTTTATATTTCCGGTTTTCAGAAGTGTAATTATACCGTCGATGTGAGTATTGTAGAGCACCTCAGGAGAGGCATATGTCCAATTTGAATTATATTATTGGGCTACGGTTTTTATTGGACATAGGCTGATAATATACTCCGCAATACGAGGCCTATAATATGTGGGTAGGCAAAGGTGAAATACTGTTACACTATCGAATTCTTTCCAGATTTATGTTAATTTCGCTATGAGTGGGTGGTTTAAAACACTTTCAGGATACGTCAGATTTAATTGCAACAGCCACAATAATACACGGTAATCATTATGTAAACAAAAGAATCCACATGGAGTCAGTTAACAGTTAATAATATTGATAATTAAGTTAATTTATTCTAATACAACAATGGGCTTTCCAATCAAATCGTCACATACAATGACCGTATGCCTCGGGCGGGTATCGAACCGGTACTCGCGTAGCTCACGACTGCTCATCAACATATCGCACTCGCTTCCGGATTCGGATATTAGCACCATCCTGGTGTGTTGGATATTAAAATAATGTTTTACTTCATCATATTTATTCATTAGATGAAGGTCTTGTGTGTTCTAGTAGACGGAATGATGAAAACATTAAGTACTTAAAACCGTCATATTTTGTTCAATCTAGCTTCTCCTACTAACCGAATTAAATACATGTTTCAGCTATGAATTCAATTTACATTTATTTACCTATTTCAAAATAATTTAACCATGATCTCCCAAAAAACGAAAAAAAAAGTTATGTATCGTAATACAGTAATTAGGGATTTTGATGTGACTTTCCTCTTTCGTTGTACGACACAAGAACTGGGTGACCCCGTCAGTGAGAAGTTCCTAGATTAACAATATATGAAGAAGAAAGATGGTGTGTCACATCACATATAAAAACAAAGCCAAAAACTGTCTGCATTTTGTTTACAGACAGTTTTAAGTTCAACCTATTGGCAACCATTGTACCAATAAATTAAGTCACAAATCTTCTAACCGAACAAACTCAAAATACGAGCTCACTGGTAGGTAGATGTGGGGTGTTATTTGACGGGACGTTACTTTTGTACTGAACTCCATCTGGTTCGTATATTGTAAATCTAAGGAGAAGCTCCTCAGACCTCTTGAGCTGCTCGGGCTTTGAGGCCGACATTCTTGGAGAATTCATCATGAATCACTGTGTAACACCTGATGATTGTTTATTGGGTACCGATTACGTAAGATTTTCATTTCAATGTAACTGTCGCCCAATGGACACGGGTGTGGATATTCCTACAAAATTATACGCATACTCCTACAGCGAAATTGCCCCCTTGTTGAAACTGTTTTGACAACGATTTTCGGATTAAAAATGGATCGAATTTGACACTAATTAGTTCGTAAAATGTTACTTCGTTTTGACTTCGCGGTAACCCCACTTATTAAGATCAGCCAACTGTTCGGGAGTGGATTATTTGTATGAACATTTAAAAAGTTTTCCCGTGGCAATTCCGGGATAAAAAGTAGCCTATGTTCTTTCTCAGGGTCTAGACCATATATATATATATATATATATATATACAAAATTTCATTCAAATCCGTTCAGTAGTTTTGGCGTTAAAGAGTAACAGACAGACAGACAGACTAACACAGTTACTTTCGCATTTATAATATTAGTTAGGATAGAATTATTATATTGTATAACCTAGTAATGATGTCGTATTATTCGAACATGATGATCTAAAACACTGTTTTGTATAACAATACCTACTTTACAAATCAATAAGTAAACAAATATCAATTATTATTAATATCTATTCTTCGTTTTGAAGAAGCGGCCATGTTTATAGACAAAGGTTACCACGAACTTCGTGCGACCACGTCAAAATGTATACTTTAATTTATTTCCGTAGATTTTGGCTGTCCGTCAGGTATTAGGTGCTCAATGTCTCAATCTTCACGCCTATATTATCAAGTAGACCTGTTATTATTATTAACATTAAATAAAATATCGGACAAACTTTGAAAAAAACACAATAGTTATGAATGACTGATTATTTTAAAAAGTTTTTCCTCCCTACCGTGTCTGCGACAGTTAGTGCCAATTTCTCCATTGTCGGTTATCTAACCGACAGGGATTGATTTATAAATTAAACGTCATTGCCATACAAAAATCATGACAGATGGGTCAAAAGTCAACCACTACTCCCTGGTTATGCTCTACCCGACTATGGAGAAATTGGCACTTAATATAATATAATAATATGTGGGGACATCTTACACACGGCCATCCGACCCCAAGCTAGGCGGAACCTGTGTTATGGGTGTCAGACAGCTGATATATCTACACAAATACATAGATAGATAAATACTAAATATAAATATCAACACCCAAGACCCGAGTACAAATATCTGTCTTTCAACAAATATCTGCCCCAGCCGGGAATCGAACCCGGGACCTTCGGCATAGCAGTCAGGGCCACTAACCACTACGCCATTCGATCGTCATTATTTACTTACATTACTTAGTTTGTTACTCGTATGTTTTAGTGAAATTAAATATTTATTTATAAAATATTTGGGCTATTATGTTGCAATAAACTTGAACTAAATACTAGTAATTTATGATATAATAGCTTACTGAGCTCACAATCATAATTCCTATGAGTATGCTTTGAGAATACGCATGTTTCTCCATTATCATCTAAGTATGTCCATACTGCGAAGGTGCGATTGTAAGTAAAAGTAGATGCCTCCACCCGTTCACAACTTTCGTAATGTTTTTGGATCGTTCCACAAACAAATCGAAAGGGAATACTCGAAAAGGTCACTCAGTCAGGTTAATTAGTAAATGTAGAAACTAAATCCTACACTTGGGAAATTTATTTATCCTATCGTAGTTACTATAAAAATGTTACTCGTCTTAGAAGTACGTAACTATTTTTACTTAATTTCTCAATATTGAACATTGTATTCAATTCTGAACAATTCTGAACATTGTATAAATTTACAAACGTATGGTAAAACTATTATTATTATACTATAATTTATTGCACGACATCAGCCCGTAATCATCCACTGTTGGACATAGGCCACTCCCAAGAAGCACCACAACACTCTGTCCTCGGCTTTCCTCATCATCATCATCAGCCACTACCGACTACTTTTCTTGTAGTCATCGCCTACTATTCCATTGAGCCATCGGCATCGCTCCAATGTGACTCGCAATATTTTGGTCCCAATGCGGATTATTAATAGAAATGGTGTAACAATGTGTTGCATTAATATCATTAACAATGGAACAATTTAATTATGTTTTTAATTAGATTTTAAATTTATGTCCACGCAGTACAACGGTATTAACAAAATACAGGCTGACCTATGTTTCTGTGAACTATTATTATACTGTTTAAGGAGGAATTTACCTATGAACTTACTAAAAAAATACCCGCTCTGAAACCGCAAAAATAAAAAACTAAATTTATATAGAATAGCTTGACATTTTTGTACATATGTGTTGGTATTTAAGTTATGTAAGTTTATTTTATGTGTGTGTACAAATAAAGAATATTCTATGCTTGACCACGCTAAGCTAAATAAAGCAAATCCATTTTTTTCGACACGTTATTTTTTTTACTGAAATGTGTAGGTATGAGGCTCTAACTATGAGCATACGCATTTAAGCTAAATGCAAGCTTTTATTCCAGAGTTTGATCCGTAACGATATTATACAGGGTGTTGCACCCTGTATAGGTCAGTAAATCGGGCACATTAACTATCTTCAGACAAATCACCGATAAAGCACCATCCTGTATATGAATAAAGTACGATAACATTTGGGACATTGTATAATTTTAAATTATGATTAATGATAATAAGAGATTTAACAGTTTCGTCGTTTGGATTTTAATGTCATCTTAGAAGATTAATAATTAAGAATACAATCAATAGTGTGGATTAGTTGACATTTTGACCTAAGGTCATAGAGTCATTTTGTTACTATAATTTGATCAATTTAACACCTTACTATTCATTATTCGTTGTGACCTATATTACTTTTAGCAAAAATATAATCATGCATGAAAATACTGCATTAAATAAAATAAAACGAAATCATTATTATAGTTATGATGATAATGGCTGTGTCCGCAGATCAAACCGCGACCTCCGGCCACTGTAGCAAGCGCTCAACCAACAAACCATTGGGCAATAGGCACCTTTCATTAACCCTCATGGTTTAGGCATAGACTAATGTGTATTAGTCTATGGTTTAGGTATATGTTTTGGCTAAGCCTTTTTAGACTTTTAGTGCTCTTTATATATCACTAGCTGTTCCCGCGAGCTTCGCTTCGCCTTAAAAAGTTTTCCCGTTGGAATTCCGGGATAAAAAGTAGCCTATGTTCTTACTTAGGGTCTAACTAGACCATATGTATACCAAATTTTATTCCAATCCGTTCAGTAGTTTTGGCGTGAACAGACAGACAGACACAGTTACTTTCGCATTTATAATATTAGCTAGGATTAGGATAAGGATATTGAATTTTTGGAAAATAGAGTCGTGGATTCGTTGAAACTCGTAAGGTAGAGTGAGCCCTAAAACCGAACATATATTTTCCGTTGCCATAAATCCATGTTTTTATCTCTCACGAACAAAACGCGTTCGATCAGTGGTGTTTATCTTATGCTATGATTTTGGATGAACTTTAAATTTAAACCTAGAGAGGCTTCTCTTATGAATCATGAAGATACACTACACATTCTACTGTTTCAGTGTAAACTGTAGGCACCTATGAAACTGACCTGTGTAGTCTTAAAAGGTATTAGAAAAATATGACTAACTAAAGATTAACTCCTATAAATAATATTATTTATCTGTATTCTTACCGGCTCTCTAATAGCGCCGAAGAATCCGGGTTCGATTCCTCAGTGGGCAAATATTTTTATAAATAAGTACATATTTTTCTTCGTCGTCTCTTCTGTCTGTATTTGCTCATTTTGTTCAAGTCCTTCAAAACAATCAATACGAATCTGAATTGCTTGTTTGAAGCGCCACAAACTATGGTGCACCTTACTCTTCATGCCCCGCGTGTCCCTACACCTGTACGCGGGAAGAGCTCATGACCGCTACCAGCGGTGCAGTATCAGTGGCCCAGTTCTGGGCATGTATTTAGCGACTTTGTTGGTTTGTCATCGACACGATAAGAAGAAGAAGAATATGACTTATAAATTATAAAATATATATACATATACTTTATAATAAATTATAAAGATTTAAATCCGAAGTTAAAAACATAAGTATGAGTATTTTTTTGCATTAACACTAGAATGCCAAGTTAAAAATTGAACTTATTATTGTACAGGGAGGTTGATTTATGACTCGAAGCATCTTGGTGTTACCTAATTTCATAATTTGCACTCGAACCGATGAAAATCTGAAGACTCATACCTAAATGATTTTTAAAAATCTTGACCTCAATCGCTTCATGTTAGTGTTTTATGGGATCTATAAAAAACTTATTGGAGCGACGAATAATAATAATATTTTCAGATCAAATCTATAGTTAGACAAGGAGATGGCGCAGTGGTTAGTAACTTTGACTACTGTGGCGAGGGTCCCACATTCAGTCCCAAGCTGGGACAGATGAGTTTAATTAATATAGACTTAGGCTATCAGTTTTGGCTCGTGTACGATAAAACAATATTTAAAAAATGGCAAAAGAAGGGTGCAGCACTGCATCTCTTGCCTACCTCGCAAGGTTCAAGGCGTGATTGTGTGTGTTTGTTTTGAACCTAATATATCGATATAATATAGTAGTAGGTACCTACCTACGGTTAGCTATGAGTGCAGGCTTGCGTGATGCATTTTCTCCATATAGCCGTTAGGTCTAGAACTTGTTTAGGGCCTGATACGAGTATCAAAGCTGACCTTTCTTAACCTTGGCCTTTAGGGAGAAACCACACACATCTATAGACATTTTCTTCTAACTTTAGAGATACACATAGCGTACTCGTACATAGAAGTAACAAAGTAAAATTTTAGTATGAATGAATATGGGCATTATTTTCTTCTTGTAAAAGAAAGCTATATAATATTATAAATCTCTCCCATCATAAATTTTATCTGTAGGTATATCAGGGAGGAAACCTGCAAATTGTTCTCTTTGTCAAAACTCTGGTCTGCAGAAATTACAATTCGAACCCTAATCTCCGAGCTTTAAGCTAAGCTCATTACAGCTAAGCGCTCCTGACTTGGAGAAGACCCTGACTATGTAGCTAATTCGGTGTCTAAATTCAAAATAATAATAACATAAAACACTGGCAGGTTCGCAGCAACCCTGACGAAAAAGAAGAAAAAATCTCAGCATGCTGCGCCGGCGCATCTTCGCAGCCCTGTCAGAGGCTATATAAGCACTTTCACTGCGCAGGCGCGCGAGTCGCGGGAAGACTCTGCGCGCACTCTGACCCGGCCGGCCGCGCAACACGAACGCTTTTGAATTTGGAACAGTTTTTGTTTTTTTTAATTTTGTTGTAAACGGCCAGTGTGTGGTGACGTTTTGTGTTTTCGCGTGTGCAAGGTGAGTTTTTGTTTTTTTCTAAAATTAGTTTTATACTTAATAATAATTGTCTAATTATTGGATTTATTGATTTTAAATTTTATCACCCTTACCGAAGCTATAGGTACAGTCAATAATAAAAAAGTGGATTTCTTACTGAAAATTAGGCTAAAGGGCCATTATTTTATTTTAGGGACCATTGTCGGTCCCCTACAAAGAAACATTTTTTAAAAATTAAATAATGAAATTCAGGAATATAGCTACCGTCTGTAGCAATTAAATAAGACACCGGTCACAGAAAATATAATGAATTTATGTAAAATACTTTATTTATTTACAAATTACGGTAACTCTGTTGTTGTTTTTGGTAACGCAATTGTTTTTCATACAAAAATTGTCTGTCCCTCGGGGCGAGTCATATGAAACAAGCACAACGTGTGTAAAAAAATATTATGGAAACAATTTTTTTGAATATTATAACGAATATGTCATTATTTAAACTTTACTTCACGGTAATAATCATGATTTTATATGAACATATTATGGGACAATTAATATTCCTGGCCGAGTCCCCAAGCCTAAGCAAAAATACAGCTACACTAGGTTACCCTAGGAAACTCAATCATAAATAAACTTTTTTTCACTTTCTTACACCTAAGATCATTTGAATGGCTGTGTATTTGTATCGGAGTGCGGGAAGGAGAGCGGGACGGATAAAATGACCAAGTCTTTCGGATGAGAGTCCTGGAGAGAAGCGCGTGTATTTATTGTGACGCCACTGAGTTACCGGCGACATACGGTGAGTTTTATAGATATTTATTATTTTATTTCATGCAATATATGTAATAATTAGTAACAATTATGAGGGCATTTTGATATCCCATGTATGTGTATTCATTTAAGTACTAACTTCAAATAGGTTATTGTTTTACAACTGCGTTACCGCTACACTTCGTTACTTTTTCAGTAACGCAGTTGTAGCTATAGTAACTCAGGGGTTTTTCTTATAGTTTTCAGGGATCTGTTACTCAATTTATGGTACAAATATAACATTTGAGCATATTATATTGTTACATTATAACATTTCAGACTCAATGGCGTAAACAGCGGCTGAAAAACAACGGCTTTATAGGCAAAAAAAAAGAGAAATATTTCTTAGTATTAAGTTGTTATATTTTCAGCGATTTTAATATTTGTTATTAAACAAAGAGTTCTGTTAATTTTAGTTTGATAGTTTTTTTCACATTATAATTAGTTTTAATTGAAGAAAGTATACAGATTGTGATTGAAATACCACTGTGTTACCAATTAACCACAGCGTTATCCATTTGTCCCTCGCTTCCTGAGAGTATTCACAAACATTTTAGCTACTCTCTATTAGAAAGAATGTTAAACTAAATATAATAATTATAATTCACCTTATTTAGAGCTATTTCTAAAACCTTGAGCAAAAAATTATGATTATTTTGTCCTTTTTTCGAAAAGTATTGCATTAAAACTTATTGATTGGTAACGCAGTGGGAAACTTTATTATAGAATGAATAACAAAACTGAGAATATTTTGTAATTTAAACTGTTAGATTAATGTTTTTTTTCTTACTTTTTATCTGGTATATGTTTACGAACCAAAATATATGTTCCTAACAATAAAACATAATTTTGTATGAAAGTAACGCAGTAGTATTTTTTTCTCATCGTTCCTCGATTAAACGTCAATAACTTTAAGAAATAGCAAGAAAACATCGCTGCAAATGTATTTAATGAATAATATAAATGTTAATTAACATAAATAAATATTGAAAGGTTAATTAATAAGAAGTTTATTTTTGAAAAAAATATCTGTAAAAGTATGCCAAATTGTACCCAAAATAAAATAATGGCCCTAAAAATACTAGGCATATGCAGTGAAGGCAAGCTAAACGATATTAACATATTTCAACTACTTATGAAGTACTTTTTAGGTTTTTTGAGGTAAGTACATACTTACCTCAAAAATCTGTAAAAAAAACCTATATAAAATCCCAAAATCGCCTCTAAAACCATTGTACTTACGCTTTTCCCGCGCGTATTTCATTCACGATCCAACTACAGCCTGCCGCTACAACTGAAACCGTTAGCTTACGAGAATCTTACGTCTAGTGACGCGTGCGCGTAAATTACAGTACCAGTGTAAGTGATTTTTTAAACACGTGGGATTCAGGAGAATTATGCTTTTAAATCTTTCGTAAGTTATTTTTGTACCTTGTATTTTTTTATTATATTTTGCACAAATTTTACTAAAATACTACTTGATTATACTGTACTAAATAATATACCTACTTATATAATACCTACTTACATTATCATATTCTAAAACCAAAATAAGACGATAGATAGTAAAATTAAAGAATCTTATAGCATCAAAAAACATAATTTTTTAATTTGTCTCTAGGTGAATTTCCTGGTACACGGGGTGGGGTCATTTGAAAAATAAAGAAAGGTCTTCTAAAAGTTTACAGTAGTGAAAGCATGTTTCATTATAATTTTATAAAGCAATTAAGAGATTACTAATTGTTGCGTGAGAAAAATATTTTATGTTTTAACAAAGTTAAAAGGCATAACAAAGGTCGTAATTCGTTGTAGAAAATTGTATGAAGAGTTATTAAAATAGCATAGTATCTTATCTTAATACCTATTAGTTGTCTGAACGAATACATACAGTACATTTCTAGTACTTATAATAAGTATAAAACCTCGACGCTTAGGCTGTATGCGTACAATATTAGTGCGCCATAAAGTTCAAATGGATGCAAAAATATTACACGAGTAAATATGTCAGGCGGGGAAATTATATGATCAGCGCGACTTCAAAATCTACAAAAAATCGCAGTATGCTCAGGCCCTTACTCAAGGTTCTAACAGATCTTTTAGCCGTATAGCTTTTAGTCTATAGATATAGCATAAATCCAGAGTGTAACGAACAGTAGTGTGGAAGGTAACGCGGCCGTCAGCAACGTACTGACATTTGCGGGGATTGATGACCGCCCGCGGCCACGTCGTTAGCTCTTTTACACGAGAGCTCCGATTCTGCTAAATGTATGTTTCACAACGTCAAGTTAAGCACAACTTAAGTACCTATAGCGTAAAGAGCTGTGATTGGTTGATTGTCGTTTGAAGGAGGACATAAGTCCAAGATTTAGATCAGACAGGATTAATCATTCGTTCAGCTTCATAATTTAATTTTATGTTAATCAATTTTCGATTTCCGAAAAATAATGGCAATGAAATTTACTGAAGTGAACGTAGATGTTCAAACAATAAAATCAAAATTCATACAAATAAACACTCATAGAAAAAACTCGCAATAGTCAATTCAAGAACAAGAACGAAAGAAGAAGTAACTGCTGTAATCTCCACGCTTGACAAGCGGGCTGGAGATACCACAAAACACAATATCTGTTTTAAAACAAATATCATCACTTTTTACAAGCAAATAAAATTAATTATGTCGAGTATACTAAATGTGTACTTCCTTCAGATTAAAAATTTATAGCCTCACCGACCTGCACAGGTATTATGGTTAATACGTATAGGTAAATAGCGGAATCGGCCGCAAGGTGAGCTGATGGGAAATGTCATAGAGTGCCCCATCGCAGGTTGCGGACTTGTAACCAGCTAGTGAGCGATGCACGGAGATGATGTTGCCACATGTCGAATATGTCGATACAAGATTACAATTTTATAACTTTAAACATCTTACAAGCTTTGATTCAGATTGATTGGTTCTTGCAATGATTTTGATTGAAGCCTGGATGATGTAGCGGATAGGTAAATTAAATCTTATGATAAAGGTTCGGGTTAAAATATTTATTTAGCGAACAAAATGTGAATATTAATAATTGTATGATGTATGAACCTATAAATCCTCGATTCCATATGAACCACATCCTGTTTTTGAGCCTAGGTTAAAAGAGACAAAAACCAGAGCTGGTCTAGGGTTTGTCACCGTGGTAAAAAGAGCCAATCAGGTTAGTGTCAATAGCTGACTGCTAAGGTGATCTGGCTGTGCCGAAGGTATACAATAAAGTTGATAGATCATTTGGGGTGATTCTTTTCATGCACCCCACTAAAAACGTGTAGTTAAATAATGGTTAAATACTATTTAAAAATATTGTTAAAACACATTCACACGTTAAAAACATGTAATAGTAAGAATAACTAAGCTTATTGTAACAATGTAACACAGATTCAAAATAAACAAATCACCGTTGACAGATAACCCGCTACTGTTACAGTTTAACAATACATCATAAATCACTATAATAGGTATCTAAGTACATAGCTTCGATTACTATAATTCATTTGAATTTCAACTCTATATTGGTGATTGTAAGAGTCATGGCTACAAGGCTCGATAGAGCCTACTTGTTACGATCATTATTGGAACAGTTTAGCTTTAGGCCTTACTACTCGTTAAGGTTGTATCTGAATTCAACCACTTCGTTGTCAGATGCTAAAATAATTATGTTTTAAAGTTTGGCAAGTATTTTGTTTAATTAACTATTAGGTATTTCATTAAAAAAAGTTATTCATCTTTGATTACTACCTACTGATAATAACCGTAGGTATTCCTATAATATTGATCAACACTATTGATCCAAAGTGATTAAAATAAGTAGGTTAATAATGAGATTCAGTTAACTGATATTATAATAACTTATTTCAAGTCCAAAACCTGCACGTACTTTAATAAGATAACTAAAAAACATAACAAAACTGCTGTAACTACAGCACTCTGTCGAATTCGTCCAAACCCTCAACTCATCCATGACAGTACGCCAGCGAACACCTCCATACATCACTCGCCCCATTGTTCCTAACAATAAGGTCTATCATATCTTCCATCTTCTGAGGAATACCGCACATACCTACTTAGTGCATAAATAGGATTCTAGAACAAAACTTCCTTTAAGGGCTCGCTCCTTTGTTAGCTAATTAGTAGTGTACTTGAAGACCCGATTGGTACAGATATCTGATCAGGCTGTATGTCCTAGGATTCCTAAGTGAAAAAAAGTAGAATGGCTCTAGGTGATGGATCCATATGAATCTTAGTCTAGAGATTTTTATTTTGAAATCCTAAATCCGGTCTAGAGAATTAGATATTAAATAATAATCAATAATATATCTTCTTCTTTCATTGCCATTTACATAATGATACGACTATCGCGAGTATATGCCTAACATATTTTATACTAGATTTCGGCGAAGATCAAATGATGAAACCTGCCCTGACATTCAATTCAAATCACCAATAAATTATAACATTTAATCGTTGTATGGTTTACGCAAAAAACAATGGCTTTAACTTCTTTATAATAACGATCCCGTTGTGATGTATGGTCGATTGTGAACAAAACGTATGACCTTAACTGGCTGACCGACATAGAGTATGATTTATCATTTAAAAGTTCATTGCAATAAATACTCACCTCGCTACAAGACCACTTCATCGCTTTTGTTAATAAGCAGCTTCACATTTATGTAGTGAAGATTTACTTACGGTCGTTAATTTAATATTATTAATTTAACATAGAGGTAAGATTATGGTAAAAAAACTAGTGCAATAATATTTTTCATTAATTGTGTGTGTTTTTTTTTATATTTCGCAGTATGTAAGGTCGCACTATGTCAGTAATCTCTGTATCTATCGATTTGGGAATTAATTCACATATAGAATGACACGATATTCATGAGTTTAATTTTATACCGAAATTTCCAGGGAAAAGGTTTTTAAAATAAAGTGCTCACAAAAATCTAGAAAAAATAAAATAATAAGAAACAAAATCTACGGAATTAGTTTAAATCGTAAACATTGCCAAGGTCCACTATTAAGTAACAATATGACAATATTGCAATACTGTGAAAAGAACCTGCTAATCTTTTCGCATACGACCGAAGTTTAAAGACAATTGTCGGAGATAAAAGACAAGAATTAGCATTCAAATGGGTGTAGTAATTAAATCCGGTCTAGAGAATTAGATATTAAATAATAATCAATATCTTCTTCTTACATTGCCATTTACATAATGATACGACTATCGCGAGTATATGCCTAACATATTTTATACTAGATTTCGGCGAAGATCAAATGATGAAACCTGCCCTGACATTCAATTCAAATCACCAATAAATTATAACATTTAATCGTTGTATGGTTTACGCAAAAAACAATGGCTTTAACTTCTTTATAATAACGATCCCGTTGTGATGTATGGTCGATTGTGAACAAAACGTATGACCTTAACTGGCTGACCGACATAGAGTATGATTTATCATTTAAAAGTTCATTGCAATAAATACTCACCTCGCTACAAGACCACTTCATCGCTTTTGTTAATAAGCAGCTTCACATTTATGTAGTGAAGATTTACTTACGGTCGTTAATTTAATATTATTAATTTAACATAGAGGTAAGATTATGGTAAAAAAACTAGTGCAATAATATTTTTCATTAATTGTGTGTGTTTTTTTTTATATTTCGCAGTATGTAAGGTCGCACTATGTCAGTAATCTCTGTATCTATCGATTTGGGAATTAATTCACATATAGAATGACACGATATTCATGAGTTTAATTTTATACCGAAATTTCCAGGGAAAAGGTTTTTAAAATAAAGTGCTCACAAAAATCTAGAAAAAATAAAATAATAAGAAACAAAATCTACGGAATTAGTTTAAATCGTAAACATTGCCAAGGTCCACTATTAAGTAACAATATGACAATATTGCAATACTGTGAAAAGAACCTGCTAATCTTTTCGCATACGACCGAAGTTTAAAGACAATTGTCGGAGATAAAAGACAAGAATTAGCATTCAAATGGGTGTAGTAATTAAATCCGGTCTAGAGAATTAGATATTAAATAATAATCAATATCTTCTTCTTACATTGCCATTTACATAATGATACGACTATCGCGAGTATATGCCTAACATATTTTATACTAGATTTCGGCGAAGATCAAATGATGAAACCTGCCCTGACATTCAATTCAAATCACCAATAAATTATAACATTTAATCGTTGTATGGTTTACGCAAAAAACAATGGCTTTAACTTCTTTATAATAACGATCCCGTTGTGATGTATGGTCGATTGTGAACAAAACGTATGACCTTAACTGGCTGACCGACATAGAGTATGATTTATCATTTAAAAGTTCATTGCAATAAATACTCACCTCGCTACAAGACCACTTCATCGCTTTTGTTAATAAGCAGCTTCACATTTATGTAGTGAGGATTTACTTACGGTCGTTAATTTAATATTATTAATTTAACATAGAGGTAAGATTATGGTAAAAAACTAGTGCAATCATATTTTTCATTAATTGTGTGTGTGTTTTTTTTTATATTTCGCAGTATGTAAGGTCGCACTATGTCAGTAATCTCTGTATCTATCGATTTGAGAATTAATTCACATATAGAATGACACGATGTTCATGAGTTTAATTTTATACCGAAATTTCCAGGGAAAAGGTTTTTTAAAATAAAGTACTCACAAAAATCTAGAAAAAATAAAATAATAAGAAACAAAATCTACGGAATAAACATTGCCAAGGTCCACTATTAAGTAACAATATGACAATATTGCAATACTGTGAAAAGAACCTGCTAATCTTTTCGCATACGACCGAAGTTTAAAGACAATTGTCGGAGATAAAAGACAAGAATTAGCATTCAAATGGGTGTAGTAATTACGCAAACAATACCGGTAAGAAAGTATAGTATTGCGGTCTTTCGACTTACTTTCGTTTTCAGTCAATCCTCAAATTCTCAACCTAGATGACTGCAGATGTAGTCTCTAGCATGGGTAAAGTAAACTGTGATTTAACCGTTTTAATCGCCGACGGATAAAAATAGGTGTTAAAAGTTTAACGAGCTTGTTTATTTGTGTATGTTTGTATACAAACCAAACGGCTGAACCACTTTTCGTTTTGTCTTTTTAGGGTCATAGGTAATGTTACGTAAAACCGTAATAAAAGGGGCTTAAAATTTAAAATAAGATAAATAAAACCTAATCCTAAACCAAGTCCAGTCCTAAATATAGAAGTGGGTATTTATTTCATAAATAAACATAACTATTGAACTTCAAGTCAAATAACCCATTTCAGTAGTAACGAGCATTGTACATAACATAATTGCCTTCCACGGTACAATGTAGATGGTCTGCGTATGATATAAACCATTCTTACATACATTACAATAATAATATGAGCTATGCGTCTGCGCAAGACAATGTAACGTAAGATTTTGTCTCGCGTCGCCTCAATGGGCAATGTAAGGACAATTTTCGTGAGTAAATTTACGCTCAATTAATGTGTTAGGTTAAACCCCAAACGTTAGATCATATTTAAATTATTATGTTTTATTTATTTATTTGATACTTTATTGCACAAATATGAAATATAAGTGTACAAAAGGTGGACTTAATGCTAAAAGCCTTTTCTACCAGCCAACCTACTGGAGGTACAGAAAAACTAGTAGAAAGGTGCAACAAAAAAAAGTGTAAAAGTGCAATTTTCGTGAGTAAATTTACGCTCAATTAATGTGTTAGGTTAAACCCCAAACGTTAGATCATATTTAAATTATTATGTTTTATTTATTTATTTGATACTTTATTGCACAAATATGAAATATAAGTGTACAAAAGGTGGACTTAATGCTAAAAGTCTTTTCTACCAGCCAACCTACTGGAGGTACAGAAAAACTAGTAGAAAGGTGCAACAAAAAAAAAGTAGTTACTAAAGTTGGGGAATCGATTCAAGTGTAAAAAGTTATAGTTGAGTCAATCACGAAGAATAGGTACGAAGAAAATTTTATGGTCGAGTACGAAATACGTTATTATAGCTTAAACGTTTTTTTTATTGGAAATAAAAATAAGTCTTTTAATTATGCCTTAGCATAAAATGCTATTTGTCTTTTGAAAGTACTTTATTCATAAGAGGGTTTAACCTGGCGAAATAACTAGCTAATGGGGTATCACGCTGAATTATGAGCAATACTTAAATAATGTATGCTTAAACTCTTTAAGTAATAACGTGATAAGGTGCGGTTTCTTGAGAAAAGTTCAAGAGCAACCATAGTTTAACCACACATTAAACCTCCTCATCTATTGCTCAATATTTCACCTCGAATAGTAAAATTTATTGCCTTTATTATTATTACATACCTAAATTTATTACGTATCATGTTAATTCATGTTGTTGTTTTTAACTTAAAAATATTGGTTAGTGCTAACTCCAACTATCCGTACATGAAATCTTCAACATATAATTAATTAAGTACAGGTACATGTTTCATTTTCATTATGTTATTAATCACATTAAAATATATGTAAAACGCAGTACTATAAATATTTTTTTGGAAATTCCTGTAAAATTTAATCCAAAATAGTTTGAAATTGATTCAAGTTTTTATCTCATGGGCAATAAATACTTTGCATCTGTTGTCAGCAAATTAATTTAATATTCACCATTCGTTATTAGAATTTTAAAATCATACCGGATCTTGAATTGTCCTTGAACTGTGAAGAGATATTATGTGAAGAATCAAAACCGGTACAGCACTCGCGATTCTTATTCCATCCGTATTCTAGTGTTTAAAGGAAAACTACTACCAAAACCTACCATCTTTAAAAAAAAATAATCTAGAATATATTATTTTCTCAAATATGTTTATTTTAAACGTTTTTAACTCCTCAATTAATGACAGTTTTCAGTCATTGAAAACTTCTATTATCTTTAAAAAGCCAACGCGCATCGCACACGGTCCCCAAGACCCTATCTTTTGGATTTTGAAACAAACATGATAGGTACTTCTATTAAAAATACCTTTAATTAATATACTAGACATTTGTAGCGAGACCATTCTTCCACTTCATTTAGTTAAAGTTGACTAAAACAATTCCGATTTTGTTTTCGTGGATTTAAAAATCGATTAACGCCTCGTTTCAATTATTTATATTATAATAATCAGAATATATCTACAATGTGACCTTGATATACCTGTTATTATAAATTATACTATGATATTTCCTTTAAAAATGATTTATGAAAATGAGGTCACCAAGAGGTCAGATTTGGAAGTATGTCTAATATATATATATATATATAAGTATGATAAATATATTCCTCTGAAAGGGGTACATAAGACACTTGAAATTGACCAAATCGTAAAAGGCTATACCTACCTATTCCATGAAGGTTTCAAAAATGTTCCGACATGTGACGATTACCCTATTTTAGTATATATAGGGTGAGTCTTTCATAAGTGCACATCCGGAAGAATGTCACGGAGCTTTTCATTCTGAACAACTTTTGTTATGGTGACGTTAGGATATTCCCGGAAAAAAAATATCTACTCCCAATACACAGTGTCACGTAAACAACCAATTTTTGTATGGGGGAGCATCTTTTTTTTTCGTTATATCCCAAGGTTTTTATAACGAAAGTTGTTCAGAATGAAGAGCTCTGTAACTTCCGAATATGCACCTATGAAAGACTCTCCCTGTATTGTAGATATATTATTATGTTTATACAGTACACACGCTCATTAAGATATTTATGTATTTTAGTACATAATAGTTACTGGTAGAAAATGCTTTTAGCATTAAATCCACCCTTTGTACACTTATTTATACAGGGTGTCCCAAAAGTCAACGTCATCCCTTAAAGGGCTGATAGGTCAGCTCATGAGAAGCCAGAATATCACAATATGACCTTAGTAAAAACTCGATAATTTTCGAGATATTGACACTTTTATAAATTTGCTGAAAATCGACACCTTGGATCAGTTTTTTGCGTGCCGCCGGTACAAAAATCCATATTGTTAGAATTTGTTTGGTGTTGCATCACCCTGTATAGCCCTGCTATTGATCGCAGTCAAAAAAAATATCGAGTAATGCTGTATGTTTAAAAAAAACACGGTTTTCAAAGTCATAAAAGGTAATCGTATTTTTTTGTAAACAACTTTGACTCTACATACTGTAAAAAAAATATACCACGCAAACCTGGCACCTTATTTGAAAAGATTTCTTATTTAATGCAGTTTCCAAAATGGTAAGAAATGTTGCTATTGTTTCAATTAACAAAAAAGTTATTGCTATTTTAGTACAAAACAACCTCGATGTAAAATTGTTTGAAGGAAATTTATCTGACTGAATTTATTAAGGGTAAGTCATGTTGGAATGAGTAAAAGTAAAATAGGTGGTGGGGTCAGCCGTGGCAACTTAGATGACGCAAAAATAGCTAAGAAAAAACTTACCAAACTCTTATAAAACATATTTTGCGTTTTTTATACCTTATTTAAAAATAACAAACATTTATTGACTTTTATTTTTATTTCTCAAAATTATAAAACCACATTATTATATTAAGTACATAATGAGCAAAAAATAATACTCATTAATGGTCATAATCATAATTATGAGAGTTTGGTTTTGTTGAGCAATAACTTTAAAATAAATAACAAGTAGTTAGAGGTACTGTTAATGACAAACTGATCTGTCCCTTTTTTGGATACTGTGGGTGTACAATGTACACGTGTAAGCGTTTTACTTGTACAATATCACCCATTAGTACTACTCAGGAATGTACGTTACCATGTGCTACATTTATGGGGAATGTGGAGTTGCTATAGTCCACTTTTCTCGAGAAAGATACTCAAAATGCGTTTTTTTTAATTCTGTGACAACGTTGTCTCTTTTCCCACTCCCGGCCACACCACCTATTTTACTTTTACTCATTCCAACATGACTTACCCTTAATACATTCAGTCAGATAAATTTCCTTCAAACAATTTTACATCGAGGTCGTTTTGTACTAAAATAGCAATAACTTTTTTGTTGATTGAAACAATAGCAACGTTTCTTACCATTTTGGAAACTGCATTAAATGAGCAATCTTTTCAAATAAGGTGCCAGGTTTGCGTGGTATATTTTTTTTACAGTATGTAGAGTCAAAGTTGTTTATAAAAAAATACGATTACCTTTTATGACTTTGAAAACCGTGTTTTTTTTAAACATACAGCATTACTCGATATTTTTTTTTACTGCGATCAATAGCAGGGCTATACAGGGTGATGCAACACCAAACAAATTCTAACGTGTCGATTTTCAGCAAATTTATAAAAGTGTCAATATCTCGAAAATTATCGAGTTTTTACTAAGGTCATATTGTGATATTCTGGCCTCTCATGAGCTGACCTATCAGCCCTTTAAGGGATGACGTTGACTTTTGGGACACCCTGTATATTTATGCAATAAAGGATTAAATAAATAAATAAATATTTCTTCAGTTTAACCACCAATAACTAAATAGGTTTTGGTTTGACTCGTACAAATTCTTATTTTCATATACGAAATTGGAGAACAAACGTAATGTAACATAGAACATGATATTTTATAGTAATGTCAAAGTTCGTACAAGCATGGTGTGGCAATGTCCTTATGTAATACATACTCGTACCATCGGGTCAGTGGGCGGGCGATGTTTGAAGATATCGGGTAACTTTACTAGCCCAGGTTATATACTTGAGTGCATAAGCTTATTTGTTGTGGGTCCCCAAGAATTAGGGAATAAACTTGTAATTTTCGCAAAACGATGTGATAAAAGACCAGGTTTAATAAATAGGTATGTCATAGATATTTTTAACATAATATGAGTATTAACTACAGCCAAATCCTTACATAATGACAACTTCAATTCACAATGCATCTGAAATTCAGGTCACGGTAGGAATACTAACTATTGTCTCTAGATTCTACTTGTAACTGACATGGACACACTAAATGAACAATAAAAAATGAAAACTTGATGTTTTATAAAAGGAATGTGATTATTTTTATGTGATAGAGCTCTTTGATAAGCCCTCAATTTGATGAATATTTACAATTTACACGCAAATACACGACTATTATAAACTTTATTATACATCTAGGTATACGGATATAGGTATATTATTGGACTTTTATATTATATTAGTTGACTTTGGTCAAGAATATATTCTTTCTTTCTTTATTACCTTTACTTCAAGTACGGTACCTATTCAAAAACTGCTTCTTGTTCTGAGATAATTTCGTAAAATTGCAAGTTTTAACCTCAAATAGGCTTGAGTAATAACAGGTTAGGGAAGAAAGTCGTTCTGAAGATGTTAGGAGTTATTCAATATTTTAATTGCTGATGATTCGTTGGCTAAACCGACCTGCATCATACAAATGTATTTATTCACCAGTTATTAAGTACTTGTGGATGTGATGTAAGTTGGATTAATAAAGACTTTATGCTTATGACTATTCATTCACTTTACCGTGTACTTACTATATTCTTCCTCTGTGGTCTAGTGGTAGAAGCTTCGCTTCATGACCCAGAGGTCCTGGGTTCGATTCCCGGGTGGGACCATCAATTTGTGTTTCTAAATTGTGGTTCTAAGTTTGGTTAGGACATAGAAGGCTGATCACCTGTTGTCCGAAACAGTGAAACGATCCATGCTGTCGGATGGGCATGTAAAGCAGTCGGTCCTGCGCCTAGCTCTCTCCAGTCGTGTCGGTCAATCCGTCCCATTGGGTTATGAGAGTGATGGAACAGAGAGTGCTCCTGTGTACTGCGCACACACTTGGGCACTATAATCTACTCCTGCGTAGATGGCTGATCTCAATTGAGATTGGCCGCCGTAGCCGAAATTCGGCTAGGAGGACATTATTATTACTATATTCTTTGGTAAAGGCCTTTCAGGTAGCATGATTAAGACCACTTCCAAAGGGAACTACTGCTTTGGCGTCAAATGGACAACTCTTAATGAGAATCTCTACAATATTTGCTTAAAAGACTTATGCAAAAAATCTTTTATTTACCTATCATATAATTAAACACTTGATGTGTATCAGGTATAAATAATTATGATTATGACCATACTTGTCTATAAGGGGCGTATCACATATAATTCAATGTTTTAAAACATCGATGACCTTTCCATATCATTTTGCAATCTCAATTTTTCCCTGTCATGCCCCACGATGCCGCGTCTTCCACTACCCACGTCTGAAACCTGATAACAAATCATCTGTCAAACTAATACCACATGATGTATCATCTGTATCTGATATCAAAGTACACCCACCACATCCTCAGCTATGACCTAAGCTACTTACACACTATTGCATAAAGAAAATTATTACAATAGAGAATTGTACAAAATCACAAATGGATATTTGATTGCGTTTTTGATTTGCGTTGACCACGCTAATCAATGACAATCATTCCAATTTGGTTATACTTACGTATGTAGGCGCCTACAGACACATTAATAATGTGGTTGTAATAGCTTTTTACTGTGTTGTTGTAGATCGTAACGTGACAAAATATGACACAAAATTTATGAGCTTCCTATCAACCAGCAGAAAACTATTTTGATTTCTATTACTTACACTTTCATTTTCGTATCTGTGCAAGTAAAAATAGAGATTTTCAAAATTACAAATGTCGTAGACCAAGATAATAATGACATCTATGGCTGACCTATAGACTAAATACAGGTACAAAAAGCACTGCTTTAAATTGTGAATATCAAACGAACATTTGACCTTTCATCGGGCGAAACTGTACAAAACATGGTATTTGGTGTAATCATAATAGCTTACAAGTATTGACGCAATGAGGCAGCGGCGCTATCAGTGGGTCGATCTTCTATACATTGTCATTAAGTAGGCGAGTTCTCACGGAAGATGGCATACTTTCTGTCTGTACTCCGCGCCGCCACTACAGCACATGCTGAGTGAGGACAGTAAAGATGGTGCTCTCGCTGATAGTAAACATCACTCGCACGCATCTGGACAAAAGTCGGTGCCAAAAATTGGAAAGACTATTATCTGTTTTAAAGCAATGCATTTTACTTGTATTTAAAATTAATGTGAATGTTTTGTCGTGTTGAAAATAAGCTATTTATAAATTTTCACCTTCATAGAAAAAACTGTCCGTTTCTATGCTTGTGTCATTTTTATGCCAAATAATTTCTAAGCTTAACGATACTGCAGTCAATCTCACTGTGATTTTAATGAGTTCTTTGTACCGAAAAATACAAATTGAGGATGGAAATTGTTATTTAATTCGAGAGAGATAACGCGAATGCGGTTTTGCAATACTTCCGATTTAGTGCGGCTTAAAAAAGAACGAGTTTATTTTTTGGTTCAAACAGAAAAAAACAATGTAGTCTAGAGTTAGTATTTGCAGTAATTGAATCTATGTACTCAAGGTACTTTATAGAGTATCCAAAAACTATAATGAATCCTAACCATAATAATTAATACAAATAACATCAAAGGTACCAAGACTAATAAAACTATTTTCCGTCTTCTGAAAATTATAACTGTAAAAGCCTATGTTCGTTTCAAGAATGTCAATCTCCGAATCAGGAATATACAAATTATAATGCAAATACATAATTTAAAGTGCCATTGACATTAAAGAAAGTACTGTCATCCATCAAATCCATTGTTAACTCACGCACATACATTGTCGACAAAAAAAACTACTATTTTTGACCAAAAACGTGTCTTAAGTAAGTCTATTATAATGAATGCTTACGTGAATCCCACGCGTGTGTAAATTGGCACAGGTAGCCAAAGCTTTACATTGAAATATATGGCTTATTTCTAAATATTATAGAGACTATATTTACATACATACTTTTATTATAGTTAATTAGTATCGTTTAATATTATTTTTTATGACATGACACACAAAGCAGATCCATCTTCGGATAATAGAAGGACGCACATAAAGTATTGATTTTAATAACTAATTAATGTCAATACTGCTAATTAAGGTTTTTTCATGGTTAAAAACCGTTCTTATTTATTTTAGATATAGTCTCATATTGGTAATCATTCTCAGTTAAGCGTTCAGACAAACAAATGCTTCAGGAATTTTACACTTAACTTTTGAAATCAGGTAGACCCACTACAAGGCAGTTTATACTATGTAACATAGGAGCTAAGTAGTGTGAGGGTATATATTATTTTAAAACCTATATCATTACTAATTTGGCTTAAATTCGTGTTTATTTTAACATTGACAAATTGACCTAGTGTGCAATCGTATACCGTATTGAAGGTTACATTTAAAATCTATAATTATCATAATAGCTTGGTATTTGTATCGATCGACTCATCCTCAATCATTACATAGCTAAATATAGGGTGAACTGTAATAGAGGCCAAATCATGTTTTGATCTCTAGACAAAGTCATAGATTATAAGATTTCAACCAACTCGGCTTATCTTACTAAGCCCCACTTACACAAACATATTAAATCTAGATTTAGTGTTAAATCTCAATTTAGTGTCAAATTTTATATGGATTGACGTTTCTTAAATCGAGATTTGACACTAAATCTAGATTTAAATGTTTTTGCAAGTGGCCCTGAATTAGCTATCAATGTGACATTCAACTGTTTTAATTTTTATGAAAACTAATCTCTAGATAGCTGAGTTTTGATAAGGTACATAAATATAGGTATATATCATAAAATATATTTATTATTAAATAAATATTAACAGTTATTCTTATTCTTTACTATGACCCAGTCACAATCAGTAATTACATACAAGCTTTCATTATATAACATGGTATGGACCTGTGTACCTCTTTAGAAAACTTATGAATAGTTATAAGTATGACCAAATATCGTTAAACGATACTTATGTTATTGTACTTGCTTAAGATTTGAATACTTGCCTGGTCATGCTTTGTAAACAAACAGGATTATGTTAAAAATAGACATACGTAATACTGAAAAGGTATTTAAAAAAAAAAAAAAACACGCACTCACGCCTTGTACTAATGTACTGCCTTGCGGGGTAGGCCTATTACATTGGGACTAACATAACACTCTGGCGAAAAGTGGGTGCAGCAATGCACCTCTGCCTACCCCGCAAGGGAGTACAAGGTATTTTTGTACAATCTATTTGCGGGATACGGTAAAATATGTCATTTTTGTAATTGTGCTAAGGTACCTATGTCACCGTGGTGAAAGGATAAGCTAGTCAGGGGGGGTATCGCGAAAGTCAAAACGAACTAACATTTACGAAGTACATAGTGTCAAATTTAATACATTTTGAATCCAAAAATCGAGGCCCTGCTGAGTAGTTACTTATTTCCGTATTTCAGCTCATGCTCAGAAAGAAGTACCTACCTATTTGAGTCCTCTACCTGAATAAAAAAAGGGTGCTCCGGACGTATATATCTATAAGGTTCACTTTATACATCACTTGCGCGGAGCTGTACATTGACCTTGATTGATCCACGGTTGCATCTATACACCATTATCCATATAATTATTCGTTTTAATATGAAATATTACAGAATTCATACTGGTAGCATCACAAAGGTCGTTAACCTAGGCCTGTATGTATGTAAGGTACATAATGTCTCTATATGCATATTATGTGGTTGAGTAAATGAGTAGTAAAAGGCTGCGTTCTATCGCATACGCATTTGACTTGGTCCTTGAGGCTTCTGTGATTCTGGAGGGTCACTCTATCAGTTAAGAATCGAATGAACGTGAGCTGTCTTAATCGGTACGTTTAATACAGCGAGTTAGAGTAAAGTTAGTGCAGCAGAAAGCCCTGCAACTTTTTTTGTAAGGTAGAGTGAACTCCCTGAGACGAAATCGCGTATTGTCACACGCACCGTGAGTGGTGCGTTCAACTATTGAAAGTGTCGAAATGACTATTCTAGGACTTTAGTTGGCTCTTATACAGGGTGAAACAGAAGTTGTAAAGTTAAAATTTCCAAAAGTAGTTGAAAAGATGCTCAGACAGAAGTACCTACCTACGATTTGAGTCATCAACCTGAATAAAAAAAGTATAAAACACACACAATTACGAAGCATCACTTATAAACTCTTTACAGCCTAGGTATCGTTTTTCTTTTCTGTAAACGAAACAAATATATTATAAACAATCCCGAGTACGTAATTGATGAAATATGTTTATACACCATTATAGCAAGTAACATTAAGTCCATTAAAGACATAAAGATGAATACAAACATTTATTGACAAGTAATTCGACTGCAGATTTTATCAATTCCTTATTACTATGCAAAACAGTTAGGACTCCGTTTTCTGTGAGCTTTGCCTAGGAGTATTTGTATGAATTTATTAGATAGACGAGTCGTATTGTGAGCCTTATGCTTGTTTGCGAAAACGTATGCGATTTAGCCTTTTCGAAGTATTTCCGTTTCATCTTGTAACAAATATCAAAGCTTACTTATACTTTAATTTATGTGGAAATGAGTTTCCTGTAACATTTATCCATAATTATTATGGTTAATGCTACCAACATAGGTACTAGGAACAATAACCATAAACTGGGTTTAGGTATGTATTTTAGTAGGCACTTGAATTTATTACTTATTTTTATACTTACAGCTTACGCTTAAATACAAGTAAATGTAACATTTTGATACGTTATTTTACCAAGCTCTACCGTTTAGTCATCCATATTGGCAAACGTCCTTCAAATCTTCACTGCGGTATATGAATAATACTATGAGGATGTACCAAGCCTTCGACATACCACGTCTAGATCTCTAGACTTAGGTCATTGAGTCAATAATTACAGTCTGAGCTACGACTGGATTCAAGATGCCGCGTTGCATCATAAACTACCAACACTTGACTTGGGCTCTTAAGAAATGTAAGCTTTTGGCGTAGAAGACATAAAAACTTTAACATTAAACTTTATATTTTATACTAAATCACAAATAGCTGTAAGATATACATAGATAGATATACTATAAGGTACCGTATTCATGTTTACGTATGTAATATAAATATTGCGAGATTCATTCTTCAACACAATTCCGGTACTGAATTGATTCCAAAATACACTACAATATGACAAGTGAAGTCATTTTTTTATTTCATTTTAATAATACCTAAACTACCTTATTGTTTTATTATTTATCGTATAAGCCGTGTATACCAAATTTGTATTGTTATTAGTTTTTTGTGTTGTGTATTCTGATGGCGAATAAACCATTTTTTTCTTTCTTTACCTAAGCTGTGCTGTATGTGTGTAATGGACTATTTATCTTTAGAAAATTATTAAATGTTCTTTATTCTGTTCTCTTTTAGTTTATTTAATTTGAATTCGTTATAATACAATACATAATTATGTAATTTCTAGCCCATATGTAAGCGTATTTAAATTAATACATTGTTTGTCTTTTCCAGGTATGTTTACAATCGTTTCTTTAACATCAGCGGAAACAAAGTAAGTTATTATTAACTTAACTGCACAATTACTGAGGTGCATTACACGTGCGTAGATCTAGAATCATATAGCACGGAACTTCACATTTAATAAAGTTTATATAATTAATTTATAGTCACAATTCAATTCCTATATTTGTACATAAATTAACAACAATATTTTGTATAGCTTTCAAAGTTTGCGAGATGAAGTGGCAGTCAGCTGGTAACATTTGCCTACCTAAAACAAGTAATTGAGTGTAGTGAGGGATGCTTTCTTCAGCCCATGAATATGCAACCATAGCATAGGATCATAGCAAAAGACAATCACAGTACACAGCTGATTGACAGTGAGAATGCAGATCGATCAATTAACCACATCAACGAGCACTTTGTAGATGTTGGTAAAAATCTCGCGGAAAAAGTCCTGTCAAACTCTTCTGTAGCCAACAACCAGGATGAAATAGCATTGGCCAGCTGTTACCTTTCCCAACCTGTATTGCCCTTAGATAACACATCTAATACATTCGTTTTGCTAGACACTGACGAAGATGAGATACGGACTCTAATTAATGGTCTTAAGACTGAGTGTTCAACTGGATGGGACTCTATATCTACCAAGTTCCTGAAGAAGTTCAAACACATCCTTATACCTGTCTTAGTCCATCTATTTAACCAGTGTTTTAGATTAGGTGTTTTTCCCACTGTGCTGAAAAAAGGTGTCGTTGTGCCAATCTACAAGGGTGGTAACAGAGACAGTGTCAACAATTATAGACCAATATCAATTCTGACAGCTTTATCAAAAGTCTTAGAAAAGGCATTGAATAACAGGCTAACTGGTTTCCTTGAAAAGTATCATAAACTATCCGAAAATCAATACGGTTTTTAGACGCGGAAAATCAACGTCAAAAGCAGTACTTGAACAGACTTCGTATATCTCAGGGAAACTAGATGATCATAAAAAACCGATTGCAATCTTCCTGGATCTTGCCAAGGCATTTGACACTGTCTCTGTGCCACTACTTGTGGATAAGCTAAACAACTCTGGTATACGAGGGATTCCTCTGAAACTTTTCTCTGATTATCTCTCATGTAGAACCCAGTGTGCCAAGATCGGTCAGCATGTAAGTAGAGATTTACCGATTTGTTATGGAGTACCACAGGGAAGTATTCTTGGTCCGACGTTGTTTCTCGTCTATTTAAACGAATTATGTTCTCTGGAAATGGGTGGTAGACTAATTGCTTACGCAGATGATACCGCATTATTATTTGCAGGGGATACATGGCAAGACACTTTTGAATCTGCACAGTTAGGGTTAAATAAGGTTTCGCACTGGCTATCTAAAAATGTCCTTACCGTAAATGCCAGCAAAACTAAATATATTACCTTTTCAATAAGAAACTCTACACAACCGGAGTTACTGCATCAACTAATTATCCATGCTCCAAATTGTTCCACTAATGGTACATGTCCCTGTGCTAGTTTGGAAAGATGTTCTATAATCAAATATCTGGGAGTCATTATAGATCACAATCTCTCTTACAGGTCACACATTGAACACCTATGCGGAAGAATTAGGAAGCTGATTTATATTTTTAAAAACTTGAGGCAAATTATGAATATTGACTCACTGATAAGAGTATATTATGCCCTCGGGGAGAGTGTGCTTACTTATTGCATAACGTCCTGGGGTGGAACTCATAAGACTCTCTTCCTCAATTTGGAAATTTCACAAAGGGCGTTATTGAAAGTCATAGATCATAAACCTTATCGTTTTCCTACCGCACTCCTTTATGATTCCCTCAAAGTTTTGACAGTAAGAAAACTATTTCTTTTGGAAACAATTCGGCTTCAACATGAAATCACACCTTTTGACAAAAATATAACGCTGAAACGTAGATCTGATATTGTATGTGATCAAAAAAAGTTTAATACTAAATTCAGTGAGTGTTTCTTCCCCTTTCTCGGTCCTTTTATATATAATCATGTAAACAAGCATCTCAAAATGTATGAATTAAACAATTTTGAGTGCAAACATAAGGTTAAGATATGGCTACTAACGAAGGATTACGACTTCATTGAGTCGTCTTTAAAACCAGTGTGCTAAGAATATAAAATATTTCATTCTATATTTTCAATACTCTATGCAGGTGCAGGCATCATTATACACACACACACACACACACACTCACACACACACTCACATACACCACACACACACACACACACACACCACACACACACACACACACACACACACACACACTCACACACGCACACACACACATTCATATAGTCTGTTTTTCTTTTTCTGTATGATTTACTTTTTAAATCTACGTTAAATTTAAATTTAAGTAACTTATTAAACTAGGTAATTTGTTTTAGCTACCTAAGTCACCAATTAAGGGTTGAGCAATCACTACTTATCCTAAAACTACAGGGCTATGCCCTTTATTAGGGAGTAGGGTCTCATAATTGTTTTGTGTGCAATAACGTGTAGCTACTAAATTAAGTAACATAATTAGAAAACTGTATGTACACACTGATTTGAAAATAAATTTTATTTATTTATTTATTTATTTATTTATTTATTAGGATACCTGCAGACCAGTTCGCTCGATCAAGGCTAGATGGGGAAGAGAGAGGGCAGAGTAATATGGTGCATCGGTCTTAAACCTTTGTCCATCTACAGGCAATTACTGGCTTATCATGATAAGCGCGTTACATCAAAATGATACATGAACATGAAGAGTTTTGGAATCGCTCAATAAAACATGTGTAACTGACTTTCACACTAAGCCCTTAAATCAAATGACCGTATGAGCGACCGTTAAGATTCACCAGTACTTTACTGTTACTGTTGTTGATAAGCATGATTCACTATGAACACGCATGACTAAATGGTGAACAGTATGGTAACAACTGTAGTGATCGAAAGTGCTGGGATGTCAGATTTGAGAGGTCGACCACATCGTCCACATCACATGTGTCAACAATGGTAATGGCGGGCGGCTCCCATCTGGTCAGCTTTGGCTTGTAACGTCAAAATAGCGTTTGTATGTAATTAAAATTAAAATTAAAATTTACATATATTGTGTTGATTTATAAATTTTTGGCACTGTATGTAGCGGTCCTGTAGACCATTCATATACTTTCAGCTTGAAAAAAGCAAATATCTCCGTCCTTGTACTTAAATATTATTCCCATTTGTCATAGAGAAGTTACAGAATGTTTTAGCTATTGAACTGTGTTGTTCCTCTCTATTTAGGAAAAATTTGTTATTTAAACTTTTTTGTAACATTTTTATGAATAAAGGGGTTTGTTTTACTGTCAATACAATTAGTGAACCAAGACATGCAATGTAACATTTTCGAAATCGAAAAACTTAATATATTAATTAATATTGAATATATTACAATATTAGGACATATTCACTAGTAGTCAGTGCGGAATCACCCGAAAGCCTAAGAAGAGATTTGTGCCGCGAAGAGCGAAAGTGATGAGACGTAACTCATTACACACTGTTACATACGGTTACACGCACGCACCGGCGCGCGCACCCACTGACCTTGTGACACGCCGCGGGTGAAACGGATGAACCGATTTTGATGTAACTCTTGATAAAAATATTACCGCTTGAATTTTCGGTATAGTTTTTTTGGGAGCTAACAAAATCACACAACAGTTATAATTCAGCATTAAGAATCTCTTGCGTAAAATTATATCTACCTCATACAGTATTGTAATAAAAACAAAATAATAATTATATATTTTATTTTTTTAAATATTGAATCATCGTTTTTATTTCATGAAAAAATATTATATTATTAAACAAATTATTTTTACAAAATAGCGAATTTCAGTATTCTAGAAACAATATTTTAATATGCTTAATATGACATTAAAATTTGTTGGAACTTGCGCTACGCGTTGATGTCTTTTGTATGGGCAAGGTGCGTAATGTCATTCTCAGTAGCGCATTAAGGTTGAGGTTTCTGTAGATGTGGCACGGGTTATTCTGTAAAAAGATATTACTTGTAAAGTAAATTTTAAAACAGTAACGTCTGAACAAGGCAGTTTGTATTTCTGTAACTTATTGAGCTTTTTGTACTAAAGTCAAATATAGGTAAAGAGTGTTATGATATTAAAAACTATACTAACCAAACAAAGTAATGGCTATTGATTGGTCCTTCTATTAAACATAAGATTGACAGTCAATTGTCCAAACTAACCTAAAAACTGGGAACTCTTGTCTTGAACCAAACACAATACTCATTGTTAATCCGTGGAATACTAATCAACAGTCACTCAATACAATAGGTAAGTTAAATTGCTTACATTTTTACGACTTTTTGATAGTTTCAAATTGTGTATTTTCATTGACATTGATAACTTTATAGCCATGAAACCAATGATATGAATTGTTTATTTATTTACAGCGTTTGATAATATACAACTGTAATAAGTTGAAAGTGAATCAGTTTCCAGTACATTTTAGGTCATCAACAATTAATGTGTTACTATTCAATTCAATTATATATTAATTCGATGGATACTAAACTTGTTATAATATTTTTATATTATCGCTCCTTTATTAGGTGGCGTATTTAACTATTTTTACGACTAATTTTTATTGTAAATCTAGGTGAAAAGGTCACCTCTATGCCGGTTAACGCCTAGGTGCCAAAGTGACAAATTGCCATAAAGATGGACGTGACGAATAAATGAATATTAAAGCCTACGAAATTACTACCAAATAGGTAAGTTGACATTACGAGAGGCTTGCGTACATCTTGAGCAAGAGACGTTGTTAAAATGCAATATTTTGTTTTGTTACTTCATTGATAATTCTATGATCTTTTTATATAAATATCATGCTTTGATTAGTTTTTGCTATATTTGTGTGGCTGTTATCTTGTCATAATTGTTTTTATTAAAGTGACTCCAAGAGTAGTCATTATTGTAGTCTTAGAAATACTACATATTGAACAATCTCGACGCTATTTCAAGACGTTTCAATAATATGAAATGGCTTCTGCATCTCGCTTAATAAAGTATTAAATATTCGCACGCAATTTTCAAAACCAGACCAATGTATCACAGTTGCTTTTATAAAACATGATCGCCTCCTTTTGATACACTATGTGCAGACAATACAGATACAGTCACGATGGTATCGGCTCAATACAATAAAATATACATTACAACATACGAACAAAGGCGCCGAAAACCAACAATAATAACGTTACATAACGATACCTGAGACTGATCGTGAGTGTTAAACGTTATTGCTACACCCATCACTAGTTAGGATATTTACCTTTTAGATGCCACCAACTTATTTGACCCGGTAGTATATGCAATTTTTTGACGTGCTTGTGTGAAAACTGTATTTTTAAATGTCAAGTTAGGTACGTATGCTTATTTTACCTATGCTTGTTGGACTAACTATGTATTTCTGGAACAGTATTTTTTCTTTAGGCATAAATATATTTATTTAGACAGTAAATAAAATATTTTTTGGATGGGTACTCAAATTTTTAACTATTTATACTGAATAGAAGAAAAAAAATGTTCAGTATGACAAGGAAATTTTACAAAACGTGAATGATAGGTAAAAACGCATAAAAATGAATTATAGGTTCCAATACGTATTACACATCTAGCCTAATATAGCCTCTGAAGGATTATGAGTTAAGTATGACTAATCGCTATTAAAATCTTCTTGAGTTTTTATTAATGAGTAAGTTGATTGAGTTTCGCAAGTTTATAACGAAACGAAATGTCATGGAAGTGATTAGAGGACAGAAAGGATCAATTAAAATTGCAATCGTAATTTAATATGCTCTAACAAATGTCAGCGATGAGTATTTTATCAATTTCAATAAAATATTAACTTGAAAGATCACTTTATTAAGTTTTAAAAAAATATTGATGAGAATACATAGATAGATAGAATATTCTTTATTTGTACACAAGAATAGATTATAAAAAGCTTAAATAAAACACATAGGTACAAAAAAGGTGGTCTGATAAGAATAGCTTTTAGTGATAACTAAAAGCAATTTTTTCAAGACAACCGGAATTATTAATATAGCTTTAGAAATTACCGCCCGAATGCACTTATACGGAAAATAATAATAATAATATCATTCAGAATATGATTTTATAAATATATCGATGCACAATGCCCGATATAAATGAATCACATAACAGTAAAAGAAGTATGCCACTTGCTTATTATCATCATAAGCTCATCCTTTGTGCACATCGTGAAATCGGCTGCAATTCTACTCTATTTCCAAACTTACTCCATTATAAGTGTCAAAGACGTATAGAAATACACTATCCTAGTTCAAAGACACACAATACAGCTATTCGATGTGACCGCTTGTGACCAATCACACGTCAGTAAAGCCATTACCTGCAGCTTTTAGATCCCATGTTGACAGTTTGCGCAAGCACAGCGAATTAAAGTGTTAATGTCACATTTTGCAAGTGCACAGAAGTTACTACACCGGGAATCGAACGGCAAACATTAGGTACAGGAGGGTAACTCTATAGTGACGAATGAACTAGGGCTGTTGTGCATTCGGCACGTTTAATACAACCAGATAGAGCAACGCTTGGAAACTTAGTTTTTCGTTATATAGAGTGACCCCCCAGTGGGCGAAACGCGCGAGCACACATTAGCATCAGTTCTCGAATAATTTGGATAAATATGACATTGTTGCGGACAAAGAGAGATGGTGTAACATTTAAATCACCTTTTCATAGTTAAATACTGATTAAGAATAAGTTTATTTTCTTCATCGATGTCCTATTATAGTTATTATAATAAACATAGTAAACTGTGGTTTTCTTTTAAGATAAACTTAAGTTTTTTTTCGACACGTTAACGTCGACGTATTAATAAATTAAAGTAAAATGTGTCGTGTACTATTAAAATTTGAGACATTTATCCACTTCATGCGATTCAAAAAATCAAAAAAATCAAAAAATATTTATTTAAACACCATAGAATTTAAAAAGTTAGAAGGTACAAACAAACAATTTTAGGAAATTAAATAAAAGGGTGAGAGATTATAAATTATCGAATTATACGAGTATATCGAGATTATACGAGTAGATCTTTTAAAAACAATATCCGTATTGTATATAGGTAATAACATTTTATTTTAAACTTCAGCGTTTGAAACTTGTACATTCGAGCTAAGAGGCTAAACGTTTAACCTTTTCACCGCGTGTTCGTAACGAGACGTGAGACGTTACTACTCACACGACGTTTGTCGACAAAGATCTTTGCACTTTCATGATCGTAAATGATTTCATATAAACCAGTGTTCTATTCTATTCTCTGGGGGTGTAAGTACCTGCACCTGGCTCTCTTGTGTGTAACCTTTGTGCATATCCCCTAGGTCTAAACTGCCTAAACCAGTGTTCCTCGATCTTTGTTTATTGTCTATTTTTGGGGATAATAAAAAAAGCAAATATAAATTAATTTAGTCAAAAACGGAAAAAACTGTTATTATTCATTTATGCATGCCTTTGAAATTTTATTATATTTATTTTCGCAAAAAGCCTAGTTTTTAAAAATAATCAAATTGGACGCAAGCAATGCAAGCGGACGAAAAATGCATAAGATATTGGCACTGACAAATATCAGTAAATTAAGAAAACTCAAGAACCGGTAGTGACGACCCGCTGTAACCATAGAGTAAAGTAACATGGCTGTAACACAGGAAGCAACACGGACATCCATTTATTATGTGACTACAAATAATGATGTGCTTTATGAGTGAGCGTCAAACTGATTAGCCATACTTTTCACTATAGTAATAACACAGTTGAAATATAATGTCTGTGTTGGAAATATTACATCCGGTCTGTAAATAAAGCCTGTTTCATCACCCATCTTTGTGATGTTAGCCAAAGTGTTATGGGGCCACTCTATTGATATAAATTATTGTACACAAATAAATACCTGATTACCTATGTTGCTAACAGAACTTCGAAGATTATCGTGAGCCAACCAACAATTGTGCAAAGATCAACAAAATAATACCTATTATTTAAAATCTAACCAAAAAGTATAAAAAAGAACATAAGCATTGAGGATGTTCCACTTTAAAAATCGATAGAGCCGAAAAATGCTATACAATTTTAATCTCAATAATTAAATAAAGTTGACCTTTGACTACCGGTTCTCTAACTAGTCCAACCATCACCTTGACTTGTTAATTTTGTGGTATGACGGTGTCATCCTAAATCTAGATTATAAATTTCCGTGATAAAAAAGTTATTTTTGTGATATACCTATTTGAACGATCATTTAAAACTGACCTTATGCTTATGAGTTCATGAAAAAGAAGACGAACAAAATACGATTAAAATGAATTACCTATCAAATAGCTCATCTATCTCACATGTTTCGGCTAAATTATCCTAATAGCGTCCTTTTAAGAATGTATCAATCACTTATAAAATCTAACATAGTAATCTGTGACATAATATATTTTTATACAATACATAGGTAGATTTATTAGCATTTTATGGATTCAACGCTCAAGATTAATGTCAATGTTTTTTGAAGGTAAAACATAATTTATTAATGCAAAGTTGGTGGGTCCAATCCAACATTTTGGATAAATTAAAATGCAGTAAAATCTTTAGGCAAATCTCCTTATCCAAATGAGTTTGGGTCCTCCATACTTTGTTAATGTTATTGTGGCCAGATTATAAAAGGTATTTAAAATAAATACGTATTTTACGAAAATGGCCATATCATTAAGTTCTTTTGCTTTTTTACTCTTAAGTACATTTCCAGTATTTTGTTTAACTTATGATAGAAGAATATAATTAATTAATGATATTTAAAATTCACATAAAATATAATATGTACACAAGCGAACAATTAAAAAGTTCCACCCACAAAATGCTGGCACGAAATGGCCTCAATTTATTTTTATGCAACATACTCTATTATTAGATATACCTACATTAGGTATCTAAAGTTATTATAGTGACGGAAGCATTGACTACAAATTGCAAACAAATCGATTTCCGCAAATTCACCGACAAAATTCCGTAGACCCCAGAATAATAACGCTAGGACAATGGGCCATCACTGGGACCCAGATCGAACTTTCTCCAATCGTGATCGACTACTTTGTGTATCTGTGTGTTCCGATCACAGATTAAGTTGCGTGGTTGCACTCTGTGCCGGTATTGACATTTAAGATCTGCCTGTGCAGTGTGCAGGTATACCGTAATGTGTGGGGATAGAACTGTAAAGTTTTTTAGACCTGCGCAGGTGACCTCTCCGGTGAACCGTTCCGGCAAACGCAATCCCCACACACTCCGACAAATGGCTGACCTGCCCATGCAAACCTATCCGGTACACCGGACAGTGTATCATCCATAAATTCCATAATAAGACCAAAGAAACATCTATATTTTTTTATTACGTAACTTTTTTCTCCTTTTCTGAACTACTGAACTGTCTATAACTTGTATTGATTCAATGCTCATGAATGAAGCAGGTTATTGATATTTCACATTGATACTCGACTTATATTGTGATTGAAACATTACAAAGTTATCAAGTAATCATAATCTTCAGAAACCCATGATTTAACTCTGTGTAGTATTAAGTAGGTTTGACAACAATAGATTGAGTAAGATGAGTTGATCTATCTGTCTTATAGTATTGTACGTAGATATCTATCTACTCGTACGTAACAATGTTATTTTAAATTTATTTTCCCATTTTATTAATCATTTAACAAAAAAAACCTATTGCTATATTAACAAAAACAAATAAAATAAGTACTTAAACCATACTATAATTTTGTATAAAAATTTCCATCAAGTTTACTGACTATGTACAAATTCAAGCTCGATGCAACATGACCGTTCCTACTGTGTATGATTCATATGACCTTTGATTTATGACATTTCGTTTTTATTACGAATAAATGAGTTGCAGCCTCAAAGGTTTGCAATCCAGGTTAAATGTGAGCATAGCCTAACTAAGTTATACAGAGTGGTTATAAAAAATATCATTTTTATGTAACTAGTAGAACAAAAGTGGTTTTGTGTGTGGTGTAACGTACCTATGTGAGCTATGTAGGTACCTACATCTGGACTGTCAGTATCTGACAGACTAATCCATTAACCCCGGTGACAAACGCTAGGCCAGCTCCAATGTCACCCATAGAACCAACTATTTCATTTTGCTATACCTAATTATTTTTCCATTGGTCACTCTGTATCTTAGCTTCTCTTCTGGTAACAGATTTAGATCCATCTTATGTTAATGGGAAAGATAAAAGTTGAAAAACAAGCGTGATATAATCAGGAATATAAACAGGTATACCTCTCGACCTTGACTCTGAAGCGGGTCAAATTTTTATTAATAATTTAGATCAACTCTTTTGTTTCATTTTGAAGAATTTAAAACTAATGAGCTTACCATTTTATGACAAAAATAAATAAAAGATTATGGCCAATTTAAAGTTCGGATCCGGTACTAAACATGTGGTCTTTATTTCTTTCTTCTCTTAACCAGAAAAGTGTCCTTTTTAAAAGATTATCCTCATGCTGTTTGTGTAGACAACTTTTTTATTAATGAAAGATAACGTCGTATGGTCTTTTTTTCTTACGAACTTTATGTCCAAAACCACAAACTTATTGAAATATCAGTATAATTATGATTTTTTATTATATTATTACTTTTTACATAAATATTTTGTAAAGAATACCTAATAGAGAAAATACCTCGCTAACAATAACTACTGACACGTTTGTCACCTGTTGGTCAAAAGCTGAAGAATGTAAATATGTTTATTTATATATTTTATATATATTTACCTTGTTGACCTTTAAACGGCTAAAAGTAACCATATTAGGTTAATTTACATCTTGAAATGATTTTTTTCCTTAGATTCCGAAGCCTGCAATAAATTAAATAAATTTTTGCTCATCTTGTTACCCTTGGTTACTGGCTTGATAAACTTATTTTTATCATTTCATGTTAAGTTTTTTTTGCGAAATTTTATGCAGGATACTTATAATGTTAAGTACCTAATCCTTCCATTTTTAATGATGCTCCGCTGTTCCTTAGATACATTGGATTGGAAATATAACTACATACATACATCAGGTACATTAAAAAACGGGGATGTCAAAACATAATAATACGTTATGTTAATTGCTTGGGAGTTTGCTTTTAAATACTTGTAGACATTAAACGCAATAAACAAGAAAGCTCGTGAGACCTAAAAATCCATTAAAATGCACTCCGGCGCAACCTATTGAGTAATGCATTTTATAGACTTCACCCGCAGCGACTCAGCGAGTGTGCTGTATATGTATAATATAGTATATAGTTGTATATTATATTATATACTCCTGCAATCGAAGCGCATCGCACTTCCTTGATCGTCTAAATAAATATACAGAGTGGAAATTTATCAGTGTCTACGGCAGGTGATCGTATCCGACATACTGAGGCACTCTCATTATGCTCACGATGCTGAAAACTGAAAATAAGGAAAGGAAAAGTTATTTGAAAAGATGTTATTTGACTTTAGAATGATACAGGTGTTTCTTTTTCTATGTTAAAAATGCTCAGAATTATAGGCACTTTCATCTGTCAACGGAAATGTCACCGATAATAATTCACCCTGTATATTTCGCTAATACTTATCTAAGGGTGGCTGTTACGAACTTCTATTTAAATACTACATAAATTCATTTAGCTAATTGCGTTTAATGCACTAAACAATTTTATCCTAAACATGTTTAGCTTCATAATTCACCATGGTATTTCGATTACTATTTAGTTAAATGCGTTTAGCATCCTGCGATTTGTTATTTACGTTCAGTTCCACATCTTTTTAATGAGAGACTTCATATTTTTTATTGAACATTCGAAACGACTCAGCGTAAAACGGAGTTAATCTATCAATTTCAAACATAGACAAAATAACACTATTTATTTCAAAACAAAACTTATTTCGGCTTTCACCGCGTGGTGGTGTTTGTATTTATTTGTTGTTGTGATTTCAAAGTAAAATGAATAGTCAAGCAACTTCTTCTCGTGTTCGTGCCCCTAATTTTACAAGGGAAGAACAAGATTTATTGTGCAATGTATTGGAACCATACTTGCACATTATAGAGAGCAAAAAAACGTTGTTCCTGAATGGTATCAGGAGATTTAATGTATTTTTTATACAATAATGCTATTGCATGAGTAACTCTATGAATGATTCTGCAAGCTGCTGTTGGTTCTTCCACACCTATCACATCTCCACAAGTAATTAACTGACTGCCAGTTGCATAATATCGGAGTGTGCATAACAACTGGTTCATTGGAGTAACTGCATTATTTCTGTAACAATAATTATAGGTACTTACTTACAAATAAAAGTATAAGATAATGATGTAGTCAGATAACTTTATTATTTCAATACCTTAGCTACTTACCTGGTGGAAATAAATTCAAGATGTTGTTGAATTTCTTGTAGTAGAAGCGATACAGTTTGTTTTGTCAAACGAAATCTCCTAACAAATGTTTTATCCGGTAGTGTCTCAAATAAGTTAGTTCTTTCTGCAATATAGCGTAATGAGCGAGGTCTATTCATAAAGAGAAGTAATTCTTCATCATCGTCATCAAACAAAATATCCCACAAATACATTATTTATTAGATAACCTCAACATAACCTCTGAACAATGACCTCTGAATCTCTCACAGACTACAACTAGACATCACTGAGGAAAAATGCTAGAAATGGAAAAGTTCTCTTGACAGCCGGTCGGTCAGCTGGTCGCCGCGACTGACGCCATGACAGTAGATAAATGTGTTTAGTAAAGTTAAATAGCCATTTGACCGCATTTAGGTTTAACAGATTACTAATCATATTTAAGTCGTGGTAAAAGATGTTTTACGAAATTTAATTTCAAATTGTGTTTAAATAAAAACTTAAATACATTTATCACTTTTATAAAAGCCACCCTAAGTAGACATAGTACGGTATTTAACTTTGCTAGACACTTTTTACTGTTCGACCTACAAAGTTCCATAAATTTAGTATTAAGTTATTTATAAACCTATTGGTTAAGTAGGTTAGTTGTAAATTAAAAGCGACGTTAAACTAAACGCAATACACAAGAAAATTATCAAATATATCAACAAATAATAACTGACACTTAACTCGTCCGTAGCTTTATACGGTGTTAATATCAAAGAAATCATCTTATCATAGATGTTCACCTTAATGGGAATAAATATTTGAAGACGTCTGCTATAATAACTCAGCTTAAGGGGATGTTGCGTCATAAAGCTACGTTCACACAAAGATGAGACTCTGGTAGTGTGAACTATGCCCTTTTCGGGTCTGCGTTGAATTGTGCTTAGCTTCAAGTTAAGGCTTAATGGCTGATCATTGAATGTAGTTTGTCGAGACCACCGGTTCAGGTAATTGTGGGCCGTTAAAATTAGCAAATTGGATATAGAGGCTTAAGGAATGATGTTATAAATCGGCGTAACTATATTGCTCTTAATAATTTCTGGTATAGCTTAATTAGCACCACAAATATTTATGAGTCTGGGTTTGGAGCCACAGTCGTTTGACACATGATCACAGCTCACAAATTAAATTTTGTAGGCGTTCATGATTAAACTACAATATTTACAGCGATTGTAATCCACATTTTTTTATTACAGTACAATTAATATTTACAAATCATAATGTTTATTTAAATAACAGAATATTTACAAGTTTTTAAATTTACTTCTCTAACAAATGCCCAGTATAGCTTATTTTGTATAATTACAAAGGCAATTTCAAGGGCACCATTTTGTAAATAAAAACAAAAACAATGGTCTTATATTTTGCAATCGAAGTACGAACTATGATCTGACCACATTCAGCTCTTATCTCTTAATCATGTAAATATAGAGGTTATTTTCGTGTAATACGGGTGTGTACCTAAGTAAGTTGTCAGTGGTTTCATAAATATAGACAATGGTTGTGACTGTTGTGAGTACCTTAAGATTCACACATCTGGGCTAAAAAGTGCTGTTATGAAATATGCTATCAAGTCTGTTTTTTCTCAGTCGGCTTCATTTTATGGGTCAAGTTTAATAAGATGTACCCACGATGATACTATGACATTTGTTGTGTTAATTTAATTGTATTTACCAAAGATATGATTTTTTTAAGGTTATAATGTTTAGATACATAGCAATTTAGATCCGTTGTCAGAGAATATCTACGTAGACATATAATAAACAATAGGCCACGGTGTAAAATGATTACGACTGAAATATAGTCTAATCGATACAAGAAGACCATTTATTGCTGTCAGTCACTAATTATGTAGTTAGAACCAAGCTTGAGAGATCTGCAACTCCAAACATTCTGTCTATACCAGCTCAAATTTTACAAACTCTACATTTATCATATTCTTTATGACAATAGTCATAAATGGCTTGGCCGTTTTTGACAATGAGGAGATTCAAGTAAAGGTATTCTTGAAGGGACACTTTTCAGCCATATATAAATAAACTACGGTATAATCTCAGCTCATTTTGAACAGTACACGTGCATAATATTATCTTATCTTAAGTTTAAGATGCATGTAATAACGCTGCAATATGCATCGTTTAATAGGTTTCTGACACCATAAAGCTGCGAAATAGCGACGTCAAAATGTTGAGTTTCTTGCGAGATTTTAATTAATTAACTTCATGTTTCCTCAACAATTTTGTTTGAAATGCCATGTCTCCGCCTTATTATGTTGGCAGAGTAGAACCTATAAAGAATATAAATACGTTAAGGCTTTAATGGAACATTAGGTATGATAGTATTTGTTATCGTCTGGTTTTGACCTGAATTTGTTTAGAGGATGGTTATTTTAATATATTTTTTCTTTAACCAAAACCTAAATCTTTATTCATCCACACCAAATTTTAAGATGACCTTGTGATGATTTCGTGAACGATACAAAATAAACATGCAGAAAATAACAAAATATCTTACCTAAAACAATCAGTTGAAATTGCTATGACCCGAATCGGTAATATTTTACAAAGCTATAAACATTGATGGGTGGCAAACAAAATTGCAAAGCACAGCTACCAATTCATCCCTGCCACTTTTCCAACCAATATAAGTTTTATAACTATGTGGGTAGGTGTTACAATGCGTTGTGTTGTTGAAACAGTTGTACTGTAATATATTGGATGGAAGTGTAATGATAATGAATGAACGTATTCGTGAGAACTAAAGGAGATTATGAGATCGGCTACTTGAATTAAGTTGCATCGTTAATAAGAAATAATACAAACATCTTTATCAATCGTTTGTTTTAAGTTGGTTAATTATTGTTTTGTTATAGTTAATATTAGTCAAACTACACATACAAAAATACATGCAAAAAGCAGAGAACTCTAGATCAGTCGTATCAATTTAGTTGTAAGTTATTCTGTGATAATTTTCCCTTGTACGAGTACATTGCTGTTTGTTTCGCAAATAAATAAAATAAAAATCTGCAAGAAGCTTTATAGAATAGTTTATCTTTAGGTACTTATACCACGCACAAGATCCGCTTATGTGATATACCTAAGGATATACCTCTAGTATCCTAACACTGAAATACAGTAGCACCAGTACCACACATGCTTTTCAAGTGAAACCCTTACTCCCTCTTAAATACGGAACATCTATGTGACTGTTTATGTGTCCACCACTGTACTCTAGCGTGAATGTAGTCTTGCCATGCTCGTCGATTTATAAGATGATCTTTTCCTTTCGCCTGCTGACCCGATCAGCTAAAGGTTACCGGCGGTCTTCTATACATAGTCGTTTACATTGCATTACATTATTTACTATATCATGAGAAAATGTTATGTATATAACTATAGAGGGTAAACATCTACTTTATGGGGAAAATTATTAGTTAGTAGCCAGTACAACTAGGCAGCCCGTATTCCTTAACTTCTGTGTATATGCTGTCTAAAAGAGTTTATGCTAATAAAACAGCAGTTTCTAGCTTACTTTGAGATCTATATTATACTTGACTAGCACTAGTGCATACCTGCCTACTACTGTAGTATTCATTGAATTAAGATCTAATGCTGGATGACAAAGAATTATGGATGGTATACCGTGGGAATCTACTTACCTAGGTTGTCAAGTATCGATGGTTAAGTTGCCTATACATACCTACTTAACACATAATGTGTCATAGAATTTCATTGTCTATACTCGAGTACCATAAACGGAACAAGTATTGAAGATGATGTTTGATTAAAGTATGTATTTAATATCACAAATATGTACAAGGAATTTTGTATAAATAATAAAGATGTTATTTACCTATGTCTCAATAGAATACCGTATTAATTATAGGGTTGCCTTTAATTCGTGACCACTACGTCCTTTTATGGTAAAACGTTATATATATTATAATAAGTGCATTGTATGTGACAGTAATTAATAAAATTAATAACTCATGAATACATATTACCTATTTTTATGTAAAATTTATTATTTTGCATCAAAATTGATAGATCATATAGTGTATGTTTTTTATGGAATTTATATTGAAAGTTTTTGTTACAGGTACGATATAATTTGCCGTACGGACTAGTTAGTTCTTGCATTAGTAAGGTGGTAAGATTACATAAATATAAGGACATAATATTGATATCGTTTCTGAAGGCACTAAATTTCACTTTAGTGATGTCAAACTTTACCTAAATTTTGCCAGTAAAAAATAAAGTATACCAAAACCTTATAAATTAATTAAAATAAAAAAGCATTTAAAGTTACAGCCTTAAAATTAAAATTTGTGCCTTCAGAATCGACAGCATTATGTAGAGAATGGGAGCTTTTACCCATAATCGCCTTACTTAGTTTCTAATCAGAGGCACTTATACAGGGTGGCCCAAAGAGTGACGTCCAAAGGAAAATGTTTGATTCCTTAGGTCAAGGGGTAGCCAAATCACCCCCATGTATGTTCAGCAATTTTTAGTAGTTTAGGAGTTACGATTTTTTTTCCAATTTTTCTACGAAAATCGACCTCAGTGGATTAATTATGTTTTATTACTTTTTGGATAACTTTTTAAAAGCATTTTTTATTTTTGTGTCATCCTCTTAAGTTGTTCTTTTAACCATAAAAGTTTCAGCTTCCTACTTGTAATTTAAGTTAGTTATTTTTTTTATCGAAAGTTCGAATTATATCATCGAGCTAGACTGCTCTGAATTTTCTACTTGAAATTAAAAATTGAAAAAGATATTCTCATGGTGCCTTATTAATTTTAAAAACTTCGCAAGGTTCCAAAATTACATAAAAATAAAAATAAACTATTGCTTAATAGGGTATTATTTGCAGAAAAAAGCCTTCAAAGGTACCTGGGTGGAAATTACCTAATTAGTAAATTGTTTCAGAAAGTTGAAATATTCCTGTTATGTCATTACTAAGGACTAATTAAGTTAGAAAATGTATCAAATTAAAGGTAAAATTAAATTATTTACTTTTTTTTAAAATTTAAGTTACATTTTTGAATGTAAATTCTTAGAAAAATGTTTTAGTCTGAGTAGTAAGATTTATGAGATAATTGTATTATTAATAATAAGTAAATAAACTCTAATAATTATTTTACACATTTACTCACAATAAATTTTCAAAATGGCGACCTCCCATAGCAATACACAACCTACATTTACGCAAGAAATTTTCTTTATGAAACAGAGAAGCGTATAGGCGACTTAAAGAAAATTTCTTGCGTAGATGTAGGTTGTGTATTGCTATGGGAGGACGCCATTTTGAAAATTAATTGTGAGTAAATGTGTAAAATAATTATTAGAGTTTATTTACTTATTATTAATAAAAAAAATATCTCATAAATCTTACTACTCAGACTAAAACATTTTTCTAAGAATTTACATTCAAAAATGTAACGTAAATTTAAAAAAAAAGTAAATAATTTAATTTTCCCTTTAATTTGATACATTTTCTAACTTAATTAGTCCTTAGTAATGACATAACAGGAATATTTCAACTTTCTGAAACAATTTACTAATTAGGTAATTTCCACCCAGGTACCTTTGAAGGCTTTTTTCTGCAAATAATACCCTATTAAGCAATAGTTTATTTTTATTTTTATGTAATTTTGGAACCTTGCGGAGTTTTTAAAATTAATAAGGCACCATGAGAATATCTTTTTCAATTTTTAATTTCAAGTAGAAAATTCAGAGCAGTCTAGCTCGATGATATAAATCGAACTTTCGATAAAAAAATAACTAACTTACATTACAGCTAGGAAGCTGAAACTTTTATGGTTAAAAGAACAACTTAAGAGGATGACACAAAAATAAAAAATGCTTTAAAAAAGTTATCCAAAAAATAATAAAACATAATTAATCCACTGAGGTCGATTTTCGTAGAAAAATTGGAAAAAAAATCATAACACCTGAACTACTAAAAATTGCTGAACATACATGGGGGTGATTTGGCTACCCCTTGAACTAAGGAATCAAACATTTTCCTTTGGACGTCACTCTTTGGGCCACCCGTATAAAAATATGATCCCTACGTTAGACACATAGACAAAACAATAATATATCAGAACGGTATCAATATAATTTGTAATTTTCTGCGTACATAATACTGTAAGTAATTGTAAAAATAATACCTAAATTTTAAAGTAACTAATAGAACTGCAGATTCAGTAATAGAATTTAATACATTAATCTTCATCAATAGTAAAATACCATTTTTCAAATTGGATTCTTCAATAATTGTTATTTCAATTGAGCAACGGAGTATGTGTATGTATCTACACTTAATATGCGTGTGGCCTTGGGTCAATAGTAATAAATACTAAAATTGCTTGTATTGCTTGCTATACTTAAGATTCCAATGGTACTAAGGTAAATGTTTTCATTGTGGGTAATCCACGATTCCACGATCCAAAATAATGGATTGAATAATTTTTGATGATTTACCTAATCATTAAGGATATTTATATATTGAAACAAACACACATTTAAACCAAAATATATTCATGCAAGATATTTTTTTAAAGAAAAATCAATATTTTTGTACAGTTATCCAAATATATAAATACACTACTAAAGGATGCACCAAAAAAAATACAATATTCTTATAACATTATATAACTTGACAGTTCATGACCTAAAGTATGCACACATAAAAGCTTCTCAACTTGATGTGTTATGAGTGCATTAGGTACCTATGTATATGTAATATTTACCATTAGATAATTAGTGAGAGGTATGGCACGGGCTGTCATCGGGTAGACATTACATACAAATTATGATATTTGCTGATTGTATAAGCGTAGAAGTGCTATGATTAAGTATAATTATTTACGCTTGCGATTATGAGTAACATCTTGATGTTTTTAATAGCATTTTTAGTTTACATGTAAATAAATAAGTTGTTATTTCTGGACTTACTTAGGCCTTTTCATCTGTCCTCTTCAGGTTTTTGCAAAACTTGTTCTTATAGCAAGCCGAAAGACTGTTCGAGTGACTCATGGGGTCATTCTGAATAACTTTTGTTCTAAGAATTTTCCAAATTCTGGCAAAAAAACTACATCCATAAACCACTCTTAAACACGTGAGTGTCATTCTTTTTCGCGTATTTTCAAAAGTCCGCTCTCACCTATAGCCTTTATTAACACCCTGTATATTTGACGTAAAGTTGAATCACTACAGACTACCCTATACCCTTGTAAGGTTGGTCCATTTATCTATCTCGACAAATTATAATATTATAAGACTAGCCTGTTCAGCATTCTTTTGATCATAAGTAAGAGCTTATTTATAAATCTTGTCTTAAAATTAAATCTGTTTATGTAAATATGTAAAAATATTTCGCGACATTATTTTAGTTTAAACATCAATTTAGATTTAATTTCATTAACATAAGAATCGTTTTAATTTGCGTTTGTAGTTTCAATATGAAACATAAATATTTTATTTATTTATTTATTAATGTTCAGTTATCAAGTAGTATTTACATAGATGTCACTATCCCGCAAACTACATCGCGGTATTAGGATTTCTTACATGTTAATGACCCTATGAAATATACAAATAAACATTGCTTCTACAACCAGCGATCCGAACATAAGGCTACCAAGCCTTTTCAATTAAAGATACACCAACACCAATATTTAACATTGCTAAGGAGTAACTATGGTGATCCTTGGGCTGGCAATATTATTTTTATTGGCTGATGGTGATGACGGTCTTTTTATACGTTTTATTTTTTATTTAAGCTACCTACTGCATCTATCCATTTCATACTAGAGTATGCCCTACTATTTAGCTTAGTAGGCAAGTAATCATTAAATTTGTGTACAAGCAAGTACAACAGACAGATGCGGCTAATAAGGTACGCCTTGGGTAACCTTTAAATTACACTGGTTGGAGGTACAGCCGCGCACAAAAGTGTGCTAAATGAATAAATAAATTTATTTAATTTAAGAGATAAATAACCGATACGTTTGCGGTTTCATGTACATACGAGTATAATTTCGCTTGCATTGCAGTAATTATTTCAGTAGTATAACATTTTGATGAATCTGTAGGTACTATGTTAAGTGCCAATTTCTCCATTGTCGGTTAGAGCATAACCAGGTATCAGTGGTTGACTTTTGACACATCTGTCTAGAATTTTATATGAAGATGACGTATAATTGATAAACCCATCCTGGTCGGTTAGATAACCGACTATGGAGAAATTGGCACTAAACTAATAATAATAATAAAAAAATGTTAAATCCTTAAGCAACTTCTTAATTCCACAATAAAGGAGTCAATCAAGACATTTAACTGCCCCTACGGATCATTAATCATTTTTCTTCTCGCCAGTACACCTGCAAGTCAAACCCATAATTAAGGGGTGTGCCCCCCATTTTCTGACCGGTTTTTAGCAGACGGTTGCGTAAAGAAGAACACCCTGTTACCTCAGATCTGTATTTCTTTCGATGGCCATTGATGTACTGTTACATTGTATGTAAAATGTGGTCATTGATTCAAAGTCACAACTGTTTTTGGTTACTAGATCAGACTGAAATATTGTATGGAATTTTTGCATTGCAGAAAGTTGGTAGCATTACTTAGGTCCCTTCTTTTGAAAGTTGTGGCTAGTATAGACCTTGCGCTATTTAGTAATTTAACTTTAAGTTTATATTTTAGCTGTAAGATAAATCTACGTATCTTTATAATTTAAAGTAGGTAATTAATACAAATGTGAATGCCGATGACTCACGTGACAAATAACAAAATGAAGTAACTAATTCAATATGAGATAATCATAGATGTGAATATCCAAATGCCAACAATAAAACCCCTCATCAATATTAATGTATTTTAAAATATAATGGCTACACCTATACTGTAATAAAATACTATATTTTTAAATGTCAAGGACTAAGTTGAAGCCCTAAAACTAGCCCAAGTTGCCCTGAGTAACTATAAACTACTATACAAAAAAGTAACTAAATATACATAATTATACAAACAAAATATATAAAGAGAACAATAACTTATTTTAAAAATGGATCCGTATTTGCCAGTGAGCTTATCTGCTGTACCGGTCCATGAAGCCAATAAAATAATAGTAGATAGTGTAGTTACAATTTTTCAATATATTTTTCACACGCCATACCAGAGAGGTGCAGTTGAGACATGGAGACTATTTACATATGAGAATTACACAGTGGCAAATAAATAAAACCATAAACTATTAAATTTGATGCTCACAATCGTGAAAATGTAGACAATTATCTTAAAAGCCACGTAAAGTTACGTAATTAGGTAGTCGTCCGAATGTGCCTTGTAACTGAAGATCCGTTTGTTTTAAATTGTTTAGTTTTGCATCACCGTGCAATGTCTGTCGAAATAGCTACGAATAGTATTTTAGGATACTGCATAATACTCAAATCTTGGTACTTTGAGATTTTGGCTCATGTTACACCTATTATAATTTACTTCTCTGGTAGATATAGAATAATATATAATATAATTATAATATAGATCTATGCATTAAGATTATGATAGAAAAGTTGTAAGTACAGCTTTTTCATGATTGACAAAACACTTTACTGAAATAGATTCAACAATCAACGTTCATTTATATCCTAATAAATCACTTAAAATGGTTCTACAGGTACTCATGTTAAGCATCGTAGTTCTAAGAGTTGAATGAAATGTATTTCAATTAAAGATATTAAGCTTAAAATCATAAAAGAAAATAATGACCGAAGTGACTAATGTTATGCCTACATCAATATTTGCTTATGTGTACGCTCAGCCCATAATCCTCTTCACTCCAATACCTCTCAATACTTGTTACGTAAACCAATTAAATTGCAATAAAACACCATTATGTCTTATTCAATCAAACAAAGTAAAACGTCTCTAAATACCGTGTAATCTGGTCGAATCCGTTTTAAACAAAGCCGGTTTGCAGAGAATACGATGATGTCACAGAACCGTGACATACATACATATATAATATACCTACTATACATATATACATACACGCATTACTTGCAGAGTGGATCCGATGACACTGGTAAAACTTGTATTGGGCCAGCCCTTGATAGTGAGTGGCAATGAAAGCCGTCTGTCGTTAATTTCGCTGACCAAATTCGGTTTGGTATTTCAAGGACAACGTTTTTGGAGTGTATAGTCCTTTGTATGAAACATTTGAGAGGATCTACAACTAAACAGGTACACTGATATTAAGTTGATCACAAAGTAGGAAAGTAGACGAGGTCCTCCTGAAGGCTTTTGTGGATATCAATATGAAAAACTTATATTCTGGTAGGCATCATAGCAAGTTTACCAAAATACCTACGTTTTTAAATCTGCAATGCAACACAAATATTCCAAAATTATAACTCGTAGGTAATGTTTGTTTAATTATTATACATATATTATATACCTAAATAAGTGGGCCGGAGTGTGCAGGACTGTCATACGAACCTACATTTTAACATGCAAATGTAACATTTAGCATTTGATTAGTCGATAAATTCCTTAGCTAATTACCTAAGTACCTACAGTTTGTTAAACGATGCGTGTGACCTATGCCACGTGCTGCCCATGGATTTAAACTCTCCTTACGACACGTGCCATTTACGAGACGGCATGACGTTTAGTATATTGTTTTATAGTTTTCTTTTCTTACCGTAATGTAAACTTATCTATACCACAGTAAGTATTTGTCACATAGTAGGTTTTTAATGGTTACGGATTCTTAATACGAATTTAAATTATTAGAATGATAAGCTACTCGTAAGTTTGAATATTTTATATTCCTTCGCAAAATTATAATGTTATTGGTCACATTAATGGTTGGTATTACTAAGGCCTTATTATTTTTAACCGACTTCTTTAATAGTCAGATAACAGTTATCTGGGAAGAAGTCTAATGAGCCTGAATGTTTGAATTTGGAACGTAATCGTAAGCACGGTCATACTCGCTACATGTTGGCATCAGCCCTTTGTCAATATTTGGTTATTAGTTATTTTCTTATTGTCACATTTTCACTCATCTCTCATTATTGACGGTGTTTTGTAATATTTCTAGGGAACATCCTAAAAAAACATTTCAAAGGGTCAATGCTATTCTGTACAATAACTCGCCTATTGCCTTATAGAGTGTATGATTAAACGCTTTTATTCAAAGTAATATTTTCTCTTTATTGTGATATTGCCGATCAGTACGTAAATAAATATTTTAATTGATTATTTTGACAAGTATTTGTAGCTAGATAAATTAGCTAATGAATGAAGTCGATGATTCAAACAAAAATATTGTGTAATCAGTTTTATAAATGCTATCGTGTGTCTATAATTAAATACAATAGTTATAATTAAATACATAAATAATGTTCGACACTTTGATTGAGTACTTATACTCTCAGTTTCTTACAATCCAAGTTCATGGCTAAATTGCAAGACAGTGAATTTAATGTACTGGTATTTATATATGCATTTTACTTCTAATTGATTATAAAAATTGAAGAGTACATGTGTTAGTGTTTAGTAGGTATACCTACAGTTAATTAGGATATCTTGTATACGGGGTACAATTGCGGGGAGCAATTATGTACATTTTCCGTTTTTTATTAAGTATACAGGGTTTTTACGAGTAATTTCATTGAGAAAAAACCCCCATATGTTACTTGTAGAATCCACCCTTAAAGTTTGTCGGGTCCGAAAAACAACACACTGTATATATGGGTCAATGGCTTTGAACTTTGCCTTCAGTAGTTACTTTATTTGATAGTCTCTCGTACCTTGTAAAGTCTTGATTTATTATGTGTTACTAACTGCACACACATTTACTTTGTTTGGGGGAAATAGCCCGTAAACAATTACAATTTAAAGTATTTCTTCACCATCAATGGTGTTACTATCAACAATAGATGTTGTTATTGACATTGTGTTACTTCGATCATGGGTTCTAAACCTGCAGCTAAAGAGGATCGTTCAAATTTATTTAACCCTGATGTGTAGAAATGAACACGTCACGTATCCATATAAAAAACTTATTTATACAATTTGTCAATACATACATGTAATTTGTCGAAAAATAGCTTTAGCATTGCACCGTAAAGTATCTCTGGAGTATTTTATGTGTCATGTTCTCACTGAAAGGAGTAGTAAATTAAGAATATTCATTCATACATTTTACCGTATGATCGATCACCTTGTATTGTATAAAGTATAAACCAACAAAAACTTGTGAACTTACTTTTTGCGAGACAATCAAAGATATTGATAGTTATTTCTCACACTGTTAAGTATTGATTACTTAGAAGTTATTAGGTACTCGAATGAGGCATGAATAATTTGTTTGCAATATGTGTGTAGGTATATGTAAATATACTTTAGGTAAAATGTAAAACTTTTTAGAGCTTATAAGACTCCACTATTCTTAATTCACGCATCGTAAGGGTAGGTACATATATCATATTTTAACACGACGGTTTTCTAAGTTATAAAAACCTGTTTAGCCGTTTCAAACGCATAGGTACTTATCATTATCGGTTTGTCACCGAAACGCATATGGCCAGTATAAAATAATTTAAGTACCTATAGTTAAAATGATTCCGATTGCTAATTATTGGAGAGGCTTCGCAGGAATCCAACGCCCAATAAGTTTGTGTTGCTACCCGGAAACCACGGTGTGAGCCTAGTGCAACCACCCGGGTTCACCCGGCCTCACGACCCGAGCCGTACAATTAACTCTCGACCCGACAGACAGACAGTATCTACCTAGGCATAGGGAGCTTTAGAGATATATAATTATTATACATGGTGTCCGTTTTTTTATCCGAAGTCGAAAGCAGGTGACGCTGTCAGCCTTTTTTTTCTATTTATGATTTTCGGTATTGTCAGAAAAAATAGACTATACGAAAAATAGTTCCAGCATGGCATTTAAGTCCTTACTACTACATCAATCAAATTATATGAATAATTATAAAGTTGTAATCATATCTTCACAATTATGACCAATTAGGAAGTGAGGCGGAAGTAAATGCAAGAGGAAGTAAACAAACCGTGAAGACGCGAACTCATTTAAAAACCATTTGATCAATTAATTTGTGATTTGGATACCGATTTATGTAAATTAAATACGCCCTTGTATGAAGAATATCAGATAGGTGATAAAATTATAAACTAAATTTTTGGATATATGCCTTATTTATATGTAAATTGTTTATATGCATGAATCATGCATATAAACATAAACAAATGCAAAAATATAAAACTTATTTATAGCTAGATATTCATTACCAGCCCGTTATTATCTACGGCAGCCATCAATCGTTGCTTCGTCAGATATAGAGGTGTTTTTATAAAAAAAAACACACACACTTGAAATTTCTAAAAAGATGATATCCAACAAACAAAGATAGGATCCATCATGTCATACAAAATTAGAATTGGTCTTTTTAACACATAATGGCGGAGTGACTGTCACATTAGGTTGCAAATAAGACTAAAAGTAAAAGTATTTACCATATATTGAGAACAGATATTGGATATTTAGGCAATATGCAGTTTATTACTAAACCATAAAGCCAAATCGGTAGGTGATGTGGGCGTATTTGTGAAAACCACATCTTTTTGCAATAAGCACTTCAAAGAATAACGCCACGACCGTCATTGATACAATGTTATAGGTCACCAGTGCCAAAATAAAATGGTATTTTGGCTTTTTTAGATACGCATCGTGTTGTTGCAGTGCTTATATACAGGTTTATTTTGCACAGTAGTGAGACAATGAGATTATATTGACGCACTTTCGTCTTCTAATGAAAAGTGTTTAAACAATGACAAAATTATTTCTGGTTCCAACTTGCACTAACGAATGTTATGTAGTCTTAAAAAACCCCACGAGCAATGAAAAAGTTCCACCTACCATTGACGTTTAACATGTCACTGAAACTTTTTCATGACTCGCGAGCGTATTATTGACTTGCGAAAGGCGGATGGTTATGATCGGATGCGGAAAGCTAAAGATCCCATCCAGTGCGTGTTTTGGAGAGGCCTACGTCTAGCAGTGGACTGCTATATAGGCTGATGATGATGAGTGTATTATATAATAAATACAATACTTTGGAATTTCTTTATAATTGACAAATACGAAAGTGTATATTTTGTGTCTTTCTGTTACAAATGCATGTGCGGTAAGGCCCGGGTCTCCTATTTTTCGCCGTAGGTCTCGTCCAGCGTCACGCCGTAGGCCGCATCACGATGCTCACTACGTCTACGCGCCAACGTCGGCATGTGAGGGAGACCGCATCAGTACATTTCAATAGTGAGCATAGTGACGCGGCCTACGGCGTAAATAGGAGACCCGGGCCTTAATCGTGGTGAAGACGTTTATGCCCGATATTGTCATAGACTATTTTGTATCCCGGAATTTCATTGTAAAACCTTACCAAGGGCGCTTGCGTTATATAGCTTGGTATTTATGAAGTAATATATGTTTTTTTTATTTATTTCAGGGCCCCATGAAGCGGCTGTCATGCGCATAGCGGCACTGATTGCACTCGTGCAGGTAAATAGTATTTTCAGCATTTTATTAATTCCGTTATACTTATATTACACTAATTACTAAGCTAGTAATGCTTTGTGGCCTTCCGAGCGTATCGTTGATAAACAATAGAGCTGTAGCTTTATCCCCAAATTCATAGAGCTTTTTGACACTTTAGGTTTAAAATTTACGTTGTGAAATTCAACTTTTTACTTCAGTAAAAAGTTGAGTTCGCGTTTTAAAGTCAATTTCGTTGTAAATTTTCAATACGGTCTATGAATTCGAGGGCTAGGCTAAAATCTACTAATTTAACTACTATGGTAGCTTAGGCCCGGGTCTCCTATTTACGCCGTAGATCGCGTCCAGCGTCACGCCGTAGGCCGCGTCACGATGACCACTATAGAAATTAGAGATGCCACGAATATTCGGCAACTATTCGGTATTCAGCCTATTCGGCCAATTTTTTCAGTATTCGGTATTTGGCCGAATAGTGCGTACTATTCGGGCCGAATACCGAATAGTAAATCATGTAAAAATGACTTGTTATTTTAATCAAAATTGTGTATTTATTTTCAAATCACAACATTTTAGTACTTAAAATTAATCAGTAGTAAGTTGTGCTGGATACAAACGAGCATTTCAGCATTTTTTGGTAGCCCACGATTGCGCTTTTCATTGTAACCACCCTCAGAAAATAACCTCTAACTATAAACGCTACTTCCAGGTGAAGAAAGATAAGTTTTTGCAAATTTCAAAAGGTTCGGGTATTGTTTTTTGTTTGCTGACCACCACTTGTAAGGATCGGCCATCCGATCTAGGCGAACTATTATCAAATAAAAATTCAACATCTTTGCCACTGCCACAGCATTCTGCCTCCTAATAATTAGCATTTCTCATATAATCTGTAGCGACTTCTTCAAAGCAGTTCCAGGAACAAAAAAAATAGGTTGTAGCGCCGAATATTCGGCGGCCGAATATTCGGCGCTTCGGCCGGCAGTTTCGCCGAATATTCGGTATTCGGTATTCGGCCAATTCACTATTCGTGGCAACACTAATAGAAATGTACTGATGCGGTCTCCCTCACACGCCGACGTTGGCGCGTAGACGTAGTGAGCACCGTGACGCGGCCTACGGCGTGACGCTGGACGCGACCTACGGCGTAAATAGGAGACCCGGGCCTTATAGTACGTTGCTTGTACTGATACTTGCATTACATATTATAGGCATATACAATACATCTTTATTATGAATTTCAGTAAATTAGTCATCAATTGAGTAAACCATATGGCTTGATTTAATAAATTACGAAGAATCGCAATAGATTAATAGTAAACATAGTATTAAATTAAGATTTTGTAATATCCACGGCATAATAAAAATACTTACGAGCTAAACATAGTCATCAGTGATGCAAGATGGGCAGAATCTAAAGTCAAAGTGCAAATACGAATCTAATAGCCCAACAAATTCATTACATTGTGTAACACTCGAGTTCTTATACTGTTATTACCTCATTTTTTTACTTTTTATACACGGTTTCGTTACGTAAAAGATTAGCGGCAACTTGTAAGTACCTATGTTACAGGATAAGTCGTTTGGCTGCATACATCACAGTCAAGTAATCGATTTATGCTAAATTTCAACACAAAATTTAGTACCTATTACTCACTTGTGCCCAACTGCCAAGTTTTTTGCTTTGAAATGCAGGTTTTACGTGCTAGGAATATTTCATCATGATAACAGGATGTACCATAGTTTGTTTTGAGTGGCTGCTGTCTCTGTATTTGAATTCGGTGAAATCAATAAGAACCAATACCTCGTTTCAGCTAAGATAATTCCTGTTAAATTTCACAATTTTCCGGATTATGTACAAATACTATTGCAAAATATAATAAATTTAAATTAATCAACGATCAACGCGATACTCGAATTTTAACTTGACTGACACGAAGTAATTGTGTTTTTCTCGATGATTTTATGGAACTACTTATCAAACATAAACATAGTAGCAGTAAAGAAGTGATGCGTCAATGTCTTTGCAGGCCACACCCACTGTGTATTTTTAATGACATAATTTTAAAATAAAATTAGTAAGACTAGATTTTGAAACAATGGAACTGATATAAAGATTAAATAATCAGTAACAGGTTTGTCCGATATGATCATATATAGGTGTATAGGTGGAATTGGCGAAATTATTAGCTCTTTGTTTTTTAAATCTCTTCAATTTTACTGAAAGAAAAGGTTTGAAACACAAATTCATGGTTACTTATAGTAAATTCTAAAATATTAATAATTAAAAAGTTATGTACTTAAGCAACGCGTGATTTACCTAAAAGCCCTGTGTTAAAGGAAAAGTAAAGAAAAGTAAGTACATCACATTATAACAAATTGTACATAGACTAATTAATTGTTATCTAGACCAAAGATCATGATGTATTCGGTACTTTTCCACTATCACCCTTTGAACACGTTATTATAACCTTGCCGACCGAACAGATAACTGAAGTATTCTAGATCAAGTGTATTCAAACACTAATTAGTTTATTTCACACAATTTTATGAGAACTTTGCGGTTTGTTGCATAAAAATACTTGTCGAATGCGGCTGGGACAAAACGGTTTCATTAAGATTCTTATTGAGATAAGTAGATGTTGTTATTAAAAAATATTCATCATGTCAACTACATTTTCTATTATGTTAACTAAAATTATGTGTAGTAACCAAATTGTGATTTTCAAAAATATGGTCCACATTATTTTATATACTTATTATGTACGTGCACTTATATTAAATACGGACATAATTTTCTCCACATTATTTATTATACTTTAATTTTTTATAAAGTAACCAGCAAACGTGCTTTATCAAATTTAATTTATAGATAATAACTTTATTTTGGGCTTACACAGAGTAAACTAGTATGAGAAACGCGTCTTTCATACAAAAGACATCAACGCGTTGCTTAGCTATGTAAGTTTTTCAGGCGCATACGAGTTACTACGTATAGCTCCTACTACAGTGTGTTGCAAAATGGTATAATAATCCAAAAGGAGGTAACGCAGGAAAATTCATGTGATGAATGTACAACTTTCAATAAATAATGTAGTACATAAATATCATTTTATTAATAGTCATTTTACTTTATAGGTATATTTTGGACATGTTAGTCGTTCGTTAGTATAGTAAGTTCTATGTCTAGTTTTAAATTGTTTTTTTATTTTATTTTTATTATTGTATAAAAGAGTTTCGTGTGAATATCACTTTAGTTTTCCACCAACCAAGGGTTGGCTGGAAGAAATTGCTTCTTGGCAATAAGTAGCCGCCTTTGTGTACTTTTTACTTTTTCTGTCTCCATGTTTTTGTCTTTGTTTTGGGTATACAATAAAGTGTCTATAAATAAATAAATAAATAAATAATAGTAGTAGCAGTAGTATAACTTTATTGTAAAAAAATCTAAATAAAACACAAAACAATAAAGGCGGCCTTATCTCTTCCAGGCAACCTTACCTTCTAATGATGACTTAATAAAATCATTCCGTTCCAGCTGTCGCTCGCTACAGCTGCCAGCGATGCCTTCACCGGCACCCTCACAGCCGCCGAGCTGAACCTCCAGCTGGCCAATGACATCTCTCCATTCTACGAGAGCTCCGAAGACACTGGAGTGAGCTTCGTGAGGGGCGCGCGCGCAGTTGACTCGATCAACTCGCCTGAGATTGACGTCAAATGCTCGGGGGATTTTATCGATGTGACTGTCGAGTTCCCCGATGTGTTTGATGGCATTATTTATAGTAAGGGTCACTTGAATGACCCTAAATGCAAGTGAGTATTCTCCCTCATAATGCAAATGTATAAAGAAATATATCAATCGTGGCCGTTACATTACATAACATATGGGAGTAAGTCAGTAACTAGTAGTACTGACAGAGTCATACAAATGAAATGAGATAGCACAAGTCCGTCTGTCAATTTAAAGTCTTCCTATACCTACTGCTGATATTACGAGGCTTAAAAATGTTGTTTAATAAATAGTTAGAAGTCCATAAAATGCATGTATTCTTTTAGCTGTCGCCATTGTCCTTACATACTTTGGTAACAAAACAGTTTTTTGTATTTGGAGCGGTTTTTTTCAAGAATTCTTAGACTAGCCAAATTGTAGACCGTTGACCAACCAAATGAACCTTTATCTTTTATCCTCTCCATCACTCTTTATGAACCTTCCCTTCTTCCAGATACGTGAGTCTCGGAGGCAGCCAGTCCCGCTACTCGTTCCGAGTGCCGCTGACCGGCTGCGGGTCGCGACCGCTGTGCAACGCGTGCGGGACCATCGACAACGTGCTCGTGTTCCAGGCGGATGACTTCGTGCAGGGGCCGCAGGACTTCGCTAGGAAGGTGAGCAGGGGTGTTTTTGGGAGCTTGAATGGAAGAATGGAGGCTTGTTTCTGTACAGGGGGGCAAATTGTCGCTCACTTCATATTCCGTTGACACGACAATTATGTAATCCAGGGCGCACGGAATATAGTATTGACTGGATTTGAATACGCATTTATTGAATATAGCCGTTCCCGCGAGCTTCGCTTCGCCTTAAAAAGTTTTCCCGTGGGAATTCCGGGATAAAAAGTAGCCTATGTTCTTTCTCAGGGTCTAGACCATATGTATACCAAATTTCATTCAAATCCGTTCAGTAGTTTTGGCGTGAAAAAGTAACAGACAGACAGACAGACAGAAAAACAGACATACACAGTTACTTTCGCATTTATAATATTAGTTAGGATTAGGATTAGGATATCATCATGCTGGGTTTTGTTATTTGACATCAACTATCGCAAAATACATTTTCAAATTTCATCCAAACCATAAGATTAAAATTCCGATAGACTGAAATAAATTTATTGTGATCCGGTTCCAAGAAAGCTGAATCCTATTTTTTTTTTGCTAATTCGAATAAATTAGAAAACATTTCATGAATAATAAAAATGATCTTAATACCATCAAATCACTGGTGTTGTCCAGACTGAACTACTGCGACGTGGTCTACGGTGGGTGCCTCCTCGGTAGATCTGAACGGCTGGTGCAGAGAGTTCAGAATGCGTGTGCGCGCTACTGCTTCCGTATCCCCCCCAGGACGCACGTGACGCCATATCTGAACAACGCTAATCTGCTCAAAATGGCGGCACGAAGACGATTGCACCTTGCAACGTTGTTGTTTGGTGTGGTCAAGCGAGAGACCCCAAAATACTTGTATGAAAAACTGCAATGGTCGTTCAATTCATACAAGTATAAGGTCCGCTTGTCCGTGCCACCGCATCGATCAGCCGCCTTTCGAGGCAGTTTCAGATATGCGGCGTCCAAGTGCTGGAATGACCTCCCCCCTCCTTTAAAAAGGCTACACGGTAGGTACATAAATACCTTTAAGTGCCAACTTAAAGGTTACCTGCTGAATATGCAAAAATCTATCTAAAATTTCAGCACTTGAATATAACTTATATTGTATTTTTTGTATTGTATTATGTATTATTATACTTGTATTGTATTATGTTATATTGTCTATGTAGGTATGTATAGTATTCGTCACTTAATGACTGTTTCTTATTTATTACATGTATTTTATATTGGGTAAAGTCTCGATTTGTAGTTTCCGTGAGTCACATAAAGGGTCCCTGCTGAAAATCAGCGCTGCAGGTACATTATGTACTTGCAGCAATTGCTGAGCTCGGGGCCTTTTTGGCGCTGCGCTGATGCACCATCTACACAGGCTGGCCAATATTTAAGTTATTTTTTTTATTTTTAGGAATTTAGTTTAGTTTTTAATTTTAATTTTTTATGTAATTTTTTTGGTTTTGGTTTTATTAATTTTATATTAAAATTGTATATGATGTTTTGTTGTATATGTTTTTGTTTTGTTGTATTTTTCGGTGTATTTGTGCAGCACCAAATAAAATCTTTTTCTTTCTTCTTTCTTTCAAATCAGTGAAATTTCACTATAAGAATTAAGTTCATCATTTATTCTTCTACAAACCTCTGCAACTCATTCATACACTCACGAGCAATGTGGAACGTCAAAGACAGGTTGAACATTTTCGCCGCTTCCGAGTGTATTACGCAGATAAAAAAAATTAAATAACCAATGACCTACTCCCTTCCAGGTGTCATGCGCCAGCACGCAACTAGAAGTCTCCACGGGCGTGGCTCGCCAAGACCACGTGCTGAAGCTGAAACCCTTCATGGTGGACATGCTGGACGTGGTCGCGGTCCAGGGCCCGGCCGGCGGCGTCGAGTGCTGGATGGACATACAGAGGGGCGTTTACCCTAATGTGAGTGGTGGTGTTTTGTTTTGGTGTTCATTGGGCCAGTTGGTTGTGGGTTATGGGGCGCTGCAACTGTTTGAGTCAGCAGATTGTGATGTGGTTACGAACACAATCTTTTAAAATAATTTGAAAGACCTGACGCTGAATGCTACTGGAGGAACGTTATTGCTAATCATTGTATGGTAGGGAGGCCGAATTAATAACCACCCGAATTAAGTGATCATACATATATGTCAGATTCTGGTAAATAATAATATATTGATCGTGACTGTCTATTGGTCTCAACTGGCTCTAAATCTCCAGTTTAAATTTTGTTGTTAAAATTAAACGGTACTTATCCATTTATGCATCCTTGAATACTTGGTACTCGTACCATACGCAATTACCAACAGAATTTGAAATCCAAAATAACAATTTCAGACGACGCCACTGCAAGACTCCATCAAGATCGGCGAGTACCTGACGATCCTGGTCTACTTGAAGGACGTGAGGAACCAGTTCAACCTGAAGATCCACGACTGCTGGGCTTACGACAGCGAGAGCTATGACAGTCCCAAGACCAACAAGATTCAACTTACTGATAAAACTGGATGCCCCAAGTAAGTATTGTCCATTTTTCCTTCCATACTTGTTCTTTCGTGTGTATGAATTAATCGATGTTCGTACAATATTATGCCAACTTATTCGTGGTTCCACTATCATTATCCTGTATTATACCTACTTATCGTATACTATAATGCATTGGAGCACTTGTCAATAGACGTAATTAATTAGTAAAGTGTATGATTTCCAGATCCATATAATTTTACCGGCCGTGTAATTTTATGGAATAATGTATCTTTTACAGGAAGAGGAAACTGATTGACTTGTTCCAAAAGACCACGAATACTGGCAAGAGTGGAGCCACTTTGATCGCTTATTCCAAAGTGAGCGCTTTCCGCTTCCCAGAAACAGATCAAGTTTATCTGACTTGTAACGTTGAGGTACGTACAAATATAATATACAACTTTAATGTAAAGCATAATCAAATTACATTTAAGATTGTCAGTAACAATATCGGTATTCTTTTCCAGCTATGCACAAGCAACTGCGACTCAAGTTGTGGAGAAATCACTGAAATCTCATCAACATTCAGACCGCAGCAGCAATGCTACCCCGGCTCCCGGGACCCCGCCTGCCAGACTGTCACTGCTCCTCCTCAAGTGCAATGTTACCCAGGATCTACCGACCCTAGGTGCCCAAGGATCGTACCCGACCAGCCCAACTGCTACCCCGGCTCAACCGACCCTAGGTGCCCCAAACCACCCACCATAACAACTCCAGCACTCAACTGCTACCCAGGAAGCTCAGACCCTAGATGCCCGAAACCTCCAACCGTTAGTGAACCTAACTGTTATGAGGGCTCAACCGACCCTAGGTGTCCACGACCCACTACGAATGCTCCCACTTACTTGCCACCAACGGCTGTACCAACTACACCGGAGGCGCCAAGGTGCTACCCTGGCTCGTCTGACCCGAGGTGCCCTAAGCCTACTACCCCTGAGCCTCCGAGGTGCTACCCAGGAAGCACGGATCCAAGATGCCCACAACCTACCACGCCTGCTGCCCCTCGTTGTTACCCCGGCTCTAACGACCCTCGCTGCCCGAAGCCAACCACGCCAGCACCACCAAGCTGTTACCCTGGATCTACTGACCCTAGGTGCCCTCGGCCCACGACCCCGGAACCTCCTCGCTGCTTCCCGGGCAGCACTGATCCAAGATGCCCCAAGCCAACCACACCAGCAGCACCCAACTGCTACCCTGGTGCGACCGACCCCCGGTGCCCCAAGCCGACTACCCCCGCTACACCTAACTGCTACCCTGGGTCTAGCGACCCCAGATGTCCGAAACCGACAACTCCCGAACCACCCAAGTGTTTCCCGGGAAGTCAGGACCCAAGGTGTCCGAAACCTACAACGCCTGCTCCACCGCGTTGTTACCCAGGATCTACTGACCCACGGTGCCCACAGCCAACCAGCCCTCCTCAACCTCGTTGCTACCCAGGCTCAAATGATCCGAGATGTCCTCAGACAACTCGGCCTACCACAAATGCGCCCACTTACTTACCACCCACGACGGCCGCTCCAACGACGCCAGAAGCACCACGATGCTACCCTGGGTCCAACGACCCTAGGTGTCCGCAGCCAACTACACCTGCACCGCCAAGGTGTTTCCCTGGATCCACTGATCCTAGGTGTCCAAAACCAACAACTCCAGAACCGCCTCGATGCTTCCCAGGAAGTACTGACCCGAGGTGCCCTAAGCCTACCACACCGGCACCGCCAAACTGCTACCCAGGAGCTACTGATCCTAGATGTCCGAAGCCCAATACACCTGAACCTCCCAGGTGTTTCCCGGGTAGCCAAGATCCTAGGTGTCCCAAACCAACCACGCCTGAAGCTCCAAGGTGCTTCCCCGGATCCAATGACCCGCGATGCCCCAAACCGCCAACAACTCCTGCACCGCCAAGGTGTTTCCCAGGATCAACTGACCCTAGGTGCCCTCAGCCTACTACACCAGCCCCACCTCGCTGTTTCCCTGGCTCAAATGATCCCAGATGTCCTCAACCAACTCGACCAACAACTAACGCACCTACATATCTGCCACCGGTACAGACCACGCCAGCCGCGCCAAGATGTTTCCCTGGTTCAAACGATCCCAGATGTCCGAAACCAACAACTCCCGAACCACCCAGGTGTTTCCCGGGAAGTCAGGACCCAAGGTGTCCCAAGCCCACTACCCCTGAACCTCCCAGATGCTTCCCTGGATCAACTGACCCCAGATGTCCGAAGCCTACAACTCCTGCACCACCTAGATGTTTCCCTGGATCTACTGACCCTAGGTGTCCTAAACCAACCACCCCTGAGGCACCTAAATGTTATCCAGGATCAAATGATCCTAGATGCCCGAAACCAACAACACCGGAACCTCCACGATGCTTCCCAGGATCCAATGACCCGAGATGCCCGAAGCCACCAACTACACCAGCGCTACCCAACTGTTACCCTGGTGCAACAGACCCCCGGTGCCCAAAACCCACAACACCTGCCCCACCGCGTTGCTTCCCTGGGTCAACTGATCCCAGATGTCCAAAACCCACTACTCCCGCACAGCCGCGTTGTTTCCCAGGATCAAACGATCCAAGATGTCCACAGCCTACTCGCCCAACTACAAACGCTCCTACTTATCTGCCTCCTACTACACCCGCACCTACGACTCCTGAAGCCCCTAAATGTTATATAGGATCGAATGACCCTAGGTGTCCCAGACCCACCACTCCTGAACCACCAAGATGCTTCCCTGGATCAACTGACCCTCGTTGTCCTAAGCCGACTACACCGGCCGCACCAAGGTGTTTCCCTGGTAGCCAAGATCCCCGTTGTCCGAAGCCTACCACCCCAGAACCTCCTCGGTGCTTCCCTGGCTCCACCGACCCGCGTTGTCCTAAACCAACGACCCCTGAAGCGCCTAGATGCTTCCCAGGGTCCACAGATACCCGTTGCCCCAAGCCAACCACACCTGCCCCACCGAGGTGTTTCCCAGGATCTACCGACCCCAGGTGCCCTAAACCTACCACGCCCGCAGCACCGAACTGCTACCCCGGATCGACTGACCCCCGTTGCCCAAAACCTACAACACCTGAGCCTCCAAGGTGCTTCCCTGGAAGCACAGACCCAAGATGTCCCAAACCGACAACTCCTGCCGCCCCGAGATGTTTCCCTGGTTCTAATGACCCCAGATGTCCTCAGCCTACTAGGCCAACAACAAATGGACCCACTTACTTGCCCCCAACAACGGCTGCTCCGACTACACCAACGCCACCCCGCTGTTTCCCTGGAAGTTCTGACCCAAGGTGCCCTAAGCCTACAACTCCCGAACCTCCCAGGTGCTTCCCTGGTAGCCAAGATCCTAGGTGTCCTAAACCTACTACGCCAGCACCACCTAACTGCTATCCAGGAGCAACTGATCCTCGTTGTCCTAAACCAACCACACCTGCCCCTCCCAGATGCTTCCCTGGAAGTAATGACCCGCGATGCCCTAAACCTACCACTCCGGCGCCACCAAACTGCTACCAAGGATCGACAGACCCTAGATGTCCTAAACCTACCACTCCTGCTCCACCTAGGTGTTTCCCAGGATCCAATGACCCCAGATGTCCTAAGCCTACTACCCCAGCTGCTCCTAACTGCTACCCTGGTTCAACTGACCCGCGTTGTCCTAAACCAACGACTAACGCCCCAACGTACTTACCACCCGCACCTACCACGCCGGCCCCACCAAGGTGTTACCCTGGCAACACAGACGTGAGGTGTCCTCAGACTACTCCAGCTCCACCCCGTTGCTTCCCAGGCTCCACCGACCCTCGGTGCCCTAAACCAACTACGCCAGCCCCACCCCGCTGTTTCCCTGGAAGCTCAGACCCAAGGTGCCCTAAACCTACGACTCCCGAGCCTCCTAGGTGCTTCCCAGGATCAACCGATCCTAGATGCCCTAAGCCTACAACACCGGAACCTCCTAGGTGCTTCCCCGGTAGCACAGACCCGAGATGTCCCAAACCTACTACCCCTGCTCCACCGAACTGTTACCCTGGATCTACAGATCCAAGGTGTCCTAAACCTACAACGCCTGCCGCACCTAGATGTTTCCCTGGTTCTTCAGACCCAAGGTGTCCAAAACCCACGACTCCAGCGCAGCCTGCATGCTATCCCGGCAGCAATGACCCCAGGTGTCCTCAACCAACGAGGCCCACAACTAACGCTCCAACATACTTACCACCCACTACTGCTAAACCTACAACACCACCTGCTCCTAGATGTTATCCGGGATCGAATGACCCTAGGTGTCCTAAACCAACAACTCCAGAGCCACCGCGGTGTTTCCCTGGTAGCACTGACCCTAGGTGTCCTAAGCCAACCACACCTGCACCTCCAAGGTGCTTCCCTGGTAGCCAAGACCCTCGCTGCCCTAAGCCAACTACGCCAGAACCACCACGTTGCTTCCCAGGGTCTACTGATCCTAGGTGCCCAAAACCCACTACACCCGCCCCGCCTAGGTGTTTCCCAGGGTCAACTGACCCCCGCTGTCCTAAGCCAACCACTCCGGCTGCACCAAATTGCTATCCAGGATCTACTGATCCGCGATGCCCTAAACCTACCACCCCAGCACCGCCAAAATGTTTCCCAGGGTCCACAGATCCTAGATGCCCTAAGCCTACTACCCCTGCTCAGCCTCGCTGCTACCCGGGATCAAATGACCCCAGATGCCCGCAGCCAACTAGGCCCACTACAAATGCACCTACTTATTTGCCTCCTACTACTGCAGCGCCGACCACTCCCGAGGCTCCTCGATGCTATCCAGGCTCCAATGACCCTAGGTGTCCTAAACCAACCACGCCAGAGCCACCAAGGTGTTTCCCTGGCAGCCAAGACCCTAGGTGCCCCAAGCCTACAACTCCCGCTCCACCTAAATGCTATCCGGGATCAACCGATCCAAGATGTCCTAAACCGACCACACCTGCCCCACCCAGGTGCTTCCCCGGATCTACTGATCCCAGATGTCCCAAGCCAACGACACCAGCTGCACCAAACTGTTACCCTGGTGCAACAGATCCCAGGTGTCCTAAACCTACCACTCCTGCCCCACCCAGATGTTTCCCTGGATCTAATGACCCAAGATGCCCTAAGCCAACGACTCCTGAAGGTCCTCGCTGTTTCCCTGGCAGTCAAGACCCTAGGTGCCCCCAGCCTACCACACCGGCTGCACCCCGCTGTTACCCTGGATCTAATGACCCTAGGTGCCCACAGCCAACTAGGCCAACAACAAATGCTCCCACTTATTTACCACCTGTGCCTACGACGCCGGCTGCTCCTAGATGTTTCCCTGGATCTAATGATCCTCGATGCCCTAAGCCAACTACTCCAGAGCCACCACGTTGTTTCCCTGGTAGCACTGACCCTAGGTGTCCGAAGCCAACCACACCTGCACCTCCAAGATGCTTCCCTGGTAGTCAAGACCCTCGGTGCCCTAAGCCAACTACTCCAGAGCCACCTCGATGCTTCCCCGGATCTTCTGACCCGAGATGTCCTAAACCTACAACCCCAGCTCCTCCAAAATGTTTCCCAGGCAGCAATGACCCAAGGTGCCCTAAACCCACAACTCCAGAACCACCAAGATGTTTCCCCAGTAGTCAGGACCCTAGATGCCCCAAGCCTACGACTCCTGCCGCTCCACGTTGCTACCCAGGATCTTCAGATCCTAGGTGTCCCAAACCAACAACACCAGCTGCACCTAACTGCTACCCTGGTGCAACTGACCCAAGATGCCCTAAGCCTACCACACCAGCGGCCCCAAGGTGCTATCCAGGATCAAACGATCCTCGATGCCCTCAGCCAACTCGCCCGTCGACCAACGCACCAACTTACCTACCTCCTGAACCCACAACACCATCAGCACCTAGATGCTATCCAGGCTCAACCGACCCCAGATGTCCGAAACCCACTACCCCTCAACCCCCTAGATGCTTCCCTGGCAGCCAAGATCCTAGATGCCCCAAGCCTACAACACCTGAAGCACCTAGATGCTACCCAGGTTCAACTGATCCTCGTTGTCCTCAGCCCACTCGTCCTACAACTCAAAGCCCACCCACGACAGCTATAACTACTCCTGCTGCCCCAAGGTGTTATCCAGGTAGTAACGACCCTAGATGCCCTAAACCAACTACTCCTGAACCACCAAGGTGTTTCCCGGGTAGTCAAGATCCTAGGTGTCCTAAACCAACCACACCGGCTCCCCCACGATGCTTCCCTGGATCTAATGATCCTAGATGTCCTAAGCCAACGACGCCAGCTGCACCCAATTGCTATCCTGGCAACACAGATCCTAGGTGTCCTCGCCCTACCACCCCTGCTCCACTCCGATGCTACCCTGGGTCAACTGACCCGAGATGCCCAACGACTGAGGCTCAGTTCAAGTGCTACCCTGGCTCTAATGACCCTAGATGCCCAACTCCTGCACCCCCGACAACGACCAAACAGGTCTGTTACCCAGGGTCTCCCGACCCAAGATGTCCACAACCCCCGCGACCAACAACTCTGAACCCCCCGACATACTTACCACCTACCACAGCAGTCACCACACCTTCACCGCCTAGATGCTACCCTGGATCTTCTGATCCTAGATGCCCTAAGCCTACAACTCCTGAGCCACCCAGGTGTTTCCCAAGTAGTCAAGACCCCAGGTGTCCTAAACCAACCACACCGGCTCCACCAAGGTGTTTCCCTGGTAGTCAAGACCCTAGATGTCCTAAGCCTACTACTCCTGAGCCCCCTAGGTGTTTCCCAGGTAGCCAAGACCCTAGATGTCCTAAGCCTACTACTCCTGAGCCCCCTAGGTGTTTCCCAGGTAGCCAAGACCCTAGATGTCCTAAACCTACGACGCCTGCACCTCCGAAGTGCTTCCCTGGATCAAATGACCCTAGATGCCCTAAACCCACTACTCCTCAACCACCAAGGTGCTACCCCGGATCATCTGATCCTAGGTGCCCGAAACCAACGACTCAAGTTCCGAGATGCTACCCTGGGTCTCCTGACCCAGCTTGTCCTCAACCACCTCGTCCTACTACACTGAACCCACCTACATATTTGCCACCAACAACTGCCGTGACCACTCCTTCACCACCTAGGTGCTACCCTGGATCTTCTGATCCTAGATGCCCTAAGCCTACAACTCCTGAGCCGCCCAGGTGTTTCCCAGGTAGTCAAGACCCCAGATGTCCTAAACCAACCACCCCTGAACCCCCGAGATGTTTCCCTGGATCGAATGACCCAAGATGTCCCAAACCAACGACCCCACAGCGTCCAAGATGTTTCCCTGGTAGTCAAGATCCTAGGTGCCCTAAACCCACCACTCAGGTACCCAGATGTTACCCTGGATCACCAGACCCAGCTTGTCCTCAACCTCCACGACCAACAACATTAAATCCTCCCACTTACCTGCCACCTACTACAGCAGCCACCACGCCATCTCCACCAAGGTGCTATCCTGGTTCCACTGACCCTAGGTGTCCTAAACCGACTACTCCTGAACCACCAAGGTGCTTCCCAGGCAGCCAAGACCCCAGATGTCCTAAACCTACGACGCCAGAACCTCCTAGGTGTTTCCCTGGATCAAATGACCCACGGTGCCCAAAACCTACCACACCTGAAGCCCCTAGATGCTTCCCCGGAAGCCAAGACCCTCGATGCCCTAAACCCACTACTCCGGAACCACCACGTTGCTTCCCTGGGTCGTCCGACCCTAGGTGCCCTAAACCCACCACTCCCGAGCCACCACGGTGTTTCCCAGGCAGCCAAGACCCTAGATGCCCTAAACCTACCACCCCCGAACTTAGATGCTTCCCTGGATCAACCGACCCTAGATGCCCCAAGCCTACTACCCCTCAAGGACCTAATTGCTACCCAGGGTCTCCAGACCCCAGATGTCCTCAACCCTCACCTACTCCAAGTTCATGTTACCCTGGTTCCAAGGACCCTAAATGCCCTCAACCTTTCGCCCCTAGCAGTACCAACCCGCCCTCCACTTACCTTCCTCCTTTCCCCGAAGAAAATGAGGTCCAACCACAAAGGAGTGGCAAACTAGTCACTAAAAACTTTGACTACTATGATGAATCTCAATCACAAATCGGTGAGTTGAATTATTTATTTTCTTACAGATATTCATAATTTTTTGGCAAAAACCTTCCTAGTTTTGATATGAAATGAATTTCTTAATAGATACTATAATACCGTCTTATTATTATTAATGCAACCAATGTTTTTTTTCAGATAACTTTGACTTCTCAAGGACTCAGCCGAGATCTAGGAAAGTGAGAGATGTCAGCCAAGCCAATGAGTACCTCGCCCAACTCGGTAGCTCTTCCACCATCCTTTACGTATCCCTAGGATCAGCCCTATTCATGTTAGTAGCGGTCACACTGTCCGTATACACCTACAAAAAGAATAGGACACTAAGCCATAAAACTATACAAGTAAGAGCGAATGTTCAAAAGCAAAGTCCTTGTTAGAATGTTGAGTTTTATACCCAGTTAATATAAGGGATGTGATATATTTTTACCAGTGAAACTGAATCTTTGTTTTTTTAGTCTCGATTTAAAAACAGAACAGAAGTAATTGTAAGATCTAAAATGTTTCTATAATTCGGTAGCTTATCCCTTGCTTCATATATTTTACAGTACGTTTTCCTATGAATGTTATAAATGATTATCATAATTTTATCACTGCCTTCTTATGCTTTTAAAATTGAGGCACTTATTTCTGTAAGTTAACGTAGTGCCATATTGTATATTATATTATTTCTATATATTTTTATTTTATATAAAAACGTAGCCTTGCGCATGTTACCTATTATGGCCCTAGTCAAATTAAATACTTATAATAACAATCGCATCGAAAATCGATACTGGAATATGCATAATTTTGCAATGTTTTATATTACTCAAATTTGTGATATTTTTCTATTTTTGTAAATATAACTGCCAGTAGTAGCCGTGGCCATTCAGTAGATAATATTATAATTTTATTATAGTAAATATAACTATTAATAACTAATATGTACAGTATAATAAACAAAAGTTTGCATTCTGCATTGTTAGCCTTATTTGTTGTGAGAGAAGATTCATGTTTTGTATCGAATCTTCTACAATGCGGTTTGCAAATACTTAATAATATGAGATATACATAAATGAATTTTGTAATGTTTTTATGAGATTGCTCACATGACAATCTGAATAAACCATTCTATGAATGTAATAATTATAATGTGTTTCATTCCTAAACCTCTAATTCATTATCATAAGTATTTATGTAAAGGTGAGTGTAGACTACAACATTTACTTGTAACAGAACAACGAGCAGCTCTCTGATGTTCTAGTGTATCATCCTTTTACGAACTTTTAATTATGCTTTTGCCTGTTATGTACCATTTGTAAGAACTTTACATTACACAGAAATGCACAACAAAATGTTGTAGTCTATACTCACCTTTAGGCAGAGTATTGTGGCGCTATGTTTGTAAAGGTAGAAACATAACTACGCTAACGTAAAGTATCCTACGCCACGTTTGCTTACGCATTATGACGTCTATGAACTTTGTTGATTTGTCCTCGACAGGATAATAAGAACAAGAAGTAACGAAATTTGCATGAAAATATAATAAGGGTGTTGCAAAAATCTAAGTCCAAAAATAACATCAGAATTTTAAAATGAATCGTTATAAGAACTTAAAGCCGATTTCAGCAGTAAAGGGGTTTATAAAATTCAACTGGGTAGGTTTTTGATTTCATATTTATTAAGAAAAATTAAATTTTAAAATTTCGTATGCAGGTGTCCTCGATCGTATGAAAGGGGTACTTCTTAAATTAAATAAATACATGTCTATTTAAAAGAGGGCGCATGGGTAACCACTAATTTAAACATTTATAAGTAGTAAAATATTCTTTATGTATCAGTACTTACATTCAACTATAATACATTCAACACATTTTCGTCCTTGAAAGTAAAATTTAAAATTAAATAAAAACTATCCTTAGCATTTTGCAATATAACAAACGCCTACGATATATCATTCCGCAAATATTCACTCACTGCACAGACTGCTATGCAGTCAGGACTTTTACAAAAAGTTCTTGGATGCAACTAGCGAAGACTCTACCAGAACTAAGTACTCTCTACAAGTAAAGTACATCATCTACGTTGCCTAGTTAAACTTTTAAGGTTGCATTCCGCACAATAAAGATTATTACGTTGAATAACTTATGGTCTAGATAACAAAAACAAATATTATATACCTTCATCACTCATAAAGTCATACAACGCTAGCTTTGCTGAAACCAATGGCAACTAATATTTAAAGTATCGTGTCTTATTCATTAATTTAGGGCTACCACTTGAAGAAAATAATTATTAACACCCAAGACCCGACCCGACTACAAATATCTGTCTTTAAACAAATATTCAAATATCTGATCCGACCGGGAATCAGTCGGGTCAATAGGGTCACTAACCACTACATCTATTTTTATTGAATAAAGGTACCTCCATTATGGTCACCTATGAGTACTTATAGCTAGGTATCCTTCTTGACCTCTATCGTTCAATCATCTTGAGTCGGAGGGGTCCGTTGGGCGTGTACATGGGGTGCACGTGGTAGTCCAGCGGTTCGTGCTGGTACTCCATACGGAACGCTTGCACCATCTGGAAATTATAGTCGTTTTAGAATATACCGTGTGGCCGTAGGGTACAATTTCGTCTCAAAATAAAAACATATTGGCCACGCAATCGAATATCAGGACCGGTAGAGTAGGGACTACTAGGGACAAAAAATTTTTTGGTGGCCAATCCCATTTAGATCGAAATACGTATTTACAGGATAGAAACAATGTAAGGATAGCTGATGATGTTGATGACAAGCAGCATAGCTCGCCTGTCAAACATCCGTGAGATCCATACAAGTTACGGTAGATTTGGCAAGCAAGCTGATTGTTTATTGCTAATGCTCGGTGGTGATATGATAAACCTACTGCTCTCACCTTACAAATAACAGTATGTATCTCCAGCTCAGCGAACCGCCTGCCTAAACACATTCGCTTCCCATATCCGAAGGGCAGCGACGCGAAGGGGTGGTGCCGGTCCGTGGGCCCCCGCTGCAGCCACCGCTCCGGCCGGAACTGAGAGGAAGAGGTGAAATAGTCGTCGCTGTTGCCCATTACGTAGTGCTGGAATATCACTTGGGTCTGCGGAGGGGAAAATTGAAATAGCTTATAAAGTAGATAGATGTAGGATAACGATAGTTAAATTATAATGTGACTCGTGCAGCGGCACGGGTGCAATATCAGAGTAGATAAAAGTAACTTTATTACGATTCCAGATAAATACGGCGATGTGATTGAGCGCGCATTAAACGAGTTTATAAACATCCATAACCCGTGCCGCGGAGACAGCTTAGCTTACGATTGCAACATCGCAATATGTGATTTGATAAAAATATGGTTGACTGGTACTAAGTAAAGTATCTTTTACCATAATGTACCTATTTATACAATACGTTGGATAATTGTTATCTACTTAGGTAGTGATAAAGTAACCAAACTCACCCCTTTAGGTATGTTGTATCCGCAAATAACTGTATCTTTGGTCAACTGTCGGCCATTACCGATGACGACTGGGTACATCCTGAAAAACCACAGTTTTACTTATCACCAAGATAACTACGACAGCTTGTTTTTAAAATATCATTATCAAACATCGGTAAGGTAGAAGTGGGTATCTTTCTCACCTCATAACTTCCTTGACGCAGGCCTTCAAGTAAGGCATCTGGTTCAAGTCTCCTGGTTTCATCTCTCGTCCTTGCAGCACCTTCGTCACTTCTTGGTGGATCTTCTCTTGGACTTCAGGCCGTAGGGACAGCTGGTATAGGATTGATGCCACTGCGTTTGACGTCTGAAAATATGAATATCTTTCAAATAATTGTGGATACATTGGAAGCTTTTAGGTGGCTCAGGCTTACGTGTAATACATGAGAGATGACTGAATGGCAATAGGTATTTTTTATTTTTTTTGCACAAAACGTTCTATTTCCTATAGAGTACCCCAAGGAAGTGTCTTAAGCTTAAGCCCTTCACTTTTCCCCATTATCTGAAGGAAAGCAGGAGCGGTCGTAGGATCATTACCGCTACATTTACCGAGTTAGTTTGTCTTGACGTATTCCACTCACGTCTTTTGCAACTCTAAGGACTCCAACGCATAATACGTGTTTAATCATAAATTTCCTTCACATCATACCGTGTCGATGCCCACGAGGAACATGTCGAGCGCGGCCACGGCACCCACGCGCGCGCCCGCCGCCGCCACCAGGTCCTGCAGCAACGAGCGACTCTCTGCTGATGATGATGATGACGACAGCGCAAGCTCTACGTAACGGAGTGAACTAGGTACATACTTGCCGTGTCAGTGGATAGTAGGAACAAATCAATCTCCTATGGTGTACCCCAAGGAAGTATCTTGGGCCCTACACTTTTCTCATTGTCTTATGGAATTGGATTTCCAAAGACCTCAATATTCCATAGCAGCTATAATGTATCATACATACTGTAATAGATGTCATACCGTGTCGATGCCCACTAGGAACATGTCGAGCGCGGCCACGGCGGCCACGCGCGCGCCCGCCGCCGCCACCAGGTCCTGCAGCAGCGAGCGACTCTCTGCTGATGATGATGATGACGACAGCGCGAGCTCCACGTGACGGAGAGTTACGCTGGGGATGGAAAAGGAGATTAGGTTTATAAACCGTGCTGTAAAAGCCTTTTGACAAAAGACTGACGATATGAAAAGCTGGTTCCATCACTATTTTTCATGAAACATCATGCGTTCGTTTTAAGAAGAGATACTTTAAATATCAAGCGCATGGCTGAGTTTCTTTTGTTTTGATGTACCGATAGGATACACTGGGGTAAGAAGACTTTACGGTTAGGAAACTGTAAGAGCATTGGCTTATATTTATTAAAAGTATAGTATAGCTGAAGCAATATAATACTTAATGCAATCTGAAAAACTTCGGAAACTGACGAATTTTCTGGTCCACGGACTAACACCTAGATCACCCAGCGTCCCGTAGAAAGAATATCTACTATTATACCTCTAAGAAGTATCCTCCATTTCCATAAACCCTTACCTTAGAATCGTGTCCAAAGCAGCCACATATCGTTTGAACATCCTAGTAGGATATATCCGCCACCACGGCGCCCTTAGTTCCAGCTCTCCCACACAGAGGAAGAATGTGTTGACGGCGTCTATGAGTTGTTGGCTCTCGGACCCTTCCGACGCTTGGAAGCAGCCGAGACGCGTGTCGAGGGCTATTAGACCGAGAGCTGGGAATAGAAAAGTTTATAACTATAGCTTTTATTTTGTAACTCGACCGAGAAGACGGGTCGAATCCATTGGAGGTGTGGGGTGAAGCGCGGAAGGAATGTGTCAAAATGACGCGATGCTATTGGTTCGCGCTATGAAGCTCGGTCGCTATTCGTCTATGAAAGCAAGGAAACGAACAGAATCTTCTCTTATTTGTCGTTCATGAATGCATCATACGGAGATGGCCGCCATTTTGTTTTTCTTCCATGATCCAATGTGCTTATGTATGATAATGAAAATATTTTACTTACATTCCAGTGACCATTTGTGAACTTCATTTAGAAAGTCTGCCGGGGTTTCGTTTTTTTCGTCTCTGATCTCTCGCACTCTGAAAATCATGTACATAATTAGTATAGCTATGCAGAAGGGCATCGCAATAACTAGCTTTTTACCTTTTCGGCCTAGAACCTAGACTGAAAGAACCAATTTGGTTTTGTTAATTTCCTCTAAAAATGGTAATCTTAAAAAAAATGAATGGACACGTTTTATTGTTATAAATTTGGATATTTTGCCCATAACTCCTAAGCACTAAGAGCTCTACAGTCCAAGTATTCTCACCTGTCAACAAAAGCGTCAGCGACCTGGCTGACGGGCTCGGTGTACTGCGCGGCCGCACTGGTGCTAAGTGCCACTCGCGACACCTTCGCACGGAACGCCGCCCACTGCTCGCCGTGGCTGGAAGAGAGGGAGATGTGGAGGTGGAATGCCAGCGTTGGATACAGTGTAAGTGACATTGATCAATAAGTTCATAGCTCAGGAGAACTTAGAAGGTAGGTGATAGATGGCTGGAAGAGATGGAAATGTAGAGGTAGAATGCCAGCGTTGGATTTAGTGTGAGTGATATGTGACCACTGCTCGATAAGGTCATATCTTGAGTTTACATGTATTTCAGACAACAAGTATTAAAGGTCTACTCACTAGTTCTCTAACCGTTGAGGTATAGCACCACTGTAGGAGATAGCGTCAGACGCCGTTAGCATGAGAGCTCAAGACCACAGTGTTGTGACGTTGTTTGGGAGAGGCGCTCCAATAGCTTTTTAGCTAACCTAAAGTTTTGTGGCAAACAAATTATAGGTACATACCAAGCAATGACTCCTGCGCAATTTTCTTCGGCGCCGAAAAAGTCTTTCCTCAATGTGTGTTTGTAGTAGTTTAACGATGGCATGGATGGTCTGAAATGAGAAGTATTATTATTATTATTTCGTTTATTTTCCAAAAACATATTATAATAGGTAGATAAGTAAATACCTCAACCTCAATACCCAAGATTTTATTAGATATAAGAAAATATACCTATGAAAAATTAGGAAGGGGAGATTGTACAAAATTATTCGCCACTATTAAAAGGGCTAGAAAGGTTTTAAACTCCGCAAGTCTACCACTACGGCGCGCGCACCGACACACACCTGGGGCCAGCTAGTGTAGGACTACTGGTTCTATAGCAGACTGCTGGTGTGCTAAACTGTGACAACGCTCCCGAAGAAGCACGATGAGAGCGAGAGAGAACGCTACGCTTGCAGAAGTGAACGGAATAAGAAGCTGTGACAAGAAGCTCTTCCGAAGCTTCTAGAAGCGCGTCTTCCACCTACCTGTGAGAAGCGGCGTCTTCTCCGCGGAAGACGCGCTCGACCTCGGCGGCGTCGAACACGAACAGCATGTCGAGGCGGCCCAGCAGCGCCGCCATCTTGACGCAGCCCTGTACCCGCGCCGACACACACCTGGGGCCAGCTGGTGTAGGACTACTGGTTCTATAGCAGACTGCTGGAGTTCTATACTGTTATAAAAGCTGGCATTCAAAGCCACGCGATACGAGCGAAAGGTAACCTAAAGAAGAAACTCGAAGGCCGTACTGCACGCGCACTGACACACCTGGTGCAAACAAGTGTAGATCTACTGGTTCTATAGCAGACTGCTGGTGTGCTAAACTGTGACAAAGCTCCTGAAGAAGCACGATGCGAGCGAGAGAGAACGCTATGCTTGCAAAAGCGAACGGAATAGGATGCTGCGACAAGACGCTCTTCCGAAGCTTCTAGAAGCAGATTGCTGGTGTGCTTAACTGTGATATAGCTCCTAATGTAGCAGGATGCGAGCGAGGGAGACAGGTAACCAAATGAAGTATTTGCTACGCATCCAGAAGCGAACGATTTAGGTATAGCTACGACAAGACTTTTGTCGCTCTCTTCTAGAAGCTTCAGAAGAACATTCTAGATCCAGCGCCGACATCTTGACGCAGCGCCCGTATTGTGCACGCACTGATAGACACCTGGTGCCAGCTAGTGCGCTTGCAGAACTGAGCGGTATATGTAGCTGTGACAAGACGCTTCTAGAAGCTTTGGAGGAACATTCTAGATCTTCCAACCTACCTATGAGGAGCCGCATCTTCTCCGCGGAAGACGCGCTCGACCTCGGCAGCGTCGAACACGAACAACATGTCGGGGCGGCCCAGCAGCGCCGCCATCTTGACGCAGCGCCCGTACTGCGCGCGCACTGACAGGCAGACCTTGTCGATGTGCTGCACTGAGTAGCCGCCTGCGGATGGAAGATACGGTGATTTAGTTGAGAGGTTTAGAGAGGTTGAGGTATACGTTGTAAAAGTGGTATAATTGTAGGAGCTCAAAGGAGGCAACAATTTTTATTCTAAGTTGTTATTTATCACGTGCCTAAGTTTCACTCATAGTAAAATAATATTTAAAAAATCCTAAGAAAGGATATGGTGTATTGGAGTTGTCAAAACTCTCTTCCTCGGGTATTGTTATTCGTTCCTTCCCCACAATAACATTTATTTTGCCACTAGGCCAACAACTAATTTTTAAAAATGAAACCTACATACCTAGTCGCAACTTATGCAAATTCATTAAAAATAGAAATTCAAATTGAATTCCATTCTACTTTCACGAGAGACAGACTCTTTTATAGTCGAAGACGTGAAATAATAATAATAAAATAATGGCTTGATAATTCACCAATGATATGAGTAAGTATTTTAAACAACGTAGGTAAAATATGTTCTGAATAACCTTTGTTCTAAAGTTTTAATAACATTTCCATCTGACTGTACTACCATTTGAGAAGGTAGAGTATCTTGTATCTACACTCTCTAGATAGCTGATACTGTGGGAACCACGTCTACGCCTATGATTTACTGTTGAGTGATTCTGATCTTTCACTAGACTAGACTGGTCTCGCCAAAACTATCAAGGCTAAATATGGTTTTATTAGAAAGTGGAATTTTATGTTAATTCCTCAGTCAATTCGTTTATTAGTGACTAGATTTTGCACGAATTTCCGAAATTAAGAATAAGTTTCAGCGATCATAAGCCCGATAAGCCGTAAAAATAATAATGGTGTTACATAGTAAAAAATAATTTACAATTATGAATAAATTAAGTAGACCGTATTAAAAAATCACATGCATTTAAAGTATGTAACGTAATTAAAGTATCAATCAATACCTAACAAAAAAAAATCATGTAAATCTCCTAACTTTAGGCTTAACATAATAAAACACTGATGACTTAGAAATTCGAGTATTTATTTTAATCGCTTCTAAAGTAATGTAGTGTTGTGTGTGAATATACTCTGTAGTCAGTAAATATTCGTCTTAATAGTTCAACTAATTACAGATAAATACTACATGTACCTAAGTATTTATTTTATAATTATGCCAACATAGTTAACGTGTGAAGGATAACTTAGATAAAGTATACATACAACAATATTGTTGTATATACATATGTACCTAGCAAAAAGGGTATACTAAGACGAAAGGGGGTGACTCCAGAGGTCATTCTAAAAAGCTTTAGTTTTACACTTTTTGAAAAATCGCTAAGAATGTCTCTTAGAGTGTTGTGTACGCCAATTTTGCAACATCATGACTGTATATCGGTGGATTATTATTTGGTATGTCTCACATAATTAAAATGTATATTATTATGTAGTAAAGGCATTTACTTAATTTATAACTAAAGATGATCTAAATCAAAATATCAATATTTTATTTCTGGAAAATATTAAGTACATCATTATTTTCCTAGCTATATCTCAAGTAGGTAGGTAGATATTTCTCTGAACTTTGACTGCAACACACATACTACACAAACTCGTCAGAAGCACAATCAACGTTGGACTTTAATAGAACTTTCTAGTGTTACCGGGAAATCGTAGAAAACTCGGGTCATTATCATTAGCCGCAGCATTGTGGATGCCACTGACATCAAATAAAAATAAACTACCTACTACCTGTGTACCGTTAAGAATATTTTAAATCTTAATGGTGCTCTACTTTTCTAGAAATAAGTATTTAAATTTAGACCTCACTGAATATAAGCACTTACTTTATTTTGTATGTCTGTGGATTATTGTTTTTACAGAGATATGCTGAATCGAGCCATACGAGTATTATGTATAGGTTATTTCTACTCACGTGATAGGTTGCAAACCACTTCGCCCTTTTAAAATGAGCACAATTTCCCTAGGTACTTACATGTACCTTGTAGTACTTACTAAGCTAAGCATAGGTTTTCCTTCATATACTAAGAATATTTAAGGGCACTGTCCTAAGTTCTCAAAAACTCTATTTTTAACAATCAAATATATCTATGGACAAGAGCGGCACTAGACCAAAAACTTGGCGAACACAAAAGAAAGGAAGGCAGATGATGATGATAATTAGAATTTCCCCAAATCCAGATCAAAGACACGACGGTCAGTATTGCTAAAGTTACATAATGTACCGATTACCCGCTTCAGTAAAGAGGCGGAAATGCCTTTTTTGCCGAGTGAAAGGGAAACTGCTTTATTTGTGTCAGGGTTGTTGCACCTTACGGTGACCATGCTTCCACGGTAATTGGGACGGTTTGTTTTTTGCTGTTCATTAGCTGGTGAAGTTGCGAATCTGGTGGAATAATTATTTTTATCTAACTAAATGGTAATCGATTTTATATGTAAGCTAAGTACGGGTTGCTAAATTTTTGTTCAATTGCGGCTCTCTGTTTTTGTTTTGTTGTCTAGGCACCAGAAAAAGCATCATTTATGTTGGTATGTTCATGATTTTTTATTATGAAAGTGTTTGCAGCGGGGAGCTTATGTATCTATTTTATTAACCGTACAGAGAAAATTGTATTAACGGTAGCAGTTACTTGGTTCTAACTATACATACATGATATATAGGTGAAAACTTGTTAAACGTATTTCATATTTAGTCTTAATTAATGTATTCTTGTTATATAGTTAAGTTATCCTATAAAAATAAAATAAAATCAAATAAAAAATATTTGGGGATCACGTCGCAAGCAATTATTTATATTTACTTCAAACAATTTATAATAATTTTCGTTGTAGTATGGCCACAGCATGCTAATTTTCCAGTTGTAACTAAAGTTGCAACAACCGCACTACTGCAGTGGAAACTAGTCGGCTCTCCTGTTGCCAATATGATTTATATTAATTAGTTATTAACCAATTAATAAATTCACTTTATGACTTCTGCTGATCTTTATTACTTGTTAAGCAAACAGTTTTAAAACCACGTTTCTTTGATCACGCTACAAGCCTCGATCTGTAATTATTGTTATGTTATACCTATAGCTAACTGCGCTTACTTAATTTTACTAGACTATAAGCATTTTTTAACCATATTGACATATATTCATTTCCAAAAGTCGTAGAACAAAAGTTGTTCAAAATGACGCCCAGAGTCGCCGTCGAACCGAAAGTGGTTTAGTATACCACTTTTTCAACTGTGTTATGTGTGTACATTGTTGAAAAATATACTGTCAGGCCCTTGGGGAAACTACCTTAATTCATTTTGATGGTTCATATAGGTAAGATGTGCAATTTTAATCGATTGCTTTGAAATCAGTCTGATATGTCGTCGCTGGCGTGCTCGCATGCGCCTGCGCAGCGCAGCGGAACGCGCGTTTTCCATTTCAATCATTTACGCAATTGCTTTTAATTTGTATTAAGTTTCCACTTGCAGTCTTACTAAGTGCACTTGAGTGGTTAACTATAATTCTGTTTTGTACTTTGTAGTTGTAGTAACAATGATTGAGTTGGTTTTATTCGGATCGCATTAATTTAAGTAGATTAGATTTTTATCTTTGTAATGCTATACACAAAATATGGGATTTTCAAATAATGACATTATTGTTATTTAAACATTTATAACTAAAATCTGACTACGGTGTTGGTAGGTTATGAGCAATTGCGTTTTCATAGAATATCTATGTACAATTAGTTATGTAACAGCAAAGGGATAATGTAATACAACATGTGTTCTATCGCCATAGCCCGCTTCCATAGCCCAGTTAACTATTAGATCAGAACAATAAAATTACTACATTTTTCTGTAATCTACTCAACTCTATTATACCGATTGAGTAAAAATTTGTATTATCAGATTATTATGTTATAGCTTCTTTTGTACATACATATTAGTTAATCTTGAAAAGGTTTCCGTATGTTTTCAATATCCTAAACATATTACAAAATACGTTTTGAACAAAAGTAATAAAATTAACAACAGCACTTACTCGTGTCTATTATGTTATTTTAACATTTTCACGCATCTTTAAAATGAGCCATTATGGTCGTATACAAACACCATCATAATAAAATGTATTGGCAAATATTCTTATGCATTTGAAACCAATTGAATACTGACCTTAACATTATTGTTGTGGCTATACCTCTACATTTATATCGGCATAAAATAAGGTGTGTCAAGTAATACACACTTGTATTATAATATTATTATGTTATCATTCATTATGTATTTGATGAGGCGTGTTATTGCGAAACCCGAGGGCCCTGATGGTCCACCGACGTAAGAATGGTTAATGTGACATTGTGACGAAAATTCTGACAGGACAAGGTGACGAGGCTGCTTTTATAGCTGCAGTGGCCATCGGACAGTCTTAATAATTTAATTGATTACCGATTTTGATGAAGACTCTTTGAAAGTTGAATAAACTTTTATCTTATAGATAAAAAATAACGAATAGTTTACGAAAGTGAAAGTGAAACAATGTTTTTTTTGTAAATAATGCTAACTTATTTAGGGCGCCTTCAAATTAGTCGCTAATTGTCGCGCGGCTGCAGCGCTGCAGCCGCGCTGCTGTCAAAATCCATATAAATTTTGTAATTTAAAAGATGCGCGACTGCAGCGCCGCAGCAGCGCTGCAGCCGCGCGACACTTAGCGACTAATTTGAAGGCGCCCTTAGTCTGCTCATAATATTATTTGTAATAAACACACCCATTAGCAGCTAAAAGCGGACTCAAGAATATATTTATGCATAAAAGGAGACTGATGTACTGCATGACAAAAGAGCAACGTAAAAGTCTGGAGACCGCGCCTACATTGCGAAGAAGATTCAAGAAACGAATTATATCAATCAGCAGTTCGCGATGCCATCAAGTGTCCTTGACACCATAATTATATTCCACCGTCACGTGTGTGCATTGTATTATTATATTAAATTGCCGTTGCAGCCATAATTGATGCTGTGGCTGGAATTTAGGCAACATCGTAATTCTGCGCGTGAAGCTAGCATGAAATTTTGATTCTGTGGTGTTTTGGTACAGGTAAGGTGCTCTATAGTAACGTAATTTTGGGACAAACCCATAATATGCTTGGGATATATTTTACATAATGTCGGTACCTACTTATGTACATAATCTAGAGTGGTGAATACCCAGAGTAGTGAATTTTGTTCTTAATTTACATTCATAGGACATTTTAATAGATTTCAGTAATTCTTCCGAATCTTTCTTTCTATGTCGTACCATTTTGAATTTGGGTAACACCATTTAGGTACATATAAAATAATGAATAGTTCTAGTGTCTCTTCTACGTTTGGTTAGCTGTATTAGTGGTTAGTATGGAAGTCACGACTGGCAGACGGCATTTACAAAGAGACGGGCGAATTTATCGCAAAGTTCAACGTTTGATATTTGTATTCACTTGACTACTATAACTGCGTTTATAGCTACTACACTACAGTTTTACGAGTTTCTGTTTGTAAACAAATATTACGTAGTTGCTTTATTACACTTTTTCATTTAAGAGAGTATCTCAGTTGGAGCACAACTGCATTAGTATGTTACATAATTTTACTTTCCGAATTTCAGCCTAGACCCAAACTTTCTCTATAAAACTTGATCAGATCTCCAAAATATATCTATCTAATTCTTATGATGGTGTTCAATTTCACTGAGGTAGTATTATAGATAGACACAGTCATGTGAAAATTAAATAATTCACTCTCGGGCACTGAAAAAATCCACCTTCCAAATATTATGTCACTGGAACTTTGTCATTGCTCGTGAGTGGATAACAACAATACAAACAAAAACTCGCCACCCAACTCACCAATATAAGGTATAAACCGCCAGGTGTTCCCAAGCAGCGGCAGCGGCGCGGGCCCGGGCACCTCTTCCCAACTCTTCACGCCTGCGGGCCGCGCCTCCTCGTAGGTCCCCTGGAGCACCCGCGGCAGGACCGTGGTGGAGCGGGCGCGCGTGGAGTGCACGGGGCAGGACTGGGGCCGCGGGACGGGGGGTTTTGCGGCTGTTGGGGTGGTGAAGACTGTTATGGCAGGCTTTTTAAGATCGACGTCATTTGATTGCCAGTAGGCAACTGTATTAAAAGATGGGCAGCGGAATAATATCTCCGATTGATGATTCCAAGCTTGGAGATTATGTTGTATAAGTGGTCGAAATAAATACTTAATATAAAATAGAGTTATGTCCGACATTCGACGATTATTAAATTAGCTGATGACAATCATTTTTGTGTGAAGGTCAAAATGATTCATCAGTCACCCTTTGAATCAATGACATAATCCTACGTTACGTACGTAAAACGGAAAGATTTGTTTGTACAGTGTGCAAAATTAACATACCATACTCGTCACGTTATAATAAAATATGATTTGCACAAAACCTGCACAGTAGCAGCAAGTAGGTCGATTTAAGAATTTAACCAAGAGTTAAATGCTTACATAGATTTCACAAAATGTATTCAAACACAAAAGAAACAGCTGCTTTAATTTTTCTTCAAATTGTTTTGTAACTTGGAAAGTGGACGGAAATTACTCATAAGAAAGGTAAATACATACCAAAACTGTGACTAAACTGGACAGTTTTGAACAAACAAAACTTTTACATACATTGACAATACGTAGAATTGATTAAGATTTTGTAATTTTTTTGTTTGTCGATAAGTAGAAAATATATATCGATAAGTATATCAGTATTCTGTTTACATTTACATAATATAGCGTAGGTCTTCAGGACTGTTTTTTTTTTAAATAACTCTTTTTTAAAAGGCTTGACATAGCGGTGTGTATTTTCTAACTACAAAATTAAGGTACTATTTTATTAACTCAGCTCAACTCATGTATAAGTTGCAAGTTAAAATCATTTTTCTGCATGCAGTATAAATACCCTATCAGGTATAAAAAAAAAATAAAAAAATCCTGAAGGTCTAATTGCCCTTACTTCTGGTGAACTTTCGGAGCGCTGCTGCCCTATCCACATCGCTGTGTATCGTGGCATTACCATGGTGAAAGAATTTTAATAACAAAACATAGTCACCAGGGACAGCGGAAAGCTATAGATCGCATCCTGATCCATGCTTTGGGAGAGGCCTACGTCCAGCAGTGGACTGCTATAGGCTGATGATGATGAGTCACCAGGGTACTCACCGATCTCCCGGGCGCCCTCAGAGGCCTGGCATCGTGGAGTCGCGGTGGACAGCGGCCGCGTCAGCCGCAGGGGCCACTTCGCCGCGGCCACACCACACCTCATGATTACACCTGTACAACAACAAAACAGTAGTAGTTTATTTAAAAAATAATGACCAATTGAAGACCCGTTGGTCCGATGAGATTAGGAGAGTAACTGGACCATACTGAATAAGTATAGCACAGGACCATTGGACTTGGCATAACATGGAGGAGGCCTATAGCCTGCAGTGGGTTGATATATGCTGATGATGATGATGAATTGAAGAGGAGAGGGCAGACGTTTGAGGAGTAGTGGTCCAGTATATCGTTTCGGGGGACACATATGATGCAGAGCTTATTCCTAGCTGTGCAGCGTGGTATGCTGACAGTGTTATGGGTACATTTGCGTCGGAAGTTTATTGGGGTGGTATTTTGGACTAAAAAACTGTTTGTTTTTGTTATAATTTAGGTATGTAGTTAAGTAAAAATCGATTAATATTATAGTCATATAATCAAATACTAAGTAAGTATATTCAATATAGAGATGAGTCACCAAAAACTACATAAATAATAAGCTAAAATAATTGCCAGAGTACCGTAAGCATCACGCATTGACCTACATTTAAAAAACTCGTTAGAAAGATTGTTTCCATCCGCTGATTTTGTGAACCTAGGTTTGGGTTTGGCTATTCCGACAAGACCGGTTTAACGAGTAGGTAACGTCCTACTTAAATGAGATGAAAAAAATAACCTACATGCACATAAAATTTGTCTGCTATCCTAGCATGGTGACCCATTTAGGTCGATATAGATATAGGTCTATTACTATTACTATTACTATTACTCTAGTACTAATATCGCTATGGATCAGTCAATAAACGTTATCCTATCTTATATGTAAAAGTATACTTTTCGTTAATATCAAAATACATTTTGGTACCAAATTGTAATAAATATTAACCCTGAACTTGAGCATTTAGCAACCATTTTTAATGATCATCTCATAAAAGAAAGTGTTCATGAGTTGCCGTACCGCCCACTTGGTTGGCCAATTCTGGCAATATTCTGACATTGGCAATGAAAATAACTGGTACCTCTGTATTACGTGATAAAGCCGAAGTATTGACATTAAACCATCAAAGAGGACTCGTAATATTGGACTTACATCAGATCTGGCTAATATTTACTTCAGATAAACTAATTATAAGGTTTAACGCCTAAGTATGTATTGCTTGACATTATGTGTTTGCTAAGGCTTATTTTATTTTGAACGTCCTTCTTATACACCCTAGTTTAGGAACCAGGGCTACCCCACCTTGTATGTTTTTACTTATTACAATAAAGATATGTTTATGTTTATAATTTTGCATCATCTTACGTCTAGAAATTTTGTATGCAGTGAAAAAATTGCAAATAAATAAAAAAATACGCACTGGCACGCATTAAATTACGGTCTGTTTAAAAAACGTTCTTAGTCATGTAGTTCCTTTTCATTTAAACGAAATTAATAATATTACTTATGCTCGTACAAAATACAAAACTTTTCAAGTATTTTTAAATCTAAGAATTAACGTAAAATTTTAGGTAATGTAGGTAAATAAAATAAAAAATCCTACCACCACAACTATACTTAACATAAAATTACGTATGTTTATAAAATCGTAATTTGTCATTCTATTTAATATAGACTCTATATTAAAGGTTTTATAAAATATTTAAGGTTCCTTCTTTTTATGTTTTAAGTTAATCACGAATCACAGTAACCCATTGTAGCATATTAATTTATTGAAATATTATAAATAGCATATTAGTTCATTGTAAAAATAACTCACCTTATATTTTGTCCACAAAACAGCCACAGAAACCCACAACAGTACCTACACTAAAAAAATATAAAATAATCTCACTAATCAAACACAACGTTCACTTTTTTCTAAACGACACACCTTTTCTAACTTTCGCGCCACACTAGAACAGAGCCAGTTTTTTTTTTCTCGAGTGGCACTGACTGTGTTATCTTGCAGCCTACCTTCGGCAGACTGGCTATCACTCCATTCAGAAATAGTAGGCTCCAAGTGGCGGGTTTCCATTGCGCGAACAATGTGGTACACATACCTATTAAGGTGAGTTCTGATATAGAACTTCTGATAAAGTACATTTATTTAATGTTTAATTGGTTTTGTGTTATTCATATTCATAATGTTTGTTCGTAATATAAATTAAACTTAATCATGATTTAATTTACTTTCTACGAACTCTTCCGTTTTTTATACACATACTCTACATTATGTGATAGAAAACCTCAAATGTTTGACCAACTACTTATAGTTATCTTATAATTTTTATACCTAGTCTAATTTAATTAGAATTACAGTATTCAAAGTTTATTATCGAAAGGAAGAGGGTCCTGGTCTACAACACTATTAAACAATAACATAACAATAAGTCATAACAATTACTGTATATTTTTGAGCATCACCAATGAAAAATAATAGAATATACCTTATTATATGTCCTACTGTACTTTCCTATGGAACTATCAAAACCAGTTAAACCACTTTCCATAAAGCCAAAGGTGAATTCCAATCCCTCATAATCTTCAAATCATCTTACTGTCGATTTTCAAAGGTTCAATGTCCTACATTAACTATATTTTAGTAAAAATTCAGTTAGATCACTTATGTTATAATTTTTTTTCATACTGTTATAAATATAAAACACAATTAATGTAACAATTTCTTTTTTTATCTTGTTTTGCTGTGAAATCTATCTCAGCCATTAAAAAGTATAATTTTATGATATCAACTCATTAAATATAGACTCCTAATAAAAAATACCTCAATAATAAAAATAGTTTTGAATATTCAAAACAAATTGTGTCAAGGAGATCTTAAAACATATAAAATTAAAGTTTATCCACTGTCTCCAACACAATGTCACTTGTCGAATGCTCAAGGTTCAACAATCCAGTTTTTAACATCCCATTTACAGAAATAAGAGATTATTCACAATTATATAATTAAACTGCTACTCTGTATACTTTAAATTAAGAGGTGTAAATTATGCACTTAAGTATTATGTTTATAATTCTGAAATATTTCAACGATATATAGACTCTACTTTGTTTTTAATACAGACACGGGTAAAATAGTTCCACCCGCAAAATGGGGATACAAAAAGACCCCATTTTTCAAATATTTCATTTAAAATTTGATCTTAATATTAATGTTTTTAGTTGTTAATATCCTGATGCTCTGTTAAATGTTGCAGAAGACGTCAATGATTTTTGCGATTAGGCTTTTCTGAATGTAACTTTTCACTGCCCGTGAGTGTATTATACCTATGTATTTATTTATCTTTAACATCTTTTGGAAACAATGGAAACGTAGTGTAGTTGTATTGTAACCTATCTACTTACGTTACGCTACAGTTCTTAAAAGTATAGTAACTAGGTAACTTCTTTATAATCATGCAAAAAAGTATAAAACACTCGATTTATAAAATGGTAAATTTAATCCATACAAGTTCAAGGTAAATGTATTTTCTTTGGTAAACAGTAAACTATAAATTATTTAGTACACTTGTCTTCTCTCTGATCATTAATATCCTTTCACCTTCAGGTTGTCTTGAAATAATCGCGATAAGACCGATGCTAGTATATAAGTTTTAATCATCTAAATATAAAAATTTAGTACTTTTTATCCACACTGAATGGACACATGTCATACTTGTGTGCATAGCTTGTATGTACCACTACGTACCTCTTTCTCTGTACTGAACCTATCGCTACTGTGCTAACTACATGATACAATATTGAATGTTCCCGTGAAAGATATCGAAAGTACTTTCTTACTTTACTCTCAAGCGGTTACGCATGCGCGACGAACGAAAAGAAAGAAAATCATACTAATAAAAGGTTTGTAATGCGCTTAAATTTGTTTCGTAATACTTATGTACTCACATAGTATGTTAATTACTTGGTTGTATAAAATTTTTCCATTCAAATATGGGAAAACAATTTTATAGAGCATTTTCACCCTATAAACAGCGTTCCATAAATGCTTTATTTTATATTCACGTTTTAGAATTACTTTCATGTCGTTCTTACGAAATCCTTTTCAAAATGCATTGAAAATGATAGTTAATTAGGCCTACTGTGTATAAAGGTATTAGACATAGAGACGTATTTGTCTGTCTATCTCAGGCTATCCATCGCATCTTTTATGTTGGAGTATAATTTACCAAACTATCTACATTTGATATAAGGTCGATTCTTCCATACAAAAGAATTCAACGCGGTGTTTACTTACTTTTGTTCTCGATTACGAGTATATAATAACAAATATCATGAATAGCTTTATTTATTAATTAAAATTCAGCTGTACTTTTTATAAATTATTTCTGCATTTTTATACAAGTTTCACATAAAATATTTCACAATGTTGTATGCAGTAGAAAATTTCTTAAGACAAATTAAAATAACAGCCACTAATGTTTATCTATGAGTCACGACATCTAGCATGCCACTGTTTGTACGGTCAGCAACATGAGATATAGACATTACTATCAAGGTTTCTATCGTAGCTCATGTCCAACCTGCCCTCGCTACGTGGGTCCGTTATCGAAGAGGGATAGATAGATAGACCGTCACTATACCGCGAAGACAGTACAAGATAATATAATATACAAGAAAATCATTATCATCAAAAAGCCATGTTAGGCAACCTAACCTATTCAATATTTGAAATGATGAAACAATTTAAGTATATCATAACATTATTATTTTACTTTATATATTATTATATTTTTTTTGTGACTATATTGTTTACTAAAATAGGCTAAGGACACATTGTTACTAACACATTGTATGGATTTAATAATCTGAAAATAAATTGATTGATTGATTGATTGATAACAAAAGAAAGTAATTTATTTTGTTGACTGTATCAAACGGAAGAAAGTGAATGCCTTCTAGGTAACAGTAGAACTTACTGACCGAGTGATGAACAAGTGAAATAGATGCTTTTGCTTAGTTCTGCGCGAGCCTTTTAGTTTCTTAGGTATGAATTATTTTTCAGTTTCCATGAGCAAAGTTAACAATTGATTAGTACCTACCTACACATATCGCGGGCTTCATGCCGGAGGGGCGTATGCGCAAAAAATCTATTTTGCGTTTTTCATGCCAATCGATTCCTATACTAGTAATACACGTTCTGTAATTTTTTTGAAATTTTCAGTAAACTAGATTTTGAGATATTAATAACTAACATAAAGGCGTATACGATGTAACAATAATTTTGTGTCGTGTCAAACGACAGTAGGACGCATTTAAATAATTTCGCCATGTCAGAGAGGCGTATAGACGGCGTATAAACATCAATGGGGCGCATTCAAATAATTATCGCCATGTCATATAGACGTATGTGCATATTGCTAACAAAATATAATGACAATATGTTTTCACTGTTGATATTGATGCCTAGTCCTTTCAGTCCAGAGTTTTAAATACATCTTCCAATGCATCACGGAACAATATCGGAGAAATTACGTCCTCCTCCCTCACGCCCCTTTGCCTATGGATAAATCTTGTGGCTGGTTCTATACTTGGACAGTAATCGTAGTGTCCTTAGGCACTTCAGCGCCTCGATGTATCGTCAATCTATTTGACATAATAATATCTGCTAGGATGCCAGAACAGCCCAGATCTCAGCGGAGTAAAAATTTTCGTAGTCTACGAAAGCTAGGCACAAAGGCCGATTATATTCTTCCTTCTTCTGTATAATCGGCCGAACTGTGTGTATGTGGTCGACGGTGCTGTAGCCCCCACGAAATCCGGCATGCTCCAGCGGCTGAAATTCATCAAATCAAGTCTCGTGATGACTGTTATAAATGTACATAAACATCTTATTCACGTGGTCAAGAGTGTGATCAGTCTATAGGTTTTTAAGAGCAATTTGTCTCCTTTCATGAAAAACAATAGACCTACACATCTGGGGTTCTGGCTGTTTCGCATGTAAAGCGTACAATCGGGTATGGAAGTCCTTGATCGCTGCGAGTATCTATAGCTTAGAATCGTCGATTTTGCTACGGCTGGTTGACAATTTTGTCATAAGGGTCCCTTCAAGTTGCTTAGCAAAGACATTAATAGCTTCTTCAATCCGCAGTGTGTCAAATCACCGTCATTTTGTTGAGAGCCTCTAGTTCTGACGGAATGGTCCAGCACAAGCCGTTTGGTCTCCCTAAGTCAAAGAGTCTCGCCTGAAAGCTTAGACTTCCTTCCCGTTTGTAACATTGAACAGAACCTATTGCCATCTTTTTGTATTGCATTGATCACGTCGTTGCAGGATTCTTCAATGTCTGTAGTAGTTTCCAATACGTCAAATAAATGTTTAAGCTCCAGCTGAAACCATTCGGACCCGGCAGTGGTCTGGCGGAGACTTGGTCAGAGGGTGGGTTTTATCAGTCGCCGTTCTTAAAGCTTTAGATCGATATTCAGAGTTCCTCTGAGTATACGGTGATTAAACCGATTGATCTCTGAGATATCTCTGAATATATGCCTCTTTATCAGTCATGATGATGAAATCGATTTCATTTTTCGAGACTGAGTCCGGCTTGCACCAGGTCCACCTTCTTTGGGGCTTCTTTTTGAAGATAGAGTTCATCAAGGAAAGCCCCTGCATTCTGCGAGGTTCCAACCTCAGCCCTATGTAATTTCTATAAGGAGTTTTTTGTGTTTATGTTCACTTAATTTAGAGTTAATTTTGTTTTAACAGTCATTCTTGTTTTATTTTGTACTCTTATTGTTTCTAATAAATTATTCTGTGTTTTTTACAGCTTTACCATGTATTTAATAGTTCCTTAAATAGATTGTTATTTTCTTTAAAGGCGTATCATCTCTCTTAAATTGAGAACATCCGTTACTCGTAAATTACGCCATGGCAAAAGGGCGTATAAAATTCGAAAAAAATAGAAGCAGTTATATTTTTGGTTTTATTTTGCTATCAGTATGTAACGAAGTCGTTACAACAACGTTCAACACACCTACCCGCATCTCCGAGCCAACAACAAGAACGCCGCGGGGTGGGGCACCGCACAGACCACTCCGGGTGACCAGAGGGGAAGCGGGACGGCACGGCCGCTGCACCTATAAAAGCACCGCAAGACCGCCGCTCCGGCACCATTCGTCAACTCCAGCTCCGGCGTTTGATCAGCTCCTATCCCGTGCTTCCTTCCCACTCACCCTTATTGTATTTATGTATCTATATTTCCCGCGTCGCGACGATCTGTCTCAAAAGGCGCAGCTTGGTTCCCCCCTCGATGCGACTGAGGCTTCTGGCGCGGCTGCGATTATTAGCCCAAGATCCTGTACCCTTTATCCTTTCCTACTATTTGTTACAAATCCGCGTTTGCCCCTTCAGGGCCCTGTTTAAATAGTTAGATACTTAATAAATATCCTTATTTGTGCATTTGTGTGGTGAACACATAGTTACAAGCTGTAAGTACTAGATATATAAGTTATTATTGTAAATAAAGCGGAGCCAGTCCCGCCTAATTGTTGTATATTGTAATCCGTGTTATTCATTTCCATCCCGTACACCTACCGAGGTTATTTCCCTCCAGGGGCCTCAGGAATAAGGTTAGATTAGCTAGGACCGCTTCACGGTCATATTATAATCCCCCCCAGGGTGACCGGAGACTCCTTCAGAGGCCCGGCACCGGCTTGAGCTAGCCTAGGACCGCTTCCCGGTATACACCATTCGAGAGACATTCAGTACCAGCCCTAAGCACTAGGAACCAGTAGTCATTAGGGTAAGTACATATTTAATATAGCATCCAACCCCTACTCTCGGGGGAGGCCAGAGAGGTCACCTTTTTCAAGACAGCTCTCGGTCGTTCGTTTTGGTAAGTCTCTAAAATGCGTCTGCGTGTTGGATTGGATTGAGTCCGTGGCTGCGTAATGGCCACACTATGGCTAAATTAGCAGTTTGGAAACCGGTGTTATTATACTGCACTATAAAAATAATCATCTCTAGATTCCAAGGCTCTCTGTTGCAAGCAGCAAACCATTATGGTTTTGCTAACACACCACCATCCTGGGCAATTAGTATTGAAAAGTAATCAGGGTAGTTAATGTTTTAACCACGTTGACAAACGCTAGTCTGCAATGTTTGTCCCTTAAGGGGATCCCTAAAGCTAAAATGCTAAAGTCGGCTTGATATACTTGATTAGATTGGAAAAACGGTGGCTTCTATCACATTGATAAAAATATATTTTGTAGCAGAGGGTATACTGAACATGTTAGTTGCTTATAAATTGGTGCAGGATTATAATAAGTATGTTAAAAAAAATTGCAAACACACCATGTCTTTTGCCATTTTTTGACTTATTATGAAAAAACCCTCGAAATCAGAGGGCCCATTTTCATGGAATCTTATATGTATGTGTAGGTAATTAAATTCTTAACAAAGTTACCTTAAAGAGTTGGATTTAATGGACCAGAAGTCAACTTTTTTTGCAAAAAACTAATAAATTCCGGTTTAAAAATGATGACACCGTGACAGATTTCAGATTTCTTCAGTCGTCGCCCTGGTGGCGGCCTGTTAGGAGCGATACCCACGCCATTTTATTTTTTATCAAATATTTCACAAAAACTGATTAAATCAACAAATTATGACTACAAGTATTATAATACATATGCATTTGCTATGGAAAGTTAATTTTCTAATCATTTTAGATGCAGAAAAGCCGAAAATTCTTAGAAAACATTTCGCCTTTTCGATTTGTTTACATTTTTTACTATAGAGTTACAGATGCATAGATAAAGGTAAACATTGCACATAATGACACTTATTAGATTCTCCGAATAAGAACTATACGGTCAATGCAGTATGCCAAAGCGCGAGCCTGTTTATATTCTGAGGGGTAATTTATTTTATTTTAACGGTTGTGTATGGTAGGTAAGCTACACAATATACAGGGTGTTGAAAAGTAAGTTCATAATTTGTTTTATTTGAAACCAAAAACCGTAGTTAATTAAAAATATATATATTTTAAGATGTGGTTGTCTGTACACTACAGGTTGTTAAAAATAAGTAAGTATTTTTAAAAATTGAAGATCTAAAATTTACATAATTTTTTAAATCTATTTAACAAGCTTTGCAAAAAAGCGGTTAAGTGCGACTGTATCTCGCCATGAAAAAAATGAAATGTTTACTGTAGCTATGAATTTTATGCGTTACAAGTGGAATAAAATACCGCATAATATTATGTACAACTATGTAAGAGCCTAGTATTTAAAAAAAAAGTCATAAAAAAATATTAAATACACAGGTTTTTTAACCCCTGAAGGAAATAGAGGGGTGTTATAAGTTTAAAGTAAGGGCTGAATTTTTTTTTTAAATTAGGGTGATAGGTAATGTATATTTTTAATGATTTTTTCAAATAGATAAATGTTATACCATTTTTAAATTGCCATAAAATTACCTATAGTTATAGTTATAGAAAAGGGCAGGGCTACCAGTGCCCATTCGCCACTGCAACCTAAAAGATCTATAAATTATGACTCCCCATGCCGAGTCTCACTCTACAGGCCCAGGTCTTTTATAAACCTGATATTACCTATACCTATACAGGATGTTGCAAAAAGGGTATACTGTGCCGAAAGGGTTTGACTCAGGGGTTATTCTGAACAACTTTTGTTCTCCAAGTTTTGGAAATTCTCGAAAAATAAATTCGGTCTCTATAGTAAAAAGTCACGTGATCGAATAAGTTTCTATGTAAAAGGTTTTGTTACGTGAATTTTCAAAATTGTAGAAGAAAAGTGGATCAGAATGGCACCTAAATCCACTTTTGGCTAAGCTTTATACCCTTTTTTCAATACCTTGTATAAAATATCGTCAGCGTCACCTTAGATCGTAATCATCGTAACTCCTCGTGACCAAATTTTAGAGGAGACAAAAATACTGTTTTATTTGTAGTTCTAGTTGGCATACTACCCACCTAAAGTTTTTTTTAACTAGCCTAAAAATGATTTGTTTAGACAGTCTATCTTCCTGTTCAACCGCAGCCTGAGTGCCAGTGACTCAATGACTGAAAGGAGGCCATTAGTGCTCCTAAATAAATAAAGCAGGCCTGTAGATTATCTTTCAGTGTACCGACACATCTGATTGCTGTAAGAGCCTGATAAGCTCTTCGAACGAGTCATACCTCTGTGGTGGTACGGTTTCGACCTTTCGGACAGTCAGTTTGGCATCCGAAATGCGGATTCGAATAGTGGGTACAATACTTTGCGTTCGTTCACTGTCGGAGCAGGATAAGAACCACGGGCGAGTTGTTGCGCTGGCTGTTTGCTTAAAAATAGTAACCGCGTTCAACTCTATCCCCTAGAGGGCGAACCTTTAGGGCGGCTCTTGTATACCATCACTTGTCTTCTTATCTGCAGAAAATTGACAGAGGTCATACGTGTCTAACAAGTACATTAAGGATGCGAAAAGAGAGGGTTTGTTTTCACTGAAGAAGTTCAGTTGCGGAGTTCCACAGCGGTAGGTCTTGGACCCCTCTGCTGTGGAACTTGGCATACAACGCGGTCCTGCAAATCAAGCTCGCAAACGGCGTTAGCACAGTGCATTTTTCTAATGTCACACAGGTCGTGAGGTAGGCTGAGAGCCTCCTTCGGGGATGACATCCCAATGATTCATTACGAAAAAATTGCTGCAGCTGTGCTCGCCATGCAGTGCATGGGCTACTTCCGAATCTGGGGGGCTGTTGCAAAGGAGTCCGTTGCATCTATACGGTACGGGTTCCGTGCGATCTATGATCCTTCCGGGAGCACCTGTCTTGTCAAGTCGAAGAGAATGGCTCGTATTCGACGCAACCTGCAGTACTGGTGGGATTGGTTGGAGGACAGGACAGCAGGAAGCTGCAGCAGCCGTCATGCTGTGATTCGACGCATAGATGCAAAAAAAAGTTGAAAGTAACTTCATGTTAATAAAATATTAGATCTTAATTTAACAACATAACATTGCAAAAAAAAATTAACATTGTTGAGTATGTTATTGTAATTTACTAAAGTAGTAATAAAAACAAAGGCTTATTGCATAGTTTTCGTTCACGTTCGCCTACATCGCACGTTGTATATGAGAATAAAGGGTATAATTACTAAGTTTTCTTGTTTAAAAATCACGGTTTGGGGTTTAGAAGAAAACAAATGGTAAAATGCGGAATACTGTTTTTTTTTTCGAATAAAGAGGAAAACATGTGAATTCAAAAAACGTTTCTATTGACACCAAAGAGTACTTTTCGCCGAGAAAAGTGGAGTTACAATGTTTGCGATCTAAAGTGATGATAGAACTAGAACTTATTTTTTCAGTTCACCTGCTGTTGAGTGAAATCGTAATTAGGTAAATGACTCCTTGACATGAAAATAACTTTTTTTTTATAATCGTTATAACAAAACCGTTTTTTTAATACAGCAATATTTGTAGGTGTACTTACAGTGAGCAAAAGAGCGCAGCAAGGTGTAAATTTTTTGGTTTTTAAGAAACAAAAATATTATTTCTATCATATCCCAAATACACGTAAGTACTTAAAAAAAAAATACACACTCTCGCCTTGTACTAATGTACTCCCTTGCGGGGGTACTTACATGTTATTATTTTTCTGGTGACCTCCCCATATCCCTTTGCCAGCTACGTAACCTTTTGTGACACCCTGTATATGCAGAGTTCTGCAAACTACTGTTCTGCTTTTGAAACACCAAAAAAAAACAGGTCGTCTAACTAAAAGGTCACGTGACCAAAAAAAAATTATATGAAGAAGCGTTTTTTTCATGAATATAAAAAATTACGTAGGATAAAAGTTTTTCAGAGTGACGCCTGAGTAACGCCCTTTCGGCTAACTATACTTTTTTTATTTACTATTCTTATACCTCACACGGGGGCAGAGTTTAATACAACACCCTGAACTATTAAACTCTGATAATATTTTCGCGATTTTTTTACATTCTGATTTCATTTCCTGGCTTAGAAATAACATCAATAACATGCTGCACACGTAGGTTTCGGCATAGTATTAAACCCTTTTTGCAACAACCTGTATAAATATCGGCACGGGTACGACTTTATATATAATTAATTATTAAATATTAAAATTCTGAAATAAAATTATTTTATTTTTATTTTATTTATAAAAATACTTTCAAATAAAAATAAATATTTTCGTATCACAAAACAATATTACTTACTTAGTATATTTTTAACAAAGTGGCATGTCTTCACTTTTATGTTTTCGAGTACTATGTTAAAATTTCATGTCATTGTCCGTAGAACGCCCCGCATACCTCAACCCCCCCTCACTAGATTTGACAGATTCTGATTTTCTTCCAGCTTTAGTGACAGCCTTAAAAGATAAGAAGAAAAATAATACGGGAAAGACTAAAATACAAGACAAAATATACTAGACTTTTTTGAAGCCGTATTCAGTTAAAAATAAGATTAGGTATCTTAAATCTTTCTTATTCTGTTCTTTTGAACTAAGTATTTGAGCGAAACTATTGGAAAGAAAAACTGCATGGATCATTTTAAAGTATGAAGTTCCCTGATTTGTAATGGATCTGTAGTAATATCGACAAACCATGTAGGTACATGTGTAATAATGAAAGAAAGGAAAATAAATATCACACAAAATTCACCTACATACCTACCCTGGAAAGACAAATTTGAAAGCGACTTACTTACATTAATATATATTACACTCATAGGTACCCACTTAAGTATCATCTATGTATACAGAACTTCCTCTATGTACCTACGTAGGTACCAGTTTCTTCTCGGAAAACGCCCACAAAGTCAAACATAGCAAGTCAACACAAGTGTTAGCTCAGGCACCGCCGGACACAGCAAAAGAAGTACCTATATGCATACTTATTAATTTGTTTCGCGGTTCTTATGAGTACATAAGTAGTTATGTAAACTGTAAACATGATTGTGTTTGCTGAATCAATATTGGACTTACCTTTATGAAGATGTGTGGTCGGATAAAGATATGTGAAGTGGGTGTGGCCCTTACGATTATGCTAAGTAAATTTAACACATTTATTTCATCAGAACCTTCAGGTTGTTAAACAGTACTCTAAGATGAGAACCATGAATTGCTTGAAATTATATCCTCTATCATCCTGTTTCCTAGATCCACACTTTTCGAGTAACCCCAAGCTTAATATGTAGAATTGGAATTATTTTAAATCGGTGGACCCGGCCATCCAAGCAATAAAATATACTAGTTTTGGAGAAGATCCCTTGAACCACTACATAGCATAGGTACATTATAGCACCTCTAGTCTAGTTTCACCTATGGTTAAACAAAATAATGACAGTAGAAGATTTATGCATTTGAGTTTTGTTGAATAGCGACATAATGTGCATAGGAAAGGATAAGATACCTTTTTATTTTACCTACAGTCATCAACACGTAGCCACCGTCAAAATAGGACTAATGATATTCAAAAAGTATCACCTATCTCATCCCATCCTCCCATCACTACCGATCATGTGTCCACTGCTGGAAAGGGTAGCCAGGGAAGGGTTGTAGGCGTAGTCCACCACGCTGGCCTAGTGCGGGATGGAGGACCCCAACTTGACTTGTGCTGAGAGAGTTGTCTGGTAAGTGGGCAACCCGACTGTCAGATGTTCTCAAGCTGCCCGAAAGCTCTGACTAGGCTTCACGGCTGCCAAAACAGCAACCGGTACCGTACTTACTCGTAGGAGGATTGGCGATAAATGTAATGTACATAATAAGTACAGTTAGGTCATAAAAATCTTAATTCTTTATTTACTAAATATTTACTAAATAAAGAATTAAGTATAATACTAAACTATTGTTAAGTATAAAATACAAAATGAGAAATAAATCTCTCTCTTAACCAACACATAATATCTCTTACATTGTTATAATTTCTAACAATAAAAATAAACAATAGGTATTTTGTACAAAATCTTATCTACAATTTCGCTCCTCAAAAATTATAACAAAATAAATATGTACATATTTTTTCTTCAATTACAAACCAATCAAAATCGTGCGGATTTAATCACGCACGCGGGATTGCCCCGCATGCGTGACACCCACAAGTGTTCTTTTCAAACAAGTATTTATTATTTATTATATATTTATAATGCGTGAATCCGCACGCTACTGATAACACACTGATATAAGTGCAAGGTGCACTATCGCTCGATCATCCTCAGCCGCAGTGGACCGTCAGGTGCGTACATGAAGGTGACGGCGTACTCCAGAGGCTCGTGGTGGTACTCCAGGCGGTATTTGCGGAGCAACTGGAATAGAGGTGTAAGGGTTTAGTGTAGGGGGAAAGAGAGAAGTGGTGTTATGTCGTTTTGTCTCCTTAAGTCCCCCAGTCTACAGTACCTATATAAAATATTCTCGATTCTTGGACTTATCACTATCACATAGTATAAAGCAAAGTCACTTGTCGCTTCGCATCTGTCTGTAGGTATCTACTTATGTATGAATGCTGCGCTATGTCATTGTATTTTTTAAATTAGGTAGAGTGATTTGAGTGGAGATTATACATATATTAAGTATGAACTCTTTTTATCCTTAAAAATCCCCATGGAAAAACCTTTTAGGGCGAAGCGAAGCTCGGGGAAAATGTAGTAAGTAAGTACTTAAATATTACAAATTAGTAACTTAAGAAACACTAATTAGAATTGCACACATACCTTAGCCAACAGCACCTGTATCTCCATGTCAGCGAACCGCCGCCCCAGACAGATCCTGGCGCCGTGGCCGTAGGGAAGCGAGGCGAAGGGGTGCAGCCGCCCGCCCGCCCCCAGCCACCGCTCTGGGTTGAACTCGGCGGGGTTTGACACGAACTCTGACATGTTGCCCGTGACTATTGTGGGGAACACTACTTGCACCTGAAAGTAAGAGGTTGGAACTTAGAACTGTCTTTGGCTGATTCTTTCTATCGTTTAGAAAACTTAACATGAGGGGATTGAACTTTATGAAGGCGTAGGTATGTATTGTCTGTACCTTAGGTATGTGATTATTATGTTTTCATCTTATTGAAGTGTCGGTGACAACTGCTAAACTAGGTCTTTTCACCGTTGTGAAAGGATTGGCCAGTCAGATTGGCGACAGCAGCAAACTGCTTGGGGTGCGCCGTCTATACGTAAATATTTGAGGAACAGCTAGGTAATATACCTACGTCAGTCCAGGAGGCCTTATTATGATTAGGGCTTTATTAATAACACTCACTCCTTTGGGGATGTGATAACCGCAAATGACATCGTCCTCTTGAAGAGTACGACCATTGCCGATTACCGTTGAGTACATTCTGAAAATATTAAAAAGTATTTTTTGCGTTTAAGTAATGCACAATAAAGGAAGAGAATGCACGTAATATTTTTTTTAAAGAAAGGCTTGATAAATGACTACAACGAAACTATTCCGTACATGTAGGACTCAATGGTGTATTTTGCAGAGATAATACAATCACTTTTTCAACATCACCAAATGTTAACTGGTAGATAATGCTGCTAGCATTAAGTTCGCCTTTGTACCAATTTACTTTGTGGAATAACTAATTTAATAATAATTAGCAAAGCTAAACCAAATAATGGCTAGGAAAGTTAGGAAGAACCTGATTTCCATTTTGACAAATGATTGACATCTTTCTGTCAGTTCTTTACGCTCTTTACCTGAAAACTTCTCTGACAAAAGCCTTCGTATAGTGCAGCTTGTCCAAGTCGGCATAGGTAATGGGTTTGTCAGGGTCGGGAAGGACTCTCTTGATCTCTTCCGCCATTTTCTCTTGTTGCTTCGTCCGGATAGCCGCCTGGTACAGGATTGAGCACACTGCCATCGATATCTGGGAAGGAAGAGAGTGAAATATATTATTATACCTTAGCCATATCATACATCATGCATGTGTAGTGATTTACCATAATGTTTTAGTGATAAACGTTTAAGGTAGTAAGCTTATTATGTATTTTGTGTTTGTAATTTACGTTTTGCTAAGTTTATTACTGTTGTTTGTCCAAATAAAGTAAAATTAAAAAATAAAATAAAAATAGAAAGAGTGTTATAGCTGTATAAGATTTACTGACTACAGAGTTTGGTTGGCATTGATTAAATTTTATGCATATTTTATCCCAATCAAGAATAAATTGTAATCGTATGGTGTACTTAGTTAGATTGAGAAAATAAACTAATATAGTAGGTATGACTATAAAACCATGTTAACCATGTCATATTGTGGACGAAAGATGTAACACAAATAAAGCTACTGTTTCTATGCTTTGCGTCCAAGTTGTCCCATGGATAGATGGCATGGTTAACAAAAAAACGCCTGAAGCCATATCAACAACTGGGGCTGGCAAGGTATTTTTATCCCCTAAAATCTTACCGTATCAATCCCAACAAGTATGAGGTCGAGGGCCATGATTGTAGCAATCTTGGGGTCTCCCTCACTCCGCAACACCCGCTCTAGAAGAGACAGGTCGTTCTCTGACGTCACCTTCTTAGTCTTCAGTCGCTCTAAGGCTTCGTTTATGTAGCGAGAGCAGAGTCTGGAAGGGAGGGAATACTATTTATTAAGTACCTACCTACTAGCAGCATTTTATAGGAATAAAGGAAAGAAAGTAGCATGGCCCGCCGGGCCGATCTTAGTAGGTAGTGGTTTGATGAGCAAGGCCGTAGATTGAGTGTGATGGTGCACCTTGTAAGAGGCTTATGTTCGAGACTAGGCGGTTGTTGGTTGGTGATGAACGTAGCTTTACCTTATCAAGATAGTAAGACAACAAATCTGTTTTTTATTATCTACATGAGTAATTATATAGGTAAGAAAAAAACATTGAAAAGCCACTTACTCGACAAAGAAGTTCATATTGTTAACATATTTGGTCCACAGCGGGGTGGGTATATACCGCCAGTAGGGCGCCTTCAGTTCTAGCACGGCAACGTTTCTCAACGCATACTTGGCCGCGTCGATGATGCGCTGGGGCTCAGGGTTCGAAGACAGGTCTGAAGACAGGCATCCTAGCCGCACGTCTAGCGCCACGCGGCCGATGCCTGGAACGAGATGAAAATGGCGCTGTTAGGATGTTGCAGGTGTGGTCGCTAGATGGCAGCATGGGTGGACTAAAAGATCGATCTAATACAGAATGCAGATGAACTGACTATAGCATATTATACAGGGTGGAAACACCAACAAACCAACATATTCAGCCAGTTTCACTATGACACCTTTAGGTAGTACCTAACTGTTTATGTCGGGTACACTGACATGCCAACGGGCGTAGGTACATAAATAAAATTTCACTTTTTATACGTCTGGCGGACCCTGGGCAATCAACGACTTCACAAGGCGGACTGGCAAATTTTAATCCAAATTACAAATTGAAATCGTTGACAAACGAAGTTAAAGAAACGCTGTCCAAAATCTCCATCATACTTACACTCCAAAGACCAGCGATGTATATCATTATCGAAGCAGGCGGGCAGGTCCAGGTTCTCGTCTCGTGCCGTCTCCATGTAGCTGATGAAGTCGCTGGTGACCTGCTCGATGGGAGCCACGTACTTCCTGACTGTCTGGGGCTGCAGGATCGGCCGTTGCACCTTGGAGCGGAACGTGCGCCATTGCTCGCCGTGGCTGGAAGAAAGAAATGTGTGGTTAATTAATTTTGTCTAGCAAATCGACGTAGATAAACTCGCTTGATTCATGTCTCACTAGCAATTGCTACTTGCATCAATTCGCGAGTTTATCGCGATTCGTGATATAGGTATAGTATTCGGGACAGACGTAAGAAAGCTATTTTCCCTACGACAAACTTCCTACGTAGGTAGGTTCGTATAGTACCTACTATACGAACTGACCGGAGTTAGCATTTACGTGCTCTATAAGATATAGAAATAAACTCCTCGAAAGAATAAATTGAAAGAGAAGTACCTATAAATGTACCTAATAGTATTCTTCACGGTTTCTTCTTTAAGAATAACATAGTAAGGTGTATGGAAGTTAACTGTTGTATTTTCGCAACAATACAATGTCTTGTCTACTTTGTCAACTTCAACGTGAGCGTAGGTACTGTCGCAGTCTCTACTGTGCAATATCAGATAAAAGTCTATTCTTTGACACAGATTTACTGGACGATTATGTAACTTCGCAATCATAAACAAACGCTAAATTATAAGTATGAAAGCTGCAGAATTCATAGTCACTCATTTTACAATCCAACACATTCCATTATGTTGAAAATCTCTTAATAAAATTAAGTAATTTGTCACCAGCAATTTATTGTAATGATGACTGATTCAATCTCTGGGCGTGTGGTTGCGACACCGCGTGTCGCCATTAACACAGTTGCAATGTATTTAACTTCAAGGTTTTAAACACTGGTAGATAGATAGGTACCATCATTAGTGTGTAAGTTATTTAAAATCCTAATACACTCACAGGCAATGAAAAAGTTCCACTCACAAAATACCAACACCAAACGACCACAATTTTTTTCAGACACTTAATTTCAAATTTCAACTAAAATATGATTGCTTTTAGTTGGTAATATCCTGATGCTTTGTTCAATGTACATAAAATTTGCAGAAAGCGTCATTAAGCTAGCCTTTTCCGTTTAGCAATAATTTTTAGATTTTGTCAGTGGAAACATTTCATTGCCCGTGAGTGTATGAAGGTTTTGAGCTTAAACTTATATTTATTCGATGATTAAAAATGATATGGATGTTTATGGAAATTCGCGGTTGTTGATCTTTCTGCAATGGTGGCCAAAGACCGCGTCCTCTTTAGAAGTATCTAGTTAGTCCTGGCATGTACCAATAAATTATTTAAAATAAGGAATTTAAGTAGGTACACCTATACCTGCTCTTACGGTGAAATAAACCATCGTGAAGAAAACTTACACATCTAGATTTAGGTCATCTAGATGTGTGAACCCAGTTTTAGGTAGAGCCACTAACACATCCAAAGTATTAACTTAAAAGTAGTAAAAACATAAAAGATTAAACAATCTTAAAAGAGACGTGTGTTGTTCTCGGAAGTTATTTTAAGAAACCCCGCTACTCTACGCATGTCATGAATGAAACATAAGTATCCATTTGTGGAGGACAATGTTGTTTACCGTTACAATACAATACTCTAGAATTCATTATCGTAAGAACATTACTTTACAGTATTAGTTGTGCTAAGCTTTTTTTTCTGAAAATAAGATCTTACACAGGTTAAATACCCTTGTTATACCTCTTAGGTTATGGTTACGCTGTTGAAATTAAATTAAGTACGTTAACTATGTAGTTTATGTACCTACCTATCTATTTATTGAAGGTTAATTCACTAACGTCAATTCTATTTTCAGTATACGTTTATTATTCCTTGCTATACTTCTTAGGTTATGGTTCCGCTGTTGAAATTAAGTTAAGTACCTACGTTAACTATGTAGTTTATGTACCTACCTATTGAAGGTTAATTCACTCACGTCAATTCTATCTTCAGTATACGTTTATTATTCCTTCAACTTTTCTATTGAGTGCACTTTGAATGCATCATTTCTTTTGTTCCACAAATCACACATGATCATACTCCTAATTATAATTCTACTCAGGTAAGAATCCGTATTCTTTGTATCAAATTTCTTGGCAATAAGCCCGCCTTTGTGTACTGCTTACTTTTTCTGTCTTCATGTTTTTGTATTTGTTTTGTGTATACAATAAAGTGTCTATAAATAAATAAATAAATAAAGACTTTCAATAATAATATATATATCCTGTGAAAATTGGCAATGCTTTAGGGGTAATCTTTGGCTCTAGATCTAGATAGATATTCTTTATTTGTACACAAAAACATGGATAATATTACAAAAAACTTAATCTAACACATATGTACAAATGGCGGTCTTATCTCTTAAAGCGATTTCTTCCAGACAACCTTTGGGTGGAAGAATATTTAGATGTACAGGATTAAGTGTACCAGGAATAAAGAATATATCTCATAAATAGATCTAGTAAAGAGATATGAAAATAAATTTATCAAAATCAAACCAAATCCTTTTACGTTAGTGTATAACAAAATATAGAATGCCTAAACAATGCAGTTCAAACAATCTAACCAAGAGTGATTTCATTTTACGATCGCTTTGGAAACGCTTCAGCATTTTACAATACCGTCACTCACACACCAGGGGAATAAAGTGTAAAGTTTTACGCTTCGCATACAGATGCTAATTTATAGAGCACACAGAGTGTGCACATTGAATAATATCCATACTTGATCAGGCAGAGTGAGTCAGACCAACTGCCACGGTTTTCCCTTAGTATAAAAGTACATTTATGCTATTAAAAGTTTAACTAAAGTATAATATAATACTCTCCCATTATGCGATGACATGAGCCAACTCCTATTAAACGAAAAACATAAAAGTATGTACCTACCTATGCATTTATTTACAACCCTGATAAACAATTTATTGCAAAGAGACTAGAAATAGACCCGTCATCGAGTATTTTATTAGATTATGGTTATTGGCTAATGGTTAAGTTGTTTGGCTAATTGCTAACGTATTTATAGGTACCTACTTATAATCTTGTAATCTTTGCACCTTTCTGTTTCAGTTTTATTTTTAAACCAAATCCAACAAGGTTAAGTAACGGTAAACCTCTTTCGCGAGTCCCGCCCCCAACGAGTTCCACGATGGACAAAAAAGAAAAAAACATTAAAAAAACAAAGGAGGTCAGACATGCAGTCAACGGCCTCGTTTGAGATGCATTTCGTGCAGTTATGCGCATGCGCTCGCGTGCTCTACTGCCGCTGGAACAGTGTCTCACGCATTTCCTCTGTTATGTAGGCTTAAATAAGAGCATCGCTCGACAATTCGGACAGTTTTCAGGAAGAACAATTTGAAAGTCATTTTGATTGTGATTTGTGAAGCTCTAGATCTAGTGAATAGGTGGTGGAAAGTTCCATTAAAAATACTTAACTAATGAAAAACAGCATGCAGGTTGTCAAGTCATACTACGAGTACTAGAGTCTAGATCTAGAGTATCCCTTCCGAATACCCAAGCCTGGAAACTCGAAAACAATGTCGCATTGCTAAGTGTAAATATTTTAAAATGTAAAAGCAACCTTAAATTAACTCCTAAGGTATTTTAGAGGTTTACCTCTATTAATTATTAAGGTTATGAGAAATTTACATAAGAAAACACATAATCATGGGTGTGAGATAATAGAGCCAGCCTTAGATAATCAAACTGCGTTTAAGTGGTTATATGGGCATATTTTTCGATACCTTTTAAGAAAATCAAAACGAAGGTCCGTGCCTTAATTAATATGATTCATCATTGATAAAACGTTTGCAATCGGATATTACATAGTTACGTATAATTATAGTTGTCAGTTTCTGTTTTGATCTGAAAACGCAACACATTAAACTAATTTTTAACAGTTAATTTGCAATGCATGCAGGTAATCTGGAAAACTATGTAGATACCTATATACTATGTACCTAATAGGCTCGTTTCATTATAAATATAACCTTCGTTGTATTTCTGGTCAGAGTTAACTATCTAGCTAAAGTAATAGCTCTACTATAACCGATAGAATCGTAGTTTTTAGCTATTTCAGAGCCTTACTGTTACACGATTTACACGGAATGTTTTGTATTTAAGAACTTTTATATGAATGCTACTTTCGCAGTGAATAGTGAATGGTTGTATCAACTGTTAGTATCAGTAGCATGTAGTTAGAAGTCTGTGCAGAGTGAGTGACCGTTATTTAGGTACAGAGCGCTCCGCTCCCCATATATTGAGAGAAAGCGGCGCGAATCGTCTGCCCGCCACTTTCCCATCATTACCGGGTGCTAACGATGATGCGGTGATGATGATTAGATGCTAGGTGTACTCTAATTTAGTGCATGATCTAGAATACTAGAATGTTTGGAATACAAAGAACTCTAGCCCCTCTCAGAGTGATAATTATTTCAACGGCTTAGATGAACCATGTCAGTTTCAGATACACTCGTAACTAAGTAGGTATACAATATTTTTTTCTGCAAGGTTAGCTTCATTCTACTGTAATTGGCAGATTACTATTAGATTATCGTCTAATATTGGTTGATTTGTATCGCCTCGGATTGTTGAAAGGTAAAGCTTGTAAATGATCTAGATAGTGACAGGCACCTGAATGTCTAGTTTTTATTCTACCTATACACTATACAGTTACATCACATGCATCAAAACATTGTAAATTGCATAAATGGCAAGCTGACAAGGCAACTAAATAAACTCTTAAATAAAACTCAGGTACATGTATTATAATATTATTATGTATTGTATATAATATTTCACATACCTACTCTACCATGATTTCGAGGCCTACAACATAAAGACTACATACCTACACAATTGTAAGCAAACACTTCTAAAGGACATCATGATTTTGCCCACATAATAGGCAAACACTCCTACGTTCTGCCAATACCTCCTAAAGAGGTTTAGGTAAGAATGTTTAAGATATGTTTGTTTATCTGTAGTACGTCTGCACAAATGTTTACTCGTTTATGCTTAGTTGATAATTAAGAAGATACGCATATCTAGTTTCCAAGGAACTTAAAGTTAAATTATATCGTCAGAAAATTGGCGTTTACTTATTGGTGACAAACTAGGGGCTCTCCCAAGGAGCTACTCAAGAATCTATCCTCAGCCCATTCCTTTTCATCTTCTATGTCTATCTGTGACCTAGGCTTTGTCACTGTAATTAATAGGTTAGCCAAACAGATTAACTGTCAGTCGCTGCCATAATTCCACCCCGTATAGATACAATTACTATCAAGTCTAGAACTCTAGACTCGAGAAACTTAACCCCAGCTTTCGCTACTCAAATGTCAAAGTTCAGAGATCAGTTACAAGTTTACAACCGCCCGCACAGTCGGGATCGTATTCCAAAATATTTACTATATTATTATAACAACATACTAGTTACTGTCTATATTATTTACTTTACTGATACTGCAATACAATACAATCCTCTTTATTTGCACCAAAAAAACCCAGAAACAATACAAAATAAAACTTGAAAATAACAACAGTACAAAAAGGCGGCCTTATTGCTTATAGCAATCTCTACCAGACAACCTTTGGATGGAAGAGAGTTATATAACTTTAAAAAATAGGATTAGAGGTAGTTGTGGTGCAAGAGTATAATACACTACTTAAACACTACATATACTAAATAAACAAATGATACTATTTGTAATTTTTATGTTTTTAGATAAAATAAATCAGAATGTAAGTGGGAGAAATAGGTAAGTACTTAATTTAAAAAAATGTACATTAACCACTACGCTGTAGGTACTTAACTATAGTTACGTATACCTAACTATCTCCAATTTGCCTGCCCAGTGTTCAGTTTATGGCAGTAACCCTTTAGTTTTCGAGGAGGCTCATGTCCTCTAGTTCATTATTACGGACTGTGGGTTTGCGTTTTACACGTATGTACAAAACTCAAAAATTATCAATTTGCTTATTATTCTAATTACCAACTCACTCGTCATTGGCCAGCGTAATTTGCAGACATTAACTAAGTGGGTATTTTAATTTACATTTCCGCCAACAATTGAAACTGTGTTTAATGTGTCAAGCTTGAGCCTATGGTATGACGTCATAATATTAAAGTGCCTATAAAAAAAGTCAACGGACTTTCTGTTGAGATAGGTTGTGGTGCCACTAGAGAGAGTGAGATAGACTATATTAATAGAAAGAAGAAATATAGCCTCAAATAAATATACACCTATCAGTCCTTGGCACTTGCTACGAAATATAAAATTAAGCGTCATATAAAAGAATTCAACGAGCTGCCTTCAAAAGAAAGTTTTGTAATTTCTTGCGAAATAACTCAATAATCTTTGCTGTAATTGTTTAGTTCGTCAATATTTCATTACTAGTAGTTAAGACACATAAGAATGATGCGTGGCTTTTCCCAGCAATCTTTAGCAATCTCCCAAACAAAATATGCCGCCAGCTATCTTTCATAGCCGACTATTATTATACAACTCTAGAATGCAGACGTGCAGATTTGCTCACGAGGCGAGGTCTCCTCGTAACAAATCGGCCAGTAACCTGTGCCTTAACATTACATACACGTTTGTGATGACAAGGTCCGTAGCCCATTCTCATAAGACCGCTTTCCACGCCCTGCTTAGCAAGCCGGCCAAGAACCCCTACCACTATTACATTATCACCTGCTTCAATATCCATTGACGGTATTGGTAACGAGGTATAGTAATTGAGTTGCGTTAGAGCCGCGATGGAAGAGGAGCGATGCGATGTGACAGCATTGAATGAAGCGTAGCGTCGGTCAAACATGCCGTTGGTTCAAGTGATGGTATGTTTGATTATCTTGGTTTTGCGGATGGAATACTGATTTGAGGATCAACAGTTTCTTTTCAATTGGTGCACAATGCACAAACATCAGGGCGTTCTTAAGTTAAAGGATGTAGTGATTGAGTGAAATAAACTCTCAAAGAAGTTAAGTTTCGTTTGCAAAAAAAGCTAAGCTAAAAAAGCTAAATGAAGTAAACTTGATAGACGAACAAAATCTGTGATAGAATTTACTATTCTGCTACATTACTGAAAATGAAACACTGCTGTCCATTATCACTAGATACTTTAAATAGATTACGTGTTTTATACGCGTACCTAATGTAAACTAACATAAACTGCGATCGTCCTTTTATATACAAAATTTATTTACTTACTTACATTCATAGTCGGTCGGTAACAAGGAATTTTCTTCAAGAAGGCAAGTTTGTTTTACCTACATCTCTATCGATTGTTTAATACCTCTAAAGTCCAATTATGTGTACTAGACACACTAGGTGCTAGCACTTTCCTATTCATTATGTAAGCAATCATATTTATTTTTATTACCTTTCTTTCTTACATAACTTTCGTAACTGAAAGTGTCTAAATATAGAGCGAACAAAAGCCATTCACAACATTTCTTGATTATAGCCAAAACATTTGCTATCTAATATGGTAGATAGATATGTATACTTGTATAAGCACTTATGTAATAGAATGAGTGAGTAAGATCTATTTTATCGACAGTTTACACATTAAATTCTAACTTTTTTCAGCAAGTCATCGTAAACTTGACCAAGAATTCCTTCGGCCGTAACCTTCCATGAATTCGCGCGTAACGTAAGTAATATCCTAGTGCTAACAAGCGCACTCGCGTAATAATTGTTTACTGTCTGCGCTAAGTGTTCTCTAAACACAGCTAACTGGTTGTCAATGTTGGTCACTAGTGTACAAGAGGCCTATTGTTATAAACCTACTGTATATTTATGTTTTACCATCATAAGATTCATTATAATATACAATACAATAGTTTTTGATTAATTTATGACAACATAAACGTTGCTGATTTTGAGAGAAAGGGAGTCCCAAGTTAAATTGCACATCCGAATCATAGAGACTCAATTCGTTGTTATTCTAAATAACTGTATAGGTTTGTTTTTACCCTGGAATTCGCGAAAGACCTTAGACAAAGCTGTATATGGGCTAGGCTAGGTGGTTTTGTCAAGCTGTAGCTGTGTAAGAGTAGCTATAGGTATTTATTAAATTATGTTTTTTTTTTATTAGTCGTATTAGATATTTCTACATTTTTATTTTATTTATTTTTTATTTTTTTATTTATTAGGGAAGACAAACAGCCATACATTGAAAATCTTATAAATAACATAAGTAAAAAAGAAATATAAATGTACAGCCCACAGCGTCATCCACAGAATTATAAAATAAAGAGGTGTCAAGTTGAGAGGTTATATAAAATTAAATCAATTAATTTAGCGATGACAAAAAAAAAAAAACAATAGTTACTATACTTAATATAGATATACTTAATATTCAAAGAAACCTGAAGACTATGATAATGTATCGATAACATTTCTTTTAAATGAAGATATGGACTGGTGAAATATGTCAATATTTATAAAAAAATTGTTGTAATTATTTACCATGCGACAAAGAGGTGCGCGCTTACCTGCATTAGTTTTACTATGTGAGGTAGAGAATAGTTGGTAGGCGCGAACCTCCCGACGGAGAACTGTTCGTGGTATTACATAGCAGAGTTTATTAGTTAAGTCCATACAGTCGTACTTATTGTGGCATATACCATACAGTGTCATAGCCTCTAGTAGGGTACGTCTATCTTCCAATGTTTGCATTTTATATTTTACAAGAAGCCTACTGTAAGATAAAGTACCACGGTGGCACCTAAAATGCATAGCACGCAAAAACTTTCTCTGCACTCTTTCAATAATCTCCCTATATTTAATATACAGCGGATTCCAAACACACACGGCGTATTCCAGTTGAGGTCTAATTAGGCTTTTATATAGATGAAGATAAGTAGAGGGTTTATGGAAGTCGTGAGAAGCACGCATTATGAACCCGTACAATTGATAAGCTTTATTAACAATCTTTTCAATGTGTAAATCTAAATGTAGTTTTCGATCAAATAGTATACCCAGGTCTCTGAGCGAATCAACTCTCTCCAGAGGCGCGCCGCAAAGAGAGTAGGTAAAATTTATATTTGTTACTTTTTTTGAGAAAGTTATAAAATTGCATTTGTCTAAGTTAAGTTTAAGTTTATTTTGATCGCAGTAGACGCTCAGACGATTTAAGTCTTCCTGAAATAAATAACTGTCGTTTATGTTGTAAATGGGTTTGAAAGCCTTAAGATCATCTGCGTACATTAAAAATTTTGAGTTCAGAAAGCATTGTTTAATGTCGTTGATAAAAAGAATAAACAAGAGGGGGCCTAGAATAGATCCCTGAGGGACGCCTGAAGTAACTACAATTGTATTTGACTGAAACCCATTTATTAATACTCTCTGACGTCTATTGGTTATGTAAGACGCAAACCAACGAAGCAAGTCTCCGCGTATGCCATTGTATGCGATTTTATCCAATAGAAGTCTGTGGTCCACCTTGTCGAAAGCCTTGCGGAAATCTGTATAAACAGCGTCCACCTGTATCCTGTTATCCATATGTTCAAATAAGTTATTAGCAAATAAAATAAGATTTGTTGTCGTAGAGCGCTTTCTGACAAATCCGTGTTGCTCTTGAATTAGTGTATTGTGGAGGATAGGGTATATTACATCGTGAACCAGTCGTTCGAATAATTTCGACAAGGTGGACATTATGGATATAGGTCGGTATTGACCTACTTCATTTTTATGACCACCTTTATGGACAGGTGTTATATTAGCTAACTTCCACACAGTTGGAAACACTCCTTCCGTTATGCATTTGTTAAAGATAATACTTAACGGTGTACATATTTTGTCCGCGACACGAGTTAAGAAAATAGGAGGTAATCCATCTGGTCCGGCCCCTTTAACAAGGTCTAGTCGCTTGAGCTCTAGTAGAACGCGATGTTCGGTAAAGTGCAAATTATGTATCAGTACATTGTTATTATTACTGCAAGGAGGCAAAGACCATTTATTTATATCAATTGTTGAGGGTTCGTATACAGAGTGAAAATAATCTGAAAACATATTACAGACAGTATTAGGATCACTTGAGGAATGGCCGTCATATTTCATTGTGGAAGGTATACCTGACTTATTTCGACGATTAGCTATATAAGTCCAGAAATGTTTGACATTTGTTGAGATACTACTTTCCACCGATTACATGTACAATATTCAAACGTAGCGCTGCATACGGCTTTATTGCCGAAACGGAGGGTTATGAAGAAATTTCCATAACTGGTTGGTATTTTGATTATGTCGTAAAGACCGGCCTACAGCGTCCTTGACTTAGATTACATTTGGCCCACGTTGCTATGTTGTGCATAAGTTATTATTGTATACATAGAAAATAACAATAAACCTCATCTGTTTTAATGAAATGAGCATGTGTAAATTGCCAAGTACTTATAAACATACATACCATTATTTTTGTATGTAAGTAACTGTATGTACTTATGGAATATTTGTAGAGGTAATATATCGAGTTTTGCAGAGTATCTACTTGATATTCTAATATTTTGGATCTACATAACAGAATTCAGCAATTTAGACTTTTGTAATTACCTACCTAGATACATACCTAAATATGTAGCCAATACAGTCATAATTATCTTAAATATTCAGACGGTCGACTTAAACAGTTATTGCTTCAACGGTGGAGTGCTGGTTCTACCACTTTTCTCAGCCAATAAGGTAGTTTATAGCCAGATATACTTGAGTACTTAATAAACCTAAGTACATGGTACGGAAACTGGTTGGCCAACAACCTATAGTGGGTTTAATAAAACTTTCTTATTTGAAGACAACAAACAGAAAAACGTGGGACACCCTCCAGCTCGCTTTACCGTCGACGTGATGATGATGATGTATATAACGATGACGTCATTATTTCACAAAAGATGATTCTGTAATGTATTTTTATTGTATATAATATGGTGTCAGTACAATGGAGTGAAAGTACGATCCAAAAATGAGGAGTTGAAAGAGCAAGCCGTTAAGTAATTTGTTTCTTTCAATGGCGGTGATTGCTTTATCACCGGTACTTTTATAATGACTTTTTTCACGCAACTTGTTGAGTTTATTAACGGATAGGTATCTACTTACTTACTATTGTATGCTTTTGACGCTACCTAAATAAACCTGTTCACTTGCAAATTAGCACTTTTATAGTATTTAGGTTTTGATTGATGATCATATTTAAATAATACGTACTTAGGAACGGGTAGGTAATATATTATACCTACTGATCAAACGATGAATATACTGGAACTGATTACAATGCCTACCATAAGATATCTACGTAGCTCTATAATAGTGAAAGACTATAAAGTCTACAAATAGAGTGATTGCAAAACATATTATTTTATGAAATAACAGCACCGAGTAGTCCCATGCAAAAAAAACTATTGCCCTACATAATTTTGTCCGCAAACATCCCATAAACAAGAACAATGTAGAGTTACTTACACACCGACCACTCCCGGCAAATCACCGAAGAAGTCCTTCCTGACTTCCGACTTGTACTTGACGAGGCACGGCATCGACGGCCGGAACGGGGTGGGCCCCTCCCGCCGGTAGATCCTCTCGATCTCATCAGCATCATACACAAACAGCAGATCCGGCCGTCCGATCAAACCTCCCAACCGGACAATCCTGCCGTACTTATCCAGGAACAACTTAGTCACTTTCGCGAACTCTGATATATCGTACTGTCCGATGATGGGGACCATTCGCCAGGTGTTTCCGAGGATGGGGATGGGTCGGGGTCCAGGGACTTCGGAGTAGGGGCGCGCGTTGGTGAAGATCTCCTCTGTGAGGTCAGCGGCGGGGGCGACCTGGGAGCGCTGCCGGGCGGCGAAGGGGCAGGACGAGGCGGCCCGCAGCTGGCAGTAGAGTGGCGTGAGGCGTGTCATGGCGCCGGCGGTGGCTGTTCAACTGAACCCGAGATGCGGAGAGTGCGAGCTGCAATCGGCGTAGTCTTTGCGGTTTCGCAATAAGCGACCTTCGCGTTTTGGTGCCTTGAGGTGAATTATACGTTCCCTTTTTAATTTTCAAGTGGTTTTTGTGGTGTTTTATATAAATTTTGTAGCAAAACGATACAAACCTATGTAAACCTATCAAAATCATATTTTTTACAATAGTTTACAGTTCTTTCTTATCTTATTTAACTAAGTACCTACTATCTTTGCTCTACCTATTAAACATAAATAAATAAATAAATAAATAAAAATAAAAAGAAATTTTATTGCACAAAAAACAGTTTAGGTACCTAGATACATTTTCCGTTAGGTACACTAATATTACACTATAATTTGCACATGTCTTATTTAAGTTATAATCTTACCCCCTTATTCATAGAGAAGTTACAAAACGTTTTAACTAATAAACTGTTTTGTCCCTCTCCAACAAAGAACAATTTGTTCTTTGACAGAGAGGGACAAAACAGTTTATTAGTTAAAACGTATTGTAACTTTTCTATGAATAAGGGGGTTAGTTAATAAAGTGGTCCCCAAACTAGGCTTTGCCCGTATCTTGGGGTACCATAATTTATATAATCAAAAACAGTTTTAAAATAAGAAATTTCAAATAGAAATAGAATTGAACAATTTAAACTAAAAAACTAAAAAAAAATTATGTCTCTTTTGCTTAAACAACAACATAACAATATCTTAATCTAAAATACTTTCTGTGGTGAAGTAATCTAACTGTAGGAGACAATCTTTTAATTTAATTTTAGCCTCACGAACAGACATATCTTTCATATTGCAGTAGTGTAACATACCATCCTTACTAATATTATAAATGCGAAAGTAACTGTGTCTGTCTGTCTGTCTGTCTGTCTGTTACTCTTTCACGCCAAAACTACTGAACGGATTTGAATGAAATTTGGTATACATACGGTCTAGACCCTGAGAAAGAACATAGGCTACTTTTTATCCCGGAATCCCCACGGGAAAACTTTTTAAGGCGAAGCGAAGCGCGCGGGAACAGCTAGTTATATATATGTGATCTTATATAAGCTCCAAACCTTTGACCAAAGGAAGTGTTAACGTAAAGAGATGGCATTTTGAACACACGTTTTTTGCATAATTGATCGTAGAGATCAGAAGTTAGTACTTTTTTGTGGGTGGAGAGACAGAGCCTGAGAATGAATAGTTGACGGATGGTTAGGACTTTAGCTTCTTTGTAAAGAGTTTGGGTAGGAAATCTGAAATTTTTCTTGTGCATAACTTTTAAAACACATCTTTGAGCTCTTTCAGGAATAATTAGGGTAGTTTTTGCTGCACTGCCCCACACTGGGATACAGTACGAGGCAATGGATTGGCATATGGCAACGTAGACCCTTGTAAGAAGAAATGGTTCGGCTGAATTACGAAGTTTTTTTAGTATAGCTGCAGTTTTTCTTATTCGATTTGCCAGACTGAGCGTATGCTCTTTGAAATTGAGATTTTGATCTAATATCACACCGAGGTACTTAATAGAATTAGTTCTATCAATAGACTGACAATTACAATCTAGGATTTGTGTGAGTTTGCAAGAATGATTTTTTATATGATTAGGAATATTAGGTTGGGATGCGGCAGTTTTATGGAAGCATAAGTATTTGGTTTTTTTGTGGTTTATAGTTAGTAAGTTGTTTGCCAGCCAATCGTAAGTATATAAATAGTAATATAGTATAGGCAAGTAGGCATATTATTACGTTTACCCAATTTATTACATTTACAGGATAGAGTGTTCATGATGGTCTGCTGGCTTAACTAACTTGACCACCGAAATTATTACCTATCTCACATCAATCGCAAATTTTATAAGAAAAACACTGTATGATAGGTTGATGAGAAAATGAATCAGCCCGTAATCGCACTGCAGCACATAGGCCTGCACAACAACACTCAGTCCTGGGTCTTCGAATCCTCATCCAAGAAACCCTCATCGACAAACATAGCAGTGACCCACTTTTGTGATCAGTTTGGCGACAGACAGCATCATTCACCATTTTCAGGAAACAGATACGATACGTGATCCAACACAATAGGACTACGCAGCCACGATCTTTCGCATAAAAATATTTTTTATTTACAAATTTACTATATGATACCTAGTTACCAAAAGATCGTCTGTCCAGCGGCAGCGGCAGCTATCTGGAAAGCATACGGGACGGGCAATCGATGAAAAAAAGCTAGGCCCGATAAGGTTAACTTTTTTAAATTAAACATTACAACATAGGCTAGGCAGGTGTGCAGATGGAAGGGTTGAGTGGAGTACAGTAACAGGTGAGAGAGGGTCGTAAAAGTCGTAAAGCGAAGCTAAGTAGACTCTGCCATACGAGTACAACAGCTGTTTATAAGTGGTTGGTAAAATAAGCTCAACATAATGATGAAACACAGTAAAACAACAGTCACAGAGTAGAATTGGTGAGGTTTGTGAGTCAATTGTGACACTGACATAGATAAGACTGACGTTCCTTTGATTGACGTTTCTTTGTTTATATTTATATGATATTTATTGTTTTGGTTTTGTTTGTGTAGATTTCGCTGTTTTTTGTCATTTGTCATTTCGTAATAATTTCTCATTTAAGTTGCATAAAGGCATGCATAGATTCACACTAACTTAGACTTAGATATATTATCGTGAACGGACACTAACAAGAATGACTACCGATTTTGAAAATGAGTCAGTATTTTGGACTAGAAAAATGAATCTAAAACTTGTCGAGTTTATAAAAAGTAAGCCACACATGTGGAATCCCAAACATCCGAAATATACCTCGACGGACATGAAAGAGAAAACATATTCAGAATTTGCTTCTCAATATGGAAACCAGTTTACTAGTCAAGCAGTGAAAAAAAGATGGACCAACATAAGATGCTCCTTTGCTTGTTATGTAAGGAAGTTACGGAGTAGTACTGCTAGAGGAAAGGTGATTGAATTACAAAACTATAAGTACCACTAAATTTTATATCACAGTTTTATCAAAAATTACTTAATTATTATTTCAGGAGTACAGTGTGAAATGGCATCTTTGGGATGCTTGTCAATTCCTTCTGAAAGTGACCAAAAATCCTCCTCCTAGTGAAGATCTATCTGAATTGGAAGATGTTAAAGTAAGAATAACATTATGATTCATTTATTTTTATATTGATCATCATACCAAAAGCTATACTTACTGAAAATATTGTAGCTTAACAATTTAATAAATAATGCCGGAATACTGAAACTAACAGATACAAATTGGTAATATCAGATTTTACATAAGTATTTATATAATTTTTCCCTATTCCAGGAAGATTCCCAGTCACTATCGGGCGATGAAGACTATGATGTTGACAATAATGCTCAGTATTCTTATACTAATGAACAAAGCAGCTGTAATGGATTTGCGCAAGAATTAGCCAAAGTATTCAGAGGGGTACAAAATGATGCTTTTGGATTAGACAACACGAAACATGGTAAAATAGGCCGGATGGTTACCAAACAACTTTCTCAAATGAATTCATATGATGCTGCAAGAGTTTCACAGCAAATAATGGAAGTTTTATTGAAATACAATGATAATAATCCTATGAATATTGAATACAAAGAAGAAAACTAAATTGGATACCTATGTTTTTTAGATTTCCTACTTTTTCTTGTTTTATTTGTATACTGTTAATAGGCATGCCTTATTATTTTATACCTAGTTAAAATAGATAAAGATGCAATATGAAAATACCACGGCCGCCGCCGCCGTGCCGGACGGTCGCCCTTCGCCCTGGCGGTAGGTCTACTTCTCAGAGAATTACATTTATTGTCTTATTCCTATAACGTTTTCAGTCATAAAACATGGTTATTATAAATGCTCTTGGCTCATGCCTCATGCTAAGCATCGATCGTTATTATTCCGAGTTAAAAGCAGTCATCACAGAGTATATTTCACCAATCTGGCATGTTACAATGACATTTCTCAACGAGGTTACTCTGTGAAATAAAAAAAATCTGGGATTTATTTTCACATGTGAAGTTTGTGAACTATTTTCTAATAAATTTTAATTCAAAAACTGTTTTCATGACCTAAAAATTAAACCAAGATAGTATAAAGAGTTTAATAAAATTACCTATTTCACATTAGGTGAGTGTAAGATAATACTGAGGTATATTTTGAGAGGTTATATTTACATGTTTGTAACCTAACCTAGGAAAATGACGCAAAAGCAAGAAACAGAAACTATGGATGAGAATTCAAAATACAAGGACGGTGTGAACCGTAACGCCCGTCTTATTGTGCGCAATGTGTCCTTTAAAGCCACAGAGGAAGCTTTACGGGAACACTTTTCCCCTTATGGAACTGTAGAAGAAGTTAAATTGTTGAAACGACCTGATGGCAAGCTCGTGGGCTGCGGTTTCGTGCACTTCACACAAGTGCCGATGGCTAACAAAGCCATGACCGCCACCAACAAGAAACCTTTTCTTGGTAAGTGTTCTTTACACATCAATTTGCTGCTCTTGCTTGTAAGTTTCTGAAAAATCCGCCATGGAGTATTTCATTTCATTTCATTCATGTATAAAAAAATCTATATCCCTAAGATGACCCGCCAATTGACCTTCAACAGTCAAGCATGGTTAACTGTTATTCTGCTTATGACAATCTTAAAGGAGTCTACACACCAAACCCGCCGACCCGCCGACACAGCCCGGCGGCTTGGTGTCGGCGACCCAAACCCGCCAACCCGCCAACATGTGTCATGGGGCTGTGTCGGTGAGTTAGTCGGCGGCAAGAAATCAGTACAACTTTTTTAGTTAGTGATTGCAGTGTGTACGAACGTGGAGTGTCGGCGGGCAACTGAGCGTGCGCGTACGCAAGTCGCCGGCCATGCCGCCGACTTGCACGCGGGGGTACGAGTCGCCGACATGATTCTTGAAACAAAGTCGCCGACACCAAGCCGCCGGGCTGTGTCGGCGGGTCGGCGGGTTTGGTGTGTAGACTCCTTGAAACTAACAACAGTAGCTTAAAGTGAATATTTTCTATTTCTCCAGGCCGTCCTATCAATGTAGCCTGGGCTGTGACTAAACACAAATATGACGAGAAACTGCAAACTGAAGGAGCTAAAAAACAGCCGGAGAGTGCCCCACCTGAAGAAGAGAACAAATATAAGAAGTTTAAAAGTAAGTTCCACAAAAATAAAAGAAATATTTTTTTGCTTTAATTTACAATCATTGAAATAATAGATAGAATATTATTTATTTGTGAACAGATGTTACAAAGCTAACACATAATATTATAACAACAGAGTACAAATATGAGCTAAACTAATTCCATCTATCTATAATATTACAAAAACGTTGATGATACACAATATAGCAAAATTAAGCATTTATTTTACAGAAGATGTCCCTGAAACTGCTCCTGTGAAAAACGAAAAACCTCAACCAAGAGTCAACAGAAATGCTCGACTCATAGTCAGAAATATTTCATTCAAAAGTACAGAAGAAACTTTGAAGGAGCATTTTGCACCTTACGGAGAGATATTAGAAGTGAAGTTACTGAAAAAGCCTGACGGCAAGTTGGTAGGATGTGCTTTTGTGCACTTCAAGAATGTCCCAATGGCCAAAAAGGCTTTGTTGAACACCAATATGAAACCTTTTCTGGGTAAGTTATACATTTCCTATGATAGATTCCATAAATGAAATTGATTTTAACTATATTTGGCTAAAATCTGGTCAGCCATCCAAACCTTACAGTCCCTATAATCTTGAAAGGTAATATATTGCATCTGACTTACATTTAAAAAATTTAAAACATCACAACTTCTCTTCAAAATTATTTTTCCAAAAAGTTGAAATACACTTTTGCCTCCCACTGCTGGCCAAAGGCTTGATACTGTGAAACTTTAGCCCAGCATTTGTCTTTACACAACATTACTTTACCCTCCAGGCCGGCCAATATCTGTGGACTGGGCGGTGGCCAAGGACAAGTACATGAAACATGTGGTGGAGCAGCAGCTCCAACTGCAGGAGGATGTGAAGAAGGAAGACTCGGACAGCGATGATGAGGGGGGCGCTCTGAATGTGACGAGTGATGAAGTGAAGGCTGAGGTTAAAAGTAAGTGCTGTTTGAGTCTTATTTGCATGGTAGTCTGCTAGGAACATTGTTATTATGCAGTGTAGGTAATCATTTTTATTAGCAACTAGCTTTACATTTCGACATTCTTGGCAAAAAATACTATGTGTTATAAATTGTATTACTGTAAAATTTCATTGAAATCCATATAATAGGTAAAATAGTTTTTGTATGAAACAGTTACTTACAAACATAATCACAAACTTCTGTATAAATAAATCGTATTTATAAGTATTCTTGAATGTTTTGTAGTAAACTAGTAATTGATCCCCCTTGCACAAACTCATAAATTATTATTTTAAAATTTTCCTTATACTTATTAATTGTATGATTCGACGGCAGTTGCCATGGCCGAAATCGGTTGGAAGGTCATAATACTTATTTGCTTTCTTTTGTCTATCAGGTGAATCAGACGATTCTGAGACAGAAGTGAAGTCTGAAGATGATGATGATGATGACAGCAGTGGCTCTGATGATGATGAGAAAGAAGAAGATGACGATGAGGAAGAAGCGGATGATGATGATGACAATGATGTAGACATGGAGGAAGACAACCAGAGTGAAACAGACACAGTTACTGAGAGACAAAGGTTTGTTCAAATGAGTCTTATTTTGTTTAGTATGCTGTATTGTACCAGTACTCGTTAAAACAGTACCAATTTATTGTCAATTATGACCAGACTAAATCGAAGTTCAGTACATAGCTCGGCATTTTTCAGCTCAGATTCTCATAATGAATAGTTAATAACTGTCATTATCATACCTAGTGTAGACTGAGTAGTATTCATCATCAGATCCTAATAATCCAATAACTACCTATCCAACATCGTCGTCAGTTATGCTACATTAATGTACATAGACTACATATTCACCATCATTACATTATTAATTAATTTACCTCCAACATCTTTTTTAAATCCCCATTTAACAAACAAAACTCCCTTCCCCCACAGAATAAAGCTAAACGACGCGGAAGACGGCTGCACAGTGTTCATAACGAACCTGCCGTTCAGCGTGGACAACGACCAGTTGAGAGACTTCGCCGAGCGCACCGGGCGCGCGCGGTACGCGCTCGTGTGCGTGGACAAGCTCACCGAGCACAGCAAGGGCAGCGGGTTTGTTAAGTTTGAGGTGAGATTATAGCGCTATTATATGTTATCCTATATTATAAAGGCGAAAGTTTGTGAGTGTGTATGTTTTTTACTTCACGTCAAAACGGCTGAACCGGTTTTAATGTAATTTGAAATGTAGTTAGCTGACATTCTGGATTTAACACATAGGCTAGTTTTTATCGCGCAATTCCCACGGGAAAACCTTTTATGGCATACCGAAGCTCGCGGAACAGCTAGTTGCTACATAAATGGTCTTAAACACTGAGTTGTTGGTGTAATCCTTTGCAAAGCTGCCAGAGGAGCATTTCTACAGCCACGGTATTCCAGTTATAGTTCATTTAGACAGCATCAGACGCACAGTGTTGATAACGAGCCTGCCGTTCAGCTTGACGCCTTCAGCTCCGACACTTGGCCGAGCGCACCGGGCGCGCGCGGGACGCACTCGTGTGCGGGGACAAGCTCACCGAGCACAGCCAGGGCAAGGGCTCGTCCAGTTTGAGGTAAGGTGGTAGGGCTATTTCGTTATTGATAAATAAATGGTCTTAAGACACTGAGGTGGTGGTCTACTCCCGCACAAGGCAACCAGAAGAGGAATTCTGCAATCACTTCATGCCATCCAGTTAGGTACAGCATCAGTTTTTTTTATCGTATATGATTTATTCAGGCCCTGTTTCACAATGTCTGGTTAGTGGTTACCTGTAAGATAAAATGCATGCTGTCACTGTCAAAAAAATAACCGAGAGTGACAGCATGTATTTTATCTTACAGGTAGCCACTAACCAGACATTGTGAAACAGGGCCTTAGAGTAGGAGTAGTTATGTAGTTCTATGAAGAAGCTATGAAAAATATGTGCCCGGGTCCTGATTTTTGGCCTCTTGCGGCTTAGTAACTAGGTACCTTAGGCTGCGTCCACGACGCCAGCGGGCAGCGGGGGCGGTTCAATGCAACATGCGGCACGCACTAATATTATTTACTCTATGGCGGGAAATTGTGTGAAAATCTCCGTATAGAGTAAATAATTAAAAAAAAATAGTTTTATTGTTCAAGTAAAGGTACATATTGATTCAACATTATAGAAGTTACTCTGTAATTCTGTGGACTCGGCCGAACACTTGTACTAACGACTAACCGTTGCACTGTTGTTGGCTCGGCATTCTAATAAAATATTATGTAAGTACCTACAACACATTTACAAAAGCAATGTTATTGTTATATCAGCGGCGTATGGTTTGCTCTAGTGAAAGGTTTATTGACCTAGATTAATATTATCTTCGAGTAGCTTGTCTGTTCAAGGTCAATATACAAACGAGTTATTAAACAAGCGATAAGATGTTATATTTCGTACAAATAGACACCGGGGGCGTAGCTCAGATGGTAGAGCGCTCGCTTAGCATGTGAGAGGTACCGGGATCGATACCCGGCGCCTCCAACGGTTTCTTTTTATTCTATTTTTTTTGTTGTATTATAATTTATGAGATAATGTCTATGTCGTAGAATAAAGCGTTTTAGAGGATTTTTCATACAACAGAATGAAATTGAGGTTATGTGCTTACACAGTCCAGAACAATAAAAATAAATTACAAAGAAATATTCGTATTTATTTTTTCCAAAAAGTGACAATACATTTTTTTTGTAATGTTGGTTCTATTTTTCAGAACCTGTCACTAAGGACCTATAATAATAAGAATCTAGTATTCAATTTAAAATAAACGCCATAACCTGTTATTCCTGCCACAAATTAACATCCTCAATTCCCATTTCCAGCGCCAACACGACGCCGATGCCTTCCTGGCGCTTCCACCCGACCAGTTGAAGATGGAGGGCCAGGTACTGCAGGTGAAGCCGGCTCTGAAGAGAGAGAACCTGCAGACTGGGGGCAAGAAGCAGGCCAAGGATAGCAGGAACCTGTACCTGGTTAAGGAGGGAGGTGAGATTTTAGGGTCTACTTCTTGTTAGACAAGGTTGCACGGTAACTTTATAGACGTAGATATACTCGCGTATTGCATGTTTTATCAATCACACCCCGTGTGCTTATCGCGAATCGTGATTTAGTGACGTTGCATGTTTTATTAATCACACCGCCGTGCTTAAGTTACGTTTATCTACGTGGATAACAGCACCGTGCATCCGGGACAGATATAAAGTAGGGTTTTTCACCGTGGTTAGGATTAGTCTGTCAGATAAACGTCAGTAGCTGACTACTCCCGACCAGTTGAAGATGAAGGCCAGGTGCTCCAAGTGAAGCCGGCTCTGAAGAGAGAGAACCTGCAGAATGGGGGCAAGAAGCAGGCCAAGGATAGCAGGAACTTGTACCTGGTTAAGGAGGGAGGTGAGATTTAGGGACTACTTCTTGTTAGATTGTTGGAATAGCATTAGATAATTGCACGGCAACTTTATAGACGTAGAGAAACTCGTTTAACGCAATGTACGTTCTACTAATCACAGCCCGTGCTAATCGCGAATCGTGATATAGTGTCGTTTATCTACGTGGATAACGGTACCGTGCATCCGGGACAGATATAAACTAGGGTTTATCACCGTGGTTAGGATTAGTCAGTCAGATTAGCGTCAGTAGCTGACTACTCCCGACCTGCTGAAGATGGAGGGCCAGGTACTGCAGGTGAAGCCGGCTCTGAAGAGAGAGAACCTGCAGACTGGAGGCAAGAAGCAGGCCAAGGATAGTCGGAATTTGTACCTGGTTAAGGAGGGAGGTGAGATGAGATAATTTAGGGTTCTTATATATTAAACCAGGTTGCGCATGTAATTACCGATAGGTGGCGACTCTCCCGCTTCATACAAATTAGTTTTCACTACTAGAAACGAGAGAAAAACTCGGACTCCGCTTGCAGTTTCAGATACAGTGTAACCGATTTTAAACATAAATAACGGCGTAAACAAAATACTTTTTCTCACAAAAAATACAAAAGGTTAAGGTTTAATTTATTTATTTTTATTCACAATTTCTTCTTTTCAATATTTAATATGGTGAATGTTGTTGTTTTCAGTGGTGGTCGCGGGTACTAAGGCAGCTGTCGGCGTGTCAGCATCAGACATGACCAAGAGACTGGCTCTGGAGCGGAGCAAGACGCAAATGTTGAAGAATCTTAACAGGTACGTAAATAAATATGTATTGACATTCACACAATAGTCTGTGTGGGTCTTGTGGACCTCCTCTTAACCTCTAAAATGAGTAGGTGAATGGATGTTACTGAATGCAATAAATACCAGCGTGGAATCGACTTGACTTGCGTTGTAAAGATGTTCCAAAGTGTTTATTTGTGCGTCATACATACATACTTACATACATATATGCTCACGACTAATTCACGTCTGACATACCTTACCTATACTCTCAGTCGATTCCACTCGAGAATCACGTATAAAAACATATTACTTTACCCCCATGAATATAACATACTATTTCCAACAAACTTGCTCACAATTCCAGATTCGTCTCCCGCTACCGCCTCGTAGTCTCCAACCTGCCGCCTCACTTCGACGACTCCCGCCTGCGCGCCGCCTGCGCCCGCGCCGCGCCCGCCTCCGCCGTGATCGGGGAAGCGCGGGTGATGAGGGACTTGAGGGCCCCCGTGCTGAAGGATGGACGGCATCCGTGAGTAGTTACTGCTATATTTATGAGATTGGGATAGCTAAAGAGCCACAGATATGTTTTGGTTTGCCTGCTTAAACAGTGGCGCCTCTAGCGGAAACTGTCGTGAAACTTTTGACAATAACGACGTAGGTGACAATAAAAACATACCTGTCGGCGGCGGGTGAGATGATACGACGAGTAGGTAAGTATTTATAAACAACATAAGAATCTGCCAGCTGAGGATCGAACCCAGGTCCCGCGGTAGAGTTACTTAGCAATCTAAGTACTCATCTAAGCATTGATCAGACTCCCGCCTGAAGGAGACCTGTGCCCGCGCCGCGCCCGCCTCCGCCGTCATCGGAGAAGCGAGGGTCATGAGGGACTTGAGGGCTCCAGTGCTGAAGGATGGGCGGCATCCGTGAGTAGTTACTGCTATATTGCTGACATTGGGATAGCTAAAGGGTCACATAGATGTTTTGGTTTGAACAGTGGCGCCTCAAGCGGAAACTGTCGTGAAACTTTTGACAGATAATGACGCAGGTGACAATGAAAACGTACCTGTCGGCGGCGGGTAAGATGATACGACGAGTAGGTAAGTATTTATAAACAACATAAGAATGTGCTGGGTGAGGATCGAACCCAGAACCCTTGGTATAGTTAATAAGCATTCACCTGACCCCCGCCTGCGCCCGCGCCGCGCCCGCCTCCGCCGTGATCGGGGAGGCGCGGGTGATGAGGGACTTGAGGGCTCCCGTGCTGAAGGATGGGCGGCATCCGTGAGTATTGTGTTCCACTGTTGAATCTCCCTCAAAGCTTCATTAGAAGCTATTTCAGATATTGGGATAGCTAGAGTCACAGAGCTGTTTTCGTGTGCCTGCTTAAAGATTGGTGCCTCTAGCGGAAACTGTCGTGAAACTTTTTACAGATCCTATCATATAAAAAACTGTTAACTGTTTTGTTTTTGTCAACTACCTATGTAACCTGTACTATACTATAAGTATAGATATCTGGTAGCTCAGGATCGAATCCAGACAAGCCGATTTTTAAGCAAAAATCTAAATAGTCAGCGTTACTTGCCAAAGCGTCGTATGTGGTCAAAGACACATGACTGTGCTATCTGCATTTATAAATAAAATATTACGTTTCTAAATACATCATCATCCTTCTGGCTTTTCCTAATGGAAGGTCGGCTTTCGTGTTATACCTCTTAAATACTATTTATAGATTACATAAATCAAACTTATGATCTAACATGTATTATGTATTTACAGGTCTAAGGGCTACGGTTTTGTGATGTTCAATAAGCACGAAGACGCCTTGATGTGTTTGAGGAAGTTGAACAACAATCCAGATATATTTGACAAGAATAACGTAAGTTATTATACTATATTAGGTATATTGTGATTATATGATAAATAAGCTTTCTTATTTTAAACATTAGCTACCACCTGGCTTCCACATACTCACATTTTTACATAGCAATAAGATGAGCTTTTAATTAAATACGTACACACTTATTTCACAGCGTCCTATAGTGTCGTTCTCAATAGAAGACAGAACGGCACTGAACGCGCGAAAGAAGAGATTAGAAAAGTCCATAGCAAATAACCCACATGCAAACAAAACCTCAGAAGAAAACGAACATTGCAATCAAAAAGGGTACAGAAAACGGAAAAACATGGACAGGCCCGACGAAAGCACCGTGAAACGAGGGAAATTCGACAGAAGAAATAAAGACCAAAATCAACGAGATGCGAGTCAAAACAATAGAAATAACCAAAATCAATATGGCAACAAAAAACAGTATAGCGGCAATAAATCTGGCCAATTCGTCAGACCACAACCACAAACAAACCAGGAATTCGGAGACTACACAGGATTAACCTCAAAAGAAGGAACCCAACACAAAATGAGGAGTAACCATAAACTAAAGTTGCAGGCGAATGTCCATAGACAAACTGTCAAAGCCGAGAAAAAAATGAACAAACACACGCAGAGATTAAAGATGGCCGCGAAAGAACGCGTCAAACAGCCGAAGCAGAAAGTGAATAAAAATCCCAAGAAGGGCCGAGATAGCTTCACGGAAAGAAAGGTCCAGAATGCTATCAAGGAGTCAAGTAACTTCTCAGACCTTGTCAGTAAATATAAGAGTAAGCTTGCTGGTAACAGCTTAGACAGAGTTAAGGCTAAATGGTATGAGAGCTAGTCGTAATTTTAATTTAATTCATATTTTTTCTCCATGATTATTACTCCTCAGACTGGGTTAAAAATGAAATTACATGTATTTTGTATATATGTAACTTTATTTCCTACTAAATAAAAGTGCGAAGAAAGTTGTTGTGTAAATATATAAAACGGACTATACTAAAAAAACTAAAACGATACAACAAATACCGAGTTTAAACTTATTTACTACACTTTCAAAAATCACATTATACCTAAAAACAGATGCCGATTTTCATACATCAATTATATTTTGAATGATAATTTACATATCACAATTTGTGCAAAATCTGTTCACCTTGGTTGAAAATACATAGTTTGTAATAAAATACTATTTATTTTACTCTAAAAAGTATTTTTCACGTATCCAATTAACTAAATATCTGACCCCTCTGGCACGGATCCGTTATCGAGGTTAAACTGGTTGAATTCGTGTTCCTGGTTGAACACTGGAATCACAGCGCCGTATTTATGGCGAATTGAGATATAGTGACGTGTATCTACGTGGATAATGGACCCGTGCAGCGGGGATTGTTTCGGGAACATTACCTACTACTTGTACACCCTGTTCATTTCAATATTGTTTGGTATTTTATTGAGCGAGCTAAGGCACTATTGTTTTTTCGTTTACATCCAAAATTATAGTAAAGTCGTTCTTGTAAACAATCACAAATATAATAAACTAATAAAACTTGTTCTTCACAAAGTAAACTTATTCAATCGTTTCGTTTAATTATTCACAAGAAATAAGAAAAGAAAAGCATTGTACTGATTTTATGCATTGAAATGATATAATGCTCGTTCACATACAACTGGACAGACCTTCCCCATAGCATATACACCTATACATCTAATATCTGTCACTAAATTACCAATTGATTCTAATATTTGTTAATCAGTCCTAATATAATAGTAAAGATCACTTTTATCTTTTAAATATCAATAAAACAAAAATACTACCTAACGATATATAGCGTACCAAGACCAAAACACACGTCTTTCCGAAAATGTTCAAACACGAGAAAATTGTCATAATAATACATGCCCAATACTACTTCTACATTTCGACTTCAGTCCACAATTTATGCATTCAATATTTTTTGTAAACATCTGTATGAACGTAGGTACTATAAAACTATTTTAACAAGCCCCAAAAGCCTGTCAAATTACTACCAAAATGCACCAATAAAATAAAGTTATGAAATTGAACCTGCAATCAATGAATCAATATTTGTTTGTGGCTTTATGCCGTGTGTGACTAACACTAACCCAGCAAATTCGGCCAATTGCGATTGTGTTAAGGTACACACTATGTTTATTGCTGTCTTTACGGTGGAGATTTAAAGATATTTCAGCCCGCAATCAAATATCGAATATCCGCACATTGCAGTATTTGAATTTGACAGTTCTTCACGCTGGTTATCAAAAGACGAAAAAAAACCAAAAGGAGGCCAACGAGTTAGCACCTCCAATCACATTACAGTATTTGAATTTGACAGTTCAGAGAGGCTGGTTACAAAAAGAAGAAAAAGAAAGGAGACCATAGAGTTAGCAACTTAGCACCTCATCCTCATTTTCTCTGGCTGTGTGAGTACGTTGGCGGCATCGAGGTGCGTGTAGAGAGCCGAGACGTACTCTTTGGGGTGTTTGATGAAGTGCTGCACGTGCGGCGACTTGTCGAATACTTTCCAGGTGCACTGGAATGAAAAGAAAATGTTGTTTTAGATTTGAGGTAAGTATAATATAATATTCCTATTCGGTCGAAGCTCTTTTCAAACCTAAAACAGAGTTAGAGGTCCAAAGGTATTCAATGAGTAGTTCCATCGTCTCTAGTAGCGCTAGTGTCGCAAAAAAACATCTTTCGCTTTCGTTTAGGGCAGACAGAGCGGTTCGAATCCTTGCGCTGACAGGTACCAATGAGTTCTTTGGAATTTAAGTTACAATGTATACCATCGCTCTTACAGTGAAGGACAAAATCGTGAGGAAGCCTGCACATCTACATTCTAGATGTGTACCCTAAGTGCATTGTACGCATTCTAGACGGCAATACGGCTCGCGATCTATCTCAAGAGTACAAAATATGTACAGTGAAAAGCGGGTGACCTCTGACTACCCCTTCGGGGATTATCGTGAGGATGTATGAACTGACCTGTATCCCGTTGCGCACCCAGGACTCGTAGACGCGTCGGTTGCTGGTCTCCGAGCCGACGGGGTCCGTCTTTGACAGCAGGAACAGCGCCGGCGCGTGGCACGGGTTGAGGTGGAACTTTATCAGTGACCGTAGGTACAGTTACTACATACCTATTGAACCTAAATGTATGGAACAGCTGTTTTTACGATGGCGGATTCGAGTTTGTGCTATAGTGAAAGTCACTGATAAAATTCCACTCTGTTTATGTAGCAAGCTAGCTAAAGGCTGTCTATAGAGGACGTTCTCGTTGCTAGGTCAATATAACCAACTTAGCTAACAGTTGTTTCGGTGTAGTGACTGATAAAATTCCACCCTATCTAGTAAAGCAAGCACCTGTATTCCGTTGCGTCACTGATAAAACTCCACCCTACTTACTAAGGACAACAATAAGTATATACCTGTATCCCGTTGCGCACCCAAGACTCGTACACGCGTCGGTTGCTGGTCTCCGACCCAACAGGGTCGGTCTTCGACAGCAGGAACAGCGCCGGCGCGTGGCACGGGTTCAGGTGGAACGTTTGAGACGAACGCATGTAGTGCACGGTTGCTGACTCGTGGAACGTTTTCATGTGGTATCTGGAGAGAAAGAAGAAGAATGGTTAGAACTACAGTAAGTACCTACGACAACTAACAACATCAAATGAAGTTTCTTAGGGCAATCATTATTCTTTGTAATTTCTAACACGGACGCGATCTGACTGTTCATTCATTTAGCGCTACCGGTTAAAGTTAGCGTGATCGGAAGAAACTTTATAATCTGCAAGTTAAAGTGACAGTGGACGTTCATATCTGATGAAGAATCGATAAACATTGGAGTAGAGACTATGAACTGGTAAAGGTAGGGAAACCCGATGATCTAAAATGTTTTAATATGAATTCAAAGGAATAGTTATTGATGTATCTATCTACGATGAGGTCAACCTATCTTAATAGTGGCTGGATATTTTAATTAGTGCCTAATATAAAACGTGGGTACTAAAACCTGCAATAACAGTCAATAATTATGATCATTGACACCGATTCATGTGTGATATTTACGATTGGCTCTCAAAACCTTTTAATATGTTTTTTACCTAGAGATTGCAAATTTATTTTAAAACATATAAATACTAGAGCTAGTCTAGGGTTTGTCACCGTGATGAAAGGAATAACCAGTGGTTTTAAGTTGTCAGTCCGTAAATGGCCATGATTCGTCGGTATGTATAAGGTAGAGAGTATCTCAAAACACTTAGGGAGGCTCCTTACATGCAGTCCAATGAAACACTGATAAATATTGATTGACTCGTGAGTTCGTGACGCAATGTGAAAACGCTAGTTTGAATTCAACAGTAGTCTATTTACCTACTAACTATTGCATTAATTATAGCATGCAGACAAGCTTAGCTTTATTTAGGTCACCCGTTCCCGATAAAACTGCGTTATCATCGTCACAATATGTATCTACCTACTAACATATTACCAAATATACACAATACAACAACTACAGTAGTACATAAACTGTCTGATAAACTATTTAAGTATTTATAAACAGATAAAAATGTCTGCAATTTATATCGAAATGTCTGTAGATACGAGAAGTAAAATCTTAACCGGACCCAGACGGTAAAAACGTCACAATTTCGTGTCTTCCGACAACCACGTTTTTATCACGTGAATAGCAGCACGCGAATGTAAGCTATAAATTGAAGCATTGGAGATAAATGGATGAATTGGTCCCGTAGTAGGTAATTAATTATACGTTGCTTGTTTCTTGCTTGACATTAGATATTATGTCAACAGGTTTCAGCGAGAATGGATCGATATTTTATTGATGTTATACAACCAATAATAAAGAGAGTCTGCCTATTTGTTTCTAGGCAATTATTTCTATAAGTACCTATATCTATGTATAGGTGCTATTCGGTTTTTGTTATAAGCTTGTAACCATAAATCTATGCTTTTAACTATAAAGTGAGGTTCTATGTTTGGTACAAAATAAACATCAAAGTTGTGATGTCCTAACGAACTCTAAAATACTGATTGCCATTTTTTTACCAACTTTAAAAAACTATTATTATCGAGATTAGAAGGCCAGTGGCATTTTCGGTAGATACACGTGTTAGGAGTCAATGTATTGTATTTTTACAGTTTCGTCGTACAAAATTACGATGTAGGAAGATATCGTGAGATTTTTTTTTAGAATTAGACGATGTTATCCACTAAGATAGTAGGATAAGTATCCCACTAGGATAAGTATCCCACTTATCCTACTAATATTATAAGGTTGTGAGTATTAGTGTGTGTGTATGTTTGTTTCTTCTTCACGTCAAAACGGCTGAACCCATTTTAATGAAATTTGGTATGGAGTTAGCTGACACCCTGGACTAACACATAGGCTAAAATCGATTCAGCCGTTTCGACGTGAAGAAGTAACAAACGTACACTCACAATCTTTCGCCTTTATAATATTAGTAGGATTACGATAATTATAATCACATCAGCACCACCCGTATAAAGAATAACTAATAATAATCACTTTAGCAACACCCTGTATAACAAAGCACTCACTCCATATAAGTCCTGAGCGTGCGCTGCATGATGGCGTTGCGCGGGAACACGGCGGCCGGCACGCCGATGGTGATCTCGCTGATGTCCGCCGCGGAATCCCATACTTGGGCCACGACCCGATCCAGTACGGGCTGGTAGCTGGGAAGGAGTTTTGTTAGTTAGGTATAATGTAATAAACTATAGGGGAATCAGTCTGTAGGCTACAATTAAGATTAGAAACGCTGATGTCAACCGCCGAATTCCAGACTAGCGCCACGGCCACGATCCAGTACTGGCTGGTAGCTTAGGGATTAGGAGGCTCATTATAATGTGTAGATATTATATTAAATTCAATGACTAAACGAAATGGGCTGGTAGCTGGGGAGGTTTAGTAAGTTTTAGTCATTGAAAAGGGGAGGGCAACCAGTGGCCATTCGCCACTGCAACCTAAAAGAGCTATTGTGACTCTCCTTGCCGTGTCAAATCTCACTCACTTTCTCTTGCCTACATTTTTTTTTTAAGTTGGTGAACACGACACGATGTTTTACTCGAGAGAGCCAGGTGCAGGTACTAACACCCCCACAGAGCATAGAATAGAATAGACTCACGGAGGCTTGTTCGCGTAAATTTGTATTTGGTAAATTGGTGACCCCGACATGATGCTGGCGTTATTTTGATGTAATAGAACCTTATTCCAACACTCACAGAGGCTTGTTCGCGTTGGCGTGCATGCAGACCTCTCCCCACAGGTAGCCGGCGACAGAGAACCCGTGCAGCGTCAGCGGGCTGTAACTCGGGTTGTTGGCGATCAGCTTGAGCAGGTCGCCTGCTATCAGCTGTGGAGAGATGGGAGGTTTTAGGAGGTTGATATTGTTTGTAGTTAGTCAGGTTACGTGTTAAAGTCTCATTCTTTCGTCTTGGATACCTTCATCAGACCCCCGAAGCGTAGTCTATGTATAAAAATCCTCTCTTCCTTGCTCACATAAAAACCCCTCTAGATACCTCGATTCCGTATCCAAGAGCGGCACAGCACTATCTACACTGCTCCCCCTATCGCTCTCACCTGGCCATGTAGCACAGGTCGCTATTAAGACGTGACAAGAGTTCTCCGTCGCGCTCACTCTTGAGGCTGCGCGATGTGAGTGAGCGCGATGCAAAACTCTTGTCACGTCTTAAATGCGCCCCGTACTAGCCCTTCTGGGAGCCCTTCATAGCCCACATGAGACTGATAACTCCCCGATTCGTTCAAGATACATAGCGAGACATCAGCACTATCCTCAGAGTGTTGCAAAAGTGGTATAGTAAACGGAAACTGGGTAGCTCAGGGGGTCATTCTGAGCTACTTTTGCTCTGCGACTTTTGGAAATTAGCGAGTTGGAAGCCACTGTCTGGTCTTGTAAACCACTTTTGCAACAACATCTATAAATCATCTCTCTCTCTTTCTCTCTCCCGCCCTCCCTCTCACCTGAGAGCCCTTCATAGGCCACATGAGACAGCTACGCGAGCGAGACACTACTATCTACACTCCTCCCCCTTTCTCTCTTTCTCTCTCCCTCTCTATCTCGCTCTCACCTGGGAGCCCTTCATAGGCCACATGAGCTGCCACGGCGAGCAGGACGCCGACACCACGTCGAAGCCCTGCTCCAGGTACAGAGCGGCGTACTTCATCACGTGCTTGTGTTGCGCGAGCAGCCAGTTCATCATGATGCAGAGGGGCCGGTCGATCTGTTTGTCCAGTCTGTAAGAGAATAACATCTTACATACGGCTATTCGAACCCAAATTAGGCAGAGCCTGTAGGTAATATGGGTATCGGACAGTGGATATATCTACATAGATTGATAGATAGATGCATAAATACATATACCTACATATTAACACCCAAGATCACATATCTGCCTCGGCCGAGAATCGAACGGAGACCTTCGGCATAGCAGTCAGGATCCCTAACCACTATTATACCTACATAATTTGGTCGACTATGCTGCATAGTCTATGCAGATCTCAATTGTAAACGAGTGGATGAAGAAATTGTATGAAAATGGAGGACGGGCGTGAGTTATCTCGTGCTATCTCGCTCTCATAGTAGATGGTAGATGTCAGCTGTCGCACGGGCGGCATTTTCATATTATTCCGCCATTTTCAAACGTTTTCTTTTCCCGCGAGCGTTATAGCTAGTAATAATCAAGTAGAAGAAATGGTTGTTAAAGCAAAGTATGATTAGATTTTGTAATGAATTTAGCCTGTTTGAAACTGTATCATACATTTTCAAGTACGACTTACGGGATCCTTAGTAAGAGAATCCCCATTTTGTTATAATTTCTAGAAAGGTATCAGTGATACTTTTAAACAAGTGAGTCCCCGAATGATAGTCGCTACATAAATGAATTAAACATTAGGTCAACCAACTCTATGCACAAACTCAATACATTAACCGAATGACCAATATTGTTATATTACTGACCCTAGATAAACCATTACATGCTCTTTTTTATGCAAATCCAATGTATAATTTTTATAACATCCGGATTTTATTCTGTAATTTAGCTTTGCTTTATTAAAAAAGTATATTTACAATTTTGTCGGTTATCGGCATACATAAACGTCACCTTATCGATTCGCGTTAAGGGTCTGCAAGGGGGAATCGAGGGTTGGCATTGTCATAGAATTATGTAGTAAACGATGCTCTACAACCTTGAAAAAAATCACACAGGTAGCCGAAGAGTCTAGCTAGGTGCTGAATGATTCGAATTCAAGTAAATGATTATGGATAACTGTAAATAAAATTCAGAATATGACGAAAAACCAGAAAATCACACTCCCGTATTGTAACAACTTTGTCGTAATTATTAAGAATTTTCATATGATTTTTATCATATTATAAAGTTAAAGGCTTGGACTAGGCGCTAAATACCTTGTTTTTTAATAAACACACACTTATTTTGTGTAAATTAATCCCAAACTTGAGCAATTTTTTTCCCTCAAATCTTCATACAAATATCTATGGCAGCTTTCTGTGTTATAAAATCATAAACACAAGTGACGTTTGACTCAGTTGGCCGCTGGCCTCCAAAGAAGGGTCACGTCGGTTTAGGCAGCACTGACAGCTCGCGATCTTATCGTGTACAGATACAAAATCACTGCACATTGGTTGTCATTGCACTTTTTCAACTTTTATGACACCAACTTAATTTGATTTGAAATTGAGGAAGCATAATTCTTCCAGTATATTCAATACATTAAATTAAATTAGATAGTGTGCAATATTCTCGTGACATTACAGTCTCGTAAAGGTCTGATGAGGAGCAGGAATATAGCGAATGGATCTAAGTGATGACAATACGCACGAACATTAGGTTAGGGATCAAAATACAGAAATACAGTCTCTTGGTGCTGGTTGAGGTATGGTCTCGTGAGGATCTGATGAGGGCAGTAACACGGTGGTGGCTCAATTTTATTTCAAAGATGTTAATAGCTAAAGGCATCGAGTTTAGGCTATTAAGTATGTTTTTCAGAGAGAGAGAAAGAGTTTTTATTTTTCCTCTGGATGTGTTAGGTTTACTGGGTTTACTAAGTTCATTCTGTTAATGACATCAAGTTGTTATATGTTTATAAGTAATAATTATTTATTAACAAAATGCTGTTGGTTCTCCACGAAAATGTAAAAATAAAAATAAAATAAATAAAAATAAATTCGTAACGTAAAATTGTCAATGACGGAATTTCTTCTATAGACAGTAGCCACAAAAAAAACAAACGATAGATGGCGTGATTTGAAGATAAACATACATTTATTCGACACATAGACAGCAACAACAAAAAAAATACAGATTTAAAGAAAAGAAACACATACTTATACAAAACAACAAAGAAAAAAAAGAATACACATCAAAATAACTGGAAAAAATATAAGCCCCAATTTACTTGTGTGGGACAGGGAGTACCATAATATTTTTTTGGGGTACTCCCCATCTATGCGAAATATCAGCTTGATATCTTTACCCGTTTCTGAGAAAAAGGGCGGTGACAGACAGTCAGTCAGACAGACGGACAACAAACAGATCCTATAACGGTTGCTTTTTTTCTTTTGACGTTCGAAACCCTAAAATTAAGTAAAAATATTATGCTGCTACCAAAAAATGTACTTAAAGGTATTGAAAAAGCGGTATACAGGGTTATTGATAAGTAGACCTGATCCTTTCAGGAGGTGATAGAGGAAGGCATTTCCAGTCGATTATACCCTATAATGCATTATCCGAAACTTAACCATTTCTAAGATATTTAATATTTAAGGATTTTTTGAATTTTTGCCAAAATTTCATGTTTAAAACCGAAAATAAAAAAAACTAGCCATATTTCAATCCTTTTTAGGGTTCCGTAGCCAAAATGGCAAAAACGGAACCCTTATAGTTTCGTCATGTCCGTCTGTCCGTCTGTCCGTCTGTCCGTCTGTCACAGCCGATTTACTCGGAAACTATAAGTACTACAGTGATGAAATTTGATGGGAATATGTGTTGTATGAACCGCTACAAAAATGTTTGTTTTGAATTAGTAACATCTTAATAAACTTATTAAAATAATCAAATGTGCATTATTTGACTTAAATTAGACACAATACCTCAAAATAGATAAACATTTTTTAAAAATATTCAAAACCTAAAAAGAAATAAGTTAAATTAAAAAAGAATTTCATCCAACAATTTTTTGTGCACTTCAGCTTAAAAACATTGTCAACTTATAAGCTTTCAAATGAGATATTTCAATATCAAATCGATTTAGGTATCACCAAGATATGGCCAAAACAATCAGAAAAGGTGGACAAAATTCAACAGAAAAACTAACAAAATTAGCGCAATTTAAAGGTAAAAAGTGTGATGGTTTTCAGTCCTGTTCACTTTAGTATGGAAACCCCTGTTGAGTTTTCTTGACAAGTCCCAATGTTAATGGAAAGTATCGTAGGCGGGGACCAGCAGAGGGTTCACCATTTAGCTGAATGTTACTTAGAAAACGGCCTTGAGTGGCGGTCAAGTTGTTCCCCGCCTGCGATACTTTCCATTAACATTGGGACTTGTTTTCATGTTTTTAGCGTACAGTCGGGTTTTTCGTTTGTTTATAATTGTATTTTTTTATTTGTAAATTTTTAGTTGTTTTTATTTTATGAAATTTTACGTCAGTAGTTCATGATCATTTTTTATTTCAATAATTTTGGTGTTGTTATTTAAATACCTTCAATATGCATATTTTTGTAATGTGAAAATCAAGCCCTTTCATTTGATACCTTACACGGCAAAGTTGAATTATTATTTTTTCGATCATCACGTTCTGTCCTCTAGAGGGCGCTATGTACATTTTAATGGAACGTCACATAGCCTATAACCATCGCGCCATCAATACGCTTCTAACAATACCTCATACATCAAAATAGAAACTTTGTTGGACATGTGACTTTTTACCATGGAAAACGAATATTTTTTTTCGCGAATTTGCAAATCTCGTAGAACAAAAGTTGTCCAGAATGACTCCTTGAGTCATCCCCTTTTGGCTTAGTATAGCCCTTTTGCGACACTATGTATTTACTTTGCTTTGTCGTCGGGGTTCAGTTGGCTGGAGGATGCCCGAAACTTATTATCTACACTTTAATACTTGTAGTTACCTTTCTACAAGTAAATACCACATTTGTTTGAGAAAGCTAATCGGGTTCCGAGTATAGAGTAAAGTGGCACCCCTATTAATTTCTACTCTTTCCTGGTGCCTACCAGTATAAGTAAGAATTATACTTACTTACCCTAAAATCACCCAAAATGTACTTGAACATAATTGTCAATAAAGTTGGCGAGTAAAAGTTTATCGACCCACTGTGCAAACTTACATGTGTGCGTGTCACTGCGTGTGCTGTGTGAAGAGCATTGAAAACCCAAAATTGGCGCGGCACGTCACCCTGTACGGGCCCTTAAACACGGCGGCGATTTAATCGATGGGAAATGTATTAAACTAGATTAATTATCCATGGAGCTTGCACCATGTCGGTTTGCCCAGTTAAATTAACAGCACACGTAAACGGATCGTCACCGTATCGCCTTTCATCCGAGCTCGTCCCGAGTCGAGGCGATTTCTTTACGATTCCCATTAGTGCGTTGCAGTAGGGAGTTCCATACAAAGAATACACAACGGCTCAAGTTCATACGGTCATAATCCCTTTTCTAGTAGATATGTATGCCTTGACCTTGACCTTCACTCACCGCATAGTAACCGGATCAACAGTCAGCTTGACCTTGTCGTTGCTGATGTACTGTATGTTCTTGGTAAGGTCCTGGCTGTGCGCGCCGCGGCCCGACACCGCCACGCCGAGCGGCGCGCACGACAGAAGCTGGCGGAGCTGCGTCTGCGGAGGTAAATTAACATCAGTATACGTCATCATAAAAATCAGCCAATAATCATCCACTGCTGGACATAGACCTATCCCAAGGAGCACCACAATACTCGGTTCTGGCCGTCCTCAGCATACGTAGTGCAACGTAACATGTACGCTCATAAAGGCTAACAACTAACATTGTACAAAATTAAACGAATTAACGTGAGGAAACTGGTGCAAGGTTTGTCACACACACGCTCCGGTCATACTTGCACAAGTCTTCAGTTCCGGAATACCGGAGTGTGGCCGGCACAACGTCAGATTAGAGATGCATTGCTGCATCCAAGGACTTTGTATTATATCAGATTTCCGCTGGTGTTATTGACATCTTTCATTTATAGGCGCGAGCGGGGTGGAAATCGGGACTTTAGGCTCAACAGTTACAAAACACTTATTTCATAATATTTGAAGAAACTATCGCCGGTGTAAACTTTGAGCAGTAATATTTCTAAAGTTTTCTGCATAAGTATTTAAATTTATAACTAACACAGTGAAATTATAAACAATAACCCAAGGACGGTAGTTGTGGTTTTCAAAATCAGTCCATGGTATAATCATGTTATGTATGGTACATAATAGATATTACGTGAATCTAACTCTCCACATGAGTCGGACACGCTTTTAAGTCTAAGAATAGGCATTCTAAGCAAGGCTAGCCTCGTTGCATGGTCTAAAGTCTAGCTAGACCATGCAACAAGGCCAGACTTATTGGTTGGTCTTAGGTCCTGCTGTATATTTATTTTGTATATTTTTAATTTTGTTATAATTTTGTATGAGTATATTTAATCCCCGTGTTCTCACGATAAGCGTTCTGGCAAAAGCTAATTGATTGTAATAATAATTATATATTATGTATTCGACACATAGTTATCTTATCTTCTAGACAAAATTTTCTTGCCTATATATTTGAAACAATCGTTAATTTTTATTTCAGCCTATGTAAGTACATAAGTTGTATACATATAATTCGTGTTGTAAATGATATCTGATAGTTGTAATAATTATAATACGATTATAATAGTCGGATCACGTGCTTTCTGTGTCACGTGTGATGTCGCAATGTGCAAGTAGCCATGTATGTAGTATGTAGTTGTTAAGGTAGAATTAATGGTCCATTGATCAATACCAATACCAATCTATACAGTTTACGCTTCAGTATGTACAGGGTGTTAAAAACGAGACAAAATATCGTTAAAGACGAGATCTGATGCAGCCAGCGTGATGCTGGTGCTGGGGATATAAGGAATTAAGAAACCCTAGCGATGTAATAATTTAATTTTAGACCGGTTCAGAATATTACTCTGAGTAGGTAATAATAATGAATTGAAAGTTTGCAAAGTAATTAATTAATTAATTTATTTAATTTAATATTGTACTTTGTACTAAGTATGTTAAAATATTGACCCAATACACCCACAGAACTGAGAGTAATAAACAGAAAGGGCCTTGAAAGAAAGTAATACAGGTAATTAGGTTCAAAGTCCACTGCATGGTAGGTAGGTCCAAAGTCCCCCGCGCTTACCGCGAGCTAAGTAGGAAGCTAATAGTTATCTATTACTTTGCTATGTATGTCCAGTACTTTATCATTTAATAAGATTATTTTGATAAGGGCAAGTTCAATTTCACTATTGAGCTGCATGTTATACAGTTACAAATTAGGTAGTTACCATATCAGCCGTAATCTCGTAGGGTAACAGTACCGGTTATCGGCCACTTAAGCGACTTGTTGACTTCAGAGTTAATTTCTATCATAATGTTGTGTGTCAAGATTTTCCAAAAAAATATCATTTGATCTTTCTATAGTCTAGTTTCATAAAACCTTCAGTTTATAGACGTAGCAGTTATACATGATTTTAAAAAATATATTTTTTGTAAAAAAGCAAATATACCGGTTATCGGCCATTTTACCCAGTTATCGTCCACCAGTGCACTGGTTATCGGCCACGTAATTCACAGTAGAAAAACGAGTCTTATTCAGGAGTTCATACTTCATAGGGTTTTTGAAATAACAAATTAAAATCAAAAGTCGAATTAGCTACTCTTGGCATTGGCATCGATAAAAATTATCGGCCGTTTTATTATCTAATGGCCGGAATCAGGTTTAATTTTACCTATTTTCGGCCGCCTACTATTTCAGACGGCCGGAATAAGGTGTAACTTTCACCTATTTTCGGCCGCTTATTTCGACGGCCGGAAACAGGTTTTGTTTTAACTGGTTATCGGCCGCTAAACATTCGATATTTTTTAAGGTCATATCTTTGAAAGTATGAGGTATTCTGGCGGCCGGAATCTAGTTGTCAATTCACAAAATTCTAGCTGTTCACTAATATAATGGAATCTATGTTAGTGCATTTAAGGTTTCCGCCATATAGGCAAAATGGAATGACTACACTTATACCGGTTTCCGACCACCCGGCCGGAAACTAGATTTTGAAATAAATCGATAACCTATTGTCCGACCACCGAAAATATTACAAATTATGAAAAGATTTGTTAGTTTAGGGTGGTTTAGGCACTTGAATATTGAAATTAAACATACTTTAATACACACAAACCAATTCAATCACTAATAAATCAGTAGGAATACTTAAAAACTTAGCTCTGAAAATCAATCCACCTGCTATTTTTTCTGCTAAATTTGCCACGCATCCACACACCAAATTTTGAAATGATGACTGAGGGCTTAGTTCGCAAATTTCGAGATCATGCCGTTAGATTATGAACCGTGATGTTCGTCCGGGTCCAATGGCGCGAAAATAGAAAGGAGATGTCTCAATACTATCCTATTATTCAAAATAATGTGCGAAGTGGCCGGAAAGGGGTAGTGGCCGGCAAACCGGTACGTTTACCCTATCTATGCAATTGTAATGCAATGTCAATGGAAATATACCTATTTAGGTAAAATACAAGGTGTTATCCTCCGACAAATATAAACGGGTAGGTTTTTTTATAAATGAAAAGGTCAACTTACGTTTTTAGATGTTTTGATTCCATGTTTTCCATTACTCAAGGCGAAGGACACAAAAGTTCGGACAGAGTTCATATTTGCTGCTTATGTGGTCGAATCTGAAACAAAAATATCATGTTTATACTCTTAACGAAGTTTTATTTGAAGTTAAAAAGATATAATATGTGTACAAGGATTTTTCGGTCCAACTTACTGAGCGCAATAGTGGTGAAAGACTGGTAAAAATACGAAATAATTATTAGAAAGATACCTATTTGAATTTTCATCTGTGACCAACACACTAACAATACCTTTTTGTTTCATGAAACTACTGCTCTTCTACTTGCTGCTAAATCTTTTGGTATCATACAGGTATTCCAATAAGTAAAAATACGAGTTAGCTAGTAGGTACAAGTCATAAATTTATAATGTATAGTTCAGTAACTGTGTTTAAGTTTTCTGCTAAGTAATTCGCAGCTTTACACGCGCCTAGTAACCAGTTTGTCTACTGGGAACACAGGCTTAGGGTTATTTTAATAAATATCAGTCAAATGATGCAATCGTCCCAATAGTTTCATCAATAGGCAGGCTATAAATGGATATGATATGGTTGAATTACTTGATAGAACTAAAAGGTTAAAGAACTTTTATAGTTGTAGTATAATTGTTATATTCAGTAAGGAGTATTTTAATTGGGTGCTTAATTAGGTATTAAATGATAGTTAGATATTTATGTGATACCAAAGGTGAGTAAGTAAGTACCTATGGTTTACTCTACTATGGGTACATGAGTAGATACATACAAAAAAGAAAAGAGCAAATGAAAAGAGTAGATTTATAAGAAGATGAAAAATATGCTAATAGAATAGAATAGAATACTCTTTATTTTGCACCATTAAAAACACATTACAATTCACAACTTATATACATAACATAGTACAAAAAAGGCGGCCTTATTGCTTAAAGCAATCTCTACCAGACAACCTTTGGATGGAAGAGACAATTTTAACATAATTAATGGGAGTAGAGGTGCAAGGTATACTACTTAAACTGTACATACTATATAAATAAATAAAACAACACAATACAATATATATATATATATATCTTTACCTATAATAAACTTACATATTATATATTACATAAACTCGTTTACATAAATACATGAATAAATACTAACAACTTATATTTATAATCAACTGTTCAGTGAATTCAAATAGTGTAACCTGACCCTATCTTTGAATGAGGCAACAGAAGGTGCTCGTCGTACTAGTTTGAATGTTAAATGATGATGGGCACAAATATATGGAAGCTGGGACCAGCACCAATAGAAATGAGTGATATGTCGTTGAAAAGGTATTTTTTTGCAGAATATGAATAACGGAAGCGCTAGTCTTGATTTACTGTCCAATTAGAATAATCGTACCTTGAAAGTTTTTAAGTATAATTTATTTCTGTAATTTTAATGTTTTTGTTATTTTTTCACATTCATTGTTAATTTTTATAACAAAATGATTATCATTCATATAATAATATATTTGTTTATTATCTCAGTAAATAAAACCAGTAGAAAGTAATTTTTCCAATTTCAATAATACGTGTTTACGTGTGTTACGCCCTAACTGTCATCAGGAGAGTGAGTGCAATTCCATAGAAAAATACTTCCTTCCGACGAATATATTTCAAAATGGACAACTTATACGGATTTGTCGTCATAATACTTTTTTGCTCACTTGAAAAGAGCTATCCAACGATGTATGTCTCATCTTTATTGGACATAGGTCCCAAAACGCCCATTGTCATTTTAGACTAATGTTACTATTTGGTAAGTCTGTATGTACATTAAAGATGTGTAAGTTTGAGCTTATGTCCTCGTAGGTATACTGGTTGTTACTATTTTATGCCAAAGCAACTAAATGGAAACAGGTGAAAGTTTACAATAATAAAACATCAAGCTAATTTCCGAGACAAAAGAGAGCTTCTGTTTTTAACTAAAACATAAACAAAAGAACATACCTATATAAAAGATTTTAAGGAACATTTTTAATAAACATTTTAAAGCTATCCTCCAGGTATAGACCTATGCAAGATATACATTATGAATACCTCTACAGTTCTACTCAAAAAGACTTGGCTAGGTCAGTGCAATAACAATAACAGTAGGAATTTATTAGGATGACTTGTAAACAAGTTGTTGTAGTTGTTGTTTACAAACACTGATGCACTTCCTATTTCTAATTATATGTATGCATTTGTTACTTACAGTGTTCTTTGTTATTTTATTAAATATTTAAATTTAAATATGTGGGGACATCTCACACACGGCCATCCGACCCCAAGCTAGGCAGAACCTGTGTTATGGGTGTCGGACAGCTGATATATCTACACAAATACATAGATAGATAGATACTAAATATAAATATCAACACCCAAGACCCGAGTACAAATATGTGTCTTTAAACAAATATCTGCCCCAGCCGGGAATCGAACCCGGGACCATCGGCTCAGTAGTCAGGTCACTAACCACTACGCCATTCGGTCATGTCCCATTATTATTATTTTATTATTATTATTATTTTAGTTAAAAGTTAGTAAGTATCTCAAAAGTCTTTGTTCAACACTAAACCACATGGCCTGAGTAGGAATTAGTCATTAAACAAAGGGATATTTAAAATGTATAACTACCAGACCATTTAATTGACTTTTACCACCATACATGTACAATAATGATAAGCATCAAAGGTCAACACAAAATGCACTGATAACACTAGACAGTGTTGTTAAAGCTTTACATTCACTGTTCACTATCAACATTCTAAACACATCTAACAGAGACTCTACAAAGTAGTTTGTGCAGTTGGCAACTAAAATAGCTGAGCATCTAGCTGTGACCTTCACGGACATTAGTAGCCAGTTGTGCGTAGCTCTAGCTCTGCTCAGAGTCCTGTGGGCTTTTATTAATGCATCAAATGTACTGTGCCTTATCATTCTTACTATGTTAGGTTTCAATATTAGTCTGTGTAGCTCTTTCATTTATTCATAAAAAATTATATGTAAAGTACATAATCAATCTTTGTCACACATAAATGTTTGAATACTAAAATTGCAATCAATGCAGCACAGTGCAACATTTGAATTCGTTTGTGAATTATGTCTGTCTAGAATGAATAGCATTGAAACGGCATACCTAATTTGCATTTCCTGACCACATTATACACATAAATGTGGAGAATATATTATAAGCCCATGCACGAGGGTAATTGCGTATGATATGGGTACGATGTCGCACTCTTCCAACACGTTTCTGGTAATGCACTCGTAAGTAATTTGATGTCACGCGAGTAGGAAGTGATCGATCTCGTTCTACATGGATTAACGGAACTTGCATTAGCTTCTGCAGATAATTAATGTGACTCCCATAGCGTTATGTCTATTATGAGGTACCTACTTAAAGCCAGGCTTAATACATTTAAATAGAGATCGCAGTAAAGTTAACATTTACTCACATTTCCAAAATAGTTCGATGTGTGAAAAATTCCAAACACTGTAGTTGAAAGATGATCGTCTATTGCATTTTCACTTGATGGCGGTGGCAATAATAATTTAAAGCTATTGAGTATAAACTGGTGCCATACAACACCTTTTTTAAATTAACTTTATTTGTTGTGTCCGCAAATTATGAAAATAAACGAACACGCGACCGGCACATGAAAATCATGAAAACTCGAATGATGAATGAATGAAAAAAATCACAAAAGTTGTGAATGAATCAATCGTATGACAGCATTGACAACTTAGCTTAGAGTTCGTTCAACAATCTACCGTGTCTCTCGCCAGAATCACAGAATAGATGAAGTACCAGCTGGACTTCGCCTGTGTAAGTCCGTCTACGCACGCGCGTGTGACAGAAAAACCGGAGTGTAGGTGCTCGAGCGCCGACATAAACCATAGATAGACAATCAACAGCTGATCTTGTCAAAAGTCAAAATAAAAACGTCAAACACGTGCAGATTTTGTGTTGTTTTGGTATCTTCTTGATCTAAAATCAAGTTATTCGCGCTTTCTTCAATATTGATTGATCAGCATTTTCAGTGTATTAAATATGGATGAAAATGACGAAAGAGAATTTGCAGAATTAGGAATTAAACCATGGCTAATCAAACAACTACATTCATTGGGTACGTATAGAGTTTATGCTTTGCGCTGGTGAACTTTTAACAGATTTACAACCTTTTGATCATATTAACCATAGTGCTTGGCTCGATAACGATAGTGTTAGTTTACAAAATATCAGTAACTACCTCAACTAATCAATGTAAAAACAGTACATGTAAACATAACCTCAAAACAAATGATTACAGGAATCAAGTCACCCACCCCTATTCAGAAAGGTTGTATAGCGCGGATACTAGCTGGTGACGACTGCATCGGGGCCGCTAAGACTGGCTCGGGGAAAACATTTGCATTTGCTCTGCCGATACTGCAACATCTTGCTGAAGACCCTTATGGAATATTTGCACTAGTTCTTACCCCTACACATGAGTTGGCATACCAAGTAAGTATTCATAGTAATTTTTAACCTTTAATAGGGCCAATAAAATAGTTTTCACCTTATTTTGAACTCTAGTACTTTGAGTTACAGTTGAAAACCAATGAAAAAATTCAGTCATATTTCATATAATTTTCTTTCAAAACTATTCACATTAACCCCAGATCTGTTGTATTCACAGATTGCAGACCAGTTCAGCATACTAGGCCAGCCCCTGAAGCTCCGAGTATGCATAGTGACGGGTGGCTCTGACCAGCTCGAAGAGGCCCTCAAGTTGGCTAAAAGGCCGCACATAGTGGTGGCTATGCCTGGCCGACTTGCCGACCACATCAGCGGCTGTGACACCTTCACACTGAAGAAGATCAAGTACTTGGTTTTGGATGAGGCTGACAGGTGAATGTTTTTTCATTTAATTTTTTCTGAAAAAAATATATGATTGTGTAAAGTTGTCTAACAATGCAAATGCAAAGGCATCTCGCAGTGTGGGACAGTTTTTAGGCAATTAATATGCAACACAAATTTGCTCTATATTTTTGTAGGTTATAATAGTTGTAACCTTAGTCTAAAAAGGAACACTAAATAGAGTAAGTAATGATAATTTTAATGTTTTAAATAATGGTTTTTAATCCTTCCAGATTATTTGGTGAATCCTTTCAAGATGACTTGGAGACCATATTTGAGGCTCTCCCACAGAAAAGGCAAAACCTGCTGTTTTCAGCCACCATCACAGAAGACGTGAAGGAATCCAAGATATTACCCCTCAACAGAGATGTAAGTTTAGCCATGATTCTTCAAGTAATTTATGAATTTGGAACCTATAAACTATAAGTGATTAAAATAAAATGGTCTTAATACTGCCCATCAGAGCCCTTGTCTCTTCTTATGGAAATTGCCATATTTTCATGGGCGTACCCAGGTAGGGGCAGGGGGGGGCAGCTGCCCCCCCCTAGCCCTTTCGAACATGAGTTTTTTTCTATCATATGTTTAAAAAAAATGCATAATATCGCCTTATATGCCTAAAAGAGCTAGGGAAAAATAATAAAAAAAAAACTTTCATTTTCCGTTTTCCCGGAAATGTCATAGCACATTCGTGCTATCTGGGTTTCAACACCACTTACACACATTTGTCTATTACGATATTTAGTTAGGATATCTACTTAATTGACTGAAATAAGAAACAGAAAATATGATTTAATTAGTTTCTTACATAAATAATTCCAACTAGGTACTTATATAAAAATATAATTCAGAAAACTTAGCTTTTTGTAGTAAAAAAAAATATCCTAATGATATAGTCTTGACTGCCATCACATAAATGACAACTTTAAGGGGTGAAATATAAAGACAAAACATTATCCCATCAAAAACAATACTTGTCAAAAAAAACCAAGTCTCGTAACTCAGTTGTTCTACGGTAAAAAGTTGTGATATCCATGTAATACCAAGTCTTATCCAAGCACGCATCTCAATCTTAAAAATATTTAATGTTTTATATAAATATATTGACTTGGTCATCGCACTAAATAATTTAATTAAGACGTGTTTCCCTGCGATCTCATTTCTTTTTGTATTTTGTAAACAGTTCTACTTTTTTTCTTTTCGGTACCTTCTAGGTACGTAGGTGCGTTAACTTAGTTTGGTAGGTAATGAATAAACGTAACTTTGATACTTCGTACTGCATCAAATTTCCCTAATTAAATTTCAACCTTAGTTTCCAATACACAAAGTTCATTGCACATTAAAAAATTTGAATATAAGTGGTAGCACTGGTAGCCGGATGTGCTTTGTCCGTAGGTAGGTAATCCATCCTTTGCGGATTTAATTTGCATGACGGGAATTTTTTGCACGATTTGGCAGGGGCACTACCGTGCGCCTATATTTACTTGGTGGGGGCACTGCCGTGCCCCGAGATATGTGATTATGAAATTATTTAAGCAGTTATGTACCTAGAAAACTGGACCAAAATTGAAAAATTTTACTCGAGTTGGTGGGGGAACTACCGTGCCCCCAAATATTTTAGTTTTTCCTTGATTCATACACCAAACACTACTTATATTCCAAATTTGAAGCTTCTAGGTCTGCTAGAAGTGCCTTAGAATTTTTATGATCGGTGAGTGAGTGAGTGAGTGAGTGAGTGAGTCAGTGACAAAATTAAGAAACTTTGACCCGTTATAATTATTAAACTACTGTTTCAAATTTAATGAAATTTGAAATATACCGTGTCTTTACAATGCCTGCATGGTTAGTGAAAATTCAGTCTTCTAGTTTTATCCACAACGAAGTTACCGTGCCCCCAGATTAGCTCAAATCTTCAGTTTCAGCCTCTATTATTAGGTATTCTATTCTATTATATTCGCTGTGGGGGCGTAAATACCTGCACCCGGCTCTCTCGAGTGGATCCTTTGTGCATATCCCCAAGGTCTAAACTGCCTTCTTAAGCTTGGCCAATTTCCCACCACGCTGGTCCACTGCGGGTTGGTGGGTTCACATACCTAGATGTGCTAAATCTAGATATGCAGGTTTCCTCACGATATTTTCCTTCACCGTAAGAGCGATGGTATACATTGGACTTAAATTCAAAGAATAGGTACATGTCAGCGCCGGAATTCGAACCCACATCTCTGGCGTGAGAAGCGGGCGCTTACCCGACTGAGCTACCACCGCTCCTCACTGAGCTACCACCGCTCCTCACTGAGCTACACCGCTGCTCCGGTATATACCTATTAAAAATAATAGTAATGATAATCATAAAGGGGCAGGGCAGCTTCTGGCCAGCTGTGGGGCATTAGGGACATCAGATTCCAGAGGGAGGACCCCTGTTCCTCATCTCTGGCTTGCCTCTATTTTGGTGTCCAGAACACTGAAGAGGAACAGGATCTCCCACCTTTTGCTTGGCTAGTTTGAGTGGTGTTTCACTAGAGCAAAAATGCTCGTAGAATGATGTTTTATCCAGTAAGGTATATAGGGATCTTGACCGATAACTCGATTATCCTGAGAGCTGTGGAATACCAACTCTATCCATAGTACCTCATGACGTGTTGCACCCTTGCTGCTACGTCACTGTAATGTGCTAGCGACTGTTTGGGGAGTGTAGTATAAAATATGTAAAGAAAATTTGCTAAAACTGCAAAATAACATTAATTTTTTAACTCGCCCGGTGTCAGGATCAATGTACGCCGGCATTTTCGTCGCCTGTCACAGGCAAACTGAGTTCAAATATCAACCACAATTATTTAGGCATTAACAACAATATGCACAAACGATGCGTTTCGGTTCGAAGCGGCAAAATAAGTTTAACGCTAAAAAAATATCGAAAAAAATCGATCGTACATAATTGAGCGTATATTCGTATCACTCAGGTTCGAAAGGGCTAGAAGATAAAATAAAATGTAAATTTTCCTGCCAAGTGAGAATTAAAAACGTGTTACCTACTCTGCGCAAAATGAAACAGGTATGAGCTGCCCCCTCCCTAGCTGAAATCCTGGGTACGCCCTTGCATATTTTCACTGTATTTTATCTATATAGCCCTCATGTTAGCTAAAACCTATGCCTATGTGTTAGTAGTTAAAAAGTTCTGTAACTGTATCTTCGTTTATTTACAAATAAATAATACTTATCTATCTAATTCCAGCACCTCCTAACATGGACGGACACCGACACACAGCTAACAGTCTCCACGCTGGACCAGCGTTATGTGGTGTGTCCGGCGTACGCGCGCGACGTGTATCTAGTGCAGACATTACGGGAATACCGGGAGAAACATCCGAGCGGACACGTTGTTGTGTTCACTGATACTAAGAAGTGAGTGAGTTGACACTAGACGGCGTTGCCTACGATATTTTTGGCTATTCAGAGAGAGGCTGCAGAATTTGTCTAATACCCTTTGAGTGGATGGCGACGTAATCGCTATACGATTAAATGATACACGATGGTGTTGTAAATACTGTAATCCTTTCCATCCAAACTCTTTATTCTGGCTATCCATACATCGCGCGTAAGACTGGTATAAAAAAATATTCTCCAAGTCATCTTAAACCCCATTTCTCTCTTTCCAGAGACTGCCAAGTCCTGTCAATGATGCTGAACGCAATAGGCATAGACAATGTGTGCCTCCACGGCTTCATGAGGCAACGGGACAGAGTGGCAGCTCTCAGCCAGTTCAGAAGCAACCTGAAGAGTACATTGTTGGCTACCAATGTGGCTGCTAGAGGGCTGGATATTCCTACTGTGAACTTGGTTGTTAATCACAAACTACCGCTGGAGCCTAAGGAGTATATTCACAGGTTAGTGGGTATTGTTAAATGTGTAAAATTTGAAAAAAAAGGGCTGTTGTAAGTTGGACATGTCTGTGGTAAAGGGGTTGGATAGGATGGACCAAACGGAATCTAGATTTTAGGGTTCCGTACCACAAAACTTAAAAGTTAAAACAGAAGTCTTACTCTTATATCATTTCCACACTTGGAACTAAAAAGACCCGCCGTAGGACTATGATTACCTCATGATTATTACTATGGTAATCGTCCACTGCTGGAAAAAGCGCCCTTTGGACACTTATTTTGTTTACAAGGTGTTCGGCAAAGAACCGTTCCTTCCTACACACTATTTAGTTGCTTACCTCTCTATCTCTCAATAAAATGTTTTTCAGTCCATTGTCCCGCACAACATGTACCTATAATAACATCAGTAATGAACCTTAACTCCACAGGGTCGGTCGCACAGCGCGAGCCGGCCGCTCGGGGCTGGCGATCTCCCTCATCACGCCCTACGACATACTGCGCCTCGGCGAGATCGAGGACAAGATCAATACTAAACTGACGGAGTATAAGGTTGATGGTGAGTGTTGCTATTTTTATAATCACGGGGTATCACGTAAAGCCTGATTACACCTACCGAGTATAGTTGTAACAAGGGTAATAAGGCCAATAGACTGAGTGACATGGGCCTCCTCAAAGACTGGAGGGCTAAGGCCATAATCTTCAGTCGAGTCTTGCATATCTATACTCAAGAAGTGTACCCTACATTATATTTATCTACTCATTCATAAACGGTGATACGGCTCGCGACCTATCACGTAGATAGAAACGCCAATGGCTCGGTTGCAAGTCACCTCAGTTGCAAGTCCCTTCGGGGAATACAGTCGTATATGCATTGACAAAATTAACACAGAATAATTAATCACCAACTATCGTTCACATTCCCAGACGACGAAGCAGTAAAAGTCTTCACAACCGTCAGCGTGACGAAGAGAGAACAAGAGGCGCAACTAGACAACGAGGAGTTCGAGCAACGCAAGAAGAACTACCGGATCAAGCGGTGGCGGCAGGCCGGGGTGGACCCTGAGATGATGGAGGAAGGGTTGGTATTGCATTGGCAGATTTATTAGAGTTATATAAAAATTTCTTCTTAATCTTTTGTGAAAAATCTTTTGTTAGAATTTTTTTCTCTGTCAGAGAGTGACAACAGTTAAATAGCTAAAGCGTCGACTAACTTTTTAATGAATAAGGGGGTTGGGCTTTATGGTAATTGGTTAATAAATATGCAAGGTCATCATGTCTAAGACCGTTGGTTGGTCCAGCGGATTTATAGCGGGCCGAAGGGTATACTACTCTACGTTTGCCTGTTGATGGTCTCCACTCGAGAACTGGTTTTATCTACCTCAAACGGTCATGGGAGGCATCTTCTTAGGATAGTGTTGCTACCCAACTGATGTTGGACATGCCAACTTCATGAAGATATCTACTTGCAGTGCAGTGCAGTAAAATATAATATAACTGTTGTCAATATTATTACAGCCTCGCTTTAAAACTATTTGATTTAACATGTACTTAACTTACATATTTCTTATGCATTACAGATTAGAAGAAATGCGCCGCAAAAGAGTGAGAGCAGCGAAAAAGGCGAAGTTGGCTAAAATTAAAGAACTACAATCTCAGATGAAGTCAGATGAGGGAACGAGACAGCAAGAGAACCGCCTACCACAGAGCGGGACGGAAGATATAGATGCCAGCATAAAGGACGGATTGAGGAAAGTTAACAAGAGTTTGATGAAAAAGGATGACCGATTCAAGAATGTTATCGGTAAGATTACAAAAATCAAAAGGAAGGCCGAAAATGTTGCCAAAATACAGAGTAAAGCGCAAGAAAAGGAACAGAGTAGAAAGAAAAAGAAGAAAGTTTAATATTCGCTTTGATGCTAATAAAAACCTGTAATAATATCTCTGAGTTTTTAATGAAAGCCGGATGTGTAGATAATAATTTATTAAACATGGTAAATTTACAAATAAATACAACAATAATGTTACACTTAAATACAAGCACAATGTTGCACCGATGGCAAATAATTTGGCACGTTACAGCTACGCGGGATAGGCAAACGACCGTGTAAGCTTTGTAACACTTTTCACAATAGCGACGATAATGACACGGGTTTTGTATGTTGGTTTGGTCGTTAGATACTAACAGTGTATCGGCGTAAGCATTGAGTAGTGATAGTTATCATGTCAAACAGTAATCGTCTGAGAAAAAGACCAATGAATAGATCTGATTGGAAATAGTGGTGATGCCATATGCCATTTTGTGGATTACCAAAGGATTAAGGGTGCTTTTCCACCAGAGATGTGCTATGCTATGATGCTATGGATGCGTTTGATATCCACCAATCATATTATTGGTGCACATAGCTTAGCACTGGTGGAAACGGATTCAACTAAGATATGTTTTTTGTATGGAATGATGCGTGCTATGGATGTGTGCTATGGATGCGTGCTATGGATATGTGCTATGGACCATCGCGAGTGGTGTAGCTATGTATGTGCAGAGTAGACCTACAGTATGCCCGCGTTTCCCTACTATCGATACATAGCATAGCTCGAGATGCGCATCTTTCTCGCACAGCTACTTTGCGGCGGCGCATCTTCGTAGCGCATCTTCCTCGCACAGCTACCTAGCGTAGTATTGGTGGAAACGGTCACATATTTTCGTAGCGTAGATATCACATCTTCGCAGCATAGCTGCATAGCACATCTCTGGTGGAAAAGCACCCTAAGATATACGATTGTAACGCTACGGTGCTTTCGTGAACTAATCTGTTGTAAACAAAGGTGTTTGAAAATGTAGCCAAACTTTATAAGATTCGTATTGCCATTGATATTAATGGGCAATATTGTCCGATATAAATATTTAATTTCATGAATTGCAAACATTATAGAAACGTATAATATCACATTGTCAATATATTTCAAGAACACAAAACTACTTTTCTTAAAATTACATAATACGTAATAATCATTTACTATCTACAAAGTTTCGGAAACTTTTTCATTTATAAAATTAATCCGGCACAAAAATTATTAAAATATAGCATTCCATTTGAGCAAAAAATTATAATAAAATATAATTCTACATTTGTAATTGTATAGACAGATATACAGAGTGGAAAAATAAAAATGGAATGAATTAACCTTGCTATGCTAAAGCTAGTATACATTTACTAAAATATTTCTTAATCATAGAAAATTATTTGCTTATGTTTACAGAAAATATTTTTGATTGGGGTTAAATTTAAACCTTACCATACAAAGTATATAACTGTATGTATAAAATGCATTAAAGCATTACAGCGAGCAAGCATGGGCCTTTTGGTTTTAATGAGATGCCTTATTTAATCGTTCATGTAGACACCTACATCAATAGATAATATTAATAATATATATGACTAAAAGGTTCGTATATTTATCCAAATTCATCATAGATTTCCAATTTACAAATTTAACTATACATATTTCAATAAAGATCTTATGATTTGATAATTCGATAAATACATTTATACCAATCAAAACCCTTTTTAGAATACTTGGGCCTGCTAATATTGGCATTGAATAAACAAAATATAAAACTTATAAATGTTTCTCAGTACCAAGAGCTTCTCCTTAAACGAAACAATATGTATTTGTAGTGCTTATTCTGACATTTGCAGGAGAGAGTTGATAGCTGCGTCTTTGTCTCCGTTGTTCGCTTCTAGAACTGACTTGATCACTTCTTTCTCCATGCTCGGGAACATCTCTTTGATCTGAAAAGTATTCATTGTTTATGAAACGGCTTTTATGTGACTTCCCCAACACCTCAAATAGACGTCTACGTGTTAACTTTAATAAAACCCAAAACCCTGTATAAGTAAATAACACACTATGTTATTGCTACTAAGGTGAAAGTGAAGGAGCACCGCCACTCAGTCGACGCAGCACTAACGCAACTCACAAACAACGTTCATGTGGCTTCGCTCTAATTAGAAGCTCTGGCGGTCTGATAGCGGGAAGCTTGTTAACACCGTCCCGTCTGCTAATTTATGTTGTCACGCCTTAAAGCCTATATTTGAATGATGTTTTATTAGTCGAGTGGTATCAGGGACGTGTAAGTTTTGTTATGACCTTAACTTGGAGCATAAAGACTGCGAATAAATAAATTTGATAAAAGTCTGTTCACCTGTTCAAGCTGCTCCTCAGTAACAGGCTGTGGTTGAGGCGGCTGCGGCTGCGGCTGTGGTACTTGCTGCGGCATCGCCTGCTGGTACGGCAGGTAGCCCATGCCGCCCGGGAACATCATTACTGGTTGGTACGCCATCGTGGGCGCTGGAGTCACCTGAGATGAGATGAGATATTATAATGAGAGCTCATTAAAAAAAGAACAAAATTATAGATGGTGCTCATAATGTATTTCTTCATTCCCTTTTTTATTGTTTTTAAATTAAATTATCTCTTTTATTTTAGCACAAAATTACAAAACTAAGATTAAGTTACACTTTACAGTAAAATGATCGTTATAGAAATGTCTCGTTATCTACCTATGTATGGATAGCAAAGCTTATATCGCGCAGTCAATTTCACCGAAATTCATTGCAACCATTTTCACCTATACACTTACTGGAATAAAGCGGTGGTATTTATGGCTGACATTCATTGCGTTTGTGAAAGTCTAGACCTGATAAAGAGTAATGATAACCTAAAGGGTCCAAAATATTAGAGCACCTGCAAGATAATCTATAAATTGTCATCTATTCATGGTCCCCAGTGTGTGTAGATGTAGAGTAGACGAATTGATGTAGTAGGCTTGTGTCAAATACTTACAGCGTAGCTAAGGACCAAGTTGATCATTCCTTCCATGCCATCGCCTTGTTTCCCATTAAGAGGGTACCAGTCTTCGTGAGTTTCGCCCTGGAAATAAATTTGAATAATAATACTGTAATTAGTTTAAAGATTAGACAAGTTTAAAGTTATCGGACAATGTTTTTTTTACTGTTTGTGTGCTATCACACGAAAATAGAATAGTCAAAACAAAGACTCCAGACAAAATTGCATGTCAACATTAGATAAGAACGTAATATTAGTTATCAGTACACAAGAGTTAAATTGATGTTTTTTCTATCTATACATTCAGTGTATAAAAAAATACTCATACTAAAACAAAATATACTTAACTATTTACAATGTAAGCCAGTCATGCTTATTGAAAGTAATTTAAATAAATCGATTAAATAATACGATAAGTGATTAAAATCACATTTTACAATACCAAAACAGCCTGAACAGTCTGCTGAGTAATAAATTAATCATGTACTTACACCAGTGTAAGTTACATCAAACTTTCTTATACATTTACAAAGGTCAAGGTTAGGAGCGGTGGTAGGTCAGAGGGGTAAGCGCCGTTCTCACGCCAGAGATGCGGGTTCGAATCCCCGCACTGACATATGTACCAATGAGTTCTTTGAATTTATGTACATTGTACAATGTATACCATCGCTCTTACGGTGAAGGAAACATCGTGAGGAAACCTATCTAGATTAGAACATCTAGATATGTGAACCCACCAACCCGCAGTGGACCAGCACGGTGGGAAATGGTCTAAGCTTAGGACAGTTTTGGCATTCGGGAGAGTCAGGTGCAGGTACTTACACACCCACAGAGAATAGAATAGAAGATCAAATGTGTTTATGTGATGAACACTTGTGTTTGCCTTGTGTCTGGTTGTCGTTTATATATTTAATATGTATTTGTGTAGATATATCAGCTGTCCGACACCCATATCACCGACTCTGCCTAGTTTGGGGTCGGATGGCCGTGTGTGAGATGTCCCCACATATTATTATCGGGCGAACTTTTCATACAAAAATAATTATTGTTTACCTTAATAACCGCGGGTGGTATCCCGATGTGCGCCCACGCGATGAGCTCGTCCATCGTGAACGAGCACTCGTCGAAGATCTCCAGGTAGATGGAGTTCACGCCGGGCGGCAGCAGGCTGGAGGGGTGAAGGAGGGTTTATTTAGAATGCCAGGTAAATTGGAACCACGGACTGGTGGAAAAAACATGTTTCATATGGACATCAATAGGAATATTGACAATAAGTGATGTAGCTTACATCTTTACCCAATGAACGGTGGCACCATACCTAATAATATATTTGCTTCACTATGTAAAGATCTTCTTCAGTTTGCGTTCTAATTCATCATGTTTATTGTATGTTATTTTAAATATATTTAGCCTGTTGGGTCCACAGTTCTGACCACCTCCTGCCACTTGACAATAACTTTTTCAGGGTGACCAGAAGCCGTCTTGTGGCACCCTGACACTGGCGACCATTGTCCAACTGGGTGCATACGACTGATGTGACACCATCCACATCAGCGATGGGAGTTAAGGAGTGTAGTGTTCAGGCCCTGTAGCATGGGACGCTATTACAACGTGACAAAAGTTATCCGTCGTGCTCGCTCTTGAGGCTGCTCCATGTGAATGAGCGCAATGCAAAACTCTTGTCACGTCTGCGCCCCGTACTAGCTACTAGCCCTTCTGGAAATCTAGTAAAGTGTAATACTGACCAGTGTATAACCTTGTTCCAGCGCGGCGTCTTGCCTCCGCTGGGGTCGGTGTGCGTCTCGTAGATGCAGTTGCCGACACGCGCACGGACACCCTGTATTTAGCCTGTTGGGTCCACAGTACTGGGTAGCTCCTGCCACTTGACAATAACTAGTTGAGGGTGACCCGAAGCCGTATTGTGGCACCCTGACGACCTGGGTGCATACGACTGATGTGACACCATCCACATCAGCGGTGGCAGTTAAGGAGTGCAATGTGGTGTCTCTACGTCATAATCATCACAACCCATCACGTCCCCACTGCTGGGGCACGGGTCTTCTTCCATTGAAGGTTTTGTTTCTACGTGGAAATCTAGTATAGCATAATACTGACCAGTGTATGACCTTGTTCCAGCGCGGCGTCTTGCCTCCGCTGGGGTCGGTGTGCGTCTCGTAGATGCAGTGGCCGACGCGCACGCGCACGTACGGGTCCATGCGCGTCAGACCTGGCGAGTAATATGCGCGTTAGTCATTGACTTATATTATTATATTACTTACTTAATATAATAATAAATAAACCTAGAATAAATAATAATAATAAATCAATTTATTTTCACATTATCAAATCCATACAATGTGTTAGTATTTCAAGAATAGAATAGGCAGCGAATCTTAAAATGTTGTATCTACTATGATGATAATATACTGATATATATATAGATTATCACTACAAGTTCCTTAAAATTATGCTTGATTTCCTTGCATATTACCAATGTCATAGTATCTTTTGTAAAATGTGGAATATTAGTTTTTTAGAAGTAAATTTACCATTTCTGCACCAATGAGAAACAGACTTGAGAAAATATTACACATAGGTACATAAACTTACCATAGTTTTTGACCAGCTTAGCTTGAGCTATGGTGATGCTCAGCCGGGCCTGCAGCGGGGGTCCAGTAGCGGGCATCTGCTGTAAGTAATTCATAATGTTAGGCTGTTAACTATGATCATAGTTCTGTGTTCAGTGAGTCACTTAGCAAGTTAGCTAGGATAGAATTATAGGTCTTCCCTATTTCTTAAAATTGTTGAACTAATACCTATCACCGAAATATCCTCCTATTTGTACACCCTAAGCCAGTATTCAAACCTAAACTTATACATACACACAAATGAAATGTCCTGCACTTAACATGGTAGAAAATATTAGATTCATATACTTACCATGGCACCGCTCATAGTTTGGTGCAGAGCCAGTGCAGCCTCATAGTCCGCATCCAGAGTGTCGGTGGCAACATCGGCCCGGAGGAAACTGGCTGGGAGAGGACCCAGCAGGACCTACAGAGGTATCGGGTAATACATAAAATGACTGTATGTAAATACTGCAGGTTTATCATTCTTTCCATCAAGTGTGTGGCATTAACATTATTATAGAGTTTATTATGTGCCACAGTCTAATCTTAATAAAGGCTACTAATAAAAATTAAAGGATCAATATAACTGATTATGACCATGTTAAACATTAGCAATAAAAAATAGAAAAAATATAGATAGGTATAGCCATAAATCAGCATAATAGATAGTTGGTACACTCTGCTGACCTAAGATCTGAAAAAGAGGTGGTCCTATTGGGCGTTGGTTCCCAAAAGATTGAATGTAATTAAGTTAGTAAGTAGTAAGTCCCACAAAACATATTACATGACTGTTATATTATTTTTGTAGATAATTTCAATAAACCTAATATCTTGATGTGTTTTTAATAGCATTATGTAATTCTTAGGAGCCTATGATGGTAGGATTGTTACTTATGTTGTTATTTATTAACTGCGACACATGAACAGGTTTCATGTTGATACAAACAGGTATTCAAATTATACCTAACTATTTTAAGCTATACAAGTTGGATTATTTAAAAAAAAAGTAATATTACAATAAAATAAATGGTTTTAGTGCTATTATTTAATTAAAGTCTATAGGATTGTTAGAATTCTTATCAAAACGCTCCAGATTGATCGTAGAGCATGATTCACGAACAGTGGCTAGGTAGGCATCCTAATTTTCTCTTAGTTCTCTTACCCTGCGTCGTCGCTCCTCATTTCTGTCTGTAGGCACGGCGGACGTCATTATTTTTTGCAATAAATTCAGCTTGGAACAGTTTATTTCACTTTAGCACAATAGTTATCTCAAAAACCGTAAAAGATTTTTGTGACGATGATCAAAACAACAAAATGCAAATCACAAATTCAATAATTGTCAAATTTGACACATGCACGGCCAAGTACCATTGCACGTATTATATAATCTGTGCTAAAAAACAACATACAAAAAAGGCACAGCCAGTGTAACTTCAGAATAATAAATAACAGTCTCGCTTAGCAAAACGGACAGCCACAAGACAAAGGCAAAGTTATTAAAATATTTATTATAAATAAAAAGTTTACTATGATAGTACATTTTTCAAATAACAGAAATAAAGAATTACCTACTTTACACACATCGACCAAGGTTCGGGATCCCGGGACCTTCCACCACCACAGAAACAGACTGCGCAGTAATAACAGACTGCGACACGGTCTCCGTCTCCACTCCTAACCTTTGTTTTCACCATAGTAGTGACCAAGTGACCATGACCATATCATACCTTAGAACAAGGAATTTAGAGTCTAATCTGTGTCAAGTTGGTGACAGAAGAGCCGAACAGCTGAACTGTTGAGCACTCAACTGTCAAATTATCTGTCAAATAAAATAATCATAACGTTTCGGGATGATTTGTTTGCAAGTTTTGTGATTTGGCAAACTTATTCAACTTTAAACAGTAGGGCACAATTTCTAAATGCCTAGTTTATAAGATTATTTATCAGTTATATGCCTTACAACAATAACAATTAATGTTATAACGAAATGGACTTATAGTGAATCATATGGTGTGATCAAGTTATTTGGTTATAATATCGATCCTCGGAGTCTACAATGGATTTCATCAAGATTTCGAAGGTAAGTTTGTTCTATTTATGTTTCTTTTATTGTACAATATCAATTCAAAAATAATTTGGTATCTAAAGACGTAAATTACACTGCAAGGTAGTTTTAACTCTTGCTGTCTACAAAAATCATGATAAAAGTTTACACCAACAACTTTTGTTATCTATACAAATTATTTACCATTGTTATCAAGTACTACTCATAAATATAAGCGCAGACGTATTCGCAAGTTTTGTATCAATGCAATGGATAAATTTAAGCACTTCTGATAAACATACATACATACATATACTCACGCCTGTCTCCCAGAGGGGTAGGCAGAGACTATGGATCTCCACGTGCCACGATCCTGACATACTTCTTTCGCTTCCTCAACATTCATTAGTCTCTTCATACACGCACGTCGGTTTCGGAAACTCCTAATTTGGCTCTTCTTGAGTATGTCGCCTATCTGGTCGACATACTTTCGCCTAGGACGACCTCTACCGATACAACCATTCATCTCTGCACAGTAAATTTCTTTCGTCAGTCTTCTTTCATCCATCCTTTCAATGTGACCAAACCATCTCAACATTCCTTTTTCAATTTTGGTCACTACGTCTTCTTTTACTCCAACTCGCTCTCTTATAATACTATTCCTTATCCTATCATTCAGTTTCAGTCCACACATACTTCTTAGAGAGCGCATCTCAACAGCATTTACCCTACTTTCATTCTTCTTCTGCCAGACCCAGCTTTCACTTCCATACATTAGCGTAGGGACCAACACTCCCCCATGAACAGCCAAACGAGCCTTTTGAGACACGCTTTGACTCCCCATGAAAGAGTGCAAGGCCCCATTCACTTTATTTCCCGCTTTCACTCTTCTTTCAATATCCCCCTCACATTTCCCATCCCTCGTAAACAGACTACCCAAATATACAAACTCATTCACTTGCTCCACTCTTTCGTTCTCGATCATGATCTCACATTTAGTTACCTCTTCATCTCTTTCAAACACCATCACTTTCGTCTTACTAACATTCACTTTCATTCCTTTCCTTTTAAAACTTTCATGCATGAGAGTTACTTGTTGTTGCCGCTGTTCTACCGAAGATGCAAGTATGACTTGATCGTCCGCATACAGCAAGCACTTAAGAAGTAACTCTCCTATTCTTAAACCTCTTTCATCATCTTTCATATCCTTGAGACAACTATCCATAAACAGATTAAACAGCCAAGGCGAAGCCACACATCCCTGTCTAACACCCCTGTGGATATCAAACCAGTCCGTGTAGGCTACGTTTATCCCGACACAAGCGCTAGACTCCCTATAAAGGGACCCCAGTGCCCGCGTCAGGTGACTGTCCACTCCATAAACGGACAGTGTCTCCCATAAATCATTCCTCCTCACTCTATCATAAGCCTTTTCCAAATCTACGAAGGCACAAAAAACCTTTTGCTGCTTTGCAAGGACCTTTTCTGTGACGCTTCGTAGAGAAAAGACTTGATCCGTACATCCCATCCCCTTTCGAAAACCACCTTGCACATCCCAGATCTTTTCTTCCGTCTCTTTCACTACCCTTTCAATCAATATTTTTGCATACAATTTATTTATTTATTTATCTTTACATACACCACCATTACAGTTGAGGCACCAATATACTTAAGAGGCTGATGCCGCGGTAACTGTTGCAGGTCTGGAGCGAGCCTTTTCCTTTATACAAAGGAACTATGACCGCTCTGCACCAGTCGCGTGGCACAGTACCGCAACGCCAGCACTCATTGAAGAGTTGGTAAAGCTCACTTGCAGCCACTCCACCTCCCGCTCTTAGCATCTCTAAAGATACCCTATCATACCCGGCCGATTTACCAACTTTCATTCTTTTTAATGCTTCCATAATTTCTTTCATACTTATCTTGTTTTCCTCATCTACTATTCTTTCATTTTCTACCTCTACATCACTACTAGTTCTACAATCTGTGCTTTCAAACAAACTTTCAAAATATTCTTTCCATCTTTTAAGAACTTTATTTTCATCTTTCAAAACATCTCCATTTTCATCCCTTATCACATCCAGATTTGTATTCTCTGACTTCCCTCGAGCCTTTCTTACCAACTTCCAGAACAATTTAATGTTCGCTCGAAAGTTGTCAGAGAATTTCCTGTCATATTCATCTTTTAATGCCTTCTTCTTTCTTTCAATCACTTCTTTTACTTTTTTCTTTAGCAGAACATACTTTTCTCGAATCTCTTTCATTTCATCGTCCATTCCCTGATTTCCTTGCATTCTGTTGTTGGCTTTTTTAGACAAAAAATCCAACCATGCCATTTTCTTTTCATTCACTACCTTTTTGCATTCATCATCCCACCATGTAAGCTCCCTCTCTCTCCCTCTCTGATAAACACTGTTTGTAAATATGAATCTAAAACTTTTTTTAAAGATCAAGACTAACCTCTGACCTGGTTAGCTCTTTGTACTCCTTAAGTGGCGATTCTAACTTATAGGTACTTCAGTTTGAAAATGTATATTGAAATCCAATGTGAGGAATATAAAAAAAACCCTTTACATCCTAACTAATATTATAAATGCGAAAGTAACTGTGTCTGTCTGTCTGTCTGTCTGTCCGTCTGTTACTCTTTCACGCCAAAACTACTGAACGGATTTGAATGAAATTTGGTATACATACGGTCTAGACCCTGAGAAAGAACATAGGCTATTTTTTATCCCAGAATTCCTACAGGAAAACTTTTTAAGGCGAAGCGAAGCGCGCGGGAACAGCTAGTATTTAATATTTAATAAATGAGGCTAATAATACTAATAATCTGTTCTTGTAGAAAAATTCGCTGAAAATTTTATGTTGTTCACAGATGTAGGACACAATAGGTAAAGAGCAATTTGTTCTTCAACAGAGAGGGATAAAAAAGATCAATAGTTCTCTAAAACATTCCTTAACTTTTCTATGAATAATGGGGTAACATTGTATATATATGTACACATATCTTCACACTCAGAGGAATCCAGGAACATGGATTGAATGGAAACCAAACAAAAATCTTATTCTTAAAGTTTCAACTTATTTATGGCTTTTGTGAGGATAAACTTTTGGTCTTTAAAACTATTTAAATCAAAGTGGTTATTCTGAGATAGGTACTTTCTGATGGCTGATACTCTCATATTAAACTACCTTGGCTTATTAATATAGCTTTGAAAAATGTATAGGGCAGAAATAATTACTAATAAATAAGTAATTACTTGATTTAATTTACTAATTCCTTTATACTATGTACTGTAGTGATTATCTACTCTAGTAAAAAAACCATTGTATTGTTTAGTAATTATTTTTAAAGACTGCCTTTGGGAAATATAAAATTTTTGCTTTTTAAAAATATATTTTGGTACATTGCACAAAACAGCTGAATCTATACAGTGTGAATGCAATGTACCAAAACAAAGAGCTAAAATTTTGGTTCAAAGATTACTTATAATGTATATACATATAATATATATGTAATACAATGGCAATAGGCCCGCCCCCTATTACATTGGGACTAACATAACACTCTGGCGAAAAGTGGGTGCAGCAATGCACCTCTGCCTACGCGGCAAGGGAGTACATTAGTACAAGGCGTGAGTGCGTGTTTTTTTTAAATATAATATTTTTAATATTTTTGTAATACATATTGCCATCTATTCCAGTAGAATTCAGTAGATAAAGCAGCACAATTCTGGTAATAGCACTTACAAGGCACCTGTTTTCAGAATGAGGAAATTGGCCAAATCAGGAAATGTAGGCATACCGCGTATTCCCGGCTCTTTCACTCGCGCATGCTCCCTGGCGGCTACCCCGCATTGGCGCAATCTAAATGAAATTTTATGCCTTTGGCAGCTTGGTCGAAAGTCGTATGGAGGGCTGTTAGGGGTAGAATTTTCGAATTTATTTTGGAGATAAGAGCGGGCCGATTGCGATGCGATTATTGTCAGTAAATGTCAGTGGGAGCTTCGCCGCCGGTGGAAGAGGTCGTGTAATTCCCGCGTTCACCCCAATTTTAAAGTCATGCAGTATTATTTGTGTCTTATGCAATGCATTCATTAGGAAAGTTTTAATTAGTGAAGTTTCGTGAAACGCGATATATCGTTAGATTCTACGCCTTTGAATCGAGTTTTCGTGAAATTTTCGGAGGGTTTCGGCTGGCAGATTTCGACTTCTAGTGTTTACAATATTTAGGGAACCGGACATTGATACTGTAAAGTACCTACAGGTATCTACCTACTTCGCGAAATTTAAACGCTAAAATCTGTACTGAATTTCAAAGAAAGACCGAGGTCCGTTTTAATTTCGATCTAACGTTTAGCATTCTAGTCACGACTCAAATACTCATTTCATCTCCTATCTGAAAAATATGAATTAGGCACGGGACTGCGCGTCAAAACGATTATCGAGTGCATAATAATAATTGATTAAAAAATACGCTCGAATATAAACTACGCAGTGATTCAAGATAAAAGAACTGTAACGTATAAATCTATAATTAGTGTGAGAAATTGATTTGGGAAAATGTTGAACTCTTTGACGCGCACGAGTATGATGGGCGAGCTGGGCCGCCTGGCTCACTGGCTGAAGGGCGACTGCGTCAACGCTGAAGAGTTTGCTGGGTTGGCCGTCACTGAGAAGGTAGGTCGACCAAATAGGCAACTTCTTCTTCCTTGGCATCCCTATTTAGGGTCGGCTTTGTGCGTCATGTTTACCCTTTTTACCCTATATCTCCTGTCATATCCTCATTCACTCCACACTCTCTCATATTTTCTTTCACGCAATCAAGCCACGTCTTTCGTGGTCTTACGCTCTTTCGCCTTCCTTCAGGTCTTATTTTCAACACTTTCTTTGGCGACATACTCAAGAAAAGCCACATTAGGAGATTCCGAAACCGACGAGCGTGTATGAGGAGTCTTATGAATGTAGAGGAAGCGAAAGAAGTATGTCAGGATCGTGGCATGTGAAGGTCCATAGTCTCTGCCTAACCCTCTAAAGAGAGACAAACGTGAGCGTATGTACGGTGGCCTGCGCCCAAAAGTATACAGGCGGAGTTTTTAAAATAGCGATCCCTGATGATGAAGCGACCAGCTACATCTTACGAACCAAGAAAGACCACTACCCTCTTACCTTTTGCCTAACTTCTACCGGCTAAAGTCGGACCACGCTATGTTTGCCTTATCGTGCTCAGAACTTCTAAACTTTTCTACGCCAACGGTTATTATGTACTTAACTTACTCAAGCCCTGTACTTTTCCTTTATTGAAATCCACCCCTACTTTTATCTAGCCGACTGGTTCGCCGGTTGTTTGTCTAGAAAGAAGCAAATATTGTCTTTAGTATACCCTGTCTATAGGCCAAGTCCATCTTCGAAATTGAATTTTTACCTTCGATTTACTGTGGTTAGGTATAAGCTTTTGCAGCTTCAATATGATTGAAGTATACTTTACTAACCGAAGACCTAAACATGACTGAAGTCGTGCTCAGCCAATCACAGCATTGCATAATAATGTCATACTGACTATTCACACTTAAGTGTTGCTTAACTTGACGTTCTCAGTTGAGAATTTTTTTTTAAGTTAGAAACCTAAATTAAATAAAACCTAAAAATAAATAATAATGAGGAGTATGAGGACATCTCACAGACGGCCATCTGAACCCAAGCTACACAGGATGTTGCAAAAAGGTTATGCTAAGCTGAAACCTACATGTGCAGCATCAGCATGGTATATATCTAAGCCCGAAAATAAAATCATAATTTCAAAATTCGTAAAAAATATTAAGTCACGTGTTTTTTCATGGGTTTTTTCGTGAATTTAGAAATTCCGATTTCATTTTCGGGCTGAGATATAACATGCTGCACAATGCACATGTAGGTTTCGGCTTATTATACCCTTTTTGCAACACCCTGTATAGGCACAGCCTATAATATGTAATCGGACAGCTGATATATCAACACGAACAATAGATATTAACACTGAAGACCCGACCAGTTTTTAAACAAATATCAGCTCCAGCCGGGGATCGAACCCAGGACCTTCGGCTTAGTAGTCAGGGTCATTACTCATTAACGCACGCTATTTGGTCGCTCACGTTGAAATAGGATCGTCTCAGTGTGATGAACTCGTGAGTGTGATGGAAAGCCCAGTACAACTTTGTGTCTATTCGACCCGAATACCCGACTAGTGGACCGTAACGAAAGTTGATATCCGTTTACAAAGTAGAAACGTATAGATCGAGGTACTTACTTGTGGTTTTGTGACGTGTTGCGGTCAGTTTCATAGGACTGCCCTTTTATCTATTTATTTAGCTTTTCCCTTCGGGCTTTGCTTCACCTGAAAATTGTTTCTCGTCAGAATTCTGAGATAAAAATAGCCTAACAGAACATTGTGTAAAAATTTATCCAGTAAATAATTTTATGTATTCTATATTCTAAAAGTATGTTTGGCTTTCCGTTTCTTATTCTTTGATCCCAGCCATAGTACGCCGCAGTGTTAGTAACAAAGTCCCTTCACTGTTAATAAATTACCTCTCATGTAACCACATAATTTAGTGAATACACCCACGTTATATATACAATACAATACAATACAAAACACTTTATTTGCACCAAGAACAAAAATTACAAAAAAAAAACACAACTTAAAAATAAAACAGTACAAAGAGGCGGCCTTATTGCTTATAGCAATCTCTTCCAGACAACCTTTGGATGGAAGTGAGTGAGACTATAATGATTGTGAGGTAGTTGTGGTGCAAGTATATACATAAAAAATATATACTACTTAAACAGTACATACACTAAATAAATAAAACAAATAAATATCTAATAACTATATACATATTAATGGGTACATATATGTAGTGTAGGGTCTCTGAAGTTCACCGCTACAATTTGCGGTCGCTACTTACCTGTGTCCCGAGCTCACGAGTGAATTAAAACTTTTCTAGTGTTGTTTCATCAGTTCGGTAACGATAAACGATTATTATATTTGTCGATGACTTTCTTGCAAAAAAGATACGGTGTCTCGTTTACAGTTACATCCTGAACGATATAACGATAATGATATAGGTGTATATAATATTTAATATTTTTCTTTAAACAAAGACAGTGTAGTAATTAACATTAATTTTCACCCCTGCCGCCTTTTAGAAAGCGAAACCTAGAAAATTTTAACTGAAAGATTCATTCCAGCAATAAAACCCTTTTACCCTTTCTTCCAAGCTGAATTTGCCTTCATATTTTACGACAGCGTTTCGAAAGCGAAAGTGAATTCGTAGTATATTTTGCCGTCGATGTAAATAAATAAAAAAATTTTTTTTTTTTAAATCATTACAGACACAGTTTAAATATAAACCTTGGTCCTCATATTAGGATTCCTTGTGCTATGATGACCAGGCGCCATCGTTTAAGATATAGTTTCAAGATGTCTAGGTAGGTATATTTTTTAGGTTCAATAGACAAAAAATGTAATACATTATACTTAAAATATAAAATACCTATTTACTTTTAATCAACATTTTCGTTTTCGTAAATAATTGTAAAACCCGTACTAGAGGCTCTATACAAAATATCGTTCATCAACAGGTGTACAACACTAGACAATCCAGGTAATATGTGAAGATGTGACAGTAATTGTGTTGGAGCTGTTGTAAATTTCTATTATATTAATTGTTCTTTATTAGCATTAACGGTGGATAACTTCAGCTTCAGTAATTTAACTGCTCGGTATTCTAGTCCTAGGCTTCCTCAGTAAGTTTGAAATTATTTCAATTATGTGGTTCGCTTCGTCTCTACAAAAGTTTTCCGTGGCTATGCCAGGATAAAATTAGAAAGGAAAAATAAAGACCTTAACATTTATGCTATGCTAACTTTATTATTAGGATTAAACATTCTTTAACATCAAAAGATACAAGCAGCACTCAGTATATAATGCATTTCCTTACTCAGCCTATCTCTTTGCAACAATCATCGTTTACTAAAGGGTCTGTAATTAAATCTTATCATTAGAACCGTCCACCTTATAGCTGGCAGCCATATTGATAGTAAATACTAGTTATCCTTAATGGATGACAAGTCAATAAAGATAAGAAAACATTGAACTTAGCTTTGTGATAGTGTTACGAAATTAACTTCTAAACAGATATTTACGGCACGGATGGACAGTAGACACGGTATGCCTAACACGATCATTCATTTGGCGTAAATTTAAAATATATAGATTCGCGTGCTAAAAGAATTTAATATCTCATAAAGAAATGACATCGGGGTAGACGACCAGGGACCACAGACAGGCAAGGTAGCGCGGTACGCCTTCCAGTGCACCGACTTTGACCGAAGACCTTAGAGTTTAGAAAGACAGGTAGTGGTTGAATAATGATAGCCGAGTACACAGTGTAGTGACGCACCTTGTGAGAGGCCCATGTCCATGTCTAGCAGATTATAGGGGGGTCGATTATCGTTCGTCAATTTAGAGAGTAATCCCCTAAGCTGATAAAGATGTATTACGGCAGGCCGAGCTGATGATTATGTGTCATCATCAGCCCCTATCCCGATTAGTCTGCTGTTGGACACGAATCTCTTATTTTGGAGGGCTATGCTACTATCGAGTTATATCTGTAGCTACTGCGCTATAAGTTGTAAGCAACTTACATAATTCCAGCATGACTAATGATATTATCCGTCGCCACACATCATTTAATCTAATTGGCTACTCGTTTGAGGTTGGCTGTAGATTAAAGTGACGTAGACTTACTTAATATTTATTATCACTCAGCCCCACACACTTTTTTTCTGGTTTCCTAGAAAACTTTTCGTGACACTGAATTCAGCGTTTATGTCTCTAATCTCTAATAATTATTTGATTAACATTATTATTACTTACTATAATACTTAATAAAAAATTTAATCCCCGATGGAATTGAGTGGTCATGTCAGTTACGAACACTGAAGCAAGCTGGACTACGGAGTCTACGGACGCTTCTTGAACATTAGGTAGGCAAAATGAGTTGGCTACCTACAAGTCGCGTCTGAATCTCAGCACATCATCTGTTCCCGACCCACTGGCTCGGAACGCGATCGCCGCTCAGAATACTGATTAGACGCCTGAATATTTACGTAGGTACATGAAAATTTATATTGTATGTATATAATTTTGCCGTCTTCGAAATACCTAATATTCACGACGGAGACATCTTGGAATAATATATTGCCCGTCTTCGACTATGAAACAAAACATAACGTTAAGCCTAACTCATTTAAATATTTCCAACTTTTTCTATCTATACACTTACTTCCTTTGTAAGAAATTATCAAAGACACCTAACATAAACTTTAGTTAGCACTCGTAAGTTTGATTGATATTATCAGTCTTTCTTATCACAAAGTGGCTACTTGCCGGTTACATCGATTGTCACCGGATTAACAATCGAATTATGATATGCTAACTTTAGATAACTAGATTACATTACATTCGTGTTATTGACCCGAACCCTTAGGCACTATCCGCTGGGCGTTGAAATTTACTAACATTAATTTATTAACTTAATACTTACTAACTGTAGTTATTATGAGAAGGTAAAGAGTATGCAAATGTCATTTAATATCTTGCAATATGTGAATATTTTTTCTGATAAAATATGTTTTTCATTATTATCGGCATCATTGTTATTGGTGGAACTACACCCTGTAAACCAGTGTTTTTCAACCTGTGGGTCGCGACCCCCTGGGGGGTCGCGAAGCTTCTGTAGGGGGGTCGCCAGAGGTCGAAAAAACTGGGTACTTTAGTGAAAAAATACTATAAAGACAAGTAATTTAATTAATATTTCTATTAGATAGATCAGCGATCATAAGCATTTTACTCCATCCTTGCGAGCATGGATTTTTATAGCAAACTACTACTAAATCTGGCCAAAATCTGTAGTTTTCCCGAGAAATCTTTTGTTGATACCTACATACAGAAGAAGAATACAATTAGCTCGAGTCTACTCTTACTTCATCTTGCCTCTCACCGTAAATTATTAAATTAGAGAAGGTTTTTTGATAGATTTTTTGGTTCAGGTCATTTTTGCTTCCAATGAGTGCAGAAAATAATAAGTAATAATATTAAATGTATTAAAATATAATGGTTTTCAAAATTACGTATAAATTAACAACTCCTCTCAGATTTTTCAAAGTGAATCCAGAGGCTGATAATAATAACAGAATTGAATTATTCAGGGTGTTGCAAAAAGGGTAAGTATTTTTTCCGCAAGTTTTGAAATAAAATTCTGATTTCATTTTCGGGCTTAGATATACCATGATGCACAATTGCACATGTAGGTTTCGGCTTAGTAAGTATACCCTTTTTGCAACACCCTGTATTTAACATAGTTAACTAATAAGATACTTTGACTATATTTAGGTCTTTTTATATGGTAGCCAATAAAACAAAATCCAAAAAAACGTTGGCTTCTTTATACATACCTACATGTTAATAAAAACCGAAGGGTCAAGGGGGTCGCGAAATATTTTTTATTACCAGGGGGGTCGCGTCATGAAAAAGGTTGAAAAACACTGCTGTAAACTATACATATGCCTTCATCTAAAGCACTAATCAGACCCGCCATCCTTTGAAAGCTTGGCTACTAATCTTATAAGCTGATAACGACCATACACGCTCTGGATATCCTATAAAGCTTAGCTCAGAATTAAATGTCACAGGAAATTTCAAAGAGCGGGGCCCAGTGATATTACCACAGTATTTTTACTCTCATATTACTGCGGCTTTCACCACAATATTAAAAACGGGGATTAGTTTCGAATCTAGACGTAAATACGCTTCTACAACACTCCAAGGCTCTACAGATTAGAAGTATTGTACTAATCATAATCGTATCACATTTAATATCAATTTATATTACGAGATAAAAACGTAAATATTGTGTTAAAATTTCAATTAAGTGTACTTATGTTTTTAAAAAAATGAGCTATTGTGATTTGTCACCTTTTCGTTGCTGTGAGTGTATTTATAAAACCTGAAAATCGTACGATACATATTTTGAATTTATACTATTTCCTCATATTTGGCACAGATATTTCGTAGGTATCTATTCTAGTGTGCCAAATATGGAAAGAGTTGTAGCTCTACCATACAACCTCATCACATCTCAACAACCGCCAAATATGTCTCTGACTATTCTGAAATCATCCCTTTTGTGTACATTTATTGCAGGTTTATGATATTTTTATTCCCATTCAGTACGTGAGCTGGGTAACTTGTAATTTCATACTCAAACTGCTCTTTTATCTGCGAGAGACGGTATAAAAAAAGTTACGGCCTTTCAGGTTTAGGAAATATTCCGTTCGTCCGTGACTGCGGCACGCACAAAGGAATTCTATTCGTCTATTCTTGTGACAGTATTCTGTCAAACGACTGTCAGTTAGTACTTAGTATTTAACTTAAATTCTATTTAAAGCAAATTTTAAATACATTTTGTACTAATTGACAGACGTTTGACAGGTAGCTAAATACGTTAGACGTTTGGTGAAATTCCACCGATGATTAGATAGTTGTTGAAGTTTTCTGAGGAATATTTTTTTATTGTTAAGTATTTGTATAATACGTGTTCAATTCAAATTTCTAAATCGGATTGTCAATGATGCCATGCACACCAAAATTATAACACCCCGTTTTATCGGTCGGCGGACTACAAAACTCTTACGGATTTACAGGTATAAGACGAATGCCCCCGTAGGGAGATACTGATGTAGGTTTATACGTTTTCCCTGAAGCATATCTGTGAAACCATTTACATAGAAAGGAAAAGGAAAATTCCTGCGATCTGCATGAAATTGTATTTTTCACGGAAGAATAATATGATTGTTTGCTGGTAAAACGAAAAGTAAAATATATTCAGTTTCAGCTGAACAAACAAGAGTTATTATTTTATGTTGTAAAGATATAACAAAGAAGAAAATCGCATGATAAAGAAAACATGTATAGAGTTAGCGACCTATGTTGTAGGCGGTCTTAGATAAAATCTATTCTAATGAGGGCAGAGCTATAGTATGAAATGCACGAACCTTGGCATGGAAGGAGAACGATGTATCAACTGTATCTTATACTGAACGTCCGGCCCACACTGTGCAGGCAGCGGTGGATGCTAATCTGACTGTCACCCACCACGCCACGGTGACAAAACCTAGTCTTGCTCTATTTGTCTGTCACCGATACGCCAAGAAGATAACATCACGTTCGTTACGCTGGACGCTGCCAGGAGTTGCCAAGTTTTTATAGCAATTAGCTCGTACCTATCCCGTTTTCTTTTTCTTGAAAGTAATCTAAAAATTAAATTACTCAGAATTTCCAATATAGTAAGCAAATATCTTAAATTCATTAAAATACCCACGCCAGGGCCATCGAATGGCCGGCTTTAGTGAATACTTTCAGAATTTCTAGTTCGATTTCAATAGCAGACTCTGTTGGAATGCCATTCAGTTGAAAATAGAGTACATATCAGTTCTCGTCAGTCGACGTTCGTTGGTCCCTGAACGTGTATGTCAGTTTTAATTAAACGGAGACACGTATTGAATTAAATGTTTGGTCGAGTTGCACAGCGCTGAAACTAAACTTCCAGGAATATTCGACTGTAGAGAGAAATTCATTATTAGGCGGGGGTTGGCTTGTTGCACATCTTCATTTACCTACTTTGTGACGAATGTCCAACGGGAAATGGATATTAGATGTGTAGGTATATTCTGCCATTTATCAGTTACGGAAAACCCTTTTCTAAAATATTTAAATCGCTGCTGTATTATATTATTGTACCTAAACGCAAGAGCCACCCGTAATCGTAATAGATTGCACTGTAAGACGTCTGTCCGGCTGGGAATCGAACTTGGAACCTTCGGCACGATAGTCTACTAACCACTACGCCGCACGGTCCTATTTATTGAAGACTAATTCCGTCAGTACCCTCAGCCATTGTGGACAGGCACTCAGTAGCAGAGATTCCCGCAGCTCAGACCAAATGAGTTGTACAGCGTCCCCTGAGGCCATTAGCACGAGATATTTCATATAATAACAGCCGGGGTTGGAGTTTCTCGGCAAATAACTTTACTATTATTGCCATCCAATTATTATTTATTCTTTCCTTTCAGATTTGGTTTTACCAGTAGCTTAGTAATAGTAGTTTTGTTTTGTAGTAGTTATTCTTATTTTGTATTGTAATCGAGTCACAACACAACTTCCAACAAAAAAACTGCAGTTTTCGGGTTTTGTAGAGCTTTACACACGTCCAACGTTTAACACTCGTCTTTTTCGGTCGAGCCGTACAGATATACTGCTGCATATTTTAGTTAAGTACGCCACTATTGGCTTTCTGCAGCTATCGCGAACTTGTTTTGACAAACATTTTCGGATTCAATATGTATTGATTTTGGCACTAATTACTTCGTAAATGTTATTTCGTTTTGGATTCGCGATAACACTTCAAACCCTTCAAATTTTGCACAGCAGTAAGTTTCTACCCGTGCAATAGTGCGTGTAAATTAGCTACAGAGTCAATACTTGTTTTATTTGTAAGTGTTGTAGGTACAATGGTTGTATCGTTCTTCGTTATCGCTTACTTCTTTTAATATTTTTTTATATTATTCATTTAAGCATTTACAAATACGTCAGTAGTTTCGCTATGCCTACATTTTGTACGTGATAGGGAGCGTTGTGAAATAAATGCAATGCCGTGTAGACACACAATCTACAATCTATGTAGATGACTGTGCACTTACCTACTTGTAAAGGCTTCCTCACGAAGTTTTCCTTCACTGTCCCTATAAACCCTTCAGAATAAGTCCTTATTTGAAAAGCGTTAATTGGTACATCTTCATTCAAGCCTAAGACCTTTCCAATGAAAGGGGCTAAAAAGAAAGAAGGTAAAATTTAGAAGGTATACAATTATGTTAAGTATACCATTAACCTGAAATTTTGTATATGTATGCATGAATGTTTGTTACTTTCGCTTAAAAAACGGCTGAACCATTTTTACTGACAGTTGCTTTAATTTGTATTCCGGAATTCCCACTGGAAAACCTTATACGGCAAAGCGAAGGTGGAAGAAGCTAGTTTTACATATACAAGAAAATTCTTATACATATACCTACCTAGGTACCTAATAAACGCCTCCTATTCAAATATCTCTCTTTTTATACGCTATCTGATTATATCCCTCGAGTGCCGTTTACAAAGAATCTGATCCGGATATATGAATCCGGGTAACCGGATTGAGTGATCGATATTCAATAGCTCGGAATTTGCACTTGAAGTTGAGGTTTCTGAAGACCAGGATAGGTACAGTTCTTCAGCGTGCAATGGAAAAATAGCTTTAAAAGTTTCTTTGTAGGATCGTATCGGAAAACGGGTCAACAGAGCTATTGTTACTTTAATCAATTTTTTTTTTTTGTTAGACTATTGTGTGTCGTACTTACTGCTCGCCAAAGAGCTTTCTTTTGTATCGGGCTCCGAAAACCTGAAGAATCTAGTAACGCTGCATACGATGCTGTAACTGGAAGTGAAGAAGAAGATAATTATGTATTTTATGTCCTCATTGCAATTTTCCTTTTTAGGCGGTGCACTACATGAGTAGATGACCAAGGTGGCTATATGTTGCCTGAATTGTATGTAGCATCAACACACGTAGATACATTGAACGCATATTTTCTACACAAACAGAGAGTACTTACAAGCTAGATGCAAGCTATCAAGCTAGAGATTTGCCTGTTTCGATTAAAATGTTGCTATAGAAAAAAAACATTAAAATAATTCAATTATTCTGTGAACGTGATGTTTTGCCGAATACAGTTATTTTATTAGAACTTAGTGGAGGGAGAGCTTGTTTGTATGCGTAGCGAAATAGGGCAACCCAGAGTTATGTAATTTATATAAGTTCTAAAACATACCTCGAGTATCAGGCTCTTAGATTTAAATATGTAGTGGAAAATGGAATTCATGGACATCCACTGTCTACGGGATCAGCACACCGTTTTCACCCTTATTTCTTTCTAAATACGACGTTATGGAAATACCCTGTTAGAGATAAATAAAACCTGTATTGTATGGCAGAAGGGCAATCTGAGTACGGGTTTGATATTTTAATTTTGTTGAGAAACATTTTTTTTCATTGTAACCTATAGGAAATCTCAATTAAAACAACTATAATTGCAGATCAACTGTGATTGTAATCTTTTTAGTGATACACAATACCTATACCTTTTTTCACGGGGAAAGACATCTGACAGGACCCTTATTACATTCCAATAAGGGTAGTTTTTGTTTGTATTAGATGTCTTTCCCCGTGAAAAAAGGTATATAGATTCTGTAATTAGGAAATTATGTAGTTGATTCTGCTATTATAATAACATTGTTTTATTTTGTTTCAGGTATTGTAACGAGACGCGCTTATTTACTATTCAACATTGGTTTATAACACACTTTACAGACACGGATGGTATGTTTTCTGCAGGTGTCGCCATACTAAATCTCATAAAAAAATTTAAAGCTTGTGAAAGAGTAATAAACATCCATACAAACTTTCGCCTTTATAATATAAGTAGGATACATATACAATACGCAGTATGCCACAGAACCGTGAATATAGCATCAGGGTGCAAGCTCAATATCGGACTCATTTGGTATTCAGCGGGCATTCAAGATTGTTGGCCACTCGCCGCCCTCAGCCTGCTATGTTCATTTATACCTGTTTGCGAACCAAATACAATACGTACGCTTTAGTCTTTCACAACCTAAAAGAAGAAGTGAGGTGTTATACGATGTGTGCACACTGATCATGTGGTTAATAGCTATAAAACAGACGGACACAAAAGCGTACTTTTGTTTGAGCGCTGATTAAAAGTTACCCTCAACGAAGAAGATTATATGGTTGAAGAAATGCCAATAGAGGTCGCAAGGTGTCTGCCTATACAGGTCTATAACTATACCTATAAATGTTAATATCACAGTTCTATCACAGTCATGTCTGTTCATAGACGATGGAGTGTTAATATTGACGTAGACAGTATCATATCAACACACGTGTTAACGAATAAACACAAAAGGTATCACACACCGTAAATCCCTGTAGGAAGCAAACAATAGCCTCTCGCCTATTGTTCCCGAACAAAAAGCTTCAGGTTTCAGTGAACTTCGCTGAAGCTTTCAGTCTTCACGGGCTTCCAGCCTCTAACCAGCCACTCGAGTAATTATAAGGATTTGAACCTACTATTTTGAGTACGGTAGCTAAAGCTAAGTCTAAAATGATAAAAAATTGATTAAAATGAAAAATTAAAAAAGATGATTTTAAAATCCCCTTTTGTTACTAGGAAATATTTTCTCGCGGGCATCGATTTGCATTGAACGGGTTTCCCGGGTATTTCGGGATAAGAAGTAGCCTCTGACATTAAAAGATTGGTTACTAAGGGTACTCCACCAGTTCGGGGCGGGATAGGGGAGCGGTGCGCAAATGGCATGAGCGGAGTTTTTATGCAATCTCATTGGTCAATTTCTCCGCTCCGCTCCCTCGCTCCGCACTGGTGGACAGGTAGCATAACAGTTGATGCGGAGACTGCGGACTACTACTTCTTTAAAATATTTACTACATATCCCTCTTTTATTTGAGACATCAGTAAAATCAATATTTTAAAAGTAATCGCTTTCATAATTCAGCCTTTCAGATTCTCTTTTTTTCGATTCTCATTTAAGTATTTACCTACTACTTATAGACAAAGTACGTAATGATCAGAAAGTTTTAGTTTATTACTTCTTTGTTGATAATGAAACTTAAAAACTACAAAGCTACTTATAATTTATCATATGGCTTTATTCAGTAGTTACACAAGCTACTTAAAAATATACTTATATTTTTTTTAAACTCAGAATAATAACATTACAGGCCCGCGCTTTTATTTCATTGATGAAAGAAAAAAGTTTTATTTATATTGCTCTATGTTCAATGTCGGGTATAATACAAAGTACTCTGTGGTTCAATGTTTAATCAAACTTCAAAGTCTTCAAACATTTGGAAATATTTCTACTCTGAGTTCACAGGTTTATAAACTTACGTATTTAACAAAATGTATCAAGGTAAGAATGATAAAGGTTTCGTTTCGTGCAATGATGATAAGACGGCAGTTTTCTCGCTGCCCATTGACTGGGTCCCTCGATCTGGAGGCTTGGGCCTGAAAAAGTATTTAGAGGAAAAACCTCTGAATCATGAAGAAACCACGCGAGAAATGGAAGCTGCAGCAGATGCTTCGAACAAGGAAATCGAAGCTAATGTTGAAACTATAACAAATATTCTAAAAACTGAAATAAACAAATGTGATCTAGATACACAGTGTCTGCTCGATAAATATAAATCTGATGCCCCAATAACAAAGGACACCCAGATTAAAGCTGTAAATGAAATCAAACAGTTCATGAATAATAAATTTTCTGCAATCGAAGATTTTAAAAATGAAGGCTTAAGAATAGAACGTGAAAGAGGTAACTGCATAAAAGATTTGCTAAAAGAGTATTTGCATCGCTTTATAACTATCGGCCACGTGGTACCTAAAGAGCTTAAAAAAGATTTTGAGAACCGGATATTTGAAGCAAATCAACAATTGATTAGTAACTGTAGAGTTTACGAAGATATGAGTTGTCAGTTGAAGATAATTGCTACAGAAGAGTTCATGAAAGCCAAGGCAAGATTGAATGAATTGGTATTCACTTCTAAAATTATTGACCGTCCCGTCAGTGCCACCAAAATAAGCTCACAAGAACCAATGTTATCTTATTCACGTAGGTCAAGCAGTACATCTTGTTCAGTGAACCCTACATATCCAGTACTAAAGCAGAAACCCCTACAAGTGACTGAAAAAGATCAGTACATTGCTAGGGTTATCGAAATCTACAATACCTCTATTGCCCAAGGCTATAATAAATTATCTTATCACATTAAACATATAAATAAAGAACGAGATTTTAAATGTCTGGAGTATTTTGATCCCAAAGTAAGCGAAGTTTTACATAAAATGATTGAACGTATTTCACCGCGCATTGCCACTTCTGACGATGACGCACCAGAAAAATGCCTTGACATCTGGAATTTGCATACTGATCTACCGATAATATTGGATAGTCTTAATTACTTCAATGAAGCTATGAGGAACACATACCTTATTCTACGTGACACGTATTCTTTAGCCGACGCTCACATGATGCGCTTGGGGTTGGCTCAAAAACTCACTATGGCCAGTTTAGATGAATTAATGGCTAATAACGATCGCATTCAATCAATCAATGAAGTTGAATATTCCGTAGTGAACAAAAACATAGCGACATGCTCTGACGCTAATAAAATGGTTACAGTGTGCAAAAATGCTGCGAGTTTATTTGATCGCACCGCAGAGTTATATAAGCGACATTATGAAGCTGAATTAGCTCACCTAGACCAGTTCAGGAATCTCATCACACCATTAACAGATGTTCTTAAAAGTGAAATTGGTATGTTCCTCCAGAATCACTCAATGGCATGTTCTTGTCCGGCCATGGAATCGTCAATTCATAATTCCTCTCAGATTTACCAGGCATTTTTGAAACAACTATATGAAAATAAAGCATTGCTAGAATTTAATAACGCATGTCTTGAAAAGCTCGATAGTAATTTGCAACTGATTGAAGAAAACGTTCAAAATCAAGCTTCAAAATGGATTGAAAGTAGAGCCAATTTTTTACGGTTGCGGCACGCAGCCAAAACTATTTCGCATTCTGTACGAGTAGAAACAGTGAATAGATGCAGCGCCAACCGTCTAGCTGTCCTAGATCTCCAAGCCAGGCGTATAGCTTCACATGTCAAAGTGTTTGAAGACTTAGAACACCGATTGCTGCAAGAAGCGTCTAATTATCTCAGCCTAGAGGCATCTGAACTGTATCCTTTGTGCGACTGGATAGATCGGACAAAGGCCCAAATAGAAGAGCTTTCATCTAATGAAACCACAGATCCAGAAGTAAAACGACTCAAAATGAGTAGCTACAAACCTCGGGTGTACAGGTATCGTAAGCTTTTTGAGGAATCTCTTATAGATGCTATAGCTGCGTGCAAGAAAAAATCAGAACGTCTCATAGAAGACGTTGTTAATGAAAATGAGAATTTTTTTTCCGAAATTAAACTTTTTTATGAAAACGGGACATACTCCGCAGCTGAGGCAATGAAGGACAGCTCGGAAATTAGCAAGATGACAAACCAAGTGAAGGTGTCGATTGATCGATTGGGAAATGCTTTCAGGAAACGTCAAAGTGAGCTATTGGTTTTGGCTGATAAATACATGGAACCTGTTCTCATATTGTTGGGAGAGATGTCTCCGTCGTCTGAATTACCAGGTAAAAAAAAGAAAAAAGGATTGAAAAAATAGAAATAGTCGCTACTTAATATATTATATACTTCTATCTATACTCATTTCATCTTTCATTTCGTGCACCTAGTTAGATACTTTTTATTAAAATCAATAAAAAGTGTGATTAATTTACAAGTAAGCACGCTACATAACGTTATAGGAATTTGTTGTTCCGTAAATTACTTTAATATTTACTTGAATAAAGTTCTTTTCATTCTGTAATTAAATATCTCTTTGAAATTTTATCTATTTACTGCTGCGAGATATTTCAAGTCGTTAATTAAAATGAAACAAGCAAACTTTACTGTTTTTTCCAGTTCTTTCATCTACGTATTTTCAAAAGCTTCCCGTTTTTCTTTTGTTCTGTCCGTATTTACTATGTTAATTAGTACCTACCTAAATTATATAGGTATACATTTTACTTTTTATATATTGTAAGGTTGATGTGCCTTTCTACGGGCCTGTTTTACAATGTCTGGATCGTGGCCACCTGTGGAATAAAATACATACTGTCACTCTCTGTAATTATGTTTTAGACAGTGACAGCATCTCTTTTATTCCACAGGTATCCATTATCCAGACATTGTAAAACAGGCCCTTTGGAATTAAATCGTAATATTATAAATAAAGTAACTATAACACATTTAAAATATGCAGCAGCAGCAGTAGAAATTGCATAACAAAATCAACATTTGCATGCTTGAACATTGTAGCTAGTGCTCAAAGCCACTTCAAAGTAACAGCAGAAGCCCGCATCATGAAACCACTTGTTTGTCGTGCAAAAATAAAGTCTACAGAGTAAACTTATCGACTTCACTTAGGTATTATAGTTTCAATCTTAATACCTTAGCGATAAAATAAAATTTGTACGGGCAAATAAATAGTGCACATTAGATTTCTTTGAAACCAGTTTTTAAGACATATATAGTGCATCTCCACTAGCAAGGCTTCAATCATATACATCCGATAACCACCAATTTAGCAATAACTCTGCCTTTGAGCGCAAATTATAAGCTATATTTTTAAAATGCTTCCGTGTAATATTTGTTTTTTGTGTGCAATAAAGTGTATATAAATAAAATAAATAAGGCTTTATTACTACGAAAAATACAACAAGCCTTCCCTGCAGGCCGTTGCTATTTGAACTTTACTCTTAATCTTGCAAAGCTCATTTTCTCTTGGTAGAAGTGACTCGAGATGCTTTAGGAGACTTTATTCGCCGTCGCTAATTTAAGTTTATTTTCGCTTGAGTGTTTTTGTATTTGGTTTAGTTTAATAGGCTGTGGTAAAGCTCGCCCTCACAGTAAATGGAAGGAAGGTGACGAATAGTATAATGCTATTTCCAGGAATTCCAGGTGTGTATAATGGCGTCTAACTATGTTTTATGTTTAGGCGGAATGTGATATACTGAAAGTTATACAAATGCAATTCGATTTCTTTGTACATCACGGCATTGGTGTAAATTTTATAATTAAGTCAGTAAATGTAAGTGTTTTATTCTCGTCATAATGTGAAACTCTCAATCGGTACAATATGGTTTACGTATCTACAGCACATGCTGAGCTGGTGCCTATTGTAATTTCCTATATTTTGTTGTTGTTGTCAGTGATTCAAATAAATATTTGTTTATATTTATGATTGATGGTCTCTTCATCTCTTTCAACGAAAACTTGGCTGAAATTAATTGATACAACTCGAAACTTGTCAGCCCAAGTGTAACTCTAGAATCCCCTACGTATGCTCATTGCTTGTGCATTGAAATCCTGTTATAGCGCTATAAATCTAATCCAGCAAAGTACGGGTAACTTGGGAAGTCTAGTCACGTACAAAATACATACATGCAACCGGACACGTCTGCTCTCTTTAAAGGTCGGCGACGTACTGAACCTAATCCAGACATTGTTATTAATAAGTTTCAAACTACCCGATACGATTTAAAGTCTAGATTGATTACACGTTTCTATCAACATTAATCTGATGCGATTAATAGTATATCGCTGGTCTCTATTGCAATGAGAAGAGACGATTCATGCGAAATGGCTAGTAAACCGGCTTTAACAATTTTCTTTATTGAAACCCGATTTCGTAATAAAAAGAATTACGACCTCGTTCACAGTTCGCAAGGCTTTGTGATAATTTGACGAGTAATTTAGGATCGCATTACCTGAGGCTAAAATAAATTTATGTTTTCAAATTCATTATGCTGTTTTTTCCTGGTTTATGCAGTGCTAAACGATAGCGGAAAGCTAAAGATCGCATCCAGTAGCGTGCTTTGGGAGAGGCCTACGTCCAGCAGTGGACTGCTATAGGCTAATGATGATGATAATGATGAAACGATAGTTGCAATTTTTTTTACTATATATGACATATCGATAGTTTCTATCTTCGATATAACATATCATTATACCATGGATATAACAAAAACATTCACTTTTGTCAAAATTCCCATGGGAAATCCTTTTAAAGGATAAGTGAAGAAAGGCAAATCAATCAATTTAGCGACAATTATTAATTATGCGATTGGGTGGACGAAACTGGTCATGGTCAGCAAAGATGGTGGTGGTGGTTTTTCATTTTGAAAAAAAAATTAAGTCATAAATATAATTTAATGATAAGAGCGTACCGCCAACAAACTGTTACCGCAGTTTGGCGAAACAAAATGTTAAAAATAGTCGTAAGTTTTTTATGAATAAGTAAAAAAATAGTAATAAAAAAATATTGTATATTTTTTGACGCCTTATAGCGGTGTTCGCCCGATTTGCCCTGAAACTTTGACTCGATGTAGGTAAGTGTCGGCTTCAAACTTGGGTAATATATTTCTGGAAGTTTTTCATCTCGCTAACAAAGTCGGCGATAATCTTTATTACATTTTCCTCTTGACACTTCGTTATATAATTTCCAGCTTAATGTTTACACTCCGAGAGGTTTTAATAGAGTTCTAGTTTGAGTTTTACGTTTATCCGTGATTCTGTTTATCTAAATTGGTTTTCAAATGATACATATTTTGAAGAGATATGTACCTATTAAAAGGTGGTTAGTTAATATTAGGTAGTTTTTCTATAGACGTCATTTTACATTTCTTACTTGAACTCTAATGGATTATACAGAATGTTTCAAAAGTGGTAAGTATAGTAAGCCGAAACGGTGACTCGGGGCTTTGGTTTTACCAATTTTAGAAATTCGCGAAAAAAACGATGTATAAGTTTAAACCATAATGTTATTTCCTCTAATCATAATATCATATCAAAGTCATACATAACCATAAATCTGAATATACCACAGCATATTCTTTTACTGCCGTATAATAAATTAATAAGGCTTCAACTTAATCAAAACTAATTACCCAACATCACACACTTCCAAAGTAAAGTTAGTCAATGTAAATTCAAGTTAAATCTCACGGGATTAAATTTTAATTAAAATCTGACTTAGTAATTAAATCGGTACTCAGTGTTTAAATCCATAAGTCCTCATTGATTTAAATTCTTCCATGATTTAAATGGATATTTTATCGAGCATTTACGGTTAGAGTTTCATTTTGTATTCAAATGAGATACAATATAAATCAGGATTGCATTTGTAGCGTGTATGTTTTCTATGTGGAACTAAGTACTTGATATATTTCATAAACTAACTATGTTAAAAAAAAACATCAATGTTTAAATGAATGTAAATCAGTAAATGCAGGTTTTGACTTCGACAAGGTACTAAAGTGTATAACTTGTTATGAAGCTAGACTGTATTACCCTTTGATAAAACAATATAATAAATGTATGTGCTACGCGGTGCGGCGTAGCAATCTGTCGCTACGAGCTAAGTCGTAGCAACATGTGCTACGAGCTAAGCTTCGTAGCATTTTTCTGCGAAATGCCTAACATTTGTGTTTGTAATATTTTCATGTCTAAACCAAAACAGATAATTATTTGGATATAAGGGCGGATAGTTTTTATTTTAATCGAGTAACTGTATATATTCTGTCGCCTAAACCGATAAATTTTTTGCACAGTTTTAATATTAGTTACAATTACAATAAATAGATAGAATATTTTTTATTTGTTCGTAAGATTTTACAATACTGTTTTATATTTAGAGAGTTATTTGCAAAACGCTATGAAACCATTCGTCTTATGCAGATATGTTTCACGTCATATCGCAAAGTCTTCGGGCTTTATTGCATGCTTATGATAATGAGCTAGCATTTTAATATACAGGGTGGAATATTTATCTATCATGGAGCCTTGAAACTGTCAAAATCAATAGAGCTTTGATTATTAGACTGATAAATTTATTTTGAGCTTTATGGTAAATCGTCCATAAAATTAATAAATTTCGTTTAGCATAACCAATTTTGAAACCAAACACTAATCTATATACCTATTCCTCAGTTTTCTCTGATGCGATCAATATTGTTTTAATAAAGGTCTTTTAAGCGGGAAAGCACCCGAAATTCATATTTTTTGCTAAAAATAACCGACCCCGGGGCTCAGTCGGGAGAGTGTGGAATGCTTTGATCCTTTGAGTAACTATAAATACGAGTATAACCCTGGAGAACAATGAAGCAGTGAGGCATTTAATTCGGGAATTTTCATGAATATTGTTTGCCGTTTCACGTAGCGTGGGAAGCCCTGTGGTTCACTGGGCAGGTAACCGTTAGTGGTTGGATGAGGAGGTTTGTAGAGTTCTTTGGGGAAAACCTATGTCCAGTAGTAAATAATTATGAGCTGGATAATGATGATGTTTGTTTTTTACTTCAGACCTTCATTCATAAAACCAATTTAAATAAAATAGCAAATCTTTGCCGTTAGTTACTAGATATTAGATTGTTAACTGTTGTACAGTTTGGCGGACAGGTGTGATTATATATAATAGTATTTTGTAAAACTTATGATAAAGAAATAATTAAAAAAAACAGACCGGGTAGATTTATCTCTCTGGTCAGATCTGTCTGAAACATGCAACTTTATTCCTTTGACTAAAGGAGCTTAATGCTTTAATAGGACTTCCCCTATATACTCTTATTATACTCTTTCTTTGAAAGCGGAGCGCTATAAAGGCTTTGTTAGATAAACTCTTATTGTTCCTACACAATAAAACTGTTTTAATGCGTTTTTAATGGGGTAGTGTTTTTAAGGTTCTCTTGTTTTGTGCTTTACTTGGCTATTAGTAAACCTAAGTGCCGACGATTATGGGAGTATCTGTGGTACCGGATTGCGAAAGATAATTTAAATTGGTTTTATTTCATTCACAGATTGGTATTGTTTTTTCATATACCTACGGAATAAATATTTGCGCTCCAGATTATGTTTATACAGCAGATTACAGTGGCAGTATTATTGAAAGCAATATGCATACTATACAACGAAATCTATTATTCACCTACAACATTGGACTGGACGATAAGTACAGTCAGCTACATACCTATACACTTTTGTACCTTGACTATCTAACAAACCGCCTATCCATTCATTGAAGCATTGACGGTTCGTCAGTTTGACAAGGTGCAGAAGTGTATAGCTACATATGCAGCTGACCGTACTTACAGTCATTTTTCTAATGTACAAATGCAAATTTCTGGTGCCTTAATAGTAAAGGGTAGCAGTAATAGTACCTCTACATTTAGTAAGTTGTAGATAGATAAATAGACCGACATAAATTACCGACACAGTGGGTGCAACAACGCATCTCCGTCACTCATGACAGGCGTGAGTATTGATTTAAGGGTCTGCAATAGGGAATCGAGGGTTGGCATTGTCATAGAATTATGTAGTAAATGATGCTCTACAGCCTTGAAAAAAATCACACAGGTAGTTGAAGAGTCTAGCTAGGTGCTGAATCATTCGAATTTTAGTAAATGATTATGGATAACTGTAAATTAATTTCAGAATATCAAGAAAAACCAGTCAATCACACTCCCGTATTGTAACAACTGTGTCGTAATTATAAAGAATTTTCATATGATTTTTATCATATTATAAAGTTAAAGGCTTGGACTAGGCGCTAAATACCTTGTTTTTTAATAAACACACACTTATTTTGTGTAAATTAATCCCAAACTTGAGCAATTTTTTTCCCTCAAATCTTCATACAAATATCTATGGCGGCTTTCTGTGTTATAAAATCATAAACACAAGTGACGTTTGACTCAGTTGGCCGCTGGCCTCCAAAGAAGGGTCACGTCGGTTTAGGCAGCACTGACAGCTCGCGATCTTATCGTGTACAGATACAAAATCACTGCACATTGGTTGTCATTGCACTTTTTCAACTTTTATGACACCAACATAATTTGATTTGAAATTGAGGAAGCATAATTCTTCCAGTATATTCAATACATTAAATTAAATTAGATAGTGTGCAATATTCTCGTGATATTACAGTCTCGTAAAGGTCTGATGAGGAGCAGGAATATAGCGAATGGATCTAAGTGATGACAATACGCACGAACATTAGGTTAGGGATCAAAAATACAGTCTCTTGGTGCTGGTTGAGGTATGGTCTCGTGAGGATCTGATGAGGGCAGTAACACGGTGGTGGCTCAATTTTATTTCAAAGATGTTAATAGCTAAAAGCATCGAGTTTGGGCTATTAAGTATGTTTTTCAGAGAGAGAGAAAGAGATTTTGTTTTTCCTCTGGATGTGTTAGGTTTACTGGGTTTACTAAGTTCATTCTGTTAATGGCATCAAGTTGTTATGTGTTCATAAGTAATAATTATTTATTAACAAAATGCTGTTGATTCTCCACGAAAATGTAAAAATAAAAATAAAATAAATAAAAATAAATTCGTAACGTAAAATTGTCAATGACGGAATTTCTTCTATAGACAGTAGCCACAAAAAAAACAAACGATAGATGGCGTGATTTGAAGATAAAGATACATTTTTTCGACACATAGACAGCAACAACAACAAAAATACAGATTTAAAGAAAAGAAACACATACTTATACAAAACAACAAAGAAAAAAAAAGGATACACATCAAAATAACTGGAAAAAATATAAGCCCCAATTTACTTGTGTGGGACAGGGAGTACCATAATATTTTTTTTTGGGTTACTCCCCATTTCGTTTCTGAGAAAAAGGGCGGTGACAGACAGTCAGTCAGACAGACGGACAACAAAGAGATCCTATAACGGTTGCTTTTTTTCTTTTGACGTTCGAAACCCTAAAATTAAGTAAAAATATTATGCTGCCAAAAAATGTACTTACAGGTATTGAAAAAGCGGTATATAAACAAATTATACCAGCAGAGGGTTCACCATTTAGCTGAATGTTACTTAGAAAACGGCCTTGAGTGGCGGTCAAGTTGGTCCCCGCCTGCGATAGTTTCCATTAACATTGGGACTCGTTTTCATGTTTTTAGCGTACAGTCAGGTTTTTAGTTTTTTATAATTGTATTTTTTTATTTGTAACTTTTTAGTTGTTTTTATTTTATGAAATTTTACGTCGGTAGGTAGTTCATGATCATTTTTTATTTCAATAATTTTGGTGTTGTTATTTAAATACCTTCAATATGCATATTTTTGTAATGTGAAAATCAAGTCCTTTCATTTGATACCTTACACGGCAAAGTTGAATTATTATTTTTTCGATCATCACGTTATGTCCTCAAGAGGGCGCTATGTACATTTTAATGGAACGTCACATAGCCTATAGCCATCGCGCCATCAATACGCTTCTAACAATACCTCATACATCAAAATCTATCAAGCCGTTTAGGCTACAGGAGGGAACAAAGAAACAGACAAACATACATATATACATACATACAATCAAAAAACATTACCCTCCTCCTTCGGCAGTCGGGTAAAAAGGAGTAAGACAGGGGGTCATTCTGAACTTTTGCTCTACGAGTTTTGGAAATTAACAAAAAAAAACCTTTTTCATAGAAACTTTGTTGGACATGTGACTTTTTACCATGGAAAATGAATATTTTTTTTCGCGAATTTGCAAATCTCGTAGAACAAAAGTTGTTCAGAATGACCCCTTGAGTCATCCCCTTTTGGCTTAGTATAGCCCTTTTGCGACACTATGTATTTACTTTGCTTTGTCGTCGGGGTTCAGTTGGCTGGAGGATGCCCGAAACTTATTATCTACACTTTAATACTTTTAGTTACCTTTCTACAAGTAAATACCACATTTGTTTGAGAAAGCTAATCGGGTTCCGAGTATAGAGTAAAGTGGCACCCCTATTAATTTCTACTCTTTCCTGGTGCCTACCAGTGTAAGTAAGAATTATACTTACTTACCCTAAAATCACCCAAAATGTACTTGAACATAATTGTCAATAAAGTTGGCGAGTAAAAGTTTATCGACCCACTGTGCAAACTTACATGTGTGCGTGTCACTGCGTGTGCTGTGTGAAGAGCATTGAAAACCCAAAATTGGCGCGGCACGTCACCCTGTACGGGCCCTTAACTGTAAGCGGCTAAACTTAGACCTCTTTACAGGCGCGACATCAAACCCGAGGCTAAATTAATAAATAGATACTACGTAGTTGTTATAAGTCAACATATAGGTAGCGTACCTACTCTTTATTTGTGCACAAAAGAATATACACTTAGTCTACTGGGGAGCTAGGCTAGCTGAGCTGAAATTACGTGTTCAAAGGTTCCACACGAGAGAGCCGTATGTAATAAATACTAGTATTATTATATAGTAATAAAAATAGAATAGGGTACAAAGAGCGTTCTTATCACTTCCAGCTATCTCTTCCAGGCAACCTTTATTCATTAGTTCTGTTTAATCGTTTCAGATCGAGAACGTCCAACTCCTGGACAAGTACAACGTGCGGAACCCCTCCAAGGGGACCCTTCACTTCGCGACCACGCATCTTATATTCGTGGACCATGACAAGAAGAAAGAGACTTGGGTGAGTTAAATATTCAATAAAAGTTTTATATAAATAATTATAAAGTCGCGGAAGACCAAGGTGGAAATGGCGGGATAACCGCGATTGGAGTTTTCCTGAATAGTCGGAGAAATCACATGATCGCACACGGTTGATAGGCAACACGGAATATGCATGTGATTCAAATGAAGGTCAAATATTATTTCAAAATTATGCCTACATCAATATTTTTGTTATAATTCATTTTTGAGCGAGTAAATAATTGTTGAAAGGTACAAAAAACCTCGGTAACTTTAAACCTTACAACGAAACGTGACACATTTTCTTACTACTACTAGTACTTTTTTAGCGTTGAATTTTTTTTACTATAATAAAGCGATGTAAAACTATGCAATAAGATAAAAAAATAAATGCATATTCCCTATTCATAAGGGGGCTTACAGAGCAGTGGGACACGAAACAGGCAACATTAAAGTAATTGCGATCCTAATGGTCTTAGAAATTGATCGTACGCGGTATAGAAGATTCAATCATTATCATCAATAAAGAGAAACACTTTGCTGATGAAATATTTATCCGTACCTCAGTACATTAATGAGTACTCGTCGATCCGACCGATTCGAGTGAAATAAATAATGTACAATGTACCTACGGTTTATTGATTACCCAGACTTCTATTAAATACTAGAAGTTTGGTCATATATTGCGCTGAATAAGTTAGCAGTTTGTTCCACAGCCATGCAGAATAATGTACCACCATTACTAAAGCTTTACAAAAAATCAGACAATCGGTTCGGTTAATGCAACGAAATAGTAGTAATATTGTGGTAGCGCAGACAAGCTAGGTACGTTTACACCACCGTGAAGCTTTTTGTTGGTATCGAGCTGGTTGTAAATCCATTTTGTGGTAAAGAATCATAGCATTGCCACTCTGACAGAGACAGTTTTATTCGCCTCATACTATACCTCTTTTTTGACTTCTTTATCAACACCCTAACATCCTCCCGTCCCCAGATCATGCTCATGAACATATCCTCAGTTTGGCACTCTAAGAGGTCTGGTTTCTCAGGTCCTTTTTCCGGACTTATTTTATCAACAACCTAACATCCTCCCGTCTCCCCCAGATCCTCATGCATATCACCTTTATCAATATACGTCCTCTCGTCTCCAGATCCTGCTCATGCACATATCGTCAGTGGAGCGCCTCGCCATCAGCACGGCGGGGTCGCCGCTGCTGGTGCGGACCAAGAACTTCCAGTCGGTGCTGTTCGTCATCCCGCGCGAGAGGGACTGCCACGAGATGTTCCAGACGCTGCAGCGGCTGAGCCAGCCAGGTGAGTGTGGGACGCCCTCAGCCTCGCTGGGCGTAAGAGGGTACACATTAGGCGTTTTGAAACGCGCCCCTTGGTTGGGGACTGGGGTAAAGCGGTCTATCGAAGGCACGCAACCGCGCGCTTCTGACGCGACTATTCTATTCTATTCTATTCTCTGTAGGGGGGTACACTACATAATTCCGAATTACTTTTTTACGAATATGAAAATAACGATTTTTAAAATTTCGAATTTCATAGTTCCGAATAATTCACAATACCGAATTTTAAGTTTCCGAATAACGAAAATCACGAATAGTTTATAAACGAAATTTCAAACAACATATTTATTAAAATGACGAAAGTCAATTTTCCGAATATTATTATTTCGATGTTTCAAAAGTACATTTTTTTATTATATCGAATTGTTAAAATTACGAATCCCGAAGTTTTAATATTCCGAAAATACAAATTCTCGAATGTTTCTTAGTTAACAAGAAATGGTTATATGAATTATGCAGCATAATGCGTATAAAAACAATATTTTTTAAGCTATATTATGTGAAACGCTCCGCTCCGCTTCGCTGCGCTCCGCTTTGTTTTTCGATATCTATGTGCACCTAACACGCTCCTCCTCGCTTTGCTCGTCGTCGCACCTATCTTTAGGTTTAGGTCCTAAGGTTTTTAAGTTTAAACACTAACTAATTTGAAACGCTCCGCTCCGCTTCGCTGCGCTCCGCTTTGTTTTTCGATATCTATGTGCACCTAACACGCTCCTCCTCGCTTTGCTCGTCGTCGCACCTATCTTTAGGTTTAGGTCCTAAGGTTTTTAAGTTTAAACACCATAAAAATCCTAGCAATTGTTTTGCTCTAAATTTGAAACGCTCCGCTCCGCTTCGCTGCGCTCCGCTTTGTTTTTTGATATCTATGTGCACCTAACACGCTCCTCCTCGCTTTGCTCGTCGTCGCACCTATCTTTAGGTTTAGGTCCTAAGGTTTTTAAGTTTCAACACCATAAAAATCCTAGCAATTGTTTTGCTCTATATTTGAAACGCTCCGCTCCGCTTCGCTGCGCTCCGCTTTGTTTTTCGATATCTATGTGCACCTAACACGCTCCTCCTCGCTTTGCTCGTCGTCGCACCTATCTTTTGGTTTTGGTTCTAAAGTTTTAAAGACGTTTATGTTTTTTTGTCAAAATCACGAATTATCATATTTCCGATCGGGATTTGACTTTTTCGTGATTATAATAAATCGGTATTTTATTTTTCGTATATTAAAGTAATCGTATTTTTTAACATTCGTATATTTAACAATCGTAATAACAATATTCGTGATTATAATATTCGAAATTATAATTTTCGTCATTATTATAATTCGGTATTTACAAAAATCGGTATTGCAATATTTCGTAAATTACATATTCGGGGTTATCAAATTCGGAAAAAAGTTTTTCGGAATATTTGGGTGTTCCCTCTGTAGGGGTGTGAGTACCTGCACCTGGCTCTCTCGAGTGGAACCTTTGTGCATATCCCCAAGGTCTAAACTGCCTTCCTAAGCTTGGACCATTTCCCACCACGCTGGTCCACTGCGGGTTGGTGGGTTCACATATCTAGATGTGCTAAATCTAGATATGCAGGTTTCCTCACGATGTTTTCCTTCACCGTAGGAGCGATGGTATACATTGTACTTAAGTTAAAAGAACTCATTGGTACATGTCAGCGCCGGGATTCGAACCCGCATCTCTTGCGTGAGAAGCGGGCGCTTACCCGACTGAGCTACCACCGCTCTCCACTGAGCTACCACCGCTCTCCTGACGCGACTAATCTGTATACGCTTTTAATATTACTATGGTTAGGTACCTATAGTAATATTCAATGTAATTCTCCATTGTCACGTGACCAACATACTTTCTATGGAAAAAGAAAAAAAATGATTTTATTTTCGGGCTTAGATATACCATGCTGCACATGTAGGTTTCGGTTTAGTCTTATACCCTTTTTGCAACACCCTGTATACCAAGGTTGCCAGTAAGAGATCGCTCTTAGCGATAAGTTGTATTTTTTATGTGTTTTTCTATTTGTGGTGAACCAATATAGAAATATTATTTTCTGTTCTATTATCTACCACTGAAACCACGGATTTAAAAGATCTTTCAGACAAAAGATTATAATAATTATCTTGTTTATAGTCTAACCATTAATCCCATCCCTACTCCAGTGCACATAGACGAGCTGTACTGCTTCCACTACAAGTCGACCCCCGAGGACCTGCCCAAGTCGGCCGGCTGGCACTACTTCGACATGCACACGGAGTTCCAGCGCATGAACGTGCCCAATGAACACTGGGTGCTGTGCACGGCTAACAAGGACTATGAGGTACGAAACATTACTGATTTAGTTGGTGGTTTCTGAGTTTGATAAAGTACAGAAGAGTATAACGACTTCTTCTTAGCGTCTCGGCGACAAACACTCCAGACGACACGCGTCCAGTGTTTGTCGCCGCGGTGAAAGGATTAGCCCGTCAGATAAGTTGTCAGCCGCTGACTGCTCAAGCCTGACGAATGGAGCTTACTGCTCACCATGTTATGCTGCTATGCAGAATCGATCAGGTGTAAAACACATATATGTTATACCGTTATACCTTATGTCGATGAATAATAAAAACAATGTGTGAATAATAAAAAAAATATGAGGATATCTCACACACGCCATCCGTCCCCAAGCGAGGCATAGCCGGTAATGTGAGTATCGGACAGCCGATATATCTACACAGATGCAAGAACTTCATGAAACTGTCATATTTTACTTACAGTCAAATCAAAAATATTGGTTTTGTAGGAATTTTACTGTAATGTACTGCAATGTTGAATAAATAAATAATAAGTGTATATATAAAACTGAAGTAAATAAGTATTTTTTTATAAATCTTCCAGCTCTGCGACACGTACCCGTCCGAGTTCTACGTGCCGGCACGCGCGACGACCGCCATCTTGCTCGGCAGCGCCAACTTCCGGTCGCGCGGACGACTTCCGGCGCTGTCGTACCTGCATTCCAACATGGCCGCCATCGCGAGGTGCAGCCAGCCTCTTAGCGGCTTCTCGGCAAGGTAACATCAATTACAATTTATTACATTATGTACAGTGGGCTACAAAACACCTGATCCCCTCTCAGTAGCAATGTTAAGAGGGGTAAGGTTTCTGTGCAGGCCACTGCACTACATTTCGTATTGCTTAACCAACATCTGACAGTAAAAGAGACAACTATGGTTTGGACGGTTAGACGTTAGAAACCTAGGCGAGATAAAGACTATTATAAACATTTCATAATGCAATAAGTACAATTATTTTCGTTCCAGATGCATGGAAGACGAACAAATGCTGGATCTCATTCGTAGAGCGAATCCCAACTGCGGCTACATGTATGTCGTCGACACGAGGCCGAGGGTAAGTTTACATCTCAGTCTATGTACTATGTATCGACTAATAAACGCTTAACCTATAAATATTAGTCTACCAAAAAACGTGAAATGCATTATTGTACATTTTGCTGTAATAGTCTTTAATTTAAATATAGCTTAGCAAAGCACTGCGAATTTTGCTGAGCTTTATTGGCACTGCGCTTTCATACTATGAGCTTATCAGACCACATACACCTGACATTAACATTATTAACGTTTGAAGTTCCATAAAAGAGTCATACATTACTTTTTCGTTTACAACAGAATTTTGAGCATTTTGGCCAAGTTGTGAATTTTGTATTTTCATTACAGAGCATCCAACTGGAATTTTCCATATATGTATAAGTATTATACTTCTCACTTGTGCAATGCTGATGCTAAATACACTATAGAAAAACTGTGATGTTATTATACATAAACCTTCCTCTTTAATCCTATCCTGTCTATTTAAAAAAAAACGCATCAATATCCGTTGCGTAGTTTAGATTTAAGCTTACAAAGGGACACAGAAAGTGACTTGGTGTTATACTATGTAGTGATTATTGTATATTATAATATTTATTCATATAAATACATTTTAGATAAACGCGATGGTGAACCGCGCGGCCGGCAAGGGCTACGAGAACGAGGCGTTCTACGAGAACATAAAGTTCCAGTTCATGGGCATCGGCAACATACACGTCATGCGCAAGAGCCTGCAGAAACTGGTCGAGAGTGAGTCGCTATACCTCCTACATACATACATATATTTCATACATACATATACATATGCTCACGACTGTAACGACCGCTATCCGCTGTACATTTGTACTCAAGTGATAGGTCGCGAGCCGTATCGCCATTTTTGAATGAGTACAATGCACTGAAGTTGTCGGGTAAGTGGGCGACCCGACTGTCAGATGTTTTCAAGCCGCCCGAAGGCCTCTGTCTAGGCTTAACGACTGCTGCCGAAGCAGCAACCGGGAACAACGGCTTAACGTGTCGTCCGAAGTACTGAAGCGTCCAGAAAAGGACCACTTTAAATCGGTCACCCATCCAATTGCTGACCGTGCCAGTTTTTGCTTAACCTCCAACCTTAAGCCAGCTCGACTACGGACGCTGTTCTCCTCCATACATTAATTAACAATACACAAGCCAGATGGTGTGTCACATACACGTTATGCGGAAGAGGGGTACCTAAACAGATAAGATGAGCTTAATGACACCGCCGCCGTCTACAATATTCATTGCTCGTGAGTGTATTTTTAATGCATTTGAATCATAAACATATTTACTTGTTTCAGCGTGTGAACAAACCAGTCCTACGATGTCTTCCTTCCTCAGTGGTTTGGAGTCCTCGGGTTGGCTGAAACATATCAAGTAAGTATTATAGTTGTATTTCTTAATCTGCAGTAGATGGCAGGCACAGATGGAAGACCCAGAGACCATTGTCCAGCAGTGGGACGCAATAGGTAGTAAAAAAACAGCAGTAGTTCAAAAGTAGGTATAGTTCGGACAACTTGGTAGTTATGAAGTTGGCTGCGATGACACTTTTATGCTTTTTGAATGAATGAATGAATAGGTTGACCAGGTACAAAAGTGAATTCGCTGGCAACTTTATATGTATGTTGTTTGAACCGAACTGTACTAGTGATCACTGCATTGTTGCCCCAAACCCTATACTTGTACTATCATATTCAAAAGCATAATAATCACTATACGAAATTGAGTAAGCCGGTGATGCTATTAGCATTTAAATCTCCAAATAATACTCACTGTTTCCCCCTCCCCAGATCGATCCTAGACACGGGCTGGTGGATAGCCTCGGCCGTGGCCCGCGGCGCCAGCGTCTGCGTCCACTGCAGCGACGGCTGGGACCGCACCGCGCAGGCTTGTTCACTGGCGGCCCTACTGCTGGACCCACACGCGCGCACCACCAGCGGCTACCAGGTGTGTGTGTGTGTGTGTGTGTGTGTGTGTGTGTGTGTGTGTGTGTGTGTGTGTGTGTGTGTGTGTGTGTGTGTGTGACGGCTGGGACCGCACCGCGCAGGCTTGTTCACTAGCGGCCCTACTGCTGGACCCACACGCGCGCACCACCAGCGGCTACCAGGTGTGTGTGTGTGTGTGTGTGTGTGTGTGTGTGTGTGTGTGTGTGTGACGGCTGGGACCGCACCGCGCAGGCTTGTTCACTAGCGGCCCTACTGCTGGACCCACACGCGCGCACCACCAGCGGCTACCAGGTGTGTGTGTGCGTGTGCGTGTGTGTGTGTGTGTGTGTGTGTGTGACGGCTGGGACCGCACCGCGCAGGCTTGTTCACTAGCGGCCCTGCTGCTCGACCCACACGCGCGCACCACCAGCGGCTACCAGGTGTGTGTGTGTGTGTGTGTGTGTGTGTGTGTGTGTGACGGCTGGGACCGCACCGCGCAGGCGTGTTCACTAGCGGCCCTACTGCTGGACCCACACGCGCGCACCACCAGCGGCTACCAGGTGTGTGTGTGTGTGTGTGTGTGTGTGTGTGTGTGTGTGTGGGTGTGTGTGTGACGGCTGGGACCGCACCGCGCAGGCGTGTTCACTAGCGGCCCTACTGCTGGACCCACACGCGCGCACCACCAGCGGCTACCAGGTGTGTGTGTGTGTGTGTGTGTGTGTGTGTGTGTGTGTGTGTGGGTGTGTGTGTGACGGCTGGGACCGCACTGCGCAGGCGTGTTCACTAGCGGCCCTACTGCTGGACCCACACGCGCGCACCACCAGCGGCTACCAGGTGTGTGTGTGTGTGTGTGTGTGTGTGTGTGTGTGTGTGTGTGTGTGTGTGGTGTGTGTGTGACGGCTGGGACCGCACTGCGCAGGCGTGTTCACTAGCGGCCCTACTGCTGGCACAAATTCTCCCTAACATAGTCATACACCGTGCCTAAACTAAACTTCCCTCCTACAATTCCAGGCACTACTCTAAAAGGACTGGCTCTCGTTCGGGCACAAATCCTCCCTAAGAAACCCATACGCGCTAAAAAACTAAACTTCCCTCCGACAATTCCAGGCACTGATCGAGAAGGACTGGCTCTCATTCGGACACAAGTTCTCGGCGCGCTGCGGGCACGTGGCGGGCGACGAGCGGGAGCGCGCGCCGGTGTTCACGCAGATGCTGGACTGCACGTGGCAGGTACATTATATACTGTGAAATACATAATGTATATCATTAGATGTGTATTATAGAGAAGGAGTGGCTCTCGTTCGGTGTTCACGCAGATGCTGGACTGCACTTGGCAGGTATATTATATACTGTGAAATACATAATATGTATATCATTAGGCATGTATTATAGAGAAGGAGTGGCTCTCGTTCGGTGTTCACGCAGATGCTGGACTGCACTCGGCAGGTGGGACCATATGGGTTGACTCAGAGAGTCATCCTAAACAACATTGGTTTTACAACTTGCTTCCTCATAGAACTTTGGTGCTTACGCCTGAAATATTATGTATGACGATTACGTAACCGTTATTTTGTAATACAGCAATATTTGTAGGTACAGTGAGCAATATTACGCAACAAAGTGTATTTTTTTTAGTTTTTTAGACAATTTTTTATTATTTTTCTGCTAAGCTAGCACGCAGCGCAATACATGTCAAAAGTTCCCCGTCGCGCTCGCTCTTGAGTCCGCGTGATGCAAAACTTTTGTCACATCTTGACACGCGCATCTTACGCCCCATCCTAGCCCTTCTGTTGACCCTTGTAACATTTGTTTTATTGCTAACGCGTTAAATATCATTTAAGTGAACTTTTTTACTGTATACGTATTTATTTTTTTTTAGATTACGTTAAATGTTAGTTTCTATTTAGGATTCAGCAGAATATAAGCGCTCAGTAAAAAATATTTTTCTGCAGCATGTAAAGCGGAGCTGAATACCTTTTTCTATACTAGTTTGTTGTTTATTTACTTTGTATGTACGGTGGCCTGCGCCTAATATTATATATATACTATAGTTATGTATCCTAATATTATATGTATATTATTATTATCTTTTATAAATTTATATAATTATTTGAATGTATTGTTATTATATATTAAGAAAATTATTAAGTGACTTTTTAGTTTTTAGTTTTTTCATCTTACATACTTTTACGGTTTTTTTTTTTTTTTTGCACATCTTTGTACTTGTTTTCCTGCACCTCCTGTAGGTTGGCTGGTAGAAAATGCTCTTAGCATTAAGCCCACCTTTTGTACATGTATTTGTATATTTGTGCAATAAAGAATTATAAAAAAAAAAAAAAAAAGTATACAGGCGGAGTTTTTAAAATAGCGATCCCTGATGATGACCACATTCCATTCCAGCTGCTCCGCCAGTGCCCCTCGGCGTTCCAGTTCAACGAGCGGTTCCTGCTGACGCTGCACGACCACGCGCACGCCGCGCAGTACGGCACCTTCGTGGGGAACTGCCAGAAGGACCGCCGCGACCTCAGGTATTCTATTGTGGGGGTAACAGTACCTGCACCTGGCTCTCTCGAATGGAACCTTTGTGCATATCCCCAAGGTCTAAACTGCCTTCCTAAGCTTGGACCATTTTCCCACCACGTTGGTCCACTGCGGGTTGGTGGGTTCACATATCTAGATGTGCTAAATCTAGATATGCAGGTTTCCTCACGATGTTTTTCCTTCACCGTAAGAGCGATGGTATACATTGTACTTAAATTCAGAAAAGAACTCATTGGAACATGTCATCGCCGGGATTCGAACCCGCATCTCTGGCGTGAGAAGCGGGCGCTTACCCGACTGAGCTACCACCGCTCTTAATGTAACATGTTACACAGCGAGCATTGCAGTGCAGTCAGTACGTAGTTTTATGGGGTAACCAGTGAGCAACCAGCCGATTCTAGAACACAGCGTTGTGTAACATGCTCGCTGGGAATGTTACATTACAGTCCGTAACGTTGGTCAGTACCCACCTTGAGAGTAACGTAAACGGATCGCCTTCCTTTTCTTCTGTCAACCAGAAGGGCTAGTATGGGGTGCATTTAAGACGTGATATAACTTGTCTGTCGCGCTCGCTCTTGTGGCTGCGGGATGGGAGTGAGCGCGACGCAAAACTTATGTCGCGTCTTAAATGCGCCCCGTGTGACTAGCCCAGGCGTTCGAGAGCTCGCGACAGAAGAAAAGAAAGGCGACCGTCCGTTTACGTTACCAATTTTTATAACATTTAATATAGAATTTGATCAAAATATTGACGTTTTCAGTTGGTATTCTGATACGCTGTTATATGTACTTCAATATTGCAGGCGATGTTATTTGTCACAGGAACTTTTTCATCGCCCATAAATCTAATACATTAATGAAACATTGCAGATTATCAGAGCGCACGTTCTCGCTATGGGGCTACATGGCGAGCCACCTCAGCGAGTACAAGAACCCGCTGTATAACCCCAAGGCGCATCCCGACGTGTTACAGCCAGACTTGAGCCCGCAGAGTATTAGGTAATGTACCTACTCGTTTAATATCAATCTGTCAGCCATCACAGGCGCCACTTTTTATAGGAGATTCGCCACAATTTGTATGTCATCTTGATCAGCGCCCCTGTCGGTAAAAAACGCATCCAAATTCCTATCGAATTACCTAAACTTAACTTTAATTATTTATCATTTAGATAATCGTCTACTGAGTAGTTCCTATCATTCCTATCTTTTCTTGCACATCATCACTGTTATCATAACTTGCGGCTTAATGGTGTAGTGGTTAGTGAACCTGACTACTATGCCGAAGGTCCCGGATTCGATTCCCGGCTGGGGCAGATTTTTGTTTAAAGACAGATATTTGTGTTCGGGTCTTGGGTGTTCATATTTATATTTAGTATCTATCTATCTATGTATTTGTGTAGATATATCAGCCGTCCGAAACCCATAACACAGGTTCTGCCTAGCTTGGGGTCGGATGGCCGTGTGTGAGATGTCCCCACATATTTATTATTATTATTTTATTATTAATATTGCTTTCTTCCTTCTTCAGATTCTGGCGAGGCATGTACTGTCGGCACGAGAGCGGCGTTCACCCGCGGGAATCACTGGCGGACCTTCTACCAGCAGCCGTGGAACATAGTGCTGCGTTACAGCTGCACATCAATTATCTCAGCCAGGTGAGTCGTGCGGGAGTCACTCGCGGACCTAGTGCCGGCCGCCGTGGAACATATGCCGCGTTACAACTGCACATCAACTATCTCACCCAGGTGAGTATGGCCGGCTATAAAACCACTACCACAACCTACATCTACATGGCTACAGAACTAGTTTTCCCTGACGGTTGAAGGTTCTTCGGCAGATATGACAGATCAACCTTCATAACGGATACTACACCCGAAGCGGTATTAAAGTACATTGTTTAGTTGCGGATTTTATATAAAAAGATACACTTACATAGATTGTTTTCCTTTTATGACAAGAGTGAAAAGGTACTTATACAATATGTAATTTAGGGCAATAATGAACTAAATATCATAGCAATAAATTGCACAACGTTTTCATCTTTCCAATCCTATGATACAAAAAAAAGTTGGTGTATAATATAACATTGATGTATAACTTTTCGTTCGCAGAGAATATCGACGTTCAAGCGGTTGCTATCAGGCAAGAAGGAGGAGAAGGCCAAAGAGACTGGGGTCGTCAACTATCAGAACGGAAACTCAGACACCGTAGAGATTGACACCGGAGTGGAACAACTACACATTGACAACAAGTAAGTTCCATTTGTGTCAACCTTATCCCATATATGCTCAAAAGTAGTTTTAACATCAAGTTGCTTTACTTTGGAATATGTTTAAGATTCAGATTCTAAGTGCAAATATGAAAAAAACATAAGTGGGTCGTTAGTGACCCACTGGGCATATATGGAATAGATAGATTATTGTAATCTTATCTGCCTACAATGTAAAAGTAAGTTGAATTTGGGTGACCGATTTCAAGTGGTTGTTTTCTGGTCGCATCCGTGCTTCGGCCTGCACGTTAAGCCGTGGGTCCCGGTTGCTGCTTCGGCAGCAGTCGTTAAGCCTAGTCAGAGGCCTTCGGGCGGCTTGAAAACATCTGACAGTCGGGTTGCCCACTTACCCGACAACTCTCCCAGCACAAGCTTGCTTGTGTTGGGGTCCACCAACCCGCACTAGGCCCGCATGGTGGAATAGGCCTAAACCCTTCCTTCATTGGAAGGAGATCCGCCTCAGTGATAAGGACGTGATGAGTTGTGATGATGACTGTTATCTCTAGCTGTAAGCTTTCCTATCAATTAAGAAGTTTTAATGTGTAATAAACTATATTTATACTATTTCACAGACTACATTACGAAACCGGAGGCACAGTTTCTGAGATGGAGTGCGCGAATCACGACCATCCGTTGAAGGAAGCCGTCACCACCACCGCCAAGCCACTGCGGATACCCCTTATAACGGAGGTCAGTACGATACACGTAGACTCGGTATAGCCTATCAGTTAACGATATTTTAATAAGAACTAGATGGGGTATCAGTGCAAAAGAAACGTCTCATAAATAATTCCGCATTTCTGAGCTCCTATTTGAATTAGTTCGGTTCGAAGATTTGTGACTTTATTTATTGGTACAATGGTTGTCACAGGTTGAACTTAAAACGGCTTAACCAGCTTCCTACATACAGAATTTCATGGAAATCCGTCTATAAGTTTTTACCTGAATAAGTATAGAATTTCGCGTCTAATCTTAAAATAAAATCTTTCGCGTATTCTTGGTACTTATGTTTTAATATTTGTGGTGACCAATAAAGATATAATATATTCTATTCTATTGTTGCAGAAAGTAGACGCCAACATTCCGGTAACGTTTTCTCAGCTCGAGCAAGAGGTAAACTCGGTCGCGCTTGACTGGAAGAGCCTCAAGAATGTCACTGAATGCGGCTGCTCCACGCCGCTGGAACATTTTAGCAGAAAGGTGACTATTCTACGGTTTTCTCGGGGGAATGACCGAAACTAAAGCACGGTCGCTAAGCACAGCGATAAACGGGCATTGCCCTTTGTAGTTTGTCTCTGTCGCACGCGCTCAGTAATAGTACCCTCACTCTCGCACAGTACCTAACCTTGATGGCCGGCGGCAGAGATGGTAATTGGTAGATGCAAAGGTCAACGTTCGATTTTCTCTGTGCTTGCCGACCGGCCTTTATGAGTTTAGTGTTTGTAGACATCGTCTGCACGGGGGACTCGGGGTCCATTTTAAAACATTCACTTGACTTATAGGCTGGACTATTTAAGAAAACAATAAGTATATTTTAAATCAATACTGAATTTGGTTCCTATATATTTAGTGTTCTGATATATTAAGAGGTAGGTACCTACTGAGTTCCTAGCTGGTGTATTTAATTTTGCTTTATATAAGGCAATAGGCCCGCCCCCTATTACATTGGGACTAACATAACACTCTGGCGAAAAGTGGGTGCAGCAATGCACCTCTGCCTACCCCGCAAGGGAGTACATTAGTACAAGGCGTGAGAGTGTGTGTGTGTGTGTTTTATATAAGAATTTATGATTATTATTTTTTTGTTCCTATAATATATCCATTTCCATTTTATTACATTAGATAGATAAATAGATAGATTCATTTATTTGCTAGAAACATGGGTAAAAATTAGCTCTTACATTAATAAAATAGTGTCAGGTAAATTTCACCGATTGTTCGGTATGCAAATTATACTTATAAAACATATTATTTTTATAAAATTAAATAGGCAGGTACTTACTTATATAAAACAACAAAAAAACATGCAGAAACATGCAACCATGAATAAAACATTATTAGGAAAGATTTAGTGCTATTATATGAATAGATAATAATAACTCTCTTCTCTCCCCCCAGCACCACTGTTGGGGCTGCGGCGCGGCGCTCTGCACGCGGTGCGTGTCGGCGCGTGGCCCCCTCCCCGCGCTCGCCTCGCCCCGCGCCGCGCCCGCCTGCCAGGCCTGCCGCCTCGCGCACGGTCAGTCGCCTATACCCTGATATACCTACTAGTACCAAGTGACAGCCCTTTCACACTAGTCGTAAGTCTAAAAGAGTAAGGGCCAGGGCCTTACCACAAAAACTTAGACAGTATTTAACAGGTGTTTAGCGCTGTGAAACACCTACAAAATCTGTCAAATTTCGATTTAAAAACCTGTTAAACAGTGTTGTAAAGTTTTTTTATGGTAGTACAGTAAAAGTCGAATGCTCTGGTCACCATACACTTTCGATAAACACGCGTCTCATCCAATGTAAACAGGTCCATATAAAGTGTATGGTGACCAGAGCATTCGACTTAGTCTTATGCGACTTACGACTAGTGCGAACGGGTGCTGCCCCCTCCCCGCGCTCGCCTCGCCCCGCGCCGCGCCCGCCTGCCAGGCCTGCCGCCTCGCGCACGGTCAGTGTGTTAATCCAGGGTGTCAGCTGACTCCATACGAAATTTCGTTAAAATCGGTTCAGCCGTTTTGACGTGAAATAGTAACAAACATGCACACATCCACACATACTCACAAACTTTCGCATTTATAATATTAGTAGGATTACACTTACCGGGTAAAGTGGCCTTCAGTAAAGAACTCGGTCAAATGCTAGCCGCTGATTGGTCGAGGATCATCCAATAAGCTGGAGCTGCGGCGCTGCATGTCCGCGCGCCAGGCCTGCCGCCTCGCGCACGGTCAGTCCCCTATATCCCACCTTAATAAAAATCCCATAGGAATACCGCGATATAAAGTAGCCTATGTGTTAGACAGGCACACGATGCGTTGCGGCGCCGCACCGCATAGATTTGTTCTTGTTATTTTGCAAAATCACCATTTGATTGTCAAATTTACAAGGCCAAATCTCTGCGGCGCGGTTCTATGCACGCGCTGCGCCCGCCTGCCAGGCCTGCCGCCTCGCTCACGGTCAGTCGCTTATACCCTGATGTATGGTCAAGGTCAAGAGATGAATGAACAACACTGGCTCCTACGATACATGTCTCCTAGTGTAGGCTGCCAGGGTCATTTCATGCAGTCGAAGCCTTGTGTAATGTAAATTGTGTATGAGTTGTGAGTTAAGTTGTTCCCGCGGGAATACCGCGATGAAAAGTAGCCTATGTGTTAATACAGGGTGTCAGCTGGCTCCATAGTTATAGTTATAGTTATAGTTATAGAAAAGGGGAGGGCAACCAGTGCCCATTCGCCACTGCGACCTAAAAGATCTATTGTGACTCCCCTTGCCGAGTCAAATCTCACTATCCAGGCCCAGGTCTTTTATAAACCTGATGATCTTACCTGGAGGGAGAGACCTGACATCTATGGGGGCTAATTTGTAGCCGCCCAAGATTCTGTTTCTCTTGTGAATGATGGCCTCACATTCACAGAGAAAATGCATGGGCGTTTCGTCCTCTTCATTGCAAAATCTACAAGTTGGAGTATCGGACAGACCCATTTTATGTAAGTGACTGTTCAACCTACAGTGACCTGAGTGACCTGATAAGGTTCTTGTCAAGACCCTTAACTGGTTGCGTGTGAGCTCTAAAGCTCGACGCGTAAATTTCTGTGAATAGCCCACGATTAGGGCTCTTGAATGATGTTGCCCTGGTACATTATTCCAAGCCTCTAAGCTTTGGTACTGTGCCCAGTCCTTGATCTCGCGACGACTGGTGCATTTTGGTAGCCCGATGATGGGCTCGGGGCCCAACGGTAGGCTTTCTGCTCCCAGACGTGCGAGCTCATCTGCTTCCTCATTGCCATTGATGCCACAATGTCCGGGCACCCATCGCAGGGTCACTCTATTGTTAGCTCCAATTTTGTTCAGGATGAGGATGCACTCCATTATAAGTTTGGAGTTAACTTCTGCAGAAGTCAATGCTTTAAGAGCAGCTTGGCTGTCTGACAGAATAAGTATATTCCTCCGAGTGAAGGCTCTATCCAGGTTTTCGTATGCACATCCAATGATGGCATATATCTCGGCTTGGAATACGGAGGCAAACCTTCCCAGGCTCGCATATTTGCGCGCTCTTGGCCTTTCTCCGTAAATGCCTGAAACCTGCCAGGCCTTCCTTTTTGGATCCATCGGTGTACCACACGATGTCTCCCAACCGGAAAGTTTGAAGGGCCTTATCATCATTCCACTTCTCCCTTTCTGGTATCTCAACTGAGAAGAGCCTTGAGAAACAGTACTCCGTTTCCATAGCGTCGGAAGGCATCGCCATGGCATGGGTACTGAGAAGCTCTCGGTGGAGCGAGCTGAACACAGCCGAGTGCCATCGGTTCCTGCCTCCTTCAGCAGCCCGTAGCATAGCTGATCGAGCCTCTTTCTGCACATGTATGTGTAAAGGGCTAAGATTCAGCATGGCTTCCATCGCTGCTGTCGGAGTGGACCTTATAGCTCCAGTGGCCATCAGACACGCTAACCTTTGAAGACTACTTAATAGATCTTGACAGGTTTTTTGTTGGGTTTTCCTGTGCCATACTACGCAGCCGTATGTAACCATAGGTCTCACTACGGCTTCGTATAGCCAAAGGGTTAACTTCGGCTTAAGGCCCCATTTTTTCCCAACTAGTCTACAGCACGATCCCATAGCGCACTTAGCTTTCTGGGCTATGTACTGCAGATGTTGATTCCAAGTCAGCTTCTGATCTAGGATTACACCAAGATATTTGGCTTCTTTGGAGAAGTTTACCGTTTCCCCAAAGAGAACCGGTGGTCTCAGACCATCTAGGATCCTTCTTCGGGTGAACGGTACAATTATGGTTTTTCTGACATTTACAGAGAGTTGATACTCCCTGCACCAGTGCTCTACCATCTTAAGGGCTGTTTGCATCAGATCTGAAATCGTGCTGGCGCTTTTGCCTACGATGGTTATGACGAGATCATCAGCGTAGCCCTGAGTGTCGAAGCGAGCTTCATTGAGCTCACAGAGCAGGGTGTCGACAACAATGGACCACTCCAGGGGCGATAGTACGCCGCCTTGGGGACATCCTCTTGTTATTTTAACCTCAATGCTCTCGTCCAGGAGTGTTGTTTTAACAGTCCTGTTGGTTAACATCGATTCTATCCACGTAAGTGTGGTGTTGTCGATGTTTTTGTCCCTCATACATCTGAGAATGACATTCGTCGAGGTGTTATCAAAAGCACCCTCTACATCTAGAAAAGCACAGAGGGCAATTTCCTGCTGGCTGGCTCCATAAGAAATTTCGTTAAAATCGGTTCAGCCGTTTTGACGTGAAGTAGTAACAAACATACATACATACTCACAAACATTCGCATTTATAATATTACTATCTGTTCCCGCGAGCTTCGCTTCGCCTTAAAAAGTTTTCCCGTGGGAATTCCGGGATAAAAAGTAGCCTATGTTCTTTGTCAGGGTCTAGACCATATGTATACCAAATTTCACTCAAATCCGTCCAGTAGTTTTGCCGTGAAAGAGACAGACAGACACAGTTACTTTCGCATTTATAATATTAGTTAGGATAGTAGGATTACACTTACCGAGTACAGTGGCCGAGACAAGGTCCTCGGCTGAGCACTCGGTCAAATGTTAGCCGTTGATTGGTCGGGGATCGGTCGAGGATCGGCCGAGGATACTGTCTCGTACACATTAATAACGTGGGGACGTTAAACACCGACCCTGAACTGAAGCACGGTCGTTTTTCTGACTTAACCTTAGCGACCGTGCTTTAGGCCTGTAGTATAGGTAACGCATAGATGATATAAATACATAGATAGATACACAATTATATACATAATAACACCCAAGAACAGATAACAAATACCTGTTTATACAAATATCTGCCACGGCTGGGGATTGAACCCTGGACCTTCGGCATAGCAGTCAGGTCAACTAACCACTTCACCATTCGCTCCTCGAACCTACTGGCTCGTGTCAGTCGCCTACTATCGTGTCAGTCACTAAACTAACTAAAAAAATATATAATTATTAATAAAATAGCCTGGAAGAGATAGCTTTTAGCGATAAGGCCGCCCTTATTGTATTATAGATTTTAAGGCTTAAATGTTATCTTAAGTGTTTATGTACAATAAAATTATACTACTACTAGGTACTACTCACACAATTCCTAATCATACGTTTGACATGATTTGCGCTGATGACTTTGTGCATATTACGTGAAATAAATAGCATATTAACACCAGTTCTGTTTTTTTTTCAGAAGCGGCCACGCCGACTTCTGCTAATTAGAAGAATGTCGTCATCAGCATCAGTACCTTTGTGACAACTAAAACTATGATTATATGAGATCTTGGATATTTATTTACTTAAGTTCCTCTAATATTTTATCGTGTTCATTTCATACCAATTAAATGTACCTAACTCATTTACAATGAAATGAGAAACTAATCGTAGTTAAAATGAGTAGACATAACTTTATACTGTATTTGTTTCGGCAGATCCCGAATCCCGATTTCCAATACTGTGATATGTTTAATGTTCAGTTTTATTATAAGTTGTATGAATATAAAGCTTTAAAGTAATATGTTGTGTGTACATGTATTGCAGTTGCTTATATGACTTACATCTTATATTAACAATAGGTACACACTTATTATACTTTATTGAATTAATTTCGTAGCTAACAAATATCAAAGTAAATTTAGGCATAAGGTACGTACATAACAATAAAGAAATTCAAACAAGAACTCAATCATACAGACTTCACTGATGAAATTGAATTCTCATTCCAATTGTAACAGTTATCTAATTCTTACCCAAGTATTTTTTTCTACCAGCTTCTGTACCAGCAAGGGTCTTTTATTCTTTAAATACTTACTTGTAAAATGGAGCGTTAAAAACGCTTGTAAAAACAGTAGATAATAGAATGTGATGTAAATTTTACGTACTGTATTGTAACACAATGTACCTAATTATAGTTATAATGTTAAGAGTAGATAAATAGTTAGAATAAATTTTATTAAATAACACGTATTGAAATAAATTATATTTGATTATTTCTGAGAGGCACTCTACTGTTTTGTTGTTAGTCTATGTTATAGGTTTCTAAACGCATTCTAATTAGGTTTACTATCCACTAAACTTTGCGAAAAATTGACGAGGAAGTACTTACCCAGTACTTACCTATACTGAAATTGTTTTACTCCTTTGCTGTTGGTCGTAACAATGACTTATCTTACTCTGTCAATAACAGAAATGTGCGATAGACACAAACAGTCTGTAAAAAAATATTTAAAACGGCTATTCATTCAACCATTGACGGTTTATGAGTTTAGCTATAAAGAAATAAAGAAGAAAATACATTTATTCAGTAAGTATGTACTACAAAAATACACCACACACACTATACTTACATCCCTACCGTACGTAGGTACCAAACTTTATCTACCTAAAGCCGGGTCCAGATATGTGTATCATTTGTGCCGTATCAAGTTGTGGACGCCTCCGATTTGCTCTATATCTGTATCTTCACGATAGTCTTAAGTAATACCTTTGATGATCGGATAAAAACCGACACGACATGGGATGGGTCGTATCATAACGGCGTATCGAGATCGCGTATCATGATACGCGTATCATTAACCGTCCTCATATGCGATCGTGATACGCGTCGACGATACCGAAACGGTGATCGGATCGGGCAAATGATACATGTCTGGACCCGGCTTAACGTATCTGCGTATTGTATCAAGCGATGTATCAAGTTGTGGACGCCTCCGATTTGCTCTATATCTGTATCTTCACAATAGTCATAGTTCCTTTGATGATCGGATAAAACCGACACGACATGGGATGGGCCGTATCATAACGGCGTAAGTATCGAGATCGCGTATCATGATACGCGTATCATTAAACGTCCTCATATGCGATCATGATACGCGTCGACGATACCGAAACGGTGATCGGTACCCTTAGCAGGAACATTTCATCGTTTCCGTATTTCATTACTACACGTTAACTTTGAACGTATTGAAATGGCAGCATAAGCCTTCGTCGTGTGCCGGTCGTTACAACGTTACCAGAGTTAAAATAAGGTTGTACCACACTGAGTTTGTTAAGTTCAAAACCTTCATAATAATTTCAAAGTAAGCAGCGATTCCTTATAAACGCACTTTAACAATTGTCTATGGATGATAACTATGATTTGAACGCACATCCTAACTTTTTTTTTTGACATTTGTCATCTGTCATCTGTCAAATTATCAATCTATTGACACTGACAGGTCGGCTTTCATAATTATTTGTTAAATTTATTTATTGTTTTATTGAATTCAACGCAGTGATATGTGCCTACGGATACCAACGCCAAGGCCCACGGATGGAGAGGTCGCCAGTGGTGCCTTAATAAGTGGAAGGAACTAGCCAAGCTCAATAGCGAAGGGACGGGACAAGGAGTGATAAGCAAAGGAGAAAATTAAACATGAAACATAACATTAAACATAAAAGGTTGTCATGACAGATTATCCCCTCGTCTCTCAATGATTTCCTAATAACTAGGTACTCTTTAAAAAGCATTAACTAGTTACCTTGAGATAAAGCATCGGCAGTACTCATGTTTCTTTGAAATAGTTAGTAGTTATATTCTTATTCTTAATGATGCAATTATCATTTGTTTTGCAGGTATGGAGTGATTATATGAATAAATACAAAGAGAAAATGCTCCCAAATTGCCTAAGGGGGCACAGTGAATGGTTGATGGTTCAGCCCTAAAATGGATATGTCAGATTGAAAGCTGCCGGTGAATGCTATATAATTGATGTGATGAGATATAGAATCAGCATGGAACATGTGCCTGGTACGAGGAGCCAGCCCAATCCAGCTATACCAGCGTATCCTGTACCCAGCATCACGGACCAGGCCACCGCCTGCAAATGCACCCCCGTGAAGGCATAAATTATAAGTGTGCATTTTGATTGCTCGGTGAAGAATACATTTAGGAGAAAAGATAAATCATACATTTTGTTATACTATGCTGATGTTTGCAAATGTTACATGATACTACCTACTAAGATAAATATGTTTTTTTGTAAAATAAAGAATAAAAAACTGTTAAACAGAATGTAAATATTTTATTTATTTTGTGGTAATTTCATTTATCCAGAACTTTATACCCATTAGTAAGTGGGCCCAGAAAGTTGATGATTTATCATTAATTAAGTCTATTTAATTAATCCTGCCTACCAAGAGACTTATTACCTTTAGTTAGGTTAAGTGCCAATTTCTCCGTAGTCGCTTTGAGCATAACCAGGGAGTAGTGGTTGATTTTTGACACATCTTTCGTGAATTTTATATGGATATGACTTATAATTAATAAATCAATCCCTGTCAGTTAGATAACCGACTATGGAGAAATTGGCACTTAACCTAACTAAAGGTAATAAGTCAATAACTAACTGTCCTTAACTATTCTAGAGAGTGTAGAGTTCAAACACATCTAGACAGTAGCAATAATGGTATTTATTAATACAATTACACATAACTACAGTTAGGTACATTAGAATTTTACGAATTATAGCTTACAAAGCAAAACGTGAGTAAGTATAGGTGTTTGTGTACTGTGTTGCTACTTCTTACTGCTATTGGTGCCATGGATGCCATGGATCTCATCCGTCACGATGGATTCTCGGCACTTCCAGTCTAGTACGCATTCATCACGAGCTTCAATCACCACGTCATCACGGTCAGACACGCCAAAATCGAGGGCCACGTAATGCAACATACGGCACGCTGTACTTAATAGATTTTGCACACTGAACAGTTGTATAATAGTCTTGCTCCAAACAGCACCATCGATTTTAAATCACACACATCACAACCCTACATTTCCCATGAATTTTTGTAAATTTTGCCTCTGGGCTACCCTCCTCATCTACGTCTCTTGCTGCGTGTAATAAATACTAGTTTAGTTTAGTAGGGTATCTACGTGGTCGTAGCATATTGGTAATGAATAAAAAATACGAAAACCAAAAGAAATAAATGCTCTAACTTCCATTTTAAATAGTTGTCACTGAATAATTTGCAGTGAGAAAATCTTCGAGTAAACTCACGATACGATATGTCAAAATCAAATTCATGCTACCATTTCCTATACAAACCGCAAAATACTTCACGTTACCATACACGTTACTACACGACGAAAAGTTCCTGCTGCCGATTTTAGTTCTGCTACTGCCCGCCAGGGGCGCTGTTCATATTTCCCTACAAAATTCATCGTGTCAGATTTACTTCACGTCCTCGACGAAAGTTCGTGCTAAGGGCTCGGGTGATAGGTACGGTCAGCTGCATAAGTACAACGAAATTATAATTTTAATATCTCTCTTAAAAATGTTAGTTGTATAAGCTGCTGGTGTTCCAGTTTAAATAAATAAATAAATAAGTAGCTCTACACTTTAGTAACTTGTCAAACTACCTAAAACGCCAATGTTTGATTGAAATAGGCAGTAAAATGAGTTTGACAAGGTTCAAAAGTGTTTAGCTTCTTATGCAGCTGACTGTACATGTCTGGACCCGGCTTAATGCATGTAATAAAATATTAAAAAAATAGCAAAACGATCATTACTAAATTGGTTGTTAAAACCAAGATAAGTAAAAACGTTTATAACCATTAAAATAACAACCGTTGTATCAATCAAACGTTTATGAACAATGTTGTTTTCTGCAGTTGTTCTTTTGTTTGTGTGTTCATTAACTCCATCAATATATGCAATTTCGGGGAATGTGAAGGAAGGTGGCAAAACGATGGGTGTAGACACGGTTCACTATATGAAAACAGACAAGGAGACCGTTATCACTAGTCTAAAGACTGATAAGAGAAAGGACCAAAAAGCAGGTTGTGTATTTTTACTATAAAAAATCAATAAATATGCCCATCTTTCCATCTTTGCAATCCACAGAGACAGGAGACCGCGACCGCGACACATGAAATGTATGAAGGGAGACCAAGAGGTAGGTCTCGTTTCATACATTTTAGGCGCAGCGCACACCGAACTGCAAAATGCTCGCGCATGGTCGAGCAAACTTTTAGCGCATGTAGAACGCATACTCGAACATTTACTAGAAAGCTCGAGCATGGTCGAGCATCAAGTTGGGACGTGTATTCAATTTTGAAATGTATGGAATTATCATAAGATTAATTTTTCAATGATTTCACAATATGCTCTGCTCTGCTCTGCTCTTGGTGTGCGCTGAGCCTTATGTGTCGTTGTCGTGGTCTCCTGTCTCTGTCGCTGGCGCGAACCGCCCCGCGCCGCCACCTTTACTAATCACACGTTTTGCTGCAGTATGAAAAAATATAAATATGCACGATTTTGTATTAGTTAGGTACCTACTACCTGTTAGCATTGCAATTTATGATTTTTCTGGTTGACATCGTGGCTTTGCAGCACTTTTCGGATGTGTGTAATGTAACTAGCTGTATGGAGTAGGTAAATCTATATCTAATACCCTTTGCGTTGCTAATAATTTTACCATTGTGACTTATGACCTGAAGTAAAAAAAAACGATCAAATGCTTATACTACCTACTCTTGTTCTGCTCTATTTAGATCGTCACCACAAATCCGAGGAGTCAGACGGGTCTTACAACGCGATCCCACCAGAGGTCGCCCCTCACGCACTGGCGTTCAAGAAAAACATGTCTGAATGCCTGAAGGAAGTCCAGGCGAGTGACAAAAGAACAGTCAAGCGTCTGTCTCCCAGCAAACACTCTCCCATTCACGGGGAATGTTTAATCGCTTGTGTGTTGAAAAGAAACGGAGTCATAGAAAACGGGAAAGTGAATAAAGGTGACTTTTTAATTTAAATTCAAGTTTAAACGCAATTTTAACGTGGAATTCACCAAAAGCTAAACGAATTTAGTAGCCTGTCAAACGTCTGCCAGTTAGTACAAAATGTATTTAAAAATTGATTTAAGTATCTACAATTTTAAATACGTTTAGCGTTTGGTGAAATTCAACCTTAATCTTGAACCGTTCAGAATCTGTCAATTTAGTGTCTGAGTGAGATTAAAACACAGACTTTACTTTCAGGAATGTTTTTTTTTATATATCGTAAGCCTACATTTAAATAGAAGACGATGCGGAGCTACCGGAAAAAGACTTACTTACAATATCTACTGTTTTATTTACAGGCAACCTCATAGCCCTAGTAAATAAGTTTTACGCTAAAAATACGAAGGTTATGAAGAAATTAGACAAGAACTTAGACCGTTGTATTGATGCCAGCGTTCAAGTGAGAGACGAATGCAGCATGGCGGAGTTACTCAACCAATGCACCAACGAACTAATGGCGAATAATAAGCATAAACTAACTGTCGACTATTAAATAAAGGTTCAAAAGAAAATTATCCATTGTGGTAAAAGTTAGACACTTAAGCTATTTTTAGGTACCAGGTAAATACGTGAGGATGATCAAAAACGGACTGACTGAAGATATTGGATTGGAGAAACAAATTTAATAGGTACCTACCTACTAATCTATTAGGGAAAAAGTTAAGGCGGCGACACACTAGTGAACGTGGCTTACGGAGGCGGCTGACAGCCGCGACTTAAAGGTATCTGGGTAATACATTTACACTACGCTGTTCAAACTATCGGACGTAAGTCGGGGACGTAACCTTGAGCGTTCAGACGTCCGAGAGCGATCAGGCACGAATTGTCCCAAAAGACCGTGCACTCTACTCTAAGCCGTGCACACTATCAGTCGCGACTGACAGCCGCGTCCGCTAGTGTGTCGGCGCCTTTATAAGTAGTATTTAAGCCAGCAACACACGTTGGCCGAACGTTAACGAGTGAAGCCCAATGCAAACATGTATATTCACTTGTCTAGGCTCGCGTTGGTCAACGCTCGGCCAACATGCATTGCCGGATTTAAATAAATTCCATATACTATAATGAAGAGTCAAGTACACGCCAAGTTTAAAGAGCAAGCTGAGCTTCAGCAAGTTTTAATGGTCATACAACTCAAGGCCAAACATTTTTCTCACTATAATAACAAATGACAGTCATGAAAAGAGATTTCTAACGACATAAGTACGTCTGGTCGTTATTATTGGTAGGTGGGTACGGGTCCCATACATTTTTTCCCCTTATCCTTTGGTGATTATACTCATTATACTGACCATGCCTGGCAGTTTTGTTTTGGCAAATACGAATAGCCAAGTGAAGTGAGCATTACGGAAACCATGACATGTCATAGGCATAGAATAAAAAACCGGCCAAGTGCGAGTCGGGCTCGCGCACAAAGGGTTCCGTAGCAGCAAAATTACAGTTAAATCAACCTATCTCAAAAACTATAAGAGATACTTTGATCAAACCAAAAATCGTTGAAAGAGTTAATTAGCATGCATCACCTCTATTTTTTTTAGAATTTTATACCCCGTAGTTATAAAAATAGAGGGGGGGGGGACATACTTTTTACGACTTTGAGAGCTGATATCTCAAAAACCGTTCACTTTAAGAAAAATGTTTTTTAGAAAACTTTATATCATTTTAAAAGACCTTTCCATTGATACCCCACACGGGTATGTACATCGAAAAAAAAAATTTCATCCCTCAGTTACATGTATGGGGGGCCCCACCCCCAATTCTTTTTTTTACTATTTAGTGTCATATTTTTGTAGCGGTTCATACAACACATATTCCCATCAAATTTCATCACTGTAGTACTTATAGTTTCCGAGTAAATCGGCTGTGACAGACGGACAGACGGACAGACGGACAGACGGACATGACGAAACTATAAGGGTTCCGTTTTTGCCATTTTGGCTACGGAACCCTAAAAACGTAGAAATAAATAAAACCAAAAACAAACTATAAACAAACACCGCAACGTTCTATATTTAAAAGTAGAAAAAAAAGTTTACCATTTAGTACTCTGTGATCGATTCATATTCTCATACCCCATTTACACTCGCGCACGAGTTGCGAGGCGAGCGAGGAGGCGAGGGGCGAGGCGCGAGTGTCTGGAGCGGTTTTTGGGGCACGAGTCGTCAAAGGAGCTCGCGTCGAGCTCGCGTCGCACGCGAGTGAGTGTTTACACTCGCGCGTCCGCTTCATTCTGGCTTCTACATCGTGCCGCGCAGGTTGTGTTCGTCTTCGTATAATTATAACGTAGTATTTTTTTCCTCAGTGGTATAATGGATTGGTCGCAAGATGAAACATTTAATTTCATATATTAAAAAAATATAAAAAACCGACTTCAAAATCACTAAAACGTAAGAAATAAAAACAGTATCTGCTTAGATACATTATACATGTAACATAGAAATGGTCTAAACCATGTCTAAACCTTATATTTTTACTGGTTTTTTGAAGTCGGTTTTTTATTTTATTTTATTATTTTTAGCTTATTTGCAATAATTGTCAATCAAAAGTAAGATCCAAATGATACCAATAAGTCCTACTAGTCAATACGAATCATTCAAACCTAAACACGAAGTAGTTGCTATATGACGACCGAATGGCGTAGTGGTTAGTGACCTGACTACTGAGCCGATGGTCCCGGGTTCGATACCCGGCTGGGGCAGATATTTGTTTAAACACAGATATTTGTTCTCGGGTCTTGGATGTGTCCGTAAAATGGCAATAGGCCCGCCCCCTGTTACATTGGGACTAACATAACACTCTGGCGAAAAGTGGGTGCAGCAATGCACCTCTGCCTACCCCGCAAGGGAGTACATTAGTACAAGGCGTGAGTGCGTGTGTGTGTTAGTTGCTATATACCTAACGTGACCATTTATTTTTTTTGTCACCTGCGGATTTATGTTACAAAAATAACTTATTTGTATTCATTACAATTTTTATGTAGTCTATGTAGGGAATGAAATCTCGTACGAGATTTCCACCTATAGCGAGATATCGCGAGACCTGGCAAATTACGGGATCTCGCGAGATTGGAAGAATAAATGCAAATGCTTATTTTTAGTAGGTACTAGTAACTGAAATAATGTTGCTATAGTTATAAAAATAAAGTGACTTTTATTTAAAAAATGAATGAAAATATTAGTTTGTCTCTAACTCCAATATATAAAATGTTTATGTCTATAATTAATACACCTATTACGGTTAATCAGTTCAAATTTATGCAATATTGTTAAAAAAAACATAGTATTTTGTAAATTAATTACTTCACTTTCAACTATTAGGAGTAATAGGAAAATTAGTTATTGTAAATAAAAACAAAAACTTAACTTCACAAGTTCTTAAATAAATGTTGTGAGACCGTATTAATCAAACAAAATAAGTTCAAAAGAGAAGTCAGATCAAGTTAACAAGGTACGGAAAGGCACGTTAATTTTTGTGAAAATTATTTCGATTCAAGAGCTGTCAAAACCTTATTGTATTAGTTTAAAATTCGACTCAATGTGTGTTTCCGTAATTGACATTTTTTTTTTGCTTTTTAGCAAAATTTATAGATTGACAACGTTAAAATTAGAATTTATGCCTTTTGAATCGACATCATTGGCTTCTCAAAAAACTCATCATGTCGAGAGAATCATCGGATAGACGACTTCTGATTTTGCATGAAATACACGTCGTCACGCTGCATTTGTCGATCTCGTTATCTCGCGAGATCTCGTACGAAATTTAGCGAGTTTCAATCTCGTTAAATATGGCCGGGATTTCGCGAGTTCGGGATCTCGGCTGGACGAGATTGCATTCCCTAAGTCTATGTTAGAGGTAAGAAGATATTATTATATAGCTGTCTCAAGTGATTAATGCAAAATGTACCTAGGTAATTTAAATTATCGTTTGGCCTGTTTATGAAAGCGGGACATTTTTGCCCTCGCGGGGGACAGCGGGACGGACACCTTGAAAGCGGGACTGTCCCGCCGAAAGCGGGACGTATGGTCACCTTATATATACCCGCCTATATACAATATAATAATATAATATACGGCAATAAGCCCGCCTTACATTGTTAGTTTTTAGGGTTCCGTAGCCAAAATGGCAAAAACGGAACCCTTATAGTTTCGTCATGTCCGTCTGTCCGTCTGTCCGTCTGTCACAGCCGATTTACTCGGAAACTATAAGTACTACAGTGATGAAATTTGATGGGAATATGTGTTGTATGAACCGCTACAAAAATATGACACTAAATAGTAAAAAAAAGAATTGGGGGTGGGGCCCCCCATACATGTAACTGAGGGATGAAATTTTTTTTTTCGATGTACGTACCCGTGTGGGGTATCAATGGAAAGGTCTTTTAAAATGATATAAAGTTTTCTAAAAAACATTTTTCTTAAAGTGAACGGTTTTTGAGATATCAGCTCTCAAAGTCGTAAAAAGTATGTCCCCCCCCCTCTATTTTTATAACTACGGGGTATAAAATTCTAAAAAAAATAGAGGTGATGCATGCTAATTAACTCTTTCAACGATTTTTGGTTTGATCAAAGTATCTCTTATAGTTTTTGAGATAGGTTGATTTAACTGTAATTTTGCTGCTACGGAACCCTTTGTGCGCGAGCCCGACTCGCACTTGGCCGGTTTTTTCTTTTAATGTTCTTCTCCTTTTTTATTGTAACTTTATAATGTACAATAAAGTGTTTATAAATATTAATAAATAAATACCGTTGAGGAATTCCCTTGACTACCTTCCGTTTCCATCATCAGATCAGCTCAAGGTCACCATCATATTTTTTTGTTGTTACGTTTTAAATTTCTTTATCTACAATCGGTTAATAGGTGTCCAAAATGGAAATTCATACCCTGTTTTTACCCCTTTACCCACCCTTGGGGGTGGAATAAAATTTTGAAAGAAAATGGGAATACATGGGAGCTCAACCTAATACTTACATCAAAAAAAGAATTTTCAAAATCGGTCCTTAAACGGCGAAGTAATCGGTGAACATACTTAAATTCTTTATTGTTGCTGCTAAAACTTCGACGTCCTCCATTGTTGCTAGCTCAAAGACGACTGAACAGTGAACACGCCACGCGAGTGTAAACACCCACTCGCGTCGAACGCGAATGGGTGTTTACATTCGCGCCTCCGCACGAGTGACGAGACGAGCCCGGAGGCGAGGGCCGACGCGCGAGTGTAAATGGGGTATCATGGATTTTATTTATCTGTGGTATTCGTGTCATTTTTTGTTCTGTAGCAAAAAAAAAAATACAATCGTCGTCCAATCGTTTTTGTTCGCTGTGCTGTGCGAAGATTTGTTTTGTTAATTTACTTACTTTATTTGTTGAATTTTCATATTGTCTTCCTAATTCCTTTTCCTAATCACTTGATTTGGAATAATAATGTCTTGTGACGACTTTTCTGTGAAATATTCTAGGTATTATAACCTACACGTGGTGAATAATGTTCTAGGTTTTGAAGATTGACAGTTTGGTTGGTGGTCCGTGTGTGTACGTACAGTACCAGTTGAAAATACCACAATTGTTTTGTTAATAGGTACCTTCATTATTTTATCAAATCTAAAAATCACCTCTTGAGGACGAAAAGTTATCACTTTGGTCCAGGCAGACGATAAAACATTCAGAAAAAAATATGTTTTTGTAGCCCCAAAACATATTTTTTACTGAATGTTTTATTACTTTTATTGTTGTAGCTCCCTACAGAATTAATATTTGCCAGAAATGCATAGTTTATAAATATAAAAATAACCTCTAAATGTATGTATGATGAAATTTCAAAAGCAAATTAATGTCAAAATACTTACATTAAAATGATAATAAAATATGGTACTACCACATTGGTACTTGTTTCATAACGCTAAGCATACAAAGTATTTTGATTAGGTACTTTAAATATGACTTTTCCATGGCTTCAGTGCTCTGGAGTGCGGCTTTTATATTCACTCTAGGGCGGAGTCCAGAAAGTCTATGTAGGAACGATTTCTAATTTAAATTGTAACCCAACAAGCTAAAGTAATATCTTAGTTGGAAGGCTTTTTGGATAAATTATATAACTATTTAATATTTTTATTGTACTTTGTATACATATTTAATTACTTTGAGCATTTCTTTGAATGGATCTTTTTTATATTTATAGTTATTTCTTCTCCACATATATTCGATAATGGAGTCGCTGAAGTGTTGTACATTATTGTAATTGTCCTTTTTATATAATCTTTTTATTGCTCGCCACTGAGACTCTATACGCTGGGTGTGGGTTCCATATGCTGCTATGTAGAGGTTGTCTGGGTCCGAATGGGTTCCTTTTTTGTGGATGCCCCTGTGCTCACTGAGGTAATCATATGCTCTCCAGTAATCTGTGTGGCGCTCATGCAGCAGACAGCTGGTACAGTTTTCTTCTTTCTGACACTACTTTTCCTACAATCTTTTTATCTTTTAGTGCCTAAACTTTATGGACAGTCCGCAGTTCCTTTGGACAATTTTGTTGATTTTAATTTTTTCGCTGTCATTGACATTGTTCTCTGCATTAGCATCTTTTTTATCCCTTTCATTATCTTCCTCTGTTTCTTGCTTGCTCTCTTCGTCACTATCAGAATAAATTTCGTTATAATTAACTTTGTCTTCAAACAGCAGGGTAATCGGTGCTTTTGAACTTGCAGTCAAGCTGTAGGTGATATCCTTTCCTGCGTTGTGCTTTAAGAAATTGTGCTTTTGTATACCAAGAACTAAATCTGGGTTAGGGAGCAACTCGTCCCAGTCCGAAACTCGGCGCTGGGACGAGTTGCCCCTTTTAAAATTTGTTAGGGGTCAACTGGTCCCACCTTAGTTAAAGCGTTAGGGACGAGTGTGGGCCCTGGGACCAGTTGCACCTTTTCAAATTTGTTAGGGGGCAACTGAGCCTACGTTAGTTCAAGCATTATGGACGATTGTACTACTGAATATTTGGAGTTTATTGGTCCTAATAATAAAAAAATGCTAGCTTGACCAAAGGAAAATAAAATGCATATGAAGATTAGTTGATCATATAATTAAACAATCATAATCAAAACAACAAACAAAAACTTAACAAAAAAATAATAAGTAATAATGTCAGTCACTTACCTACGAGTTAACCATTTTTTCAATGCAGTGACCAATACTTATTTCACAATCAATTAATTCACGCAGTATTCTTTTTAATCTTTTTTGAGATTGGATAGTCTTAGGCGTTTTTTTTTTTAAACATATCCGTCCTTTTTTAATTTTCTGAAATAATAATTAGAATTCTTCTGGAGTGATTTTGTCCAAACGCAAAACCTCATATAGGTACCTAGCTATACATTACTATTACAGTCCACTAAAATATCGAATAGGGTAAAAGCAATTTTTAGTCTAAATAAAATCATTACAAGGTTCGCACGTCTTTCAATCAAAAGATCCTCCACGCAAAATTCAACCTTACGGCTTTAACATTATGGTCCTAACCGAACCGCATGCGTGTGAGCCACCGACCGGTCGCGAGTGAGCCGAGAACAAAAGCCGTGAGATAAGGATTGAATAGACGAACATTTTATTGCAAAAATAAGTGTTATAAATTATTGGACATTCAAATTAACTTTGTGAAACACATGTCGTTAACTTTATTAAAACAGTTACAGTGAACTATATACGCATAAACACCTACAACTGAGTGAGAATTTAGTGTACCTAAACGGATTGCAGTGTTTTAATGAATAAACTGAGCGAGTCATCGTGGTTTAACGGCTATTAAATCACTACACACATTATAACCTGCGTGTCCTGCGACGCTATTACAATACGGTGTTTACCTACAATACCTACAAAGTGTTTTGCGTTATATAAGTTATATTTAAAGCAAGTTAACAATGGAGGATCTACTTATATGTCAGCATGAGCTTCTGGAGACCTTAAAAAGAGCTGAAACTAATTACAAAAAGACGCCTAAGGAGAGGATTAAGAGAAGTTACATAGAAACGAGGTTAGAAACATTAGAACAGCTTTGGAAAGACTTTAAAGACGGTCATAAGAGTATTATTGTAAAAATTACTAAACAAGAAGACAGAGAAGATTCATATTTCGAAGAAAATACCTATGAAACCTTTGAAGAGTTGTACACACAATACAAGGCCACCTTAAAGGAGCATCTTCAGCCGTTCTTGGAGCCATCTACTCCTTCTTCACCACCTCCTCACACTTCTACACCGATGGGTAATGTACAGAAATCATTAGATGACGAAGTTAAGTTGCCTATGATCGAGATACCTAAGTTCAGTGGCAAGTATGAAGAATGGCAGACGTTCTACGACTTATTTTCTTCACTCATACACAACCACAAGCGCTTATCACCTGTACAAAAGTTACATTACTTAAAGGGTAACTTAGTTGGAGAACCAGAAGCAATGTTACGCAATTTTACTACAACTAATGCAAACTATACTGAGGCGTGGAACCTATTAGTGAAGCGATACAACAACAAGAGATTTAATTGCAATGCATTATTGAAGTTATTATTTACACATAAATCAATCAACACGGAGTCGGCGAGTTTAATTAAACATTTAGTAGACACCTTTTCTACCTGTTTGAATGCTTTGAAAAATATGGAAGTGCAAACTGATACCTGGGACTTGTTGATTGTCTACTTGGTCGTATCAAAGTTGGATACTGAGTCTATGAGACTGTGGGAACAGCATCTAAGCGGAAGCAGCATTGAATTGCCTACCTGGTCGGAACTGCGAGACTTTCTAGAAGCTAGATTCAGATCATTAGAGATGATAGACAATAATAAGATCACTACGCAGAGGACAAGTCAACCTAAACCTATTGTGAAACCTAAGACCTTCCATACAAACATGAACAGAGACGTGAAAACACACGACATCAAGTGTGCAATGTGCAGCGGAGAGCACTACATCTACAATTGCAAGAAATTCGGAGAGATGCCTACTAACGAGAGACAGAACTTCGTGCAGACCAACAAGCTATGCTTCAACTGCCTCGCGCCGTCCCACTCGGTGCTGAGGTGCCGGCAGGCGGCGTGCTGCAGGCGCTGCGGGCGGCGCCACCACTCGCTCCTGCACTTCGAGCGAGAGCAGAACACGGAGAAGCCCACTGAGAGTCAAACTACGAGTACATCTACAGGTATTTCGAGCGAGTCGTCGTCGAGAGGTAAGCCTTTGTCTAATGATACACACATTGTAACCAATTTTTCTAGTGAGCAAATGAAACCTAACTGTGTACTTTTAGCTACTGCTAATGTGATAGTTGAGAGTAAAAATGGTTGCAAATATATGATTAGAGCTTTATTAGACCAAGGGTCACAGGCATCATTTGTCACAGAGGCGACCGTTCAATTACTTAATCTTAAACGAGAATCAGTAAGTGGTTGGGTGTCAAGCTTGGGAGACGGGCAAACGAGAATTAAACACATGGTCTCACTTTGCGTGAAATCACGCCACAATCCCAAAGCATCAGTTCGAGTAGAAGCGTACGTACTACGTTCACTTACAACACTTTTACCCACTACTAAACTTAGCACACCTGACGGGTTAAACTTCGAGAATTTAGAGTTAGCTGACCCAGGGTATGCCACACCAGGGAGAATTGACATTCTACTTGGAGCGGAGATCTACAGCGACGTTCTACTGGACGGCGTCATCAAACATCCAAAAGGTAACTTACTGGCACAGAATACTATTCTAGGTTGGGTGTTATCTGGAAGGATATCTCGAGAACCAATCACCGCGCAAAGAAATATCACAAGCTTGCATGTTCATGTTAAAGAAGATGAGATGCTGAAGCTATTTTGGGAGTTAGAAAATGAACCTAATAAAATAGAAAAGAGATTGTCAAGAGAAGAAGAAAATTGTGAAGAGTTCTACAATGCTACAACAGTTAGAGACGAGGAAGGAAGGTATGTAGTAAAGCTTCCATTTAAAGGCGAGAACCCAGAGTGTCAAAATGGTCGATTGAGAGAAATAGCTGCCAAGAGATTCGAGTACTTAGAGAGAAAGTTGACTAAAAACAATAAGCTTCGCGAGGAACATCATAAGGTAATGGATGAATATATAAAATTAGAGCATATGGTTCCAGTGCAAGCAGCTGATATCGACAATCCTAAAGCAGTGTATCTTCCTCATCATGCTGTACTGAGGGATGATAAAGACACAACAAAAGTTCGAGTTGTTTTCGACGCATCGTGTAAAGGTGTGAATAACAAGTCGCTCAATGATGATCTCCTAGTAGGTCCTAAATTACAACAAGACTTACGACACATCTTGATGCGTTGGAGAACACACAGAATCAGTATAACAGCAGATATTGTCAAAATGTATCGAATGGTACGCGTAGCTGATGAAGATACTCACTTCCAGAGAATATTGTGGAGAGATGCACCAGATAAGCCGATTGAACACTACAGACTTTTGAGGCTAACATTCGGGACTGCTTGTGCACCTTATCTTGCTGTGAAATCTCTACAAAGGCTAGCAGATGACGAGAAACATAAATATCCACTCGCTGCAGAGATAACGAAGACGGATTTCTACATCGATGACCTTTTGACAGGATGCGACACTGAAGAAGAAGCACTAACAATCTACAATGAGATGAATGACTTAATGAGAGCAGGTGGGTTCGACCTTCAAAAATGGAGTAGCAACAATGAGAACGTGATGAAATACATAAGTGAGAACAAGCGAGCTGATCAAGAAGTTCCCCTCAAGGTCAACAGTTTGGTGAAAATACTAGGAGTGTGTTGGAATCGGGATACAGATAGTTTTGAATACACATTGAATATGTTAGAGCCGAGACAGCCGATTACCAAACGTCATATTCTTTCTGAGGTAGCCCAACTGTACGACCCTGAAGGATGGATTGCGCCTGTCGTCGTTGTGGCGAAAATGATCATACAGAAGTTATGGAAGACAGGCCTAGACTGGGATGATTCTGTAGAAGGTGAGCTACTTAAAGAGTGGTTAACTTACAGACAAGATTTGAACAACATTAAACACATCACGATACCAAGGTGGTCACACAACTCCACTACGTCGAAGACGGAGTTACATGTGTTCGCAGACGCTTCCCAGGCAGCTTATGGAGCAGCAGTTTATATCCGAGTCGTTGAAAACGAAAACGTTTATGTGAGCCTCATTACTGCCAAAACCAAAGTTGCGCCTGTGGAAAAGCAAATTTCTATTCCTCGTCTAGAGTTATGCGGCGCAGCTATGGCAGCTGCACTAATCTCAGAAGTATCTCAGGTATTGAACATCAACAAGGAAAATCTGCACGCGTGGACAGACTCAACCATCGTCTTGGCATGGTTGAAAGGCGGAGCAAGTAGATGGAGCACATTCGTGAGCAACCGAGTGTCCACTATACTCAACATATTAGACTACGAGCAGTGGGGTCATGTTGCTACAGACATGAACCCAGCAGACTATGCCTCAAGAGGATTACCAGCTTCACAATTATCGAGTCATTCATTATGGTGGAGCGGTCCCGCTTGGCTATCTGAAAACGACATCAATGTCAGCACACCAGACATTGAAGATACTCAAGAAGAAGAGAAAGTTAAGACTTTAACCGCTTTGATAAACACAGAAGATGAGCTAATTTGGACAAAATTTTCTAACTTACAGAGAATGTTGAGAGTTATTTCTTATTGCAGAAGATGGCTGAACTTAAAAGAAGCTAAAGAGAAACGCGAGAAACATACACAATTTATAACAGCAGAAGAAATAAAACAAACGTTGGAAAGTTGTATAAAACAAGCACAAGAGATAGAATTCAAAGACGAGATAAAGCAGTTAAAGTCTGAAGGAAGTGTCCCCAAAAAGAGTAAACTCCGTAATCTTTGCCCCCTTCTTGATGAAAGTGGCATATTAAGAGTCGGCGGTCGTATCCAACAATCGCATACGGACTATGACACACAGCATCCTATAATATTACCTGCTACGAGTCATCTTAGCAGACTAATTATTATAGATGCCCACCAGAAGACAATGCACGGAGGACCCCAACTAATGCTGAATTATTTGAGGTCTAAATTCTGGATTATGCGAGCGAGGGACCTATGCAAGAAGAGTTATCGAGAGTGTGTAACGTGCATCCGATATTCTGTCAAGAATACAACTCAAATGATGGGACAGTTGCCAGAAGTGAGACTGAAACCCAACAGACCATTCAAGTCAGCAGGTGTCGATTACGCAGGACCCATCAACATTAGGTTTTCACCCGGTAGAGGTTCGAAATCCTACAAGGGATACATATGTTTGTTTGTGTGTATGGTGACCCGCGCCATCCACCTTGAAGCTGTCACGGACCTGACTTCAAAGGGCTTTATCGCAGCATTTAGGCGATTCACTGGAAGAAGAGGCCATTGTTATGACCTCTATAGCGACAATGGCACCAATTTTATCGGCGCAGACAAGCAGTTGAGAGAGATGTTCAACAGCGCCAAATCTACATTTCCAGGTGAGTTAGCAGAGTTACTAAGTTTAGAACGCACCACATGGCATTTCATCCCCCCCCGGGCCCCGAACTTTGGCGGAATTTGGGAGAGTGGAGTGCGCAGTACCAAGACGCATCTAAAAAAGGTAATCTCAGACACTACACTTACGTACGAGGAAATAGCTACCGTTTTAATCCAAGTGGAGGCTTGTTTAAATTCGCGGCCAATAACTGTGCTGAGTGACAACCCGAATGACCCCCTCCCCTTGACACCGGGCCACTTCCTGATAGGTGAACCTTTATTAAACTTGAGCGATGAGAACTATACACTAGGTAATTCAAATCACCTAGAAAGATGGAGATTAGTTCAAAAAATGGTCACCGATTTCTGGAACAGGTGGTATAAAGAATATTTGGTAACGTTAAATCAAAGATATAAGTGGAACACAAAGAATGCTGAGCCAGAAATCGATGATGTAGTTATATTAAAGGAAGACAATATTCCACCTAGCAAGTGGATTTTAGGCAAAATTGTACAAAAACATGTCGGTCCTGATAATATTACACGCGTTGTATCCGTCAAGTGTAAAAACGGCATCTTTAAACGACCTCTGAGTAAAATATGTGTCTTACCTGTAAATAAACTTAGCACCTAATTACTATAATTAGTTATCCGAGTAAATTTAAATGATAAAGTTATTAAAATAACTACTTAAACTATCTTTGCCTACCTAAGTATTATGTATTCTACGTTCCTATAGCTACTTATAAACTAGATTATAATACTTACCTTTGAACTTATAAACTAAAATAATTAATGTAGGTACTTACCTTCATACTTACCTTAGATGTGTAATACTTACCTGTTGCTTATATGCTACATTAACTAATGTGTATACCTACAAAATAAGATTAATCTTAGTTACATACTTACCTGTGTCATAATAAGACTCATACATAAGTTCATAAACCTGAGTTGTTATTGTTAAAGATAAATATCAATTGTTATTTTTGTGTTAGTATATTATAGTATGGTGGGCGGTTAAATAAGAAATTCATATTTAAACTTAGCCATGTATTTACATAAGAATGTCAGTCACTAGTTCTTTAAATTGAGTACCTATGTATAAGTACATCTGTTGTTTTGAAATACATACACCATACTTGCTTAATAATTAAGTCATAAAACACATTGTGTTATTATTCCTTGAGTTAGGTATCTTATATTGTACTTAAATATTTCAAATTTCGTTGCATAATTTGTGTTTACTTAGTGATTTTGTATTTAAATTGTTTAAAGAACTGCGTCCTTTGGTGGGCGGAATGTCCAAACGCAAAACCTCATATAGGTACCTAGCTATACATTACTATTACAGTCCACTAAAATATCGAATAGGGTAAAAGCAATTTTTAGTCTAAATAAAATCATTACAAGGTTCGCACGTCTTTCAATCAAAAGATCCTCCACGCAAAAAATTTTATTAGAACCCCTATGTTCGGTTTACGTTTTACCATTTTATTGAGACGTGCATTCCACGCCTCAATCGCATTGTTTTATGACGTACATCATAAAAGCACCACTTATTATTAAAAAATGCATGTTTGTTTAGCCAATTCTTTTCAAAAAACATATTGAACGAATCAGCTTGGGGGCTCCTTTCAGTCTCACTTAAATTGTATAATAACCACCCATCTTGCTCATAATCTTGAGGGAGATGACCGAGAGCTATGCATCTTTTGACGTGAGACCGTATTAACCGTAATTATATCGAAAAAAATTACATCGGTAGAGCCCTGAAGATATTTTTTATTTGTAATGTAGCAGCTCAGCTGGAGCTGGTCTGGATCACGAGGACCGAGCCCTGGGTGAATCGACCTCTCTGGCCTCCCCCGAGGTGCTATATTGATTATGGTACTTACCCTTGTGACTACTATTATCCTAGTGCTTAGGTCTGGTACCTAATAACTCTCGATTAACTTATATCGGGAAGCGGCCTTGGGCTAGCTCAGCTTGGCAGCCACACCAAGCTGAGCTAGCTTAGCGTCACTTAGGTGGTCTACAAAGACCGTGAAGCGGTCCTAGCTATCCTGATCTTATTCCTGAGGCCCCTGGAGGGAAATAGCCTCGATAATCATACCGGAAGGAAATAAGCAACGCGTATTAACAACAACAATTTATGCGGCTCTGGCTCCGCTTTATTTACAACCAGGTTAACTTATGTATCTAGGGTACTTACAGCTTACCCATCCCAGCAGGCCCGTTAATTCCGGGGACCTCGAAGCGCTTCAGTAGTACTTGTAACAACAAACGAGTTGTTACTGCCTACAAATTTCTTATTACTGTGGACATTATTTTTGCATATATTGTACTGGTTATGTTATCCTAAATAAATCCTGTATACACACATATTATATTTTCTCAAAACTACTTCCGTTAGTTTGCAAACATCATACTTATCTTGTGAGGCGTACACCAAACCTCCTTCACCTCTCACACTTTATGTAATGTTTTTCTCCTTTGCCTGCTGGATTCAATCCAAGCAGTACATTTGATTTGTTTTAAAAGGCTCCTTACGACATAACAGGCGATGTATCCCACGATCTATTCTTTGTAATCCCATAACTGTGTGTTCTGTCATAATTGTGAAGCACGTTCCAGGTTTTCGTCTAATGATTATTGTTCACTATATTCGGCCTCAACATCATCTGGCCGCGTTGACGCAGCGGTTTCGTGCTGCCTACCCTTGGCCATTAAACTACAATTGGAGTAAAGTTCGAATTTTTAAGTTTTTTTTTATGCAAAAAAATATTTTTACTAACACTACATGTAGCTCGAAATCTATCGATAAAACTGGTGGACTAGTGGTATTGTTTTAATTGTCTGAGTGTCTGTGTACTGTGAAAATTATCATCACACCAAGAAATAGGACAAAAAATAGTTATGGGTCCTGAAGTATCGGTTACAAGGAAAAAAATAATTCTAAGTCCAACTTTCAGTGAGGTTTAAAAAAATATATCCTAGATATAGTTCTTCTAATTTTTTAAAACATCCCCTTTCCCTTCCTTTTTTAAAGATATGATATAAATTACATTAGCACCTTAAGTTCTGGAGTTCTGATTTGTTTTTCTGCAACTAGGCACATTATGTAAAAAAATCAACTTATGAAAATTTAATTCATACGATCGTAAAAGGTTAGTGGATGAAACGCAAATTTGTTAAGTACTTATTTTTATCACAATAAATGTTCGAATTGGTGACCATTTGCTTCTAAACATGCTCAGCATCTTCACGGTTAGGTACCATTCCAAGCCGCATTTCTCTTCGCATCGTATCAAAAGCGGCGTGATTTTTTTCTATGAGGATTTCTCTAGTTGGTACTTCTACTGCGTACACTAAGTCTTTCGCCCTTCCCCAGACGTAAATATCTAGTACGGTAAGGTCAGGAGACCTTGGAGGTCCAGGAATTGGAACGCCCCGACCAATGCAAGCATAAGGGAAGGAGTGGTCTAAAACCTCCCTCACTGCTAGGCAGGTAGGTGGGCAGGACAGCCGTCGTGTTGAAAAATGATCGGTTGATCTTCATTAAAAACTTTTTCCACCAAAGTGGGCAATTCATTTTGCAGGAAATCTAGATAGTTTTGCCCGTTTAAGTTGTCGGGCAAGAAATGCGGCCCTATCAAGCGATTGCCGATGACACCTACCCATACGTTCACGGAAAACCTTCTTTGAAATCGTCTGTACCTCTTCACTTTTGGATTTTGCTCATTGGGTGCCCAGTAATGAAGATTGTGGTAGTTGACAATTCCTTCTCGATCAAATTTGGATTCATCGGTCCACAGAATACTCAGCAAAAAAAAAATTTGCTGAGTATTCTACGACTTAAATAAGTCGTCCACGTCCGTATAGAGCAAGTAGCGGCAAAACTCCATTCTTCTTGTGTTATCGTTTTCTTCTAGGCTGAAACATTATAATTTTTTTAGCCTTTGGCATAACTGAAGAACCCGGGTCGGGTTCACAGCCATTGGGGTCGAGTTCAGGGCCATGATGGCTAAGAGAGGTGATCGCTTTTAATGTTTAGGCAACGTTGGGCGATAGTGTGTCACTGAATTTAGCCAGCAGACTAACAACCAGAGACAAGAGGTGTTCTAACAAATTGTCGTTAGGAGTGATTGCATTGAGGGCACTTCCATTAGAAAGTGAAGAAGATGTAATAGCCGAATGGGCAAGTTTGTCGTAGCCAGGACGAAGAGGAGACCTAGGCCTGCGTTGTGTGATACCGTTTTATTTTTTGTAGGAATGGGTAGGAATCTGGCCATTTGGTTTGGAAGAAGCTACTTCAGCAAGACTTTTTGCTTTAGGATAAGGGAGCATCTGCTTCAGCAAATGAGATGCTGTCCTGCGATATTAAAACTTTTTTTTTTGTATAGTTCTTGTCTGTTGAGGGTTGGTTACCAGAACAGTAAAAACAAGTTGGTTGGGGAGTATTGCAGGTCTCACCCAAGTGCGGTTGAGCGCACTTGAAACACCTCGGTCTGGACCGGCATTGAGCCTGGGTATGACCAAATCTGCAGCAGGCGTAGTATTGAAATGTGGGGTACGTAGGTATACCTCACAACTTTTACTACAGCCCGGAAGGAGTAAATTTTCTCAGGTAGATATTGTCCCCTGAATGTAATCACTACATTTTGTGTTGGGACGTGTGTTGTTATACCTTCGTTGACCACCTTTCGGCTGAATCTGCGGGCTTTCAGGACAACCCCGCAGCCATGTGGGAGATCAAGGGAGTTGACAAAGTCATCTAGTGATAGATCCACCGGGACTCTTTTGGCAACACCCATTCGGGTTATGTTGTATGTGGGGATTACAGCTTATTTATAAAACATTTATTTTTAATAGTTTTATTTAAAAAAAATCATAATAAATGTTCGAACTGTCGTCCCCCAACTCGAATGCACATACGACATCTTTTAATAAATGAACGTTTTAATCTTCTTAAACGTAATTCAGTGATTTCTTGGGCTGCCGTGTTCACTTTTTCCCGCAGTTCTCTTTCGTTCGATTAAAACGAAGTTAAATTGCTGATTCAAATGAGGTACAACACTTTGATGTTCGACCTTAAGTTTTGGTTTTATAGTCGTTTTTTCATATCAAAGTGAAAAATAATAAAATTTTCATTTTAGCACAAACGTACTAATGTAGTAATTTTAGAAGCCTTTATGAAATAAAAACAACAATTATGACTCAGTTCTTAACTTTATTTAATTTTTTTTACAATAAATGTTCAAAGTTTCTACCTCTGACCCTAATGCACAATCTGCACCGCCTAATAAAATTCGCAGTAATCGACGGAATGCACCTCTGTTATTTATAATTTGTAACCTAGCGGTCTCGATCTTTCTTCGTAGTTCTTGTTCGGTGTTGTTTTCAGCTTGGTAGACTATTTCTTTGAAGTAACCCCAAACAAAAAAGTCTAAGGGGTTAAGGTCAGGCGACTGGGGTGGCCATGCAATGGGTCCGCCTCGACCAATCCACCGGTTCGGGAAGCGCTCGTTCAAATGTCCTCGAACTACTCGAGCGTAATGAGGCGGGGCGCCGTCATGTTGCAGCCACATTTCTGCCATTTAGCTTCGTTGAGTATTTGGTTCAAATTATTTTGAAGAAAATTTAAATACAGAGGACCATTCAACCTTGGTGGCATTTCATGAAGTACAAGCTGCTGGTCAATTATTCCAGCCCACATGTTTATACCAAACTGATGCTGAAATCGATCATTTCTGATGATATTTGGGTTGACCCTGGATTAGACGTGCAAATTGTGAATGTTGAAAATTCCCATTCTTCGAAAACTTGATTCGTCAGACCATAGCACTTTGTTGAAGAACTGCGGATCCTCTCTATGTTGCCTAAGCATCTCTCGACAAAATCTCACTCGAGGTTCGTAGTCAACGGGCAGCAAAGCTTGCACCCTTTTCACGTGGTAAGCATGATAATTATTTCTTCTAATAATAAGCTGCACCGTCGATCGTGGGATTCCGAGTTTTCGTGATATTTGGCGTTGGCTAATACCAGGATCCAATCTTAACTCTCTCAATACTTGTTCTTCATTGTCAAATCGTGCTACTGGTCTACCTGCTCTCGCAGCAAGCTCACCGGGTAAAGTTCCCTCCATGTACGAATTATGCACGCGCATAAAGATCCTGTAGTCCGGGAAACGGTCTCGGTTAGGGTAGCGCTGTCGATATTCTCTGGCAGCAGCCCGAGCATTGCCTCTTCATCACTTGCTCCTTTCGCCGTATTTTCGTTTTCAAATATAAAATCATTGAAATCCGTAAGTAACGTCATCTTGTCTTTTTCACAATTAGCACCTCGGCTGTGCGGTGCTGTTAGTCCCGTTACCACAGCTGTTTTCAACGCCGTCATAAAAGTTATTGCTATTTTTCCTTCGAAGGGGTCAATATTTGAAAATTTCGTTTGTAGTCTTTAATGGTCTTATTTCTCATTCATAGGTTTCAAAATCAAGTTTTAACTGTCTGAATAGCTGGTATTAGTCATCTGTAACGACAACGTGACAAATAATAGAAAAAGGGTATTGTAATGACTACTGACGGTTAATTTGTAGGACCGCTTCTACCTGGAAGGTTCGGCGGAAGTTGTTCCATGAATGAAGCGTCATTTCTACCTGGATTCGTCTAGTGGATCATAAAGGACTCTAAAACATAACAAAATAAAATATTTTTTTCAAATAATTTGCTTTATTAATTCTACATCTTTTAATAAAAGATCGCTTTAAATTGCGTGTGTAACGACGCTCCCGAATTTTATTGACACCTTCTCGAATTCTTCGTCTTAACTGCTCCAAGTTTTCAATTGGCTCCTTGTAAACGTACTCTTTCAAGCATCTCCAGAAAAAAAAATCTAATGGGTTTAAATCGGGTGACCTTGGTGGCCATAATAAATGGTTCTAAGGCGGCCAATCCACCTTCTTGGGTGTGCTCGATCTAAGTGAGCTCTCACATTTGCGGCATAATGGATAGGACACCCGTCATCTTGTAACAACATTCTTCTTAGGATATCTATTGGTATATCTTCTAAAAGGCCGAGAAGTTCATTTTGTAAAAAATACAAGTAATATCTTGCGTTTAATGTCTCCGGCAGTTCAAAAGGGCCAATAATTTCTCCATTTATTATTCCTGTCCATAAATTAACTTTGAATGCATATTGGGACTTATCTTCTTTTTTATTGTGTGGGTTCTCCAACTACCAACTATGCAAATCGTGCATGTTCATGAATCCATCTTTGCGGCAGGTAGACTCGTCACTCCATAATATGGTGCCAAACCAATCGTTGTCTTCTCTCATTTGTCTCAGCATTCTCCTGCAACATACAACTCTTTGTGCATAATCTCTTGGTTGAAGTGTTTGTACACGCTGCACATGGTAAGGGCGATATTTGTAAACCTTTTTTTAAATTCTTTGGAAATGATCAAACATCTTTTTATTTATGCCCGCAGTCAGCGTGATCTTTTGCAGTAAACATTGCAGTGTCTTGCTCTTTGGCAAAGTACAGATTTGGCTTAACACTCTATATGCCTTTGGGCTGCTCTTGTATACAGACAGCGCCAATATTTTTTGTTCTAGAGTAAACCGCCTTCCACGCATGTGTTTGGAAGCTTGTGTCATTTGCATTTCTAGAAATGTTTTAGCCGTTTTAGTCATTTATTTTGATAAACTGTCGAGTGAAGTCGATTTTATGACTTCCTTGGCTACTGATAATCTCTTCTTGTATGATTTTTGCTGTGTCAGTAGATACCGCATTTTTTTTTTTTAAACATTTTTATGGTTCGAGCCATTTTTATTTCATCCTGCGACATTTGTGAACCTGAAACGTAAAAACCACATAAATTAAAAATATTCATCACTTCTGCATCCTAAGTAAAAAGGAAATGATTGAATTACTTACGCAGGGTTCGTGTTCGCATCAAATGTTTGGTGGAAACATCTACTGCACTAGTAGAGCAGGATGGCACTACACTTGTAGAGCAGGATGGCACTGCATTTGTATAAAGCCCCATCCATACGCTTGCTGTTTGTCACAAACACGGCAAACAGCAAACAAAGTCGCAAACACCAACCACAATCACCGAACACAAACAGCCATCCACATGCTCGGCGAACGCTCATAACATTCCGAACCGGCAAACACGGCGGACGACGAGCTATTACTTTCGGGTTGACATATTTTTATTATATAAATTAAAGCAAGAGAAAGAAAAAAGAAAAATAAGAAGAAAGCAAAGACGATGGGATAATAATAATAATTTAAAAAAAAACTGACTTCTTCTTTTTTTTTATTTTTATTTTATAGTTTTTAGTTTATTTGCAATAATTTTTAATCAAAAGTAAGATGCAAATGATACCAAAAAGTCCTACTAATCAATACGAATCATTCAAGCCTAAACACGAGGTAGTTGCTATATACCGTTGAGGAGTTCCCTTGACTGCCTTCCGTTTCCATCATCAGATCAGCTCAAGGTCACCATCATATTTTTTTGTTACAAGAACTATATTTATGTTTTTAATTTCATTAGAATCAGTTAATATGTGTCCAAAATGGAAATTCATACCCTGTTATTACCCCTTTACCCACCCTTAGGGGTGAGATAAAATTCTGAAAAAAAAATGGGACCACCTAGGAGCTCAACCCAATACAAAAAAAAAGAATTTTCAAAATCGGTTCATAAACGGCGGAGTAATCGGTGAACATACATAAAACAAAATGCGCGCCAACGAAAAAGTATAGCAAGTTGATACGTCCGCCTCCCGCAATGCTAGCGCGCATACTGGTCCCTGCCAGACGTGTGGATACGTAGCGAACTGTTTGCCGAACATCCTTTGATCTGGCAAGAAAAACCGACACCGATGCCGAACACTGGCGAACACAAACACAAACAGGCAAACAACGACAAACACCCATCCACACGTCAGTGTTTGCTGTTTGCCATTGTTCGCCGAGCGTGTGGATGGGGTATAACAGGACGGCACTGCACTCGTAGAGCAGGAAGTATCACCTGAAACGGATTTATTATATTTGATTCCCCACAAGACATGAAATTTAAATTAAAATTGGCTACTATTAGTTTTACGTAATTTGAAATATAATTTATTTGGCAATCATCTGCCAAAACTTAATTAACAATAGATTCAATTGATAAGATAAAGATAAAAAGTCTTTATTCGGTGTCTAGCACCACACACCAATTGCTGAAAATAAGTCACAGTCGTCTACGATTGCGGCACGGTATGATTGGAATTCAACCATGTCTCATCGATAAATATGACGTTATCCCAATCTGTTAATTAATATTTTTTTGTTAAAAAATAAACTCCTGGCTACACTAAATCATGTATTTTTATCATGATCTTTCTTTTGTCCCTTTTCTTGTATTTGAAACCAATTTGTTTCATAACTGTGATTACGTAGAACTGCTAGTAAGATTTTTGAAGCGATATCAATAGTTTAATCACAGTAGGGTATTCTTTTCTTGTGTAATAACCATACATATATGATTCCGAATAGCGTCTGCATCGAATGTGTCAATACCTGTTGCAGACTTGCTTTTTCCGCTTTTTAGGCGTACCTACGTAAAACGTTGACTTCACTGCCGGAAGGCCCATACTTTTTTTTAATTTAAAAATTTCAAGCGCATCTGCGTTGCTATCATGTACTTGAGCTACTGACATTTAGCTACTCACGTTCAAAGTAATCGTGCAACTTCACAACCAACTAACTTACGATTGTTCAACATTTTGGAAAGGAGTTTACACGACACCAAAGTCCACAAGAAACTGCAATATTAAGTCCGGACCACTGTGTTCAATCAAAGTCCAGAAAATAGTACCTAACTGTACCTAAGGTCAACGTGACAGCAAGTGACACAGTCCAAAATCAAGTCAAAGTCGGAAAAAAATACCGAACACAAAGCAGCGCACTGTCAACTTCCAAGATAGCGAAAGGAGCGCCATGAAGTCTGACTCGTTTCAAGTCATTGTTTTTTAATTCATTTTTTTACACTGCAATTTTTTTTTTACTTCGTTGAAAGCGACAATTAATTTATTTTTGAGGTTTGCAAGATTTTGGGCCTCTTCCACGAACACTCGTCTTTTTATTTCAACCCACAACAAAAAAACGCACGGAGTTAAGTCCGGTGACCTAGGCGGCCAAGCTATAGGCCCTCCACGGCCTATCCAACGATATACGAATATACCTATGAAACATATTATATCTTGTTTAATTGTTTCACTCAAAAAAGTTTTATGTCCGTGCCATTCCGAGTATTCATTTGTATACGTAATTATATTGCCAAAATTTGAAACAACAACATGTTCGGAAGGGTATATTTTTTTTGTGTTTTGTTTAATAAATTCATGTGTGCTGCTATCTACTGACGTCAAATCATTTTTGCACTCATTGCATTTAATTTTCGTAAGAATTTTCGTGGTTACCCATACACATCCTGCCGTATATACTTCAAAATGTATATTTATTCTTTCACGTCTTGCCTGCTGTTGGAGATTTTCCTCAAATTCAATGCTCATGGATTCAGTATCGGTTATTGTTATACCAGTCGCCGATACTGATGGTGCAGAGTTTACATTCTCAAAAGGCGACTGTTTATATTTAATATAGCCTGACTGGCGTTTTTGAAAATTTATAAATTATCTATAAATTAACAATGATTTAAACGTATTTATAAATACATGCTCTTATTACAGCCTGCAGTCTGCTTTTCATTGACCCTATATTTTTTTGTAATTTTCTTGAGGAATGCCCTCCCACTTCTCTAGTAATGGTGTCTTTAGCTCAACTACGCTTATAAAGACTGGATTCCTAGCCTGAAACTGTCGAGTGTCTGGTGCTGTGTGGCAGCGGGCATTGTTGTACATTAACACGAACCCTACGTAGGGCAAAACATGATCGAGTAGAATTTCGGTGATGTACCGATCAGCTGTTAGCCCGCCTCCTAGGCCGCCCCAAGGCTGTGCGGTTTTTCCCACTAAAGAAATACCAGCCCACATCATGCAGAAACTGCCACTGTTTCAGTGAAACAACATTGAGAAAATCGTTCCCCGTCGAGGCAGCCTTTACGGTCACCATCAGGAAATTCCAATAGTACTTATTACTTCCATGGCCGTAGCTGACAATGGTGGCCTGGCGTCCTGTCACTGTTATGCAAAATCTCAATGTGGGGCATATCGGTGAAGTACGGCTATACGGTATGTAATGTACGATTCTTGCAGTCATTTTCTAAGGACCGTTTTTTTGCTTGGCATAGCCTAGCGTGATCAGAGCTTCAATAACCTATTCATCCGTAGCCTCTGGTCGCAACCTCTTGAAGTGAGCGGTCGCTTGGTCCGATGTGTATGCCCGCCACTTGGAGACATCGTCAGCGTAGCGGAATTCCCTGGCAAAGCATTGAATAAGTTCAGATTTCAATTTGTCCCATTATTTGGTCCTACCTCTAATTTGCAATATCGCTTTCATTTTAGCCTCATGGGGTGGAATCCTCGAGTATGCTATTATAGATTCATCAACATTAGCAAACCAGTTCCCTAATATTATGAGATTTATGGATCAAACGGCGCGGCTGCGGTAGGTAAAAATCAGACCGTGACTAGAGCGGCGCGGCCGTAACTGCGCTAGAAGCGGCTGGTTAGTTACAGAATTAAGCAAATTCGTAACTGGTTATTTGAAAGATCTACGCAGCCAAATTTGTGTTTTGTGTGAGGTATGCTAATAAGTAAAAGTAAATATTACAAAAAAATTGAAACATTTATTTACCTAGTATAAAGAGATGCAAAAATAATTTCACTTTTGAACACAAATCAAGCTTATGTAAACCACACAAAATGGTGAGATGAATTACATTAAAAAACAATTTATATTGTCTTAAAATATATTTGCTTCCTTGTTTCCTGAAGAACAATGTGATAGGTTCGGATCGGCAGCTATGAGCCTTTGATTACTTACTAAATGAAACTCCTTAAGCTTTTTAATGGGTCGGAACTTAAAATTAGACGGTTAAAAATATCTCTGTTGCAGCTTTCCCTTGAAATTTTTCGTGCGAAATCCTGTCGGTAACATCGTTAATGCTTATTTCGCGCTTCTACGGCTTTTTCCGATTATCGTCCAATTGGTAACAGAGCACTCTTTAAAATGATGTACGAGCCATGGACGAGAATTTTATGCACAGTGGGTGTCATGGGGTACCATGGATATATCGACATATAAACAAGCAGTTTATATTGCGTAGATGTCATATTTTTCCTCAAAATTTTTATGTCCATATTTCCGCTTGAATTTGTCTCTAAATTTACTTTTAATCTATCTCTCCCATCTATAATTAAAAGAAAATTACTTACTATTAGAACTAAATTAAAACTATAAGATCAAAATTGATGGCAGTGTCGGATCTTCGAAAAATCTTCTGCTTGTATTACCAGAATTGGTAGTGCACAATTTGCCTTTGGCATATCTATTATTAACCCTGTTGTCTTTCTGTTTCTTTGCGAAAACTCTGTTGTCTTTTTTCACCGGAAACTTATACGCTAAATGTAGAATACTTTCAAATAATCTTATTATGAAATATTATACCACTATAATGAGAGACCTAATTGAATAACCTCGAATTAAATATCTTCATCCAAATTGTTAAAATCCTTTGAGATTGCACCGCAAATATAACATCCGTGGTCGTGTGGTGACATTACAGACTTTTCATCGACTATAGTCATTCACTGCAAAATGTTAGCCACATAAATCAAATTCAGTTTCAGTTAGAGCGTTTATGCTGTTATTGACGTGATTGATTCCTTCTTTCGTTACATAAGATGTTCTCTGATGAATCTAAATCTTATAGGCCGACAAAATCGAGGACAACAAGATGTTGGGTTCTTCCATATAGTCTTTTCACCACACACTAATTTCATAGTCAACCAAAAGCTGCATATGGAGATGACGTATAATTGATTAACCAATCCCTGGTCGGTTAGATAACAGACTATGGAGAAATTGGGGCTTAAGAATGATTCACGATACACCGTCTCACAACCGAGACGGGTATTTTTTTTGCCAAGGGCCCTCTCTTCATGTATATTGAGAGGCTGTAGCTTATTTGGGCCTCCCTCTGTACCATTGGCCATGAGTCGGTGGTCGGCAGCCTTCCCTTTAACGGCGTTTTTTAGTTCAATCCAATACTGTTAAACAAATATTTTTTTAATGCCATGTTATTACTCATAAAAGGTATGTAAGTAACTTATTCTATGCCATTTTTTTCCTGTTTTTGAAACTCCAGTGCCTATAGAATTGAACTGTACTGCTATAGTTTCCCATAGCCGACGTGCTGATTGTGGTATTTTGCCAAGTGGGGAGGGTACCGGCCAACAGCAAGCTCTTTATGTATTTCAACAAACTCCAACAAAATCTCCATTTGTCGATCTGACACTTTTCTTGTAGGTGCCATCCTGGTAATAAAATATAACATTAGTGTCCAATTCAATCTTCTTTCTTGGCACATGATTTGCCTCAAACAAAAACAAACTCTTTACAAAAGTAAAATCACAACTGTGCAGCAGTATAATTGGATGCACAGGTGTATGGCTCAGTGATCAATCTACTTTTATTTTATTTTATTTTCATGGAGAACCAACAGCATTTTCTAAACACAATACAACACAACTTAATAATTACTTGATGCCATTAATAGGTCCCCGCATATAATACAAAGAGATTAATACATATAATACTTTTAATAACTAAGTTCCCAGTACTAAGTGCGTTAGTAGTGTTAGTACATTAGATCTCAATCATTGACTAATAATCATAGTCATAGTATATTTATGAATTTGCGGTGGCTTTGAAAATTATTCACAATAGGTAGACTGAGCGGATGAGGACCTGAAGTTTTGCGAAAGTGGAGAAAGTGTAGCGCTTGAAAATCTGCTTGGATGTCCTGCGCGGCGTCGATTGATAATAAAAGTCTTTCTTCAGAAAATGCTCTCAATTTTAACATAACGTACGGTAAATACTTTAGGATGAGAATGGACGCTCTGTAAAGCTGGGTCGTTTCGGTTTTTTCGGAAAAAGTAACGAAACTGTTTTTTTAGATCACGAAACAGTTACAAGAAACAGTTATAAAAATAGCAGTTTTAAAAAAATATATAGGTTAATAAGCAATACTGTTAGAAATACGAAAACGTCGAAACTCGTAGGAAAAGTGGCGTGTGTAGGGTCTGCAATCAGGGCAAGTTAAACGTTTTTTAACCGTAACTAAATTTTAAAATTGAATAAACAAGCTGCGGCGAACTAATAATATTAGCTAAAAGTTTCAAGTCGCTACCTTACCATAGATAGGTAATCAAAGGTTTTACACACTTCAAATTCTCAAAAGGTACTAGCCCACCAGTATTCAAGTCAATGGCAGTTAAATTTCTGTATATTTTTGCAAAGTAAGTAAATAGCTATGAAATGTAATAATTAAACTTTAGTACATAATATCAGTTTAAAACCTACAAGCAATAAACGTACAAACTTAAACATTTAAACCTACAAACATAATATTAACACTAAAGATATCATATTTTTTCTTATAAACAAACAAAAAAAAAATTCGTGAACGTACCCGGGCGAAAACCGTAGTATAGTAGGATTCTTGATTCTTGTTGTTGAGTGAGTTGTGAACGAACGTGCAAAATTGAACGTGACTTCAACAACAGCGCCATTCAGTTGAAGGCGGCAAATGGCCGTCGGATGCAACTCGCGCGCGGCGTTTGCGCGGTATTTTGTTCGTTCGGTCACAATCACAACTCACTCAACAAGCGACCTACTATACTACGATTTTCACCCGGGTCTGCCTGCGAATTAATTTCTAGTTTGTATGTAAAAAATATATTTGGTGTATTTTGTGCTGTAAATATAATTATAATAATAGATTATTACTCATTGGACATAATTATGACAGAGTTTATACGGAATGATAAAATGAACTACCCTTCATACTTTACCAGGCTTAGGACTGGCTGAAAAATATTACAGGCGTATTTATAAGTTCATTTTATGTACATGTTTTCATTATTTATACTATGTACAGCAAATAATTTACAAAATATACAAGTAGGTAAGTACATGTTTTCATTATTTACACTATGTACAACAAAATTATATACAATAATTACCTATATTTACGCAGAGCGGTGGTAGCTCAGTCGGGTAAGCGCCCGCTTCTCACGCCAGAGATGCGGGTTCGATCCCGGCGCTGACATGTACCAATGAGTTCTTTTAACTTAAGTACAATGTATACCATCGCTCTTACGGTGAAGGAAAACATCGTGAGGAAACCTGCATATCTAGATCTAGCACATCTAGATATGTGAACCCACCAACCTGCAGTGGACCAGCGTGGTGTGGAAATGGTCCAAGCTTAGGAAGGCAGTTTAGACCTTGGGGATATGCACAAAGGTTCCATTCGAGAGAGCCAGGTGCAGGTACTTACACCCCCACAGAGAATAGAATAGAATACCTATATTTACAAAGCAAATCTGTGCTGATCCAAGTTTACGTTCAGAAACATAAGTGCTCAGACTAGCTCTCCTGTCTGATATGATTTGTCCAGTTTTACTGAACATACGTTCACATGAGACCGATGTTGCAACCATATTGCAGTTGGTGCGGTATATTTCTGCCAAGTTGGGGTAAATGTGGCGATGGCTATACCACATATGGTTATGATGGTTGGTAAAATTACCAGTGGCATCTTTACGTGGTAAAATGTCATCGTCGACGTACATTTGCAATTCTTTCATGGCTTTAGATAGGGGGGTACCCTGTGGCCTTGACACAGTTGTTGCCATAAATTTATCGAATATGCTCCAAGCTGTGCCATTACTGCTGCTTAGGGCTGATGATGGAATTCCATCTAGTTTCTACTTCTTGGATCAGACGTTTCGGTGTTTTGTCTTTCAATATCTGCTCCTGGTTCAGTTTTTCTGTAGCAGAAGTACTTTTGTGGAAAAAGCCAACTACGTATTCTCTTAACTTTAGCCAAACTGTCTTTGAATTCTTGCAAGGAATCCTGGAGAACCAAATTGAGTGTGTGGGCGTAACAGCCGTAGTGCTTCCAGCCTAAATGGTCTTTAATGGCATTTGTAATGTTTGCAGCGTTATCAGTAACTGCGAAATTTACTTAACGCGTTAAATTCCATTCTTCCAAAATACGTCGTAACTCAGCAGCAATGTTCAAGGCAGTATGATGACCAGAAAAACTACAGCAATCTAAAAGAATGGTTTAATGGCCAGTTACTGCAATATATGACTCTGTTTTGCGTGAGGTCCACAAATCTAAAGTTACACAAATTGAGTCACATTCAGCATTAATCTCCGGTGTAAGTTTTTCCTTCGTACTATTGTACACCAACCCGCACTTGGCCAGCGTGGTGGACTAGGCCTAAACCCTTCCTTCGTTGGAAGGAGACCCGTGCCCCAGCAGTGGGGACGTAATGGGTCGTGATGATGATGATGATGATGACTATTGTACAATAAAGTCAATTGACTATTGGACAAAGTTTTCCGGGACGGCAGCGTATACCCAGGTATCCAGCGCATAAGTTTTTTGAAAGACCACTCTTCCACTATACTGAAAGGGTGAAAAGAGTCTATACACAAATCTAGAACATCGCGGTCTATGAGCTGTTTTTTTTCTTTTGAGATCTTTTTTGGAATATAGGTATCCATGACATTTTGCCGTTTCCGTTTTACACCATTCTCTCCTGTTAACACTTCTTCAGGAGAAGTTGCCGTTGCAGCAGCACTTGTGGACGCAATCGGTTCACGTTCAGTAGTAGTAGCAGTGCTGCATGAGCCTGATTGGTCAGACTTTTGTATTTGTGACGGTAGAGAGGTACAGACAGACTTACATGCTTCCGTTTAAGATGGTTTTTTAAGTTTGGAGTAGTTGTTTTGAAGCTGTAGCTTTCCCTGCAAGTTTTGCAAACAGCTTTGCCGTCCCTTTCCACCTTCTCGAAATCGTCCCATTTCTCACTAGTATTTTTTCGTTGAGACATTGTTTATATACACGTATCACTAACTATTATTTACACAAAGTTCTTTATTATTAAGTTTATATTTACAAAATAATACACAACACAATATACTTATACACACAACACAAGAAGAACAAACACACAATATGTTAGTAAGTAAGGAAATTAACCGAAAGCGAAAGAAATTATATTCGCACGCGCGCGGCACGTGTCAGGAATTGCACAAAAAAATATAAAATTATGTAATTTCATAACAAAACTGACCTTGAGGCCTCTTTTCCATTACACGGTTGTTCAAACGTACGGTGTGTAAGCCGTACGGTTGAAAAAACGTGCTAGCTTGTACATGATACGGCAAAATCACCGCGCGAGACATTGGTAAGTACTGGCTAGTAGCGCTTTTTACTCGGGCTGTGTAGGACGTGCTGCGTCATGAATTTTCTTACGAAAAAAAAGATTATAGTTGCTTATTACATATATAGGAAAAAAAAGGGAAGTAAGGTTTTGGATACATCCGATTTTAGAAAAAAGGGAGGAATATGGCGCGTTTCATACACTTGTCAAGAATCAATTGAGAGAAGATGAAGACAAGTTTTACAATTATTTTAGAATGCAGAAAACTACATTCGACAACTTTCTCTAAAAATTATCCCAGGAACTAAAACATCAAGATACTTTTATGCGAGAGAGTATATCGCCCGCAGAAAGATTGGCTGTAACTCTTAGGTAAGTAGGTACAAAATTAAATGACATATTTTAGTTTAAAATTGTTTATTGCACACAAACAAAATTATTACATGTAATTGAATTTTAATAATATTAATTTAAGAACAAGTAAATCAAAAAATACACTACGCTGAAAATGCTACTCAAGTGCGGTACTAAAATCGAATTCGTCTTCAATAGAAACTCGAGAATCTGCCGAGATACTTTCCGCATTTACACTATGTACCTACAGATAATTGTGATTCGGGTCGGTAGTGGATTGGCTCTAAACCAGAACCGTGTCCAAAATCATGAGAAGACGTCTGTGGACGACTTATTCCATAGCCCGATCTAGCAGCTGTAGAATATCCATATGTTGACGATTGCGCATTTGAGGATGCTGTACCACTTACATATCCTTGATGGCCTTGATCCCATTGGTTTCTTGATGTAGGTATATACTGAGTACACTGTCTTTATTGAATATTTTTAATTATTGAAATTACTTGAAACTGAAAGTCTATCATATTTTCATCACTGAACTTGTCAACTGTATCAGCGATTCCCATAAAAAAGTTCATACTACGGCTTTTCTTTTTCTCATCTCGTTCTGCTGAATCCATAAACTTCATAAACCTAATGTCAACTTCACTTAGTTCATTTTTTCTTTTTTTTTAGCCCTTTGCGTCTCACTCCGTTCAGTGTATCCCGAGCTTGATTGATTCGGGACTGCACTATCAAAATTTTCATTACTAAGGCTAGAATCATGAACATGTTCAGTCATGTTAGAATCGGTCTTGCGATGCTCAACATTTTTTTTTAGGAACATCATTTCATCATAGAACATATATTTTCTTATTTTTTTTGCTGAAGAACCATACTTACATTCATTAATTTTTTTGTCATATTTTATCGAGCTATCTTTCATATTGGTCCACTTCTTCATCACCATTTGCCCTGAAAATAAATAAATAATTATTATTAAATTCAAAATTTATAAAAACCCCCGACCTAAACTGAATCGACCCCGACCTAAAATGGGGTTTTAGTATTTGAACCTGAACCGTTTTGTTTTATATTTCAGGTATCTAGCAACAGGAGATACCTTTACTGACCTATACTACAGCTATAGAATTGGAATAAAAACCATAAGTTGCATCGTACGTGAAGTATGCCACTACATTTGGTTAGAACTGTATAAAGAATATATGAAAATGCAAGCAAATTTCAAGAATCTTCCAACTTCCCGCTGTGCTTAGGAGCGGTCGATGGAAAACACATCAGACTTATTAAGCCAATTGATAGTGACTCGATGTTTTTAGATTACAAACATTTTTTTTCTATAGTTTTGATGGCAGTAGTAGATAGCGATTACAACTTTATATTTGTTGACGTTGGCGCCTACGGAAAGGAGTGTGATTCCAGTGTGTTTAAAGAGACCCCATTTTGGAAAAATTTAACAAACAACGGATTAAATCTACCCGATGCAACACGTTTGCCTGGAATTGACTACGATTTGCCATATGCGTTCGTCGCGGACGAAGCCTTTGCTCATAACTCTGGTAACAATTTATTTTTATAAAAAGAAATCAGCTTTTCCTTCATTTTTAACCGACTTCAAAAAAAGGAGGAGGAGGATTCTCTATTCGTCGGGATATTTCTTCAACTTTTAAATCTTGATGAAGACCAGACCATACTGCAAAAATACATTTATCTCTGCCAGTGACATGTAATTGGCCTTGGACTTGTATATACCAGGGGTGATTCTTATTCACCGTGAGGACTTTTTCCAAAATATAACTTTTTTGGTCGCTATAGCTTCCTCCAGACTAGACCGATAGGCGGAAATTGGACATTTAATCTCAACAATAGTGGTTTCTCCTATCAGACCATCCGGGGTAGCTCCTAAAAAAGGAATGATTTTATCTATAAAAAGACCGCATGGAGATTTTTTTTTACAAATTTGTTTTTCCAATTGCTCTATTGCAATTTTCTCATTGGCGATGCCGTGCTGCACTGACGGGACATGACTTACGTCTTTTTTATATAGCATATCTTTAACGAGGTTCTTAGCGTCATCACTTTTTTCTAGACCGTTGAGGAATTGCTCCTTGCATTTTTCCAAAACATCTTCGGGCATGTCAGCTTGTTGGCAGTTCTCACCATAGTGCAAGTTTGACTTAGGAAAAAGGCGTCGCTTACTTTTCTTTTTATTTATGTTTTTGCAACGATTTGCCCGTCGACATTCAAGTCTCTGTACCTTCGTACTTGGACTTCTGCCTAATAAACTTTTCTGCAAATTATACAGCGGTTTTTTCGTATTAAAGGCAACGACAGATGCTTCACAACGAGCTTGGTATGCTCGTTTTAAGGAAAAGTTGACACGTTTACCGCCTACGAATTTCGCAACTATGCTATTGAAGCATTCTACACGGTTGCTGTCGGCATCGTTGATTAGGCTGCGAGATTTAGCAGCCACGGCAGTCACGATTGTTTTGATCCTAAACCAAATCGAACAAGTTTTAAGAGTCAAAGTTAGGTCTTCACTGGTACGGCTGCTCTGGCAATAATAAGCTTTACAGGATTCGTGATTCCAAAGGCATGATTCATTGAATTCATTATATCACCGTAAAGATTGTCTGAGAATCTAATTTAAATCTACTGTAGTATTACTATTATCAGTATTACTACTGACGGTGTCAATAGGGACACAAGTTTTCTTCGTTATAATGCTTATAACTGAGTTAATAAGATGAGCTACTCCTGTAGCTAGACGTCTTTTCTGATTTGAGGACAAAAATAAACTGTCCCAAGTCAACTTAAAATTATCTACGTATAAATTAGTATCAAAGAAATTGATACAGTCAGATTTACAACATGCATTGTACATTATTTTATTTAGGCTACATGTCATATAATTGTATTTGTCAGGCAGGTGTGCATGAGTAAGGAAATGCACAAACAAATACATGTTTTGCAGGATTTGTTTCTAATATAGCAAAAAATCTATTTATGTCAGACTTTGACACCCCTAAACTATTTCCCACCATAATAAATATAGTTGTTTTGTCAGTGTGAGACCTGTCTGAAATCAATTCAACTATTTGTCCGAATGTAAGTTCTGGGTAACAATAATTAACTACTTTTCCATTTACATGATTACTCAACATGTGCCCGAAATCCTTGCCAAGCCTATCGGAGTATACAACTGTGCTGTAATCCTCGGCTGAACTGCTACTACTTGTATTAGTAGTAAGCCTTGTCAAGCAAATGGGTGACATCGTAGGTAACTGCTTATTACCTACTATTCTACGTAATTTCTTAGTGGAGGCCTGAAAAACATCTGCTGCCGCCGATGCGCTTAGGATGACCCCTGAGGATGGCGCAGCTGTCGGGAGGCTGGTGGTGGCCGCCAGGAGTCTGGTGGTGGCCCTCGGGAGGATGGTGGTGGTCCTATAGAGTCCAGTGGTGGCCAACGGGATGCTGTTTGTGGCCTCCGAGGTGGTGGTGGTGGCTTCAGCAGGTGAAGACTTCTCCGGCAGCATCACAACCCGAACTAAGCCCACACTTCTCAGCACCAGCAGCTGGTATTTGTACTCCACAGTTCTCTGGTCTAGGGCAGACTTCAATGTGGCCAGCCTAGACTGTAGCGTAGCCATGTTGAACTCGCACTCTTGGTTGTTGTCTGCGAGCTTCTGGTTGTAGTCTGACATCTCTTCTTCATATTTATTCACCAGTACTTGTAGTCTCACTCTGGAGAGGGGAGCCCTCCCCGCCCCCCCCCCCCACAGAACCGCACCACACAACAACACAACCTATCATACCAATTAGGGACGGTGATACTGTTGACACCGAAACCGGTTTAAATTACTGTACGTGAGGTTTACCAGAGTTACATTAATTAACAATACAGTACGGAATAAGTGAACACGCATAGTTTAGTTATAGATTTATTGTTCAAGTTCAGAATGTTAGTAATAAAGAAAACACATTTGACATGTCGCTTGCAAAATAAACAGATTGCCCTGATCGATAGCAGGAACAACTATGCCGCAAGTCGTAACAACATACGAGGGGCGTTCCATAAGTATGTTACAAATAAATTTTCAAAATAATTTTATTTTTCTTTTTCTACATAGTCCCCCTTAAGTTCAATACATTTATTAGATCTTGCAATTAGCTTTTCTATACCCTCATAAAAAATATTCTTTCGACTTGCCCTCAAAATGATTCGAAATTGCTTCCTTCACTCACAGTCTTCATCCACTGAAAATTTTGTACCCCTGAGCTCTTTTTTAAATTTTGGAAACAAATAATAATCGCTAGGAGCCAGGTCTGGGCTGTAAGGTGGATGAATTAGCGATTCGTATCCACAATTGTATAAGGCAGCCATCGCAGTGTGGCACTTGTGAACGGGCGCGTTGTCGTGCAGAAGAAGGACACCACGGGACCATTTTCCTCGTCTCTTTTCTTTGATAGCCTCCTTTAACTTTTGCAGGAGCGATGCGTAGTATGTTCCGGTTATGTTGACACCTTTTTCTTTGTAATCGATCAACAAAATTCCTTCAGTGTCCCAGAAAACCGTAGCCATAATCTTCCCGACCGATTCTGACACCTTGAACTTCTTGGGGGGTGGCGTAACTTTTTTATGCCATTGCATCGATTCTTCTTTCGACTCAGGTTCATAATGATGCATCCAAGTTTCGTCACCAGTAACAATTCGGTCCAAAATTTCAGTCGGTACATCACCACACAGCTCCAAAAAGTGCTTTGACGCGTCGACTCGCTGTTTCCTTTGAACGGGCGTGAGCATTCTCAGCACCCATCTTGCGCTTACTTTTATCATGCCAAGGTGGTCGTGTAATATTCTTAAAATGGTAGTTTCGGATACGCAGATAATTGTTTCTTCTTTAATCTGGCATGCACTACAAGTTTTTCTATTTTTTCGACGATATCAGACGTCGTGACCTCCACGGGGCATCCGGAGTGGGGGTCATCTTCAATTGACTCTCTTCCATGTTTGAAAAGTCCATTCCACTTGTAGATCATTGTCTTCGAAGGACATTGAGTTCCGTAAACAGCTTCCATTTCTTCCATTATCATTTTTGGACTTTTTCCTTGCTTGGTGAGGAACTTGATGACGGCTCTTATTTCAATTTGCTCCATTGTTGCAGTTTATTGCCGGTTTTAGTTGTTGTTGGGGCGATAGTTCAGTGGTTAATGAATGTAAAGGGTTTAAATTTGGCTTATATACTCGTAATTAGTTGCTGATTAGTATGGTATACAGGGTGTTAAGTAGAATGCGTTTGAGCGGGAAATGGGGGTTAGTATTAGTCTAACCAAGCACGTTTCTAAGAAAAAAAAACATCAGAATCTCGAATATTTATGTTTAAAGTCTAAAGTAAAGTGGAAAGTTTTACCTTAATCAAAAACATGGTCACCCTACACAAACACATAACCAATGAGACATTCGATTGCAAAAGAACACACACTGTAAATTTGTTATCAACTTCACTTTTCATAATTTATTTTATGTAACTATGATTGTAATTAATTACACAGTAGGTAATAACTATTATTAAATAAAATTGAAATTATTCATGGTGATTAATGACATACTAATCAACAATTAAACAGCTGATATACAGAATAAAATTTATGACTTTCTAGGAGCTCAGAACAATAATTAAACCTTTTTACTCAGAATAAGGTAAGCGTTTAGTATTCACCCTTGATACTCACCACGTTTTATTTTTCTTTTATTACCTAAAGATGCGTACAGACCGGCCCAACGAACGCGCCGTGTTACGTTCGTCTTCGTCATCATCACTATCAGAAGTGTCGCCGGTGACCGTAATTATAAATGGAACCACTGTGTCAACGCTTGCCGTGTCTAAAATGCCGTCGAGCTATTTCATTTCTTCCTCTTCCTTTAGGACGTGACTTACGCATTTCGACCATTGTTCGGCTCCGATTCTCGCCAACCCTTCGTTCAATAAAGTTTTTATTTCCGCCATTTTAAAAGATTTGTTATTTCTCCCAACATACGACTTAACCTGTGCCCAAATGAGCTCAATTGGGTTGAGTTCGCAGTGGTAGGGAGGAAGGCGAAGCACAGTTATTCCTTTCGATGCGGCGAGCTCGTCAACGTATTTAATAACATATTTTTTTTAATCAAATTTTGTGAGGAACTGCTTTTATTTCCCTTGTTTCAAAAGCTATATTTTTGCTACGTAACCATTCTTGTATAGGTCCAAAGGCCTTGTCAAAGTTTGCTTGGTCTCCGTCTGTTTCTTGTTTTTTGAGGTTTGTGCCACGGTATTTACTGTTAGCTACGACAATCATATGTTTTATGGTGGATTTTATTGTATACAATTTATATAAAAATTTGCCACTCTTTTATCTATATTTTTAAAAAGCGATTGATTGTAAAGGGTCTTAATAAAATGAGATGTGTCGAGACGAACGTAACACTTTGGCATTTGAAATATTTTAGATTCCAATATTTGAAAACAATGCTGCAAATATTGACTGGTAGATGGAAATCTGCAAAAAACTTTTATCAATGCACCTAGGAATCCCGCAGAATCATCAGTGACTTCGTTTGGGGGTTTGCTATCTGACAACCACATGCAAAGCCAGTGGGATATTGTGGCCATGGCCATATTGTGACTTTCAGAAATCGCTTGGGAAATAGGTATGCTGCTTTTAATAGTTGTATCTGTCATAATAACATATAAGAATAGCATGGCTCTTGGGATCAAATGCTACCTGATTATATTCATTGACAATTGGCCTTAGTTTTTTTGTCGAATATTGAACCAGTGGCATCTATTGACACTCTGATGTAAACCAAATCTTTTTGATTTTTTTTATAATATTTAATTTGATCGTCGGTCCAGTAAAATGTATAAAATGGTTTAATAAAAATGTGTAAAAGAGTCACTAAGATCTCTAACAATATTATGCCTCTAATAAATTAATGAGTACTCTGCGCACTCTTTTTCCGTCTTACAATGCCCGTCCTTGTGGAATAGCAGCTTCTCGGCTGCGACGTCCTCCTCTGTTAATTGAGGATAATCGAGCCGAGCATGTATGCACATGTTGTGCAATGCACTGCATGCAATAGCAATTTTGCCAGCGGTGTCAGGAGTGTAGTGTAATTCTCTGGCAGCTAATAAGCATCTGAAAATACTTTATTTAAACTATTTTAATTGGTAAGTATTATAATAATCGTAGGGTAGTTTTAATACAATACTCTTTATTTGCATCATTAAAGAAGAACTACAAAACATCAACTTATTATTAAATAATAATGGTACAAAAAGGCGGCTTACTGCTTGAAACAATCTCTACCAGACTATTTTTCAATATAGAGATGATGTTCGCGTAGGTGTAATTGATTTATGAATAAATGCAATTGGATTTAGTATGCTTAATAGGTACTATCTCTCCATCTCCCTTTTAATATTCCAAATGTGCGCTCTACAGTTGAACGGGCACGTTTCTGAACAATATTGTAGCGCCTTTCAGGTGAGTCGTCTACTGCATGGTCCACTGGAGTCATCATGAATGACCGGAGAGGATACCCTGAGTCGCCTGTAGAACATGTTATAAAATTAATAATACAGTAATATTTTAGACTTTGAGAGATTTGGGTTGAGTTGAGTATGGATAAATTTATATTCGGTACCTTTACCCTGTAAGTATGTAGTCTCTCCCTGTATAGGGAGTTCTTCCATATGAGCTTTTATCTCATGTTGGGCCCAAATAAATGCATCAGGGGTAGCTCCTCCGTATGATGCATCGATACTCAAGATAATGCAATCACAGTCACCAATCTTAACCCCAAAAAATATTTTAGAGAGTCATCACTTGTGTAATGGTCATGATTTTATTTTATTAAAATACGTACTACTTGGAATGCCAATGTTTCCTATTAAAGCACCGCTCCTCATGCTCCGAGGGCCTTATTATTTTAATGTGGTTGCAGTCTATGCAGCCACATACCCCCAGTATTCCATATCTATCCAAAAAATCTGTTGGATAGGTCTTGTCAATAGGAACAACTTATGCAATGACAGCTTTGTTGTAGCAGTTGTCCGTTCAGAGACATAATTATAATAGAATAGAATCTTAGTCTGGTATTTGGGCTACATCATTTAAAAATATTGCTGGTTTATTAAACCCTTCATGAATCGCATACCCCAAATACCAGATTTCGGATATAATGTGTGCACATGTGCCCATTGTTCTCCTTCCTGACAAACATGTGCAATAATGATGAAGAATATGATTGCCTTCATTTGCGATCAAAATATAACAATAATATTTTTTGTCTAACATGACGGGATTGAATACGCCCACGCAGAAGCCACGCGTTTTCTTGTAATCCGTAATCAGGCAAATCACGTAGACGATTTTCTCTATATGTCTCAATGAGATATATACCATTCTGTAAATGTTCGCTACAGTAACTTCTCGCGAGTTTTAACTGTTGGTTTTTAGGAATCATTTAGGACAAAAAGTGAAACAGAGTTTAACGCTTTGTAGAAAGATATTCGTTTAATCAGCGTTTAATTTTCTTATAATAAATTTATGTTATTTTAGAAGGTATACGTCCGCCATATTGAAAATCGTGTAACAGAAAGAGAGTGGGTCAGCGTCTGTAGCTGCTTATATAGGCTTAGGGTGGCGAGGTTCAAGCAAGTGATTTTTCCCAAATAATTTACAAATACCAACACGCCCCCTCAAAAATTACTCTACTCTAAATAACAAATTATTAGCGAAACGTATAAACCTTGTAAAATATGCTGGGAGATATTACAATTCATGGTCCAACATTTGTTGCTAGGATTAGGGAAAACCCAGAAAAACCTAATCAGACCAATTTAACTTAAACTTAATTAAAGCTAAGTACTTATTATTCACAACATCATAATTATCTGTATCAGAACAACTTTAAATCTATTTACATTATTATCATTTAACCACAGTATATTAATTCACATTGTACCTATTATCTCAATGTTTTATATCCATAAAAAAATATCTGTAGGTACTACTTGTATAATGTAATATGACTTATTATGTTCACCTTATCTGTTAAGTAACATATTAATATTTTGTATTATCTAACATTACAAGATACTCGCACTTCATCAATTTTGTAAAATACTTATTTCTAATTTTACAATGGTCTCTTTTGAAGTTAGATTTATACAATCACTATTTATTATGTTTATTACATAACTTTGTCTGAGAGCTAGCTTCACGATAGTAAAGTTAACTTACTTTTAACAATAATTATGGCAACTGCAAATTATCATAGGCTGTCAAATACAACATTAAACTGGATCTATTCTCGCTTTATGGCGTTATAATTTTTATCAATTATACATTTAAGAATTATATGTATTTCATTATGATGATTTAACTAGTATACACAGGTCAACAACAAACATTTTTTTCATGTTCTCTTAAGTTATTAAAATATAGGTAATTATGAAGTCACATTTACAATGTTACCTTTAGATAAACCTTTCCACAGTCATTTGATTTTAATGCACTTTATTTTACTTTGTGTACATTTTTATTACAATGATAACCGACTCCTGATTCTATAATTTATCAATGATTTTATAATAACTTGGTAACTGTTTTAGCTACATTTTGTTAATAAATTAACATTGAATTACATTGTACATTTTACATTAATTTATTTACAATAGTTGCATCACTATGTTTTCATAAAATATACAATACACATGATACACATGCTTAAAATGATTACTTACAGGCACAAATATTATTTAGTTCACTTAAACTGTACTTACTTGTACATTATGATAACATTTAGCACCCTTATATTTCAATGTTCAATCACATGATTTTAAAAAAACAGCTTTAGACCAATCGGTTTCATAACATAATATATCCGATTACATAAGTATTACTTATGTAGCAGGTTTTCATAATTTAATTGAATCGTAAGTATTTTAAATGTACCCACTTTAAACTCATAACTTCTACTTATCACACTTTAATATGTATTCAAAGAAAACAGATTTACACTATAATCGTTTGTAGCATACTCAATTAAGTATTTTAAAATGTAGGCAAGTACTTTACATAACACATATCAGTAAGTATCTGGTTTTAAACAACAGATTTAGTTTTAATGCATTGGATTTATAACCTATCCAATTTAAAATGCAAGTGTTTTAAAATATACTTTTCTTATGTAATATATCAGATTTAAATGCTATCTGATTTATTTATGTACCTTTGTTTCAAACAACAGATTTGGATTAGATGGATTGGATTTAGGCACATCCACTTTAATTGGTACTTAAGTATTTAAAAATATACTTTTCATCACATATCAGTTTTAAATGTTATCTGATTTATATCTGTCTTTAAAGCACAACAGATTTGAGATGCCATCTGGTTTCATAATATCAGATTTAGTAATTAATTTTCATCAGTTTTAAATATACCTAACAACCACTCACATGCTGCAGTCCCACACCCGAGACCGTCGAGACGGAGAGCAATGATATGCAGCGCTGTGACTGGCTGAATTGTCATTGAACGTGATTTGAAGTTCATGCTATGCATAATAATTACTCAAATGAAAAACTGGGAATTAGTCTTGTCTGATTAAAGAAACATACATTTTAAAGTCAATGGCACCGAAGCATTGTTACTATGAGAGGGGGTCAGGTTTCTCTGCACCTGATCGCATGTAAGTACCTTATAATATCGTGTAAAAACAATATAAGTAAGTAAGACACTGATTTTGAGGATACAGGAAAATCAGTTTTGTAACATTCCCCTTTTTGTTTTGATTGCATTGAAGCAAACTTAGTAAACATAGCGATCGTGCACTTCTCTAAATGTATCAACATTTGTTTCGTTTCACCATGAGATTAATATTAGATACTAGATATTAGAGGTTAGCATATTAGATACACGGGCCCTGTGCGTCCAACATACCAACATGATAAAAAAAATAACTTTAGCAATAAATATTTACGTTTATCAATATCATAATGATTTAATAATATGTTCCATGAACGGCTGCGTTTCTTAAATCGGAATATTCACTGACTTGTTTTAATAACACATTATGTAGGTATTGTGTTTTACAAGACATTCGAATTAAATGTTATATGGGAGTACATGGAAGAATGAAGCATCAACCTTATATTCGTTTCGTTCAACCAGGACGAGATCAACCCTGTATAACATCAAGTCTGATCGCTCAACGCGATATCTTGAGTCAACTCACTTACATAGCTTAAGTACTATGTTTTTATGAATGTGAATACATTTTTAGCACCAGCTCTAACTGTTTATTTTCATTCACAATCACCTTCAGGGATAAGAGCTTTACTTTACCTCCACTATAACCACAAAAATTTAATTCATAGGCCTGGGTCGCATGAGAAGACACCCTACAACATAATAGCTTGGTATAAGGTTCACCTGATCGCACGTGGAGAGCTGCACGTGTGGATGCATGCACGGAGCGTCACAGACAGCCGGCGCCTCCACCAACGCACCGTCGTCACCGGGGCACCGCTCTGTGAGTCCGCCGGGGACCTGCACTGCGCGGCGCGGCGGCGGCGCGACCTCGGCTCCCCGTCGCCGTGTGTGCAAACTCATAACAGCCAAAGCAAATAGCCACATACGTCTACATACAGTTTTGTCGTAGCATGTCCTCTCGTGCGATTCGGCAAATACTATGTAAATTATATGAGCTAATCTTTAATCATTTTAGATTTTAAAGCTTTATTATTACATAACTAAGCTATTAATATGTTTAGATTGAAGTTTTATTAAAAGCAAGCAGGTGTGCCTCCCACAAATGCAAATTGTGTACCTACTTGTAAAAATATTTTATTCATATGATTGTTAAGAATTAATTTATTAATGATTTCAATGGTACTGATACTGCATGAATGCGAAACAAGACGTTTTATTAAAACACTGTCGTATTTAATTTAATAATCCACTGCAGGGCATGAGCCTCCTCTAAGACTAGAGTGTTATTGTTTTAACCTCTACGCTTAGCTGGAAGGCGGGTTGGAAATAAATAAGTGAAGAAATTATTTTATAATAATGATACAGCTAACTTGTTAAGAATGGGCACATTACCTCCTTATCACGTGGGCACGTTTCCTTACCGATTACCACCAATATGAGCTGACCAGCGGACTTCAGGTTGGATAGACACGGCCACGGCAGGCGGTAGCTTGTAGAACCTCTGGACAGCACCATCTTACCAGCACTGTATGCCAGTAATTTTGTTTTGCAATTGAGGGTAGCTTTTTTGTTTCTGAAATAAATTGAAAACTTTTAAGTTTCTGTAGAAAACACATACTGCTGAGTTAGTTTAGTAATACTCAAATGAAATAAACACCCCTTTTTATATGCTCCGATGTACCTCATGGACCTCATCCAATAGGAATGACAGTTCACATGAAAATCAAATACTTTGTTGCTAGGTTATTCCAATTATTTTAACGGGAATAAAGAATAGACACGTTTATCGTGAGTTTTGAATGCTATCTTAGTTTTATAGGATAGATAAGTAAGTAAGAGGATATATTTATCTGTTCTGCGATCCATAGCTTGGTCTCCTTATCGTAGACAGGAGAGTGCGCCGTCAGTGTCCAGCGCTGGCAGCGGCGGCAGCAGCTGGCGCGGCGCGGTGAGCGGCACTCAGCCATGTCATGCGCAGGTCTTTCTTGAAGCATAGTTTGGTGCTTTGTATATTCTCTCGAAGCGGCAGCGAGACCAGGGACCACGGTCCACGACGCAATACGCGGAGATCCTCAGCATGAAGTGCGCCCCCTGGCTGTAGTCAAGGCCTGCTCTGCGGGATCCACCGCAGACAACGAACCAAATTCTTCGGTCGTTTACTTATGATTTTTACACTTTGAATTCACTGCAACTTTAATGTTTTGTTCGCGGCACTTTTATATTTATAAGATTTGATAATTTCACAATTCACAATTTTTAAAGACGCGATTTAACGGTCACTTTTAAAATTAATATTTTATAACTTTCACTTTTATATTGTCCTAAAAACACGTGGACTGGGCCCATAACCTGTTGGTTTTTAGGAATCATTTAGGACAAAAAGTGAAACAGAGTTTAACGCTTTGTAGAAAGATATTCGTTTAATCAGCGTTTAATTTTCTTATAATAAATTTATATTATTTTAGAAGGTATACGTCCGCCATATTGAAAATCGTGTAACAGAAAGAGAGTGGGTCAGCGTCTGTAGCTGCTTATATAGGCTTAGGGTGGCGAGGTTCAAGCAAGTGATTTTTGCCAAATAATTTACAAATACCAACATTAACTGATACATACCCAAAGCTAGGACAATTATGTGATCCTAGATAATTGTTGTGAACGAAAAAATAATAATTTACTAACTATTCTAGGAATAGTAGTCCTTCTGCTTTTGACTTTAAGTGAAAACAGAAAAAAAAAACAAAAAAAACCTTCGTCAAAAATGTGACAAAAATAAGCAAAAACAAAATAAATAACATCTAAAACAAAATAAAAAAATGTAGCTCTCTTGATCTATAACAAAAAGAAAAAGAAAAGAAAGGGGAAAATCGCGCTTTTACTGCGACTTCCTGATATACTTAGGAAGTCGGACTATCCCCCTTCGGTGTCCCCCGTTCCTTTTTTTCCCACTTTACATCTTCTTTTTCTTATTCTTCTTACCAGGGTCGCAACCCTGAGGAGTGCGACTGTATGAATGCCTCATACTCCTCCCGGCTTACTTCTCCGTCGATGGATGCCACCTCCGCTTCCATTTCCGGGTCCGCGGGCGGTGCGCCCCCCTGGAACGACCAGCCTCGGTGGTGCGCCGGAGGTACTCCCTGTCGTCTGTCAATCTCATGGCTCTATCCCCCGTGATTATAATTTCTTTCGCCGTTCCGTATAGCGTCACTGATGTTATTTCTTGCCCCGACATGTCATCTAATGCGTCTTGTAATCAACTGAACCTTTTTTTCAGGTCTTATTTCTTTCATTACAAACTATACATTCCTATATGTAGGTACTTATCTGGGATAGCTTGCCCCTGCATCACGGAGGCCTATTACGGTCACATTTTAATGACTCAATCTCTTTGAATCCCCTATCCGCCATGATTGTGGCATTTACAGGCAGTGTAATAGTGTATCGATTAAATTACTTTTCTCTGTAATTGATTTATCAGATTCTTCCGTCATACCAACGTTTATGTTCTGGAATGTTTTCTATATTGAAGGTTGTCCAGAGTTGGTCCAGATTCGGGTCAAGGTCCAAAGCAAAGGTAGTCGTAGAGGCATGCAATATCAGAGGTCCAGTGTGAGAAAGCAGTCGTTAATATATAATAATATAAATATCTGTGTTTAAACAAATATCTGCTCCAGCCGGGAATCGAACCCGGGACCTTCGGCTCAGTAGTCAGGGTCACTAACCACTACGCCATTCGGTATTAATTAGTTTACAATAATTGTAAATAAAGAATCGACAAACAGCATTTATTAGGAATTTAATCAGCTTCTCCTTAGGATTCTCATTCTCAATGTGTTAATCACTGTAGATATATATTGTTATTAATTATTCATTTCTAAGTTGCTTTTAAATAAAGCTACATCCTGCATATTTGATATCAAGTGACGACTGCAAAGCCAACGACGGCCTGCATATTCTCTGTACCTGATGTACTCCGTTTCTTCACCTGCCAATAACGTATCATGGTATGTTTTACATATTGTATATTGTAAGGGAGCCAATATTTTAGGATCCTTCTTTGATTCCATTGACTCTAGTTCTATGGATAAAATATCAGTCAAAAGCACTTCATGTTGAGACGTCATTGCCTTTGCAGTCTTCATCAATCAAGTTTATAAGTGCTTCTCCTAAATCTTTTTCAAAATTCCCTCCCGGGGCGTGGACACTGGTCAGGCTATTGATTAATAAGGTCGTAAATGCTGACTCAAACCGTCCGGGGTCGGGTTGGTGTGACCAAAGAGTATATAAAAGTTAACGCTAATGTGACGCATTGGCCATTGAGACGATGGAAAAAGTCCTGAAGTGCCGTCGTATCCCCGTTTTGTGAAACTTGAAATGTTTTTATTTTTATAAAATTACTAACACATAGAAAAAAAAATATTTTTTTAGGATGATACGGACATACGGAGGGCTATTATCACCAGAAAAATTTGAGCGTTGTTGAATTTTTTCGGACATAGCAATTTCGCAATTAAATCGCAATTTCGCAATCGCAATTTCAACTCTTTGTCCTCGTAAACGTCAGGTATTGCCATCGAAATCCTTTCTCTTAAATCCGCAGCAGCTGATCTTGTAGCCGTTAACACCATGCAATCATCAGGGTACTCCTTCACCAGATCTATTGCTTTTTTGGTTTTCCCACATCCAGCAACACCGTTGTATCTATGTATATTCGGTAAAACAAAATTGTCATAGTTCAGGTCTATTTTGCATAAAGAATTATGTATGGATCTAGTGTCGCGAATTCATTAAACTATTTATATGAGTAAACGCGAATATCTGAACTGTTAATAACCGTGATTAGTACAAACATACTAATCACGGTGACGAACTGAATATGGGATATATCATAAACATATTAGTTACTTAATATCACGCACACGTGATGACCGATCAGTCTAATGACCTGATCGTCTGAATGTCAAGGATAATCCTGATGTTTTTAGGGGTTTCACCCTAGTGGCCTCCAACCTCCCCTATAGCCACCCCGTGCCTCGCTAGCAGGGTTGTTCCCTGGGACTGATCACATAGGACTGTTTCCCTAGCTTCTTACACTGATCACATGGGACTATTTCCCTAGCTTCTTACACTGATCACATAGGACTATTTCCCTAGCTTCTTACACTGATCACATGGGATTGTTTCCCCTGGCGCACTGAATATCTAATCTATCTATTATCACACGGTACGGGTACGGTATGTACTCGTACCTCCTTTAAACCTTACATTACCTCCTTAGTTTCCTTACTCATTATAAACACAATTGGTACATCAAGAAATCAAGTGTAGGTCTAAAGCCTCGTATTCACTAGGCGACAAATTGTCGCAGAACCTGTCTAGGCACATGTCGTCTACGTGTCGCCGCGACGTCGCGCTCTGTTCTGCGACGTCGCACGCGACTATACAGCGACATCTACGTGTCGCAGAACAGGTTCCGTGTTTTGGCTCGCGAGACAGAACTTCCTGCGACATCAGTCTAGCGCATAGAGTATATTTTTTTTACTAGGTCTAGCGACCGCTGTTGCAGAGTGTGGACGCGTGCGCGACTTCTGTATCACGACATGTTACCAAAATGTTCTGAGAACACGCACCGTAGATGTTCTGTAACAGTCTCAGAACTTGTGCCCTAGTGAATTCGAGGCTTAACTTATCAATCATAAACGAGAGATAAAAGGTAAGTAGAAAGGTCACTTAGCTGTAACTGCGCGCACTTGCTGTAACTGGCTGTTGTCTGAACCGGGCCATCACGCCCGCCTCGGCTCCCCGAGCCTGGGCGCCTCGGCTCCGCTCCGCCGGTTCCTCACGCACCCACAACACTGATAACTCCCTCACCCTCCGTCTGCTCACCGCGGCTGCTCACAAAAAGTGAAAAAGGGCTCCCGCGCTGCTCGCTTACGTCGATATTATCGTCTACCCTCAACTCGCCGATATTAATATTAAGGCTCGTCTACACTCAGAATAATTATCTTGATTATTCTGTGAGTCGAAATCGGTACAATTCCCGATAATTCGGGACACTCCCGCCGAGAGAAAAGTTTCTATGAATGGGACGCCTTTACCTATTCTAATATAGGTCATAAGTATATGTATAGAGCCAGCCACCGAAACAAATTAGACCCTTCTCAAATTTTTCGTGTTTTGATTTTAAGCCTATATTAATGCCTGTTTCATTAATAAGCGATAAAGCATACATCGGTAGCAATCTCTAGTTTTGGCTTCTTTACTACAAGTTCCTCAATTGTACTTCTCCTTTCGTACCATAACAACTTTCCAGTAATTCAAGCAATTTTCTATTGCAAGTTCTATTTGATACTTCTACTATGTGGCTTCTATTACAAATAATTCATCCTATTTTTCTATTATCTTCTATTCTTACTACACCTCTTCTTGCATTTACATTTATTACTGATATCTGTCACATAACACACACGACTGTACTGTAATTTTCTGCTTTTAGCTATTTGTCCTGTTGACTTCAGCATGTAGACACTTGAACACCCTAAATCTTAATACTCAATCAACGATAATCTTAAATCAAATAAGAATTAGCAAACAAACTATTGTGACAGTTTACTCGGGAGCTGTGGCTGGCCTAGCCGAAACCAAGGGGTAATGCACAAAGGTTCCACTCGAGAGAGCCACGCACAGAAACCTCTCTGAACAGAATAGAATACTATTTCAACACACAATAATGTATTCGGTGTCGACACGTCCCCCATATAGCTAAATTAATGCTTCACACTAAACAATATAATCATGTCATCATTTATCTATATTATATTGTATTTATTGTTTGCTATTCTAAGGATATAAATATTAGTATCCCAAATGAATGTTCAATCTACAACAACTATATTAATCTCTTCATCTATAACCTTACTCTAACTCAATTTTATTATTCTATATGTATTTATGTTTTGGTGTATGTGGAGTGTTAGCTACTACAGGCTATTATCTTGAACTACGTTCGAAGACCCTCCCCGGCACAGAAAAACTTTTAATTTGAACATCTAAGCCTTAGCTTTTATTGTAACAAGCATTAGAGTAAATTTCTGTGTATTGTAATATTTCACATTCTTTTACCTCCATCATTATTATTTCTTCATATTTATGCTTTCATGCCTTTGACAGTTAAAATGTTGAACCAACACCAAGGTTCAAGGGCAAATATAGGAAGTTAACAGCAGTAGTTCAAAGTTAACAATTGTGATTTGGTATTCGACTTATTACGTCGTTGCCCTATGGCAAGGTTTTTATCCTTACGACTATTCGTATAAAACAGTGCTAGTTATTAATGATTGGTAATGATAATAAATGCTAGCAAAACAACAAAATTCATTTTGTTACTGAAATACCTAGTGAAAACAGGTATACTTATGTCTGTCTGTCTGCCATAAAACATTAACTTAGTAGTCATCAGACTCTTATTGTATGCCTGAACTTTAGGAGTGCTATTCTGTCTTTTCATCCCTTCATATTAGAATACCATTAAAGAATCTGTCTCTTTATCATTAACAGATTATGATATAAGTTTGGAAACATTCATTGCAACAAGTATTTGTAATAGGACTAAGTTGCTGGGAATATTATGTGATAGTAAACCCACATAAAAGTCAAGAGAAGTCCTGATCATGAATAAGATACTTTAGTATATCTAAACTGAGGCTAACTCTCTCTTGTTCTGACACTGGACTTGGTTATTATACAGAGTCTGATGACACGGTTAGTGATACACCGATACTGATGCTGATACTGATATGTTCTGTCTATAGTTCTGTTCAACGTTCTATGAAAGTTCAGATGTGTGGGTAGGTTCATTACTTATAAATTAGCTCAACCTTTCCAATTACAACGGGCACTGATTTTGCCACTGACTCTGTCTTTGACTCTGACTCTGACTCAATGAACAAGTATTGTAGTACCCATTCACTATAAAATGCACACAAGTTACCATTTGCATATCTGTCTATCTGCATTAGGGCATGCAACACCGCAATACCGGTATCGAACGTGAATACCGGCATGGAAGTAACACCGGAATCGGACCCTTTTAGGCTATAAATAAAGCGATTAAGATATAGTTAGCCTTGTGTTCCTATATACCATGAAAGCCCACTTGTTTCCAACCGTTTAATGCAGTTTTCGGACGTTGGCAATCTACTGTTGTCCATGCGTAAACAAAATCAATGTTAAAAAATATATATTCTAAAATATAAACTCTAATACTCAATTGTTGTTGTAAGAAAACTAAATTTAACTGCCTTTTCTTGTTTAATTTGGTCCTATATGACCTTTAAACACAATATATGCCATTTATTACAATGAAGTCTAATTACCGGCACTACTATTGAGTTTTAATACCGGAACTCAACACCGGCATTGAAAATTTATCCGGTATCGTATGCCCCAATCTGCATACCTTGCACTAAGGTCTTCTTATCTTATCTTATAATTACATAATATTTCAGTTAGGTACATCCCCATTGGGCCTCAAATATTCATTTCAGTTATTCACACTAAAACACAGCAACAAAAGACTATGTACCTCATGTACCTACATGTGTTGCACATATTCTATCTATCCTTCTTCAAGCCTAATACATAGTACGTAAGCACCAGTTTGCACATCCGTTCTCTAGTTAGGTAAGTACTCCATATTTAACATGAACATTGTTAATCTTTAATTTTAATTGAGACTTAGGTACCCTTTTGCTTCAACACTCAACACTCACACTACTTAAACTTCTGACTTATACAATATTCTTCTGATATAACATCTGTATGTTAAGGAAACATAATGAGGATTACCGTTTATCTGTCTATTGAATTCTTCTTCCATTGGTGACGTACGTGCGTACCTATGTATATCTACATATAATTCTGTTCTTACGTAGGTACTTTACTTTATGAGTACCAATACCACATGCTAGTTAAGGTCATGTGCATTATATGTATACAATTATACATTGTATACCACACATAATAGGATTCTAAAAATGATACAAAATCTAAAAATATTGCAGATCTCAATAAAAGGGATGTGTTTATATACTACTACTTGGTTATCCATACTATTTACCTATGGCAAACTTGTTTTTATAACTATTTTGGATTCAAAATAACGTGAATCTGAATTTAATCTTTGTTGACTGATTTAAGTCTGTGGTAGTCTATGTCTTATATCTAACGTTCCTCTATATCAGTACTGTTATAACCATGGATTTAAGATCACGTTTCGTAAAGTAAAACTCTAAATTAATAATCGATCTACTGTACCAACATGATATGTATCACTAAGATTATGATAGTTACTTTGTAGGTATTCCACATTGTCAATGAGTAGTCTAGATTGACTTCTTAACTAGATCTGAATTCTTATTTCTTAATAGCAATGCTTTTGCTGCAACTGGGCTATTTTACGTGCTATTACTAGAATGTTATAACATTAATCATAGCAGAACTTTCATAAAAATGACCAATTTTTCGACAGATTTGAATATTAGCTAAATAACTCATTTTATTTTAAAAATATGGTGAATACCACATACCACAATGCAACGTTCTGAATGACTGACTTAACTTGGTCTCTCTGTATAGGCAACTTACTGTTACTGATAGGTCATAACATGCAACCATGCAAGTGTTGTCGCGCTACTTTATTACTTGTGTTATAATTCTCACAGCTATAACGACACTAATCAACTTCATCTCACATACAACTGTTTCAACTTTGATGAAACTGAAACTACTTATTTTCCTCTCGGACTCATTGACTAACACTTCTGAGATCACTCTTGATCCTTTAAATTATATGATTACTATAAACATTCTATAAGGTGTATCTTGTTGACGTTGGCACGTGATTGTGTGTCCCAACTTGGTACTTATATGCAAAGAAAAAAATAGTCTTAGTTAACCCAGTATACAAATATCTAATTTCAACTGAGTATATCAATTTTACAGTTTGTTTTCCTTTACTTTCAGAAACTTTATGTTGAAGGTACAGTACTTAAGCAACTATACAGACTTATGTTACGTCTGGTCTGCTTGATAAGAAAATCGCAAGAATTTATCTGAAATTTTACATTGCTAAGATATATGTAAGTATGTATAAGTAAGTATACTCAGTAAGAGACAAGAGTACGAGTTTCAATACAATGACAATTCAAACATTCTTAACAGTATTGGGTACAATGTGAATCATATTCATTTTTAAGAGGAGATTCATTCTCCGATATTGGCCACCCTGCTTGGGTATTAATAACCAAAAACGTTCTTTGATTTATAAACTAAGTACTTTAAATTCTGATCCTTTTCTGAGTCGCTCATTGGTTAAGGCCATTCACTTGTAACAAAAGTTTAACGCTTACTGAAATCTTATAAGGGCTTGTTCCACAATGTCTGGTTAGTGGCTACTTGTGGGATAAAATACATACTGTCACTGTCAAAAGAATTATAACAGAGAGTGACAGCATGTATTTTATCTCACAGGTAGCCACTAACCAGACATTGTGAAACAGGGCCTAAGTATAATAAGTGAACACTGAAAACCTTAACTAGGTTAAACCTGTATCATAGGTTCCTTCCATTTGACACCAAAGATAGTTTACAATTTACTACAGAGTGTAACTTAAGTAACTTTGTAGTAGAGACTTGCATTTTTCGCAAGAATCGTTACGGCAATCGATTTTTTTTGGTAGCGTTTATCGATCGGTATATTTGCTTACGATTGATATCTAAGTCGAGACTGCATCTCCTGGATTATTTTCTTTCATCTTCTTCCGATATTTTCTTTGTCTTTCAGCTGCTGTCATCGTCATTTAGCTGAAAAATATTTAAAAATGACAATTCTAAGTAACAAAAGTTTACAAACATAAACACATGGAAATAATGCAATGACGAAGGATTCCTTCGTCATTGAAATAATGCGATTGCAATGTAATGGGATAAATTATTAGTTTATAAAATGTCATCACATTCTTGTCAGTCTGAAGCACATTCATGATGATGATATTTTAAGGGCACACCTTAGCCTTCTTTTTTTATATAAAGATTTTTGTAGAAATGAGTAAAACGCAGGTATTTTTGTACTGAACTTTTATTTTACACCACAATATAACACACAACGTCCATGAAATCTATCAGGGCAGTGTTGCCAACGAACAAAAAACTTTATAAACCCTCTTTAAACAAAATATCCTTCCACCCTAAGGTTGTCTTGAAAAAATCGCTTTAAGCGATAAGACCGCCATTTTTGTACATATTTGTTAGTATTTAAGTTTTGTAAGTTTCTTTTATGTGTGTGTGTACAAATAAAGAATTTTCTATCTATCTATCTTTATATCTAAAACTATTTAAACTTTAGAATAAGTATTACATTGTTTCAACACCTTCCCTCAATGTAATACTTACATTAATACAGTAACTAATCTTGACTCTACATTCATTCTTAAACTTTGACTCTACACATAAAACAAAATTTTAATAATGATTCATTTCTCAAGGGCTTTGTGAACATGTCAGCAATTTGATCTTCAGATTTAACATACATTAATTTCAACTTCTCTCTCTTAACTTACTCTTTTACAAAATGAAATCTTATATCTACATGTTTAAGCCTCTTAATACTATCACTGCTCGCTGCCATCATTGCGGATTGATAATCACACATTATGTTCAAAGGGCATACATCTTTAATATTAAAATCATCTAACATGTTTATAAGCCAACACGCCTCACTAGCCGCTACACTCTTAGCTACATATTCAGACTCAGTTGATGACAATGATACTGAACACTGCTTCTTACTACTCCATGAAACTAAGCAGTTTTTGTATAAGAATACATAGCCAGTGGTAGACTTTCTGTCTTCAACATCACTTGCCCAGTCGGCATCTACCCATCCAACTAAAGTCTCACCACTACATACATACTCTATCTTATATGATAAGGTGTGTTTAACATACCTAAGCACTCTTTTAAGTGTTGTTAACAAAACATTATCTGCCCTATTTTGATATCTGCTTAATATCGACAAAGCTACACATAAATCTGGTCGCGTTCCACATACAGCATACATCAAACAACCAATAATTTGTCTACATAAATTCTCTGAGTTTTTGTCTAGTTTACAATTTTTAAAAATCTCTGTGCTATTTGGATCCATTGGGGTAGACATAGGCTTACAATCTTGCATATCAAATCGCTTTAAAACATTTTCTAAGTACTCTTTCTGATCTAGCTTCTTCTCTTCTTCTTCTTCTTCTTTCGTGTCAGTGAAATGCGATTTTTTATATTTGTCCAGACCAAAAAGAAGCAACTATGATAGCATTCTGGTTGGCCTGGAGTAAGTCGTCCCGTGTTCTGATCTAGCGTGGTTATATTATTTTCCAAATCTTGTTTCACATTTATACCAAGGAAGTTTGACACCAGACCTAAATCCTTCATTTTAAATTCTTTGTTTAGCTTAGACTTAAGGTCACATATTTGTTTTTCATCATTTCCAAAAATTAAAATATCGTCAACATAAAGTAATACATAAGTTTGACTGTTACTGTTACATCTCGAGTAGAAATATGAATCACATTTTGAACTAGCAAATCCTTCTTTAGTTATTACAGAATTAAACTTCTCATTCCAATATTTGGGACTTTTCTTCAAACCATACAAACTTCTATTTAATTTTACAATTCTTTCATTTTCATTACTATATGCTCCTTCAGGAAGTTTAATAAAAACATCTTCATCAATATCTCCATAAAGGAATGCTCCGGTTACATCCATTTGGTAAATAGGTAAATTCATATTAGTTGCTACAGCTATAAACAATCTAAATGTTGACATTTTGGCAACTGGGGCATAGATCTCACCTAAATTAAACATATCATTCTGCTCAAAGCCCCTAGCAACTAGCCTAGCTTTATATTGCGTTAAGTTGTTACAATTTTTTACTTTAAACACCCACTTACAACTAACACTGTTATGTGCATCATGTCCTTCACAGATTGTCCACGTCTCATTCTCTTTCAAAGTGTCCAGCTCCCTCTTCACTGCTTCCTCCCATTTACTCGCATCTTTCCTCCTCATAGCCTCCTGGTACGTAGAAGGGTACTCCGTCTCTGTCGTCACATTGTAACACATATAGCGTGGATTCGGCTTCCGAGTACGCTGACCTCTCCGTACCTCTTGGTCTGGTCTCTCTGCTACTTCTTCAGCAGACTTCTCAGATGTTGCACATGGTTCATATTCACTATCAGAAGATTCTCCTGGCAACAGCCTGTCATCGCTCCCTACATTTATGTCTTGCACATTCTGCTGTATGACGGTACATTCTTCATTCACGTGTCCCTCGTAGCTTGGTTCTGACATGCCAGCCTCTACATCAAGGCTCACCAGTGGCTCTCTCTCTTCTGGAACTTCTGTCTTTTCCTTTTGTTCTATGAACACCACATCTCGTTTGGTTTCAACATAATTTTTATTTGGAAAGTAGATTCTGTAGCCTTTCACATGTTGTCCATAGCCAACCATAACAACTCCTTTCTCTCCTTTAGATTCCCACTTCCTTCTCTTCTCCTTTGGTATGTGTACGAACACAGGCGTACCAAAGATCTTCAGAGTATTTATATCAAAAGTTTCTTTTGTCCACATTTCAAATAGAGTCTTTCCTGGCTCATTACTTTTTCCTGTTCTATTCAACACATATGCTGCCGTATTGATAGCTTCAGCCCATAACTTCTTTTATTATTTTAGTTAACAGAAACCGGCTTACACATTCATGAATTAAATACCTATTTTGATCTTCATAATTCAGACATTAAATCAAGTTTTCTTATACAAAAAATTACATTCCATGAATTTGAAAATAGTTTGAACTCGCGAAAGAATACATCACCTGGATTTGATGATTTTCCTTATATTCTTATAAAAAAATTAGATACTTCAGTGCAGAAATTATTTTTAAATATACTTTATAGTCTTTGGGTGAATCAAATAATCCCACAATCTTGGAAGACTCAATGTGTTATTCCTGTTTTAAAACAAGATAAGCCTCCAGAAGATCCAAATTCATATAGACCCATTTCTCTCATCATGTTTAGGTAAAATATTTGAAAATATGATTAAAACTCGTCTTGATTGGTTTGTTGAGTCAAATGGCTTGATTCCCAATGTTCAATATGGCTTCAGAAAAGGCAGAAGTTGTGCTGACAGTTTCGTCTCCCTTATCTCAGATCTGGAAAATGCAAAACATAATAAAGTTAGTGCTGTGTGTGCTTTCCTAGATGTACAAGGTGCATTTGACAATGTCCAACCAAGTATACTTGTAAAAAAGTTATCAGGGCTGGGTATTCCCGGTATCCTATGTAAATGGATTTATAATTTTTTGATTGATAGAGTTTTATATGTAAAGCATAATAATAACTTATATGGACCAAAAACTGCCTCTAAAGGCACAATGCAAGGTGCAACTTTATCGCCATTGTTGTATAATTTATACACAAGTGAGATATGTAAATAATAAGTTTGTAAATATACTGCAATTTGCGGATGATCTTGTATTATACAGTATGAATGTTAATGTGGATGTAGCAATACATAATTTAAATAGTGCTTTAACACAATTACATCATTATTATAGCGGTAGATTGAAACTTAAAATCATTCCTAATAAAAGTAAAGTAGTAATATTTAGTAAGGACTCCAACAATGATGCAGTTATGTACAATGATGTAGAGATCTCAACAGCTAGCTGTCACAAGTTTTTAGGTGTTATCATAGATAATAAATTGTCATTCAAACAACACTGTTTGATGTTTAGCTGGTGTATCTTTGGGTGCAGACCCAAAGACACTGACCGTACTATATAAAGCTATAGTCAGAAGTCATTTTGATTACAGCTGCTTTGCTTATATGAATAGTACTCATGTAAATAAGTTAGATATTATTCAGAACAGAGCTTTGAGAATTATTTTAGATGCTATGTGCTCAACTCCTATTCGTGCAATGGAAATTGAAGCCATGGTAATGCCTCTTAATATACGAAGGCTTTTATTAGCTGAAAGATTTTCATTAAAACTTGTATCATCCAATAATCAACAGATAATTAAAAAAATCTTACCTAATTCAATTGTCCATCAAACACCTATGACCTCAGGTGATGATTTTTTATGGAACAGAAGTCCCAATTTGTCTCAGATTCTCCTGGAAATTAAAAGTAAATACTCAAATATATGTATTAGGCCTTTATGGCCAATCTATTTATATACCTATAGCAATCTTCTATTCAAAATTTAAATAATAGATTTTACAGTGAATAATAATACAGAACTTTTACAATTTCTAGATCTTAATAGAGAATATTATAAACTTTATACTGATGGAAGTAAAACAAGCTCTCATGTGCGTAGTGCTGTATATGTATATGATCCACAATTGAACTTTTCTCAGAGCTTTGTTCTCAATAATAACTGTAGCATTTTCACTGCAGAGGCTTTTACAGTGTTAGAAGCCCTGAAGCGTATAAACTCTGTACATAATTACAAGTGTTTCATAATATTAACAGACTCATTAAGTTTGGTGGAAAGTTTGAGGAACCCGAAATGTCATTTTAAAACTAATTATATTTTATTTTTAATTATAAATAATGTACAAAAATATGAATTGATTGGTATAAACATATTATTTATGTGGATTCTTTCTCATAGAGGGATCACAGGTAATGAAATAGCAGATAGAATAAATAGCCTATGAAGGTATAAACTCATTAGATGTAAATGTAAGTACACTTGTAAATATACCATTTACTGATTGTTATAATAGCATTAGTAATGACATGTACAGTTTATGGAAAGATTTTTAGAAAAAAGACCAATAAATTAATGGGAAAGGAAAATGGTATGGAAGTATACAAGAAGACTTACCTTCTAAGCCCTGGTATAATGATTTGAAAAAAGCCAGTCGAGATTTTATCACAACAATGAATAGACTGAGATTTATAAGATTTAGGGTCTGTTTCACAATGTCTGGTTAGTGGCTACCTGACGGATAAAATACATGCTGTCACTCTCTGTTATTATTTTTTAGACAGTGACAGCATGTATTTTATCCGACTGGTAGCGACTAACCAGACATTGTGAAACAGGGGCTTAACATTATAGATAGCACATGTTTATCATTTCAAAATGCTGTTGGAACGCTAGAACATATGTTTTTTGAATGCCCTACCCACAACATGGAACGTTTAGTTTTTGCAAGTGAAGTGAGTGAATTTATAACAAATGAAGATAATCCCTCCCGCCGCCTCATTATGCTACTAAAATTAAAAGTGTGCTTTAATGCTATATACTATTATATTAAAAATACCTTCAATAAAATATAGTGAAGAAGTGAAAGTGCAACTGTGCTGTGAAATGTGAAAATAAAGACATGGCTTAAAGGCCCAGTGGCCAAGCCAAAATCCTTAAAAAAAAATAATATCTTTTTATGATTATTCTACGCTTCATGAAGACGTTTTATGGACAATATGAGACATCGTGCCGGTGTTGGGATAAAATAACCTATAACCTATAATGGATGAACTAACTTATCGGCCCTAAATAGGTGTTGTTATAGTTTTCTTATTTAGGTGTATTTGTGCATCCGTGTTAGCGGTCGGGTGTACGGTTATGTTATTAACAATATCGACGGGTTAAATTTGAATATAGGTTATTATTATGCCTACTTTACAAATAAACTTAAATTTGCTATCTTACTTACAGGACTTGTTTACTAGGATTTAACGCTTTTCCCATCGTGGCAGACGCGCTAGGCCCCTCTGAGGACCCCTGAATTTCGGCTTTCCCCCTCGCTTTCTTCTCTTCTTTGGTCGTCGTTTCCCTTCGTTGTTGTTCCCGGTGATTTCCAAGGAGTGTGGCGTCGTTGGAGGTGGCGGTGTTGTCCGCGGGGGTGGTGGTGTCGGTCGGATGTAGATGGTCCCGTCTGCCATTATTTCTATCCCTGCTACGGTGTCCTCGGTCTCTGGGATGTGTATCGTCGGTGGAGATGGTGGTGGTGTAGTTAGGTCGATGACGATCGCTAGCGACCCGTCCGCCCGGATCGTGATCTCCGACGCCTTCCCGGTCACTTTGAGGTTGCCTTCGACTGTTGTTCTGGACATGTTGTCTCTTCAACTGGCCGATTTCTTTTTCGTCTTGCATATTTACCGGTTGATAATTGTGTTTGAGGGTAGTTGTGGTTGTTATTCATGGGCCTGTTCCATACGAGTTGCGGTCGAGTTTTAATTATTTTATTAGTTATATAAACATATAACTAAGTCCTTTATGTGGGCTACGTATTTTTTATGATTATGCATTTTATATTATTCTACCTCGGGCAGACTATTCGGCTAGGCAGAAGCAACTTCGACAAGGAGGCTACAAGGCGCATCCAACTGGGTTGGGCTGCATTCGGGAAACTTATTCTCCTCGGCCATTCCTCAGAGCCTGAAGACAAAAGTCTTCAACCAGTGCGTCCTGCCAGTGATGACGTATGGTGCAAAGACGTGGACACTGATGACGGTAGGACTGGTCCACCGATTTAAAGTCGCTCAGCGTGCTATGGAGAGAGCTATGCTTGGGGTTTCTCTGATGGATCGTATCAGAAATGAGGTTATCCGTCAGAGGACTAAGGTTACCGACATAGCTGTCAAAATATGCAAGCTTAAGTGGCAGTGGGCTGGTCATATCTGCCGAAGAACCGATAACCGTTGGGGTAGACGAGTTCTCGAGTGGAGACCACGAACAGGCAAACGCAGCGTGGGACGCCCTCCTGCCCGCTGGACTGACGACCTTAGGCGGGTGGCGGGTAGTGGTTGGATGAGGAAGGCCGAGGACCGAGTGTTGTGGCGCTCCTTGGGAGAGGCCTATGTCCAGCAGTGGATGATTATTGGCTGATGATGATGAGCCGCTGTCAGGCATGGGCCCGGTCAAGACACGGTGTAGCGTGAATCATGCTTTAATAAGCGATCGATATTAAGTTGCAGCACGATCCCACGTAGTCATCGTGCTGAAACTGCAGCACTGCTACTGCATCGTGCAGTAGCTGAGACTGTGTGTCTTAACACTTTTGTACCTTGTCCAACTCATATTTGAATGTGTAATTGTAGTTTGTGACTTTGACAAGGTGCAGAAGTGTAAAGCTAGAAGTACACCTTATGCCTAGCAATCTTATTTTTTTTTACTCAAATCAGTCATATTTTAGAACTTAGTGCCAATTTCTCCATTGTTGGTTATCTAACCGACAGGGATTGATTTATAAATTAAACGTCACCTCCATATAAAATTCATGACAGATGTGTCAAAAGTCAACCACTACTCCCTGGTTATGCTCTAACCGAGAATGGAGAAATTGGCACTTAATTTGAAACTACTTATTGGCTAACTTAACGAATGCATCTTTCATTGCACTAAGAACAGATGTTATATTTTCCAGTACTAACACTGCATTTCTTACGGTCTCCATCATTTTTTGTTCTGTCTGAAGCCGGCTCTGTTCCAACTCGTATGCCCAAGCAGGCACATTATCGTGTCGTGGTCTTGATTGTAAAAATAATTACACGTATTTTAATATTGATAATGGAAAATTTCCCATAATGGTTATAAAATAAGTAGCCAAGTGCGAGTCTGACTCGGGCAAGAAGGAAGCCGTGTGAGTACCATTATTTGAAGTGATAAGCTTGTTTTCAAAGGGTTTCTAATCTGACTGGCCAAGGTGACAAACCCTAGTCTAGTTCCAGTGTTAGTAGCCGCGTATACCCGAGCGCATGTCTAGGCACACCGAGCATTGGATCGCTGTCGGTGAGGCGTGCGCTCAGGTATACGCGGCTAGTCACTAACACGAAAGGAAAGAGAAATAAGCAAAAAAAACTTGTACTCACGAGTTCTAGTGCTGTTATTTTCCTTCGGCCGCCATCGCAACTGTGTTTCGCAACCAGTTGTGATGGAAGATTTTTTTACCTTTGATGGCAACTAGTTGCGATCGAAGAATGTTTTGTGTTTATACACAACCAGTTGCCAACTAAGAATTTTTGTAACGGTGTAGTTGCGACAAAATATCTTTAATTCTTAATACGCAACCGTAGGTAGATTATAGTTCGAGCAACATAAATCGCACCACAATGTACGGTCAGCCTCAAAAGTTGATGAACAGATCCAAATTTTCAAAATATGTGCACATTGTAAAGTTCCATATGTCACGGAACAAATTAGGCATATTAGCGTAGCATATTAGTCATACTGTATGTTGTACGTAAACATGCAATTTTATACTTTTTATAACAAAAAAAAATGTTTAAATATAAACGTTCATTTAATTTTTCAACTTATAATAAGATATGAACAGTAGAACATCTTAAAATTACAAAAAAAATGTTTCTTTCTCTTAAGCAGTTGAATGGACCACAGAAATAAAAACATAAACCCTTAATTAATAACTGAACACTTGAACTCCTAACCACCCTGGGTAACATATCGGGTTCCTACTGAACATATACCTACACATATATTTTTATTAAAACGTTATAGAAAAAGGACTGATTATCTCCAAGCAATGACCCACTGTAATTTCATTTTCTTCTAAGTCCTTATTGGCTAAATTAATTTCCTTGTCAATCAATTGGTATTCTTTCTTCTTCTTAGTTGCGGTTTTTAATTCGTACGCAGTACTTTGTGTTTGCAAAACATTCAACAACTGTCCCGAATTATCGGGAGTTGTACCGATTTCGACTCACAGAATAATCAAGATAATTATTCTGAGTGTAGACGAGCCTTAATATTAATATCGGCGAGTTGAGGGTAGACTAATTTATCCACGTAAACGAGGAGCGCGGGAGCGTTTTTCACTTTTGGTGAGCAGCCGCGGTGAGCAGACGGAGAGTGAGGGAGTTATCAGTGTCGTGGGTGCGAGAGGACCCCGCGGAGCGGAGCCGAGGCGCCCACGCTCGGGGAGCCGAGGCGGGCGTGATGGCCCGGTTCCGACAACAGCCAGTTACTGCAAGTGCGCAGCTAAGTGACCTTTCTACTTACCTTTTATATCTCGTTTATGATTGATAAGTTATACCTACACTTGATTTCTTGATGTACCAATTGTGTTTATAATGAGTAAGGAAACTAAGGAGCTAATAATGTAAGGTTTAAAGGAGGTACGAGGTACATACCGTACCCGTACCGTGTGATAATAGATAGATTAGATATTCAGTGCGCCAGGGGAAACAATCCCATGTGATCAGTGTAAGAAGCTAGGGAATCAATCCCATGTGATCAGTGTAAGAAGCTAGGGAAACAATCCCATGTGATCAGTCCCAGGGAACAACCCTGCTAGCGAGGCACGGGGTGGCTATAGGGGAGGTTGGAGGCCACTGGGGTGAAACCCCTAAGAACATCAGGATTATCCTTGACATTCAGACGATCAGGTTATTAGACTGATCGGTCATCACGTGTGCATGATATTAAGTAACTAATATGTTTATGATATATCCTATATTCAGTTCGTCACCGTGATTAGTATGTTTGTACTAATCACGGTTATTAACAGTTCAGATATTCGCGTTTACTCATATAAATAGTTAAATGAATCTGCGACATGGTGGAGATGCTGGGATCTGAGTCCAGTATTACAGCTTTGTTTGACTTGTGAGCAAATTTAAATTTACCCTGATAAGGGTTTTGCAAAATACAAGTAAATATGTTTTGAAATTTCATTATAAACATTCACCAGTGAATAGTTAAGTTGTTTGATAGAAATTGGGGACTATTCTTGAGACTCGTAAGAGGTTTTATTGAAAATATACACATAAAGATTAAGATACCTACAAGTAAATTAGTTTGGTGTAGCTGTTATATTAGTAAGTAAGTCAATAGTATTTGACTTATTTGAGCATCGCTTATTGAGTATTTGATGAAATTACAAGTATAAATTGAAGTAAACATATGATATTTTAAATGATACGTACATTAGAGTCGCTTTTAGAGTAGCGTGACATTATATTGACAAGATACTTCCAGTAGTGGATGGCATACGATATCTGAGAGGATTATGATTGGAATTTGCAGTATGTCAGTTTGCAGTTAGCAATTGATCAAATTTAGACCTGCAAATGAGCGAAGTCAGATTTGAATTTATTAGTTATGATACTGAAATAATGTGATAGTACAGTCCGTTCACCGAAATGTGACTTTTAGATAATGAGAATTGTAGACTACAATCTGTTCACTCGGCATATATTTTTCCCTGAGTAATATACCTAGATATATTTAGTGATTTTTTGAGTAATTTATCATAGCGTGTGTGAGTAATTTACTCTTGGCACTTATTATGGTTCAGATTCAGATATTTAGTGATTGAATTAGACGCCATCGGGATAATCAAGTGGTTGCTTACAAGTTATTGGACTGCATAGATGTTACATAGTTAATGCTATTCTTGATAAATGAAGTACAAATTCAACAATTTCATAGTGAAATGAAACTTGTAAAGGAGCAAGTCACAGTAAGCTAACTGTACGAGGTGTGTAGACAACAGGCGCCCGCGCTGGCGCCACCGCCCGTTTCTTTGTTATGTTGCATTGTTGCGGTCTAAATAATTTTCAAAGAAATTTGTTTTTTATTGCTTATTGAATATGGTTCAGTTTAATGAAGGATTTCCCAGAAATTATTTTTGATTTGATGATAAGTAGTACAGACTCAGGTGATGCTCTTGCTTGTGGGTACCTACCCCTTGAAATTTAGAATAACCTGTTGAAAAGCTATGAGCTAAAGAATATACCTATACCAGATGTTCGAAAGGAACAGTTTGTCTATTACCAAACATTTATAGTTATCTTTGGATTGATAATTCGAGGATATTAGAATTAGATATCGTGAAAGTTGTTTGAACTTGTACTAAGTATATCAGTAGTCTGAGTTCCACTGAACTTCTTAGACGGTCAAGATTAATCTCTTGACATAGAGTCAATTAATTCAATTAAAACAAATAGTACCGAATATGAATAGTGAAGTCAGCTAACGAAGATTATAAAATTGTATATACTGTTCTCTAAAGTTATACTTTCTAATATAAAGCTTCAAGTTATTTAGAAGTTAATGTATATGTCTTACTTCAGTTCAATGTGAATTTTAAAATGTTTAGATTTCAGTAAGCGTTAAACATTAGTTACAAGTGAATGGCCTTAACCAAGGAGCGACTCAGAAAAGGAACAGAATTTAAAGTAGGCACTTAGCTTATAAATCAAAGAACGTTTTTGGTTATTAATACCCAAGCAGAATGGCCAATACCGGAGAATGAATCTCCTCTTAAAAATGAATATGATTCACATTGTGCCCAATACTGTTAAGAATGTTTGAATTGTCATTGTACTCTTACTGAGTATACTTACTTATACTTACATACATCTTAGCAATGTAAAATTTCAGATAAATTCTTGCGATTTTCTTCTTAAGCAGACCAGTCGTAACATAAGTCTGTATAGTTGCTTAAGTACTGTACCTTCAACCTAAAGTTTCTGAAGGTAAAGGAAAACAAACTGTAAAATTGATATATACTCAGTTGAAATTAGATATATGTATACTGGGTTAACTAAGACTATTCCTTTTCTTTGCATAATAAGTACCAAGTTGGGACACACAATTACGTGCCAACGTAAATAAGATATACCTATAGAATGTTTATAGTAATCATAGAATTTAAAGGATCACGAGTGATCTCAGAAGTTTTAGTCAATGAGTCCGAGAGGAAAATAAATAGTTTCAGTTTCATCAAAGTTGAAACAGTTGTATGTGAGATGAAGTTGATTAGTTTCGTTCTAGCTGTTAGAATTATAGCACAAGTAAATAATGTGGCGCGACAACACTTGCATGGTTGCATGTTATGACTTATCAGTAACAGTAAGTTGTCCAACAGTAAGTTGCCTATTCAGAGAGACCAAGTTAAGTCAGTCAATCAGCATTGTGGTATGTGGTATTCACCATATTTTTACCACCATAATATTGAAATCTGTCGTAAAATTGGCATTTTTTTATGAAAGTTCTGCTATGATTAATGTTATAACATTCTATAGTTATAGCACGTAAAATAGCCCAGTTGCAGAAAAGGCATTGCTATTAAGACATAAGAATTCAGATCTAGTTAAGAAGTCAATCTAGACTACTCATTGACAATGTGGAATACCTACAAAGTAACTGTCAAAATCTTAGTGATACATATCATGTTGTGTACCAACATGATATGTATCCGTATGATGTAGATCGATTATTAATTTAGAGTTTTACTTTACGAAACGTAGTCTTAAATCCATGGTTATAACAGTACTGATATAGAGGAACGTTAGATATAGAACATAGACCACCACAGACTTAAATTAGTCATCAAAGATAAAATTCAGATTCACGTTATTTTGAATCCAAAATAGTTATATTAGTAAAAACAAGTTTGCCATAGGTAAATAGTATGGATAACCAAGTAGTATATAAACACATCTCTTTTATTGAGATCTGCAATATTTTTAGATTTGAATCATTATATCAAATTTTTTAGAGTCCAATTATGTGTGGTGTACAATGTATAATTGTATACATATAATGCACATGACCTTAACTAGCATGTGGTATTGGTACTCATAAAGTAAAGTACCTACGTAAGAAGAGAATTATATGTAGATATACATGGGTACGTACGTACGTCACCAATGGAAGAAGAATTCAATAGACAGATAGACGGTAATCCTCTTTATGTTTCCTTAACATACAGATGTTATATCAGAAGAACATTGTATAAGTCAGAAGTTTAAGTAGTGTGAGTGTTGAAGCAAAAGGGTACCTAGTGGGTACCTAAGTCTCAATTAAAATTAAAGATTAACAATTTTCAAGTTAAATATTGAGTACTTACTAACTAGAGAACGGATGTGCAAACTGGTGCTTACGTACTATATATTAGGCTTGAAGAAGGATAGATAGAATATGTGCAACACATGTAGGTACATGTGTTGCACATGATGTTGGCTGTGTTTTAGTGTGAATAAATGAAATGAATATTTGAGACCCAATGGGGATGTAACTGAAATATTATGTAATTATAAGATAAGATAAGAAGACCATTAGACTTCATTGTAATAAATGGCATATATTGTGTTTAAAGGTCGTGTAGGACCAAATTAAACAAGAAAAGGCAATAAAATTTAGTTTTACTTACAACAATTGAGTATTAAGAGTTTATGCCTATTTTAGAATATATGTATATTTTTAACATTGATTTTCGTTTACGCATGGACAACAGTAGATTTCCAACGTCCGAAAACTGCATTAAACGGTTGGAAACAAGTGGGCTTTCATGGTATATAGGAACACAAGGCTAACTATATCTTAATCGCTTTATTTATAGCCTAAAAGGGTCGGCTTCCGGTGTTACTTCCATGCCGGTATTAACCGGTTCGATACCGGTATTGCGGTGTTGCATGCCATAATGCAGATAGACAGATATGCAAATGGTAACCTGTGTGCATTTTATAGTGAATGGGTACTACTATACTTGTTCATTGAGTCAGAGTCAGGGTCAGAGTCAGAGTCAGAATCAGAGTCAGAGTCAGAGTCAAAGTCAAAGTCAAAGTCAAAGTCAGAGTCAGAGTCAGAGTCAGAGTCAGAGTCACAGTAAGAGTCACAGTCAGTCACAGTCAGAGTCACAGTCAGTCAGAGTCACAGTCAGAGTCACAGACAGAGTCAGTGGCAAAGTCAGTGCCCGTTGTAATTGGAAAGGTTGAGCTAATTTATAAGTAATGAACCTACCCATACATCTGAACTTTCATAGAACGTTGAACAGAACTATAGACAGAACATATAATTGCATATCAGTATCAGTATCAGAACCAGTATCAGCATCAGTATCGGTGTATGACTAACCGTGTCATCAAACTCTGTATAATAACCAAGTCCAGTGTCAGACCAAGAGAGAGTTAGCCTCAGTTTAGATATACTAAAGTATCTTATTCATGATCAGGACTTCTCTTGACTTTTATGTGGGTTTACTATCACATAATATTCCCAGCAACTTAGTCCTATTACAAATACTTGTTGCAATGAATGTTTCCAAACTAATATCGTAATCTGTTAATGATAAAGAGACAGATTCTTTAATGGTATTCTAATATGAAGGGATGAAAAGACAGAATAGCACTCCTAAAGTTCAGGCATACTATAAGAGTCTGATGACTACTAAGTTAATGTTTTATGGCAGACGGACAGACATAAGTATACCTGCTTTCACTAGGTATTTCAATAACAAAATGGATTTTGTTGTTTTGCTAGCATTTATTATCATTACCAATCTATAATAACTAGCACTGTTTTATACGAATAGTCGTAAGGATAAAAGACTTGCCATAGGGCAACGACGTAATAAGTCGAATACAAATCACAATTTTTAACTTTGAACTGCTGTTAACTTCCTATATTTGCCCTTGAACCATGTATGTGTTGGTTCAACATTTTAACTGACAAAGGCAATATGAAAGCATAACAATAATGATGGAGGTTACAGAATGTAAAATATTACAATACACAGAAATTTACTCTAATGCTTGTTATAATAAAAGCTAAGGCTTAGATGTTCAAATTAAAAGTTTTTCTGTGCCGGGGAGGGTCTTCGAACGTAGTTCAAGATAATAGCTTGTAGTAGCTAACACTCCACTTATACCAAAACATAAATACATATAGAATAATAAAATTGAGTTACAGTATGGTTATAGATGAAGAGATTAATATAGTTGTTGTACATTGAACATTCATTTGGGATACCTACTAATATTTATATCCTTAGAATAGCAAACAATAAATACAATATTAATAAAGATAAATGATAAGAATATGACATGATTATATTGTTTAGTCTGAAGCGTTAATTTAGCTATATGGGGGACGTGTCGACACCGAATACATTATTGTGTGTTGAAATAGATGTATTCTATTCTATTCTGTGCAGAGAGGGGGCGATGTTTCTGTGCGTGGCTCTCTCGAGTGGAGCCTTTGTGCATTTCCCCTTGGTTTCGGCTAGGCCAGCCACAGCTCCCGAGTAAACTGTCACAATAGTTTGTTTGCTAATTCTTATTTGATTTAAGATTATCGTTGATTGAGTATTAAGATTTGGAGTGTTCAAGTGTCTACATGCTGAAGTCAACAGGAAAAATAGCTAAAAGCAGAAAATTGCAGTACAGTCGTGTGTATTATGTGACAGATATCAGTAATAAATGTAAATGCAAGAAGAGGTGTAGTAAGAAAAGAAGAGGTGTAGTAAGAATAAAAGATAATAGAAAAATAGGATGAACTATTATTTGTAATAGAAGCCACATAGTAGAAGTATCAAATAGAACTTGCAATAGAAAATTGCTTGAATTACTGGAATGTTGTTATGGTACGAAAGGAGAAGTGCAATTGAGGAACTTGTAGCAAAGGAGCCAAAACTAGAGATTGCTACCGATGTATGCTTTATTGCTTATTAATGAAACAGGCATTAATATAGACGTAAAATCAAAACACGAAAAATTTGAGAAGGGTCTAATTTGTCGGTGGCTGATCTATACATATACTTATGACCTATATTAGAATAGGTAAAAGCGTCTCACTCATAGAAACTTTTCTCTCGGCGGGAGTGTCCCGAATTATCGGGAGTTGTACCGATTTCGACTCACAGAATAATCAAGATAATTATTCTGAGTGTAGACGAGCCTTAATATTAATATCGGCGAGTTGAGGGTAGACTAATTTATCCACGTAAACGAGGAGCGCGGGAGCGTTTTTCACTTTTGGTGAGCAGCCGCGGTGAGCAGACGGAGAGTGAGGGAGTTATCAGTGTCGTGGGTGCGAGAGGACCCCGCGGAGCGGAGCCGAGGCGCCCACGCTCGGGGAGCCGAGGCGGGCGTGATGGCCCGGTTCCGACAACAGCCAGTTACTGCAAGTGCGCAGCTAAGTGACCTTTCTACTTACCTTTTATATCTCGTTTATGATTGATAAGTTATACCTACACTTGATTTCTTGATGTACCAATTGTGTTTATAATGAGTAAGGAAACTAAGGAGCTAATAATGTAAGGTTTAAAGGAGGTACGAGGTACATACCGTACCCGTACCGTGTGATAATAGATAGATTAGATATTCAGTGCGCCAGGGGAAACAATCCCATGTGATCAGTGTAAGAAGCTAGGGAATCAATCCCATGTGATCAGTGTAAGAAGCTAGGGAAACAATCCCATGTGATCAGTCCCAGGGAACAACCCTGCTAGCGAGGCACGGGGTGGCTATAGGGGAGGTTGGAGGCCACTGGGGTGAAACCCCTAAGAACATCAGGATTATCCTTGACATTCAGACGATCAGGTTATTAGACTGATCGGTCATCACGTGTGCATGATATTAAGTAACTAATATGTTTATGATATATCCTATATTCAGTTCGTCACCGTGATTAGTATGTTTGTACTAATCACGGTTATTAACAGTTCAGATATTCGCGTTTACTCATATAAATAGTTTAATGAATTTGCGACAACAACTGAGGCAATGTAGGATATTTACGTCCAATGTAGCGATTAATTTTGGAGTGCAAGCCTTCTATGTTATTATTTGTCCTAACTTTTTCGCCGGCACAAGAACAAGAATTTAACAGTTCATTTTTTTTCAGCCATTGTCTTTTGAAATATTTATGAAATTTTTGTATCGTATCACTTTTAGGACTTTTTTTCATGACGTATAGGTATCCGTTCTCAATATATTCAGTAGGTAGGCGAGCTAGACCGACACATCGTGCAACATGCCGTTTTTCCGTTCTGAGTTTTAGCTTTTCTCCATAAGGAACGGTTGAAATGGAAATAGCAACCTTTAAAAATAACTTCTGGAAACACATTCTGAAAAGCATTTATTGCCGCAAGTTCAAAATCTAGGGTTATCATTTTTGGTTTCCAATATACAGGGTGTTGCAAAAAGGGTATACTAAGCCGAAACCTACATGTGCAGCATGTTATATCTAAGCCCGAAACTGAAATCAGAATTTGAAAATTCGCGAAAAAAAAATTCATTTTCCATAGAAACTTTGTTGGTCACGTGACTTTTACCATGGTTTTGTTTTTCGCGAATTTCCAAATTCTGATTGATTGATTGATCTCAAAAGTTGGTACCTTACTTAAACACATACCGCCGTTTTGGAGTTCCTCGACGACTTCTTCATATTGCTGTTTTATTGACAGGAAATTGCAGCTGCTTGTTTGTTTTAGGCGATCAAATCTTTGTAATATTATATTTCTACTCCGGTCAGTTACACAGTCACTGTCATGTACGGTCAGGTGCAGAGAAACCTGACCCCCCTCCCATAGTAACAATGCTTCTGAGAGGGGTCAGGTTTTTCTGCACCTTACTGTACCTTAGATATCTTTGTCACCTCATAATGGTCGTTCAGAGTTAAATTTCCTTTACATCCTTTCTTTCCATGACATTTAAAAAATTAATCACCATTTTTATACTGCTTTTTCCAGTGATAACGGTATCCTTCAAATAGAACACATATACCGCCCCTCCTTGAAGATATATATAAATATATATAAATTCAATTTTAGATGAGCTGGGATAAATATTTGATGTCGACATTGCATGCACTTGAATATTGAAGTATTAATAATCTTGGAAGGCGTAATGCATTAAATCGATAACCTATGCTCTAATTCGTATCGTATCGGAAAGTATTTAAATAAATATGAAATGACAGGAATAAACAAATACTTTTTCTTAGTGTCAGATGTCAGTTTGAAAGGTTTTATAATTTTTCTATCAAATGTACATTTGGTACCATAAAGGTTGCATACAAAGAAAATGAAAATATATTTGTCAACTGGTTGCGAAACTTAGTTGTAAACACAAAACATTCTTCGATCGCAACTAGTTGCCATCAAATGTAAAAAAATCTTCCATCACAACTGGTTGCGAAACACAGTTGCGATGGCGGCCGAATAGGACCAGAATCCAACATATTTGGTGCAACATTAGCAGTTTCTCCCACTGGTGCAGCGTTAGCAGTTTCTTCCACGGTTATTACAATATGCCAGGCATATTAAAATATGCCTTGTATTTTCAGATATCATGGATAACATTGAGGCAGGCAGAAACAACCCAGAGGAGAGAAATGAAAATGATCGAAATATAGCTGGAAATATTGCAAGACAAAATTTCATAAGAAATAATTTTAGATAATAAACAAAAATTTGTACATACCTGAAGAACCACATTTTTTTTCCCAAAAAAATTCTTGTAAGTGGAGAATCCTAGATCTCTTTTCCTCATTTTTTAATTGCATCGCAATTAATGTCTCCATAGGCTTATTTAGATCTATCTGTAAATAATAATACATATTATTAATACATCTTCATCATTCTAACAAAAAATGCAAATGGTACCTGTATAATATAAAAAAATACACTTACCTACATTTTCATTGTCCTCATTCAATTTATTTTGCCGCTTCCTCTTACTACCCTTTGAGCGTTTGGGGGTAGGCGCTGTGTGTGTAGTCTCCGGCTGAGGGTGGCTCTCAGTGAGGGGTAGCTGGGTGGACAATAAGGTGTCCATTTCTATATTGTCATTATTCTGTAAGGAGCAAACAGTTCGGTAATCTTATAAATACATTTTTCACAATGAGATGAATGCAATAAAATATGCCTTATGTATACATATACTTCTACAGCTTCAGAAGACACCACATAAATTACTTTGACGACCGAATGGCGTAGTGGTCAGTGACACAGACTACTGAGCCGAAGGTCCCGGGTTCGATTCCCGGCTGGGGCAGATATTTGTTTAAAAGACAGATATTTGTACTCGGGTCTTGGGTGTTGATATTTATATTTAGTATCTATCTATCTATGTATTTGTGTAGATATATCAGCTGTCCGACACCCATAACACAGGTTCTGCCTAGCTTGGGGTCGGATGGCCGTGTGTGAGATGTCCCCACATATTTATTTATTTATTTATTTACTTCTATAAGCGGAGATGGTGCCTTTGCTGGTGTCTCTGCAGGTATATTAGCCTGAAAAAGAACACTACATATTAATGTATGTAAATTTCCTAACTATTTCAGTGGTCTCTGTTGTGTGCAACTTAATATCTGCAAGTCAAAACATGCATGACACCACAATTTCTTTAAAAAAGCATTTCTTACTCTGACTGAGTCGCTGTCAAATTCATTTGAGTCGACAACAAACTCATTTGGCAGTCAGCTCAGTATCTCATCATCGTCGTGGTTGACTGATGACTGGCTGCCACCCCCAGTTTTCATAATCGATTTTCTTTCTTTGGCCAGCTCTTTTTTCTTGTCCATTTTTATCATAGACCACTGGGTCTTTAAATTCTTTACAGTACGTGGTAGCCCAGTGCTTCAGTCTGCAGTTCAGTTTGCCTGTTCGTGGTCTCCACTCGAGAACTCGTCAACCCCAACGGTTATCGGTTCTTCGGCAGATATGACCAGCCCACTGCCACTTAAGCTTGCATATTTTGACAGCTATGTCGGTAACCTTAGTCCTCTGACGGATAACCTCATTTCTGATACGATCCATCAGAGAAACCCCAAGCATAGCTCTCTCCATAGCACGCTGAGCGACTTTAAATCGGTGGACCAGTCCTACCGTCACTACAATTACACGTATTTTAATATTGATAATGGAAAATTTCCCATAATGGTTATAAAATAAGTAGACAAGTGCGAGTCTGACTCGGGCAAGAAGGAAGCCGTGTGGGTACCATTATTTGAAGTGATAAGCTTGTTTTCAAAGGGTTTCTAATCTGACTGGCCAAGGTGACAAACCCTAGTCTAGTTCCAGTGTTAGTAGCCGCGTATACCCGAGCGCATGTCTATTGTCTAGGCACACCGAGCATTGGATCGCTGTCGGTGAGGCGTGCGCTCAGGTATACGCGGCTAGTCACTAACACGATAGGAAAGAGAAATAGGCAAAAAAAACTTGTACTCACGAGTCCTAGTGCTGTTATTTTCCCTTCGGCCGCCATCGCAACTGTGTTTCGCAACCAGTTGTGATGGAAGATTTTTTTACCTTTGATGGCAACTAGTTGCGATCGAAGAATGTTTTGTGTTTATACACAACCAGTTGCCAACTAAGAATTTTTGTAACGGTGTAGTTGCGACAAAATATCTTTAATTCTTAATACGCAACCGTAGGTAGATTATAGTTCGAGCAACATAAATCGCACCACAATGTACGGTCAGCCTCAAAAGTTGATGAACAGATCCAAATTTTCAAAATATGTGCACATTGTAAAGTTCCATATGTCACGGAACAAATTAGGCATATTAGCGTAGCATATTAGTCATACTGTATGTTGTACGTAAACACGCAATTTTATACTTTTTATTTAAAAAAAAATGTTTAAATATAAACGTTCATTTAATTTTTCAACTTATAATAAGATAATTATGAACAGTAGAACATCTTAAGATTACAAAAAAAATGTTTCTTTCTCTTAAGCAGTTGAATGGACCACAGAAATAAAAACATAAACCCTTAATTAATAACTGAACACTTGAACTCCTAACCACCCTGGGTAACATATCGGGTTCCTACTGAACATATATACCTACACATATATTTTTATTAAAACGTTATAGAAAAAGGACTGATTATCTCCAAGCAATGACCCACTGTAATTTCATGTTCTTCTAAGTATGGCTAAATTAATTTCCTTGTCAATAAATTGGTATTCTTTATTCTTCTTAGTTGCGGTTTTTAATTCGTACGCAGTACTTTGTGTTTGCAAAACATTCAACAACTGAGGCAATGTAGGATATTTACGTCCAATGTAGCGATTGATTTTGGAGTGCCAGCCTTCTATGTTATTATTTGTCCTAACTTTTTCGCCGGCACAAGAACAAGAATTTAACAGTTCATTTTTTTTCAGCCATTGTCTTTTGAAATATTTATGAAATTTTTGTATCGTATCACTTTTAGGACTTTTTTTCATGACGTATAGGTATCCGTTCTCAATATATTCAGTAGGTAGGCGAGCTAGACCGACACATCGTGCAACATGCCGTTTTTCCGTTCTGAGTTTTAGCTTTTCTCCATAAGGAACGGTTGAAATGGAAATAGCAACCTTTAAAAATAACTTCTGGAAACACATTCTGAAAAGCATTTATTGCCGCAAGTTCAAAATCTAGGGTTATCATTTTTGGTTTCCAATATACAGGGTGTTGCAAAAAGGGTATACTAAGCCGAAACCTACATGTGCAGCATGTTATATCTAAGCCCGAAACTGAAATCAGAATTTGAAAATTCGCGAAAAAAAAAATCATTTTCCATAGAAACTTTGTTGGTCACGTGACTTTTACCATGGTTTTTTTTTTGCGAATTTCCAAATTCTGATTGATTGATTGATCTCAAAAGTTGGTACCTTACTTAAACACATACCGCCGTTTTGGAGTTCCTCGACGACTTCTTCATATTGCTGTTTTATTGACAGGAAATTGCAGCTGCTTGTTTGTGTTAGGCATAGAACAACGCGGACTCGGGTGTACCCTCGGGAAGCGTCATAGCGATCTTTCTTGATACAAAAAAGTCTGCCAATTTTTGCGGGGGGAAATTTTACCGTTTACCATGATTATGTCTCATGGGACATATCATTATGAGTTTTAATTCCCAGCAATAAGGGTTACGTGAAGTGACATTTAATAATGAACACAGTGTCTTAATTTTTCTTGCCAATGGATGTAACAATTATCGATAAGTGTTATCGATGAATTCGAGAACATGGGTTAGAAATACTAATTTCAAATTAATTAGGTATAGTTAAATTTAATTAGCAATGATTAATAAACGAAGTCACCCGCTTTTCTCTGTACATTTATACTCACGTAATAGGTCGCGAGCCGTATCGCCGTTTTTGAATGAGTACAATGCACTGAAGTTGTCGAGCAGCAACCGGGACCCACGGCTTAACTTCTGTCCGAAGCACGGAAGCGTACAGAAAAGAACCATTTGAAATCGGTAACTCATGCTGTACCTACCAATGGCTGTGGCTGACCGTGTCAGTTGTTGCTTAACCTCAGTGATCAGTTACGATTACTGAAGCCAATTCGACTACGGAGGCTTCCCAACTATGACCTTTTTTGTCGATTAATACATATCTACATACCGGTACATCACTATTGCATTTTTTTCACATTGGTTGCTAGGAAACATCTAATAACAATAAACCTTGACCAAATCTGTGATCAAATCCGGAATCCGGATATTCTATGAATTGAAGCTGTCATTTTAGTATGTAAACAAATCATTTTCTATGAAACGAACGCTTTGCCAACTAGAAGAGTCTAGTGAAAATTGAGACTGCAACTAGTTTTTATAAATCGGTGGGCCTTTCTGGCCTACCACCCCGCCAGAGGGGAACGTCTGCCTATGTCGTCTCCAGACCATTCATACTCAATGGTGTTAGGCGATCAAATCTTTGTAATATTATATTTCTACTCCAGTCAGTTACACAGTCACTGTCATGTACCTTAGATATCTTTGTCACCTCATAACGGTCGTTCAGAGTAAAATTTCCTTTACATCCTTTCTTTCCATGACATTTAAAAAATAAATCACCATTTTTATACTGCTTTTTCCAGAGATAACGGTATCCTTCAAATAGAACACATATACCGCCCCTCCTTGAAGATATAAATTCATTTTTAGATGAGCTGGGATAAATATTTGATGTCGACATTGCATGCACTTGAATATTGAAGTATTAATAATCTTGGAAGGCGTAATGCATTAAATCGATAACCTATGCTCTAATTCGTATCGTATCGGAAAGTATTTAAATAAATATGAAATGACAGGAATAAACAAATACTTTTTCTTAGTGTCAGATGTCAGTTTGAAAGGTTTTATAATTTTTCTATCAAATGTACATTTGTTACCATATAGGTTGCATACAAAGAAAATGAAAATATTTGCTATATTGGTTGCGAAACTTAGTTGTAAACACAAAACATTCTTTGATCGCAACTAGTTGCCATAAAATGTAAAAAAATCTTCCATCACAACTGGTTGCGAAACACAGTTGCGATGGCGGCCGAATAGGACCAGACCAGAATCCAACATATTTGGTGCAACATTAGCAGTTTCTCCCACTGGTGCAGCATTAGCAGTTTCTTCCACGGTTATTGGTGTACGATGGTAATCATGATCAACAATTGCAAATGTTGGCTCATGCTGATAGAAAAAATTATTATTAATTTTACTGAAAGAAAACTCACACTCGATGTAGCTTCAGAAATCGATTCTGCAGTAGAAGTGGAAGCAGTGGTATCAGCTATAGCTTCTGCAGCAGACGTAGAAGGAGTGGGGGCAGCTTCTTCAATACAGCTTGGATGTGGCAGTGCAGTGGGTGCGGAAGGAGAGACAACTATAGTAGGGTGAGGCAGTTGCACTCCTTCCAAGCCTTCAACTGCTACCCTCCCGATTATGGTAAGGGCCCTCTCTTCATAAATATTGAGGGGTTGTAAGTTATTTGGGATAAATAATACTGTGGGTTTGTCTGTACTCAACCGGGGCTCGAACCCGGTTTATTAGTATGGGAGGATAGCAGAAGGCTGAATTTAAAGAAGCGAACGAAATAAAATGCAAAGCTAAGAATGAATTTACGGGAGCGTATGAAATAAAGCACTGATAATGAATTAATTTAGTTATAGTGAAGGCCGAAACAAATTACACGTATTTACCAATTAACAATTTAGAATAATATCGAAGCGGGAAAGCGCGGGAAACAACAAAATGCGCGCGAGTGTCGATGGCTACCATCCAGGAGCAAGTGGCAGAGCGCGAGCGGCCGCCAGAGGTTCGTGAAGTATATTATTGTTACTTGCACCGTTCGGCGGGCACAAATTTCTTCCTGTGACGTAGGTGGTGGCGCGACTTCGTGTGATTCCTCAATGCAGTATCGCGGAGCGGAAGCACGGTGTAGCGGATTATGCCACCACAATACTTAAGTAAGTAAATAAAAATCAATAGTCTAAAATCTGCTTACCTGTTCCTCCGTGTTCACTGTATCATCTACAATAAAAGTGGGCCCCAAAAACCTCTCCATAATATCAAAGGCAAACCAAATCGGATTAAATATGTCATCGGCACCTGCACCGGATCGCATTGAATTATGTTTTTTCTTCAAAAGAGGCCTGAAAGTGGCCATTAGAGACTTTTTTTTTATTTAAGGTCGTCAATAGGTATACTGTCTAAAGCAACACTGATTTTTTTCCACGCGTCGTTAACCGTATGTTTCTGTTTATCGTTAACATCCCAAATGACTTTTTCACTTTCCAGTAGTTCTAGGAATTGTATTTTAATATCATTGCTCCATTCGGACGGCATTTTCGCTTATCTGAACGAACGTCTCCTCCAGACGCTCGGCGAGTACTGAGCGTCGGAGCTGAATGTAAACACGCACTGCCGCTCGCTCTGCCGGTCCTTTGACTTCCGCACAAAAAAACACCATTTAAGGTCGGGACTCCACCAAAGTAGAGATGTGTGCGGTGTGCTGTGTGCTGTGCGAGAAGAGATGTTTTTCAGCTCGGGTGCGAGGCGTTGAGTGCTCAGTACGCATTCTGACACGAAAGGTAGAGGATGTCGCTATTATTACAAAAAAAGTATCTTCTTTTACTTAAAGAATAACTACAGTCTGAAGAAGCAGAATTGATACCAACTTTATACTACCTAAACAAAAGAAAACATCGGTTTTGGAAAAGAAGTCACTTGTATTACCATACCAGTCATGGAGAATTTTTTACTCTGTTTAATGAGTTAGATGATGAAAGTTTTACCAAGTCCTACAGACTACCGAGGAATATATTCTACGAACTACATAACTTAATTAAACCGCATATATTTAAGCAAGATACTAACTACAGGAGATCTATCTGTACCCAAGAGCGGCTAGCAGTATGTTTGAAGTAAGTACCTACCTAATAATTTTTTTGTTAATGTGTGTTTATGTGTGTTATCTGCGTTTGAATGTGATCAGTCTTTTTTGAGTGTTTGTTTTTTTTGTGTAAAAGAGCTAAAAGTGAGAAGTACTCAAAACGAGAATCAAGAAGTACGAGAATACATGAAAAAAATTATGTAAACTGAGGTATGTAAGGATTACGAGAAATCGAGATCCGTTGTCTCTTTCTACCCCTCCGGGAGACTGGAGTGATGCATATTGTGTAAAAACCAAATATATTTTTATATTATCTTATTTATTCATAAAGAAAACAAAAAAATCAACTGCCGTTCTGGGAGTAGCAAAAAAAACGTAAGGTTATATTAGAAACATAACGTACAAAAAAAATTATAACAATAAATCACATAAGACATATTGCTTTCTTTTCCATATAGTTACAAATTATCATATGTGTCTTCTTCGTTTCTGAATGCTTCTTCTACTGTTCATCGGTCATGTGCGTATCTTCCAAGCTTGGAACAGGTCCCTGTGTCGAACTTGGTCCCGGTGTTTGTGTTGAGCTAGGAACCGGTGCCTGTGTTGAGTTAGGACCACCGGCCTGTGTTGATGTAAGAACCGGTGCCTGTGTTGAGCTAGGACCCGGTGTCGAACTGTAAGCCCGTTGCTGAAGTGTAAGCGGGGGAATACCAATTATTTTCATTTGTGTTATACCATGTGTTTTGTAGCTCAAGTTCTTCCAATTCTAGAAGAACATTGAAAATTTTACGTTTAGCCTGAAGCTGCAGAAAGTTTTTTTACACTTTTTGATATCGACAGAAAAAAGTGTCCATTTCGTCAAGGGTATTATTTTTCTCTATCAATGATTGTATTTCTAGTTTTTCTTGGCGTATTCTTTCACGGTTTGCATGGTGCTGTATAAGTAAATAACTTATTTCATCCGATTTTCTTGTTGCATTTCTGCATGTCGATTTCTGCTTCTCAATACAATCATCTGGGTTGTATTGTAATTGTAACCACTTGATTTATTATACCTATCTTCAATTGAGAGCCATTAAATATCAGACTCGAATAAATATCGGATAACAGGTTTTTTTTTTTTAATGATGTAATTATTTGTTTATGTTGTTAAAGATCCAGTTGTCCAGATCAGTAATGTTTTGAAAGCATTAACAGTGCTATAGTTTCTGTCCTTTTTTCTTAGCTTTGGATGGTCGCCATAATTGTTTTTTCGTCCTGCATGTGTGTTGGGTTTCCCAGAAGCAGCGGCGAAAGCATGAATGCTTATATTGACTCCATTTCCTCGTAATTTTCGTCATCTAAAAAACAAAAGATTAAATTAAAATATATAAAATGGTATACCTTATAATATAACCTGATGGTATACCTATAAAATGGTATACCCTATAATATAACCTAAATTTATTCTTTTAGTTGATTAGCCAGAAGATAAGATAAAAAATATAGAATAAGCTAAGAGAATAGGTATGAAATGACCTAACTTTTATACAACCCAATAATACCGTCATATAAACTTTTAAATAGATCTAAATCAAACATCACACCGTCATCGGGAAAATGATCATAAATGCTACACTCTAAACAGTTTTTACCCCAAAAAAAATTAAAGTGCAATAAATTCTTTACATATTGTTATTATTATTATTATTTATTATTTAACTCTTTATTGTACAGATATTACAAATAAAAGTACAAAGGGTGGACTTAACGCTAAAAGCATTTTCTGCCAGTCAACCCGCAGGAGGTACAGGAAAAAATAGGTAATAAGGTGTACAAAAAAAGAATTTAAAAAAAAGGAAAAGAATAGTAAACCTAAGTCACTTAATATTATACCTAATTAACCTATATACAAATATACCGATACATACAATATATTATACATAATATATATACATAAGAATATCTAATACATACATAATAATATATACCTATAAAATATACTTAAGCGGTTCAGGAGAAGCGGTCTATTTATCTAACTTGCTAAGGTAGTAAGCACGAGTCAAACATTTAAACTAATTAAAATTAACTAATTTATTGTTCGTTTTCTATTATAAAATGTTCTGGTTGAGCTTCATTACAAACCGTCAAAAAATCACACCCAAAACACTTACTAGACAAAATAAAATGTGTCTTTACCCAAGGCCATTTTAAGTATTTCAGTAATTGGAAATGATTTTCAGTTAAAAAATTGTCAATATCTATGATCATCGATATCTTTGATGCGTAGGTCATATCAGGAATATATCGTACCTAATGTAATTTACACATTAAAGTAATATTAGACAATATTTTGCTTGATGAGAAGTAACTTAAGAATACAATTTAAACATCCATGCATCAATGGATTCACCGACAATAATAATAAAAGGTGACAGTGAGCCCATACTATAGACATTTTGTTAGCTTACTTGTTACTATAGTACAGATATCGGAGTAACTTCTGACATGAAGAATAAAACCGGCCGTTGTATCTGCTTTTGAAGGACGCCAAATCTTTTTTGCTGCGTTCTTCAGCCGAATGCTTGTGACAGCTAAGGGTGGTGGACGGTGGTATGAACAGCAAACAGGCTATGTTTGATGTCTCCTCTTAACCTGAAATATAGATTATTAGCTATTATTTAGTTTATACCCCTTGCATATTGGTTACCGCTTAGGTATCATTTAAACTATAGATACTGCCTATGATGCTTAACAAAATTCCGTAAAAAACATAGATAGGAATGAGAAAACATAGGTATTAGAATTTTTATACGAGTCGGGTAGGGTAGGGGTAGAATAGGTAGACGTATTCAAAAGTACTTAAACTAAAGCAGACAAAAAATAAAAATAAACTGAACTCACCAGAACATATCCTTTCGGTTTTTAAGAGCGGCATATTCATTTAAGTGTTGCTGTTGAGCTATGGATAACTCTTTTGAAGAAATTATCCTTGTCTCTGTGGTCTCTTCACACCTTTGTTCTACAGCTGTCCAAGGCCTAAGCGTAATTTTGAAGCCTTAACAGTTTGTCTTCTTCATCTTTCTTATTAGTTAGTCCGTCTGGTAAACGTAAGCTTGGAGATAGAGGTGAAGACCTGCGCCTCAGGCGGAGCTTCAACAGACACGTCCGTCCGGCGACTATGATTTGGGAGAAATGGCCGAAATCTCAGGCTATGTAGCTTTATCAAGTTATTCGGATATAAATAGTATTCGCCCACTCAATTGTTAATTAATGAGCTGTGCTTATTTACCAATATATAGGTAGCACGGTTACATGCATCATAGTGAGAAATTAAATTAATTACTTCTTATCATTAAATAATAATGTAAGCTTGTCTATTTTTAACCAAACTCGTAACTGAAAATTTTAGCCAACTATGATTATATCTAAAATTAAATAACTTACTTATTATGAAACAATAATGTAAGCTTGTCTATTTTTAACCAAGCTCGGTGTAAACTATAGCCAACTATGATTATGACTAAAATTAAATAACTTACTTATTATGTAATAAATATGTAACTTGTTTAGTTTCAACCGAATATGGTTTTGGTAATTTTTAGTCGAGTCGGTAATTTAGAAATAGACGAGTACTTTGTTATTAATAGCCAAGAATATTTAGCAATACTTGCTTGTACAATATTAGCTAAGCTTAATTGCATAATTTAAATATGTCTTGATTGAATGCAGCTGAATATTTTTTTACCAAGCTAAATTGGTACTTTGCTAAAAAATCTTTTTTTCAGTGTACTTATGTATGTAAATGATGTCCATTACTTTAAGAAATTATATTGATAAAACAAGTCATGAATACTTCTTTTTATTTTACCTCTAAATCACATAATTATCGCAAAATCATCTGAAATGTTATATAAGAACTTACTAAATGATGATGGGCACAAATATATGGAAGCTGGGACCAGCACCAATAGACTTGAAAGTTTTTATATTTTATTTCTGTAATTTTAATGTTTTTGGTAGTTCTTCACATTCATTTTTAATTTTTATAACAAAATGATCACATTTCATATAATATTATATTTGTTTATTATCTCAGTATATAAAACAAGTTGAAAGTAATTTTTCCAATTTCAATAATACGTGTTTACACTTGTCCAAAATTAATAATGCACATGCAGATCTTCACACCCGAATCATTAAATCGTAAGAGCCTTAAAAAAAACACTTCCATTTTGCACCTTGTTCGAAAGACATAGGAGTCAATATCATGTGTCACATAATCGAAAACAACCGATCTGCGCATTATCAATTTTGGAGCACTGTACGTGTATTACGCCCTAACTGTCATCAGAAGAGAGAGTGCAATGCCATAGAAAAATACTTCCTTCCGACGAATATACACTGCCGGGCAATGAAATAGTTCCACCCACAAAATGCCGACAAACACCTTAATATCTCCTAAGATATAGAACCTAGCTTCATGAATTAAAAAGTTTAATGAAATATAGTTTATTATGCAAACATTTTAAAATGCAAACTCTTTTTAACCGACTTCAAAAAAAGGAGGAGGTTCTCAATTCGTCGGGATCTTTTTTTTTTTTTTTTTATATTTTTTTTTATGTATGTTCACCGATTACTCCGCCGTTTATGGACCGATTTTGAAAATTCTTTTTTTGTTGTATTGGGTTGAGCTCCCAGGTGGTCCCATTTTTTTTTCAGAATTTTATCTCACCCCCAAGGGTGGGTAAAGGGGTAAAAACAGGGTATGAATTTCCATTTTGGGCACATATTAACCGATTCTAATGAAATTAAGAATGTAAATATAGTTCTTATAACAAAAAAATATGATGGTGACCTTGAGCTGATCTGATGATGGAAACGGAAGGCAGTCAGGGGAACTCCTCAACGGTATATAGCAACTACTTCGTGTTTAGGCTTGAATGATTCGTATTGATTAGTAGGACTTTTTGGTATCATTTGCACCTTACTTTTGATTGAAAAATATTGCAAATAAACTAAAAACTATAAAATAAAATAATAATTTAAAAAAATAAAAAACCGACTTCAAAAAACCACTAAAATGTAAGAAATAATTTAAGGTTTACACAAATTCTACTCGTATGTGACAGTACAAATATACCTAAGCAGGAACTGTTCTTTTTTGAAGTTGGTGCCATATTTCTTCAGATTACTTTGTCACCGCACCAACATCAAAAGAGAACAGTTCCTGCTTAGGTATATTTGTACTGTCACATACGAGTAGAATTTGTGTAAACCTTAAATTATTTCTTACATTTTAGTGGTTTTTTGAAGTCGGTTTTTTTTAATAGTGCTATTTTCGAAGCCATGGATAAAAAAAGAAAAGAAGGAAAAATTTCGTGTTTGAAAATGTTGGAAAACATTTGTTTCCTTTTTAGTTTTGCTTTTTATTTCATTCTTTTTTTTGTCGTTGTGAATGAATTATAAAATTGTAAAGTCTTGCGGCTCTCGTACCCATAAATCATGCCTGTATCACGCGAGGATTGTGCGAGAATCATCATCATGGTGGAAATGGGAACCAGCCAAAGAAATGTGGCCAGAATAATGGGTGTGACTCTTAATACTGTACGACGAGTGATCTAAAGGTTTATGGAGACTGGATTAAACCTGAGAAGACCAGGTACTGGCAAGCCAAGGTGCATAACAGTCCGAAAAGATCGATTCATTGCGGAAATCATGTTAAGAAATCGACATCAGACGGGAGTAACCGTTCAACAGCAACTTCTACAAGTTCGAAGGGAGCCAATAAGCGAGTGGACAGTCAGGAGACGTCTTGCCGAAAGAAGATTAAAGCTTTACAGGCCAGCAAATGGCCCAAAACTGGAACGGCATCATAAAGTTGCCCGATTGCGATACGCCCGTGATCATACAGAATGGAGTGAGGACGAATGGGGCTGAGTGATGATCTCAGATGAGTCACAATTTATGCTGTACCATCATGATGGCAGGAAAAGAGTGTACCGACAACCAGGAGAACGTTTTTAACAAGTATGTTTTGAAGAAAAAGTGGCACACGGCAGAGGCAGCTTTCACGTGTGGGCGGGTATCTCTGCAGAGGGTCGAACAGCGTTAGTTCCAATCGAGAACGGGGTCCTAACTACTGTGAGATACATCAATGAGGTCCTCAATGAACGTGCTGGTCCGTTTTTGGTCAATATGGGCGAGAATGCCATGTTCATGCACGATAATGCACGGGCGCACACTGCTCAAGTTGTAAATGAGTATCTTCATGACGTAGGAATCCACAAAATGAAGTGGCCAGCAAGGAGCCCAGATTTGAATCCCATTGAGTATGCTTGGGATGAGCTTGACCGACGTGTGAGAGACCGAGATCCACCTCCAATTACACTTCGTGGCTTGAAAGACGCGCTCATCAAAGAACGGGAGAACATTCCTCAGCATATGATGAAGAATCTGGTATTCAGCATGCCCAATCGCGTAGAAGCTGTATTGAGAGCACATGGAGGAAAAACCAAGTACTGAGTTATCAAAATACCACGTTTACACCTAATAAACGCATAATTAGAGATTTTGTTTTATTTGCCAAATGCTCCATTTTTTTTAAACATTTAATTTAAATTTTTATTACAGTATTTAAGTTTTTACATGGGAATATTCTGATGCGCAATTAAATATTCTCCTATATTGCAGAAGGCGTCATTAAGCTAGAATTTTTCGTTTCGGAGTAATTTGGTGTTTATATCAGTGGAACTATTTCATTGCCCGGCAGTGTATTTCAAAATGGACAACTTATACGGATTTGTCGTCATAATACTTTTTTGCTCACTTGAAAAGAGCTATCCAACGATGTATGTCTCGTCTTTATTGGACATAGGTCCCAAAACGCCCATTGTCATTTAAAGAACTTAAAAGTCATTAGCATCATACTCTCAAGCCTGTCTTTTAGATGCGTAGGAGTTTCATAATCATCATCTCAGCCATAGGACATCCACTGCTGAACCTCCTGGCCTCCCCTAATGTTTTTATAGGAGTTAAATAAAACACAAATTATCACAGAATCATCTTAAATATAATTGGCATAGGAACTTCAACGTCATCATCATAACTCAAGAATTACAAATAACTAATACCTAACAATGTACAAACAAAGAAAAAATATTTAACTCAGTATGTAACTCAACAAAATAATCATCATCTTTGAACCTAACTAAAATATCACAGAATCAACTTAAATATAATTAACACAGGAACATCAACATCATTATCACAGAATCATCTGGGTGTTGATATTTATATTTAGTATCTATCTATCTATGTATTTGTGTAGATATATCAGCTGTCCGACACCCATAACACAGGTTCTGCCTAGCTTGGGGTCGGATGGCCGTGTGTGAGATGTCCCCACATATTTATTTATTTATTTATTTATCTTGAATATAATTAACACACTTCAACCTTATCATCATAAACTAAAGAATCAGTTACACATGATTATTGTTATTGCTTAATTTTTAATGCTGTTAGATAACTCACTAATCGCGCCGCATTTCAATTAAATAGGCTTCGTTGAATTCTTTCTTCATTTGATTTTTTTTCTAGTGCTTCATGCATTGACCCTGCCACTTGCAAACTGTTTTCTAACCTTCTTTGAGCCACTGTTCTTTTAGGCCTTGGTCTTCCAGTTCCTGCAAAATAATAGGATAGTTACTACATAATATCACCAAAAACATATACTTTGTTAGAATATATTTATGTATTGAGGTTCAGGTACTAACTGTAATTAATTTTCTTTTAGGTATATACATCTATATAGCTACGCATTGTAGGGTATGTATAGGTCTATTGTGTAGGTAGGTCTAATCATATGTAGTAACTAAACTCTTGGATTCAAAACACCGAAACTGTAGAATATATTTACCACATCATTTGCAGTTTTATTGTTTTTGTGTAGTTTGAGTTAGAAAAAGAAATAAAACAAAAAAAAAATTTTGTACTCTTCTTACATTTATTTTTGGTGTAATAATAGCCGCGTACCCACCTAGCGCACAGGCTCGCGCGGCAGCCTCGGTGTCCAAATCGCGAGTGATGGCTCCCGCGGCAGCCTCAGTAGTTTTGTTCAATTTACACGAGGCCGCCCCGCGAGGCAGGCTGAGCCCTTTGATTATAAGGGAAACTTTGGTATATTGTTTCTGTAAAACTTGATTGAGTAGTTACCTATTATATAGGTACTTATTTAGCTAAAAAAGAAATTTATTCCAAAAGTTACCTTTATTTCACAAATATTTTCCAAATGATCAACTAATGTAGATACAAGAATTATTGCTACTTATGTAATAAGTATTTTAATAAAAATTTAAAAATAATAATACTGAGTAAAATCTTAAAAGAAAAAAAAGATTTTTATAAATACATAGTTAACTTTTTTTTTAAAACTACTAACTTAATAATATGTGGGGATATCTCACACATGACCATCCGACCCTAAATTAGGCAGAGCCTGCAATATGGGTATCGGACCGTCAGTTAGTAGTGTGCAAATTGGTTCAAGTAATTTACACACCATACACTCTTAGTCTTGCTTTTGTAGTAAATTGGCGAAGAAAGGCGGTTCTACTCGGGCACAAACGTGGTACAAACGCTTTAGTCGATTTATTATTTAAGTTACGCACGCATTAACACATCGACGTCTATACAGGCTATAGATGTCTTTACAAAGTACCTTTTACAGACTCCACACGACACACTACACTTTACACAAAAAAAAGACAATTACTTTGAAACAAGTTGATCATGACGGAAAACAAATACACTTTACACTAAAAACACATTCTGATCGAAGTGTAAATAAACCTACCTAAATAAATTTAGGTAGGTAAATGATAGAAAATAAAATTAATAATTAGATACATTATATTTTATTGATTTAATCAGTGGGGAGGAAGAAGGCCTTGATGTTTATTAGAGTGGCGTGAATCAGAGAAAGAGGATGAGAGTTGTGGTGAATTGAATATCTAGGAATCTAAGTATTGGAAAAATAATACGTAGTTACAAACATATAGTTAAGTGAAAGTGGCTTTAGTAAAATATCATGGCTGTTCTCCTGCACTGAAGGAAAGATTCCGATTTCACCTTAATGACACAACACTATACAAAAGAGAATATTTATGAAGATTTTGGTGTTAGGATAGGACAGCATAGTCAAATTATACTGTTGTATGTACAGTATCTTCATAATATTCTATACTCAACATGTACTTACTAAAAGAAAAAAAAAAATTTCAACACAAAATTTTGTCATTTTGCTGGATTGGAGGGGGATTGAAAAGTTGTGAATCAGTTGTAAACATGAATGCAATAATGGTTCACAATAATAATTCTCTTTCTAGTTTTGGTAGAATGATTACACACGCCACACCACCCCCCTAATTTTGAGAAAAACAAAATTATATTGTGAATATTGTTTGACAGTTACAATAAAAATTATAAGTTTTATAACCATACATAATATTTGATTACATAGTCTTAAATCTATAGGTTACATATTGAACTATAACTAATTGGGGATTACATGATTTTGTTTGATTACAATAATTCAGTTACATAATGATAACATTAAAAATGTTGTTTTCTATGCTATGATTACATTTCAGAGTAATATTTATTTTCTAATAATTAATATAATTAAACAAGCATAATAACAATATTAATTATACATATCTAAGTATCTCTTATTTTTGGATATTATTAAGTTCATTTATTATAAATTACAATCTTAATTTTTAGTTTACTTGGCCCTCAACCTGATGTCTTACTCCAAATATGGTTTATGTTTTGATTTAGCTTCACAACAGACCAGAGGTAGTGTTTCTGGTAAGTAAATATGTTACGTTGGAATTTATTGGTTCCTATTACAAATTGATCTTTTATAATATGCATTTATCCCGTTGGCTTATTCACTCTCAATCATCTCGCCATAACGTTTGTTTATACGCCGACAAATTAATAAAAAGAAAAAAAATGTTCCCGTACGAAATTCTGCTGAATATTATTGCCGTGGTGGACCGGTTCGCTTATAATTATGGGGTGCAGCCGTTTTACTCGCGTGTCCTGTATGAGGGCGAGCGGGTAATTTATTTGACATGCCTTGACGCACCAGTCGGGCATTTCCTGATGGACCCGGGAAGCATGTCGACGGACAAGTGCATCACACTTTTTACGGAGCTGGAAATTACTCTTCCGGATGGTCGGTCGCTCTGGATGGATTTTGATTTGTCGCCGAGCAAACTATTTTGGTGGATTAAGTGGGAGGACCGTGGTCCAATCTTTGACGAAGTGATGATGTGATGTGTGAGGCTTGTGATGCAAGGGCCTCAGTAACGTTGTGAGTAGGTTAATTTGCGTTTTTTTTTTTTTTTTTTATAAGATTGTAATTTCATGCTAAACTTTTTTTTTTTTTTTATTTTTTATTATTTTTTTTTGTATTAATATTTTTATTTAACCATTAAATAATAGAATAGTAATTTTTTATTTTTTTAGGATTTTCTTCTTTTTTCCTTTTTTTTTTTTTTGAATAAATATATTTTATTAAAATACTTTCTTATTGTTTTTTTTTTATTATTATTATTATTATTTATTTTAAGTTTAGATTTTTATAGGAGTGACTTTTATCTCTATTTTGTGCCTAAATGGTAGGGTATTGTTCTGTTTTTATGAAGTATATATTCTTTACCTAATATTAGTATTTTTACATTTACATCTAGATCCTCAATTACAGTATACGGTCCCGTATATATTGGGTCCATTTTCCCTCTATCTTCCTTTCTTACTAGTAATAAATCACCGACATTATAAGTTGTAGGATTAATTTTTTTGTCGTATATTGATTTCCTAACTTCTTTACTTTTAATTAAATTATTCCTTGCGTCTTCCTGTGATTTTTGCAGCCTGTACTTTAATTCAACTGGATAAGAGCTATAGTTATACACCGGGTCAACGGTTTGTATTATGTTTGTAGGTATACTGCATTTTTTCCCAAATACTAATTCAAACGGCGTGTACTTCGTGGACGTATGGACTGTTGTGTTATATGAGAAACACCAGTATTGGAGCCAGTCACTCCACTGATGTGCTTGGTTATTGGTTTGTATTCTAAGGAACGCTCCTAATGACTTATGTGAATTTTCTAAGGAACCCAGTGTTTCATGGTGGTAAGCCGTAGATTGTAATTGGTGAATATTTAGTATTTTACAAACATCTCTCATGGTGGATGAAATAAACTCGGAACCTCTATCGGTCCCGACCTCGCGGGGTATACCGTAGTGTAGTATGAAGTTATCGACAAATGCGCGGGCCACCGTTTCACTTTCCTTATTAAGGAGCGGATACGCTTCTACATATTTTGTGAGTTCGCATTGAAGTGTTAATATGTAACAGTAGCCATTCGCATCTTTCGTTAATGGTCCAACTAAGTCCAAAAATACTTTCTCAAATGCAGAAGTTGCGGTGCTTGTAATACACATTGGTTGTTTTGTATGAGTTTTATATTTTTGTTTTTGGCATTTATCGCAACTTGATACAAATTTGTGAATGTCTTGGTACATACCGGGCCAGTAATAATGTTGTTTTATATTATTTATCATTCTTTGGATACCCGCGTGACCGCTAGTTGGTAATAAATGGTAGTCATTTAATATAATGAATTTGTCATCTGTATTGTTTATTCTTTTGACGCCTCTCAATATACATAACCGAGGTCCTTTCCTCTCTTCACATTGACCAATGTATTGCATTAATGCTTTAATTATATCTTCATTTTCTTTGTTGCGTATTATACATAATTCTTGTATATGTAGTGTCTCACAAAAACTATCTAATTCCCTCACGAAGAAAGCTCGTTTCAGACATGATCTGGAATTAGGATTGACACACAAAACCTGCTTCTTAGGCGAATAAACAAAAATTTTATTTTGGCTATGTATTATATCTTGTTTTAATAAAGTTTTTTCATAATTTTTCTCATTAAATGTCAGTTCCGGTAAGTTTGTTGGTTTTCTAAGAATTTCTATAACTTTTGGCGGACTACCTAAATCACTATTAGGTACCCCTGAATCAAAAGTATTACCGTTAATCGGCTTTACGATTTTTTTTTGTTGAGCTCGTGTCATGACCGACATAACATGTTTATTTACGTTTTTTAATTCATCAATAGTTATTTCTATTCTTGATAATGCGTCCGCAGCGACGTTATTTTGTCCTTTTAAATAAGTTACGGTGAAATCGTATTCTTCGAGGCATAGCCTAAATTTAGTTAGTCTACTCGAGGGGTTATTCATGTTAAATAAATATACTAATGGGCGGTGGTCTGTCATAATTTTAAATTTTCTTCCAAATAAATAAGGTCTAAAATGTTTGACCGCCCACACGATAGCTAGCAACTCTTTTTCAATGGTTGGATAGTTTTTTTCAGCTTTATTAAGTGGTCGGCTTGCGTAGGCTACAGGTAATCCGTCATTATTTGATAACACACATCCGATCGCTATGTTTGAAGCGTCAGTATGAATAATAAATTCGTTTTTTTCAGAGAAATCGGGATATTGTAAAACGGGAGGACTCATAATTGCCGTTTTTAACTTTTCAAAAGCCATTTTACATTCATCACCCCAGACGAAGGGCGAATCCTTTTTTAACAATTTATTTAAAGGTATAGTTATTTCAGAGAAATTTTTTATGAATTTTCTATAGTAATTGGCAAAGGCTACGAATCGCCTGACGTCATCTGTTGTAGTAGGTACCGGGTAGTTTACAATTGCCGTCACCTTATTTGGATCTGGCTTGATTCCCTCTGATGTGACGACGTGACCTAAATATAATGTTTCTTTCTGCAAGAATTTGCACTTTAATGGGTTAAGTTTAAGGTTAACTTTTCTAAGTCGGGCGAAAACGTCCATTAGGTTCTTATTATGTTCATTTAGATTACGACCCATTATTATGACGTCATCAAGGTATACTATACATTTCAGATAGTTTAATCCGGACATAGCTATCGTTATAGCGCGACTAAATGCGCTAGGACTTGTCTTTAGCCCCATTGGTAACCGTTTCATTTGATAATGTCGATCAGCTATGAACGCTGTGTACTTCCGGCTTCCGGGTTCTAATTTGATTTGGTAATACGATTGATTTAAATCTAGGGTGCTGAAGTAGACAGAACCCGCTAAGGAGTCAAATATTTCGTTGACGTTTGGTAACGGAAATTTATCATTCTGTATGCACTCATTAACTTTTCGGTAGTCTATGACAAGGCGCCACTTTTTTTCACCGTTTGCATCGGCCTTTTTTGGAACTAACAATATCGGACTGGACCATTCCGACTGTGACTCTTCAATTATGTCATTTTCCAGCATTTCTTTTATTTGTTTTCCTATTTCGGTTTTTTGTGATTGTGGTAATCTGTACGGTTTGCTATAGACGGGCGATATATTAGGTTTTAAATGTATTTTTTGTTCGTATAAATTTGTGCACGTGAGTTCGTCTCCAGGTAAATGAAAAATATCCGCATATTTGGCGCAGATGTGCCCGATTGAATGTTTTTCTTCAGAGTTTAGGTAATTTAGTTTAAGTAAGTCGAACAATTGCTTAACTCGACTTCCTGTTTTTTCACACTTGTTAAAAGATAAACAGTGAAAATTGTTTAGAGGTACAATTTCCGGTGTGAAGTTTTTTAGGACAACTTCAGTTTCTTTTGTATTTAATATTTTTACCGAAAAAAATCCGTCGTTATTGCTTATTACCGTATTTGCGATAAAAATTCCCTCGCAGATTTCGTTTGATAAAACAACACTTTCCTCTAAAATATTAGTCGGAATTTTCACTACGGTCTCACAACGAGGTGCTAATTTGATTTCATTTGATTGTATATTGTTTTTTTTTATGGAGTATAACTGTAAGGGTAATGTTAGGGTGGTGTTTTTATCATTCAAGGTCAAACTGTTATTTTCGTAGTTCAATTGACATTTATATTTTACTAAGAAATCCTGTCCGATTATTCCATCAATATGGGACGGTAATTTATCGAAAACATAAAATTTGTGTCGGATTTTTGTTTTGTTCATTGTCTCAAGATTTAATTGAATATACCCATCTGAAATAATCTGTCCGCCTATACCGTTTATATATATAGTGTGAGGGGTTATGTGCTCACTAGTTTGTAACGCGATATTTTTTTTTATGGCGCTCAACGATGCGCCAGTATCTACTAGCCAAGTATATTTTGTTTTATTTATGAAAAATGTTACAGAGTTCATATTATCATAGGCTAAAATGTATTCGTTAGTCTCGAAAAAAATTGTTAATATTTAGTTCTTTTGATTCTTCAGTTGACTCCTCAGTTGACTCCTCGTTTGAGTCTTCACTGTTGTTATTATCTACCTGCTCTGCCATGTTTACTCGATGACTGGTTTTTCGTGTAGCTGATTTCGACCTCATATCTTTATTATCGCGGTAATTACGATTTGTATCGCGGTAGTTTCGATTACTATAATAACGCCCATTATTGTATTGCGTATTGAATCTAGGTACGCTGCTGTTCTCAAATTGCCTAGGTCGCGTATTCGTAAAATTCCTTTGCGTTGGTCTAAAATATCCTCGACGACCGTAAAATACTACTTCGGATGTTGATGTAGAGGGTGTCATCGTCGTTTGTTCATCTTTGGCTGCCTGGATGGCGTCTTTTAGGCTTGTGTATCCGCGCGCTGCTATTATGGTACTTAATTTATCACTTCGTAAACCATCAGTGAATCTGGAAATTGCCTGTTTTTCATTTAATGGTTTTAATATTTTATACGCTTCAGAATTTCCGTTTGCTTGGGATATAGTGAGATTAACAAATAATTCTTCTAGTTCTCTGCCGTATTCCTCTATAGTTTTACCCCCTTGTTTAATCATTTGCATTTGTTTTTGTAAGGCTATATCGGATTTTTTTACTAAGAGATGTTTTTTCATTTCATCTAATAAACCCGTGACACTAGCATAACTTTGAGATAGTCTGAGTTTTGCACTATGTGTTAATCTAGTTTTTAGGATAAAATTAATTAAAATCTGATGATCAGTGTCTTTTATTAATGACGAATACATTTCTATTCCGTCAATCAGTTGTTCCGTTACGTGTTCTGAACCGTTCATAATGGGCAGCAGCGACGCTGCTGTCTTTATATCAAAGTCGTGTTTAGAAGACATGTTTTTATATTCTAAAATTTTTGTATATAAACTTTCAATATTTCGTATGAAGGGCTCAATTAATTCCCAAGTTTTTATTGAAATTTCCGAACGTTCTAATTTTTCTGTATAGCTTTTTATAATTAATTGATAATTTTCGTATAATAAATTAGCTTCAACATATTTTTGCTCACAATTAGGTTTTTGCCTACGGTTCGGGCCAAGTTTTCTTAAATATTCTTGAATAGCTTTAATTTTTTCATAAATATTTTGAATGTCACTCATTCGACACTATTACAAAATTAATTTAAAAGATAACAATTTACTTAAAGGTTACTTACAGTTTTTATTATTAGAGTCCATACCTTGACACCCTGTATACACAAGCACTGAATCGGAGTTGTTATGAAATTAGAACTTACACACGGTGACGCACACACAGAGCGGTAGCTTGGCGCTCAATTTTTTTTGTAAGACACTGATTCACTTTTTTCCACATGAAGTACAGGAACAGTATAATAGCCATGATAAAAACTGCTGACGTCATGACCGTAACCGACCTTTCAAGCTGCGCTGCATTATTACCACCACTTTGGGTAATTATGATGTCTTCTTTTTCGATTTTTGACGAGGGGTTACCCATAACTGTAGGTTTTTCTGACGTGACGTGACCGTGAATTCGTAGAACACTCCCGTATGTCAGTACAGGATACTGATGTAATCGTCGCGTCGCGTGTTTGGCTCTCACACTTAGCCGGATTGCACTGTTCGGGTCACGAATGTCGCGGTCGCCATGAAATGTAGGCGTTTCAGGAGAGAAATGAAAGTCAGTAGCTCTTGATCTAAACTGATTTATTACCGAAATGGGTTTGGTATTTAAAGAACAACTATGGAATGTGCTGTGACGAAAGCATGTTAATAAGGTCTAGTTTTGCTATCTATAAAGTAAAAGGTATTTAGGTTGTGACGTACGATGTTTAGAGATTGCATTACACACGCCACAACTTGATATTTCTACACTCTACATCAAGCTCGGAGATTGGTGGACATTGTTCCTGGGGATTGTTAGAATGAGACTTGAACTTTATTAATTTCTATTGATGATGCATCGTCGAAAACATAGGGCGTGGGAGAGTTCGTGCTCTAAGAGGGCGTGTTAAAGATGCTATAGAATTCTTAAAAATAAATTTAAGGTTTTGTGGTTTCTCATTTAGCATTGGATCCTTCTGATCGACAGGGTATCCCCTTGTTCCCGGTTTATTGGAGCATGAATAATCTACTAAGTATTCGATCAATAGTTATGTAAATAATAAATAATAATAGGGATGGTCGATGATTTTTGATAATTTCTGGGGATCTTGTTGGCTAATCATCTGAGTCATTTTACACTCATACACACAGACATACTGAGGTGATGATCGGAATTTCCTTTTACAAATTTTTCATCGTTTAAATTCTATGAATTTGATATTTGCGAAAATAAAGGGTGGTGTATATTTTTTCCATATCTCAATTATATAATATACTTGCGATACTACAAAAATATAAGGGGTTGAATGTAATGTTCCATCGATGCCGAAACATTAACTATTTCGCAAATAATGAATTTAAACTACGACTGGATGTTCCGAGGGATTTGTTGCGCTTTGGAAGGGTTTTCCCGTGGGATTTTTGGAAAAGTTGTCTATTAAATCATTCAGGGTGTCGGCTAACTTCGTGCCAAGCTTCGTTGTACCGATTTCGGATCACAGAATAATCAAGATAATTATTCTGAGTGTAGGTGAGCCTTAATATTGATATCGGCGAGTTGAGGGTAGAGGATAATATCCACGTAAGCGAGCAGCGCGTGGGCACTTTTCACTTTTGTGTGAGCAGCCGTGGTGAGCAGACGGTCAGATGGAGGGAGTGATCGGTGCCGTGGGAGCTTGAGGACCAGGCGCGTGGAGCCGAGGCGGAACACCGTGTGCGAAGCTAAGTCACCTTTCTACTTACTTTTTGTCTCTTGTATATGATTGAGAAGTTATACACTTTATTTCTTGAAGGACGCTAACCCACGGCTGCAATTTCCATCACACTGGTATAGGGATTAGATAGGTACACTAAAGGTCTTCTACCTTGCTCATTCAGTATTTAGCTAGCTAGAGAAAAACCTACACATTACACATTCCCTAGCTTTGGTTCAACTTATTTTAGTTTAGAATAGGGACTTCTGGATAGACACAAATAGGCAGAAGCGGGCTGCTGATGATGATGATTGTTAGCGACGCACATTTTGATATTTGCTATTTATTACCAATGCGATATTTAAAGCTATACCTGTTTGTCAGGGGCGTGCGACGGGTAGTAATTTTATTAATCTTAACAATTTTTCTATGATCAAAGTTAGTCTATATTCGAGACCCAAGCCCGCCGCACGCTCCCCTTGCCTTTTAAAGTGTGAAGCTACCTTCCGAAATAAATAATTGTTGAGTTTGTCCAAAAATCGGTCTTTCGCCTTATCTACGCCACCATCCACTTTCCTACAAGTTACAAAGTGGTCTTCGAACCGGATTAATCCATGCAAGCTCCAAGGAAGATGGTGAACACCCGTAGTGCCCTTCGCAAGGAGATGGAGGCACCGACCAGGGCGCACTCGGACACGCTTGTTACGCAACGGTTATTTGTTTCACCAAACGAAGAGAAGCCCACCACCAGTGCACGCAGCGTGAAAACAGAAGGACAAGCGAAGGATTTGTCCAACTTCAAGTTGCCGACGGAAAAGGATCGGAAGTCAAAATCCAACAGATCCTCATCATCTGCAGCTCTGGCACAGAAGAAGAAGTTAGAACTTGAAGCGGCAACAGCAAAGGCTCGGATCCAAATGGAATTAATAGACGCAAAGCTAGAAGCAGACCTAGCAGCCGTAGAAGAAAAATACAGTTCACTATCGTCGAGGAGTACCAACGGCAGTGACGGCAAGGACATCGAGAAATGGCTCGATCAAAGTCAGCGAGAACTGGAGAAGCACAGGGCCTGCACTGATGGTGCAACCGCAGGTCCCGCGCGCCCGCCGGCTGAGGCCGGCACTGATGGTCCAGTTCAGCAGCTCACCGCCGCCGCCTCCGCTCCACCGCCGGGTCAAGCCTGCACTGATGGACCCATTCTGCAACTTGTTAGTGCAATGAAGGAGCTAGTTACCAGCACGGTCGCCGGTAACAACAACAACCTACTTACTAGGATCAGCACACCTAAAGAGCTGCCACCGTTCTATGGTGATCCAACTGAATGGCTAGCGTTCAAACAAGCCTACGAGGAGTCCACTTCGCTATGCAACTTTAGTGAGAGGGAGAACGTCTGGCGATTGAGAAGGTGTCTACGCGGCGCCGCACGAGAGACCGTTGCCGCCCTGCTCATGACCGCCGCCGCGCCGCGCGACGTGATGGCCACGCTTGAGCTACAATTTGGGAACGCAGACATCATATTATCGAAGATTATGAGTGATATTAAAAAACTGAATCCAGTTTCACCAGAATATCAGAAAGACATTGTGCCATTTTCAATAAAGGTGAAGAATTACGTGGCCGCCGTGCGCGCGCTGCACCGCGATGAGTACCTGGAGGGAGTCAGCGTAGTCAACATAGTGCTCTCCAAGTTGCCTACAGTGCTAGTGTCGAAATGGGCTGACTACAGTTACCCGCTCATCACACAGGGATGCAAGTCACGATTGGATATAATATCAGACTTTTTAAATGAAGAAGCAGTGAAAATATCAACATGTAGTGCTAGTTTGATGAACATTCGTGATAATAAACGTAAACAAATGGAGAACAGTTATTATAACCAACCACAAACAGTGCTAGTACAAAGTGCACAGTACAAAGACAGGTTAGAAGAAAAGTGCCGGTTTTGTCGTATCTCAAAACACAAGTTAACCGAGTGTAAAAAGTTTAAACGTTCGTTACGTAAGGACCGCTGGGCGTATGTGAAACGAACGGGACTTTGTTACAAGTGTTTATCATCGCATCATGATTGTACAGTCCAGGGACGTAACATCAAATAATAACTGCTATTTAACTGATAAACTGATTTATTGTAAAGTACGTAATTATTGCTAAAATGATATGAGGTTGATAATGAGTACGCGGGTTGACTGCTAAAGGCATACTGACTCAAATACACTGAAGTGAGGTTAAACTGCTGACGCGGACACAAATGTACAGCGTGGCTCGTACATGCTCCCGGGGGAGAGAAAACAATACAAACACTAAAACGATACGGTTGTAAATAGTTATGTGATAGACTAAAGATGATGAATTGTTATTGCTTACTAAATGATAAATGAATGACGTGCGACAAGGTGATTACAATGCTTAAGTATAGACTTATGCTAAAAACCTACCATGGCTAACTGTTTACATTTTTAAAACGTTGTTGGTAATTTTATATTATCCTTTGTAAACAATAGTTAAAATAAACTTGATAGGCTTGATAAAAACTATAATATACTACTCTCTACATTGACTTATAGAACCTACTACGACGATTTTCTATTATTACCGGCACCTTATATCCACTTTCACTACACTGATATTGCTCATTTTGCTTATTAATAATAACTGGCAACTTTAGATCACTATTGCCCGAAACAGTGAGCTTTATATCACTACACTTTTGTACACTACATTCAGAATCGCACTGATCATTCTTTACACACTGATGCTGGGCGGGCGCCGCCGCCGGCGCCAGCGGCTCCAGCTGGTGCTGGACCTGGGCGCGGGGGGAGGCGCGGGGGGCGCGGGGGGCGCGCGCCCGGCGCCACGCGAACACGCCTGCTACTGCTACTGCCATGCTGATCATCACATATATGATGCTGTAGTGGTGTATGTCATGATAAGATATCTCTGATGTTAACGGTACTGACTTCTTCATCTCGTCAATTTTCTGTTTGAGCTCCGTAAATTGCTTTTCATTATTTTCAGTTTGTTCAGGCTCTAGTTCAACTGGCAGGGTGATGTTAATGATATGATTTATTGGTGCTATCACTGGTGATAAAATATCTGCTGATACTGATAAATTGTTGGATGGCATTCTGTGAGAGAATAGCGTAAAGTCAGCTGATTTCATAATGCAGTCCTTGCCCATTGTGAACAAACCAGCTGTTCTTAGTTGCAATGCGGTAACTTGATTCTCGCACATCATTTTCAGCTTACATTCGTCGCAACAAAAATATAAGTAGCTATTTATATTTTTCATTGGTGTCCAACTGCTGACACACGGGTTATATGTAACTTTGCAGATTCCTTTCTCGTTATCCTTTTGGCATAGGTTTTCATCACTCAGGATTTTGAAGATAGGTGATGAATGATGACATAGCATAGATTGCTGATCCTTTGCTAGGCATTTTTCTATTTCTGCTTCTGATAATAAAATCATAGCGTCTTGTTGTAAGTTGACGGCTACGTAACTTGATACAGGTAGTATGTTGACCATGAACTTTGCTACTTGTTTGGGTATAGGGAATATTTTCATTAATTCGTAATTATCTCTGGTAATCAATGGGATGCTGATTTCAAATAATAGGTATGATTCTGTCATTTTTGCCTTAACTTTTAGTAGATGATAGATAGAACTTGTCTCATAAGGAGGAAGAGTTAAGTCTTTTGGGAGTCGTGCTGATATGTCATTTAATTCTCGCCTCAGTTGCTCAGGGGTCAATAGGTGAAGGTCGAGCTTTCCACTATAGATGTTTGTTATGGTGTTCAAGAGAGTATTTTGCAGTGATTTTAGTTGGGTGATAAGGTTGTTTGCTATTAATGCTGACATGGTGAACTCGTTGACAATAGAGTCGCTTCTTGCTTGGCTCTGTAAGTAATTTATTGAGTGTTGTAACTTATTGATTTTTTGATTAACTGTTTTGTGCTGCCTTTCCATAGTTTGCTCTGTTCGTTTGATTAAATTAAATTCTGCTTCTACGATTGTTGTCTGATTTTTCCAGAGTTCAGCGAGATGATTTTGATTTTTCCTGATTAGTTTTATGTCTCTTTCGTAGTTTTCGGCAAATCTACTGTCTAGAACTCCGAATAATTCATTTGCTATCATTCCTACTCCATTGATTAGTCCGCGGCGCCTCCGCGCGGCGCGCGCCGGCAAGTGCTGACTCAGTAACACACTGTTGTAATGTTGTAATTCTCCTTGGCTGTGCCGCAACTGTAATACGACCTCTTCACATTCTGATAATGTTTTTATCTGCTCGCACGTACTATTGAGGTATGATAAGTACTTAGTAACAGCTGACATGCCATGATAATAAGGTTCCATATTGTAATAGACTATGAGGCGCCATTCATCTCGGATTAATTGGATGTTTGTAATTTTTTCGAAGTAGAGCGTTTTGTTTGGTGATAATGATTGATAGCTGTATGCACACTGGCCCGGGGACATTATACTCAAGAAGAACATAATCGATGTTAGAACTGCTACAAGGTTTATGCTTCTCTTAGGTTTGCTTGACTGGTTCCTGCTTGGTTTTGGGGATTCCTGCTTTTGTTCTTCTGCTGATGACGTTTTCTGCTCGTGAACTGGTAAGATGGACAGTTTTACAATCGGTCTTTTCAGAATACCATTTTTTGTTTTAATTGAGACGACTCGAACTAAGCCGTCTTGTCCTGGGTGCAGCTGAATTATTCTGCCGAGTGGCCACTTCCCCGCTGGGAGATTAGCGTCATGTATCATCACAATATCCCCAATTTGGAAGTTTGCTTGCTTTCTACACCATTTGCTCCTTTGAGATAATTGGGTCAGATATTCCGACTGCCACCTGTTCCATATATCCTGATATATTTTTTGCATATGCTGCCATCTGCTTCTTAGGTCGTGCTCTGTATCGGGTATGAGGAGTGCGGGTCCCCCTGTCAGGAAATGTGCGGGGGTCAGAAAGTCCACATCATCGGGATCTTCAGTCAATGGACAGAGTGGTCTGCTATTAAGGCATGCTTCTAGTTGTGCCAGTAAGGTCGCGAACTCCTCATATGTGAGTTTTTGTTCTCCTATAACTCGCTTAAGATGATGTTTTAGTGATTTTACAGCAGCTTCCCAAATTCCACCGGCCGACGGCCATGATGGGGCTTGAAAATGCCACTGAATCTCCATTTCTGCTACTGTACTCATGAAGTGATTATCGAAGGTGTTTTTTATCTCTTCATATTCCTTTGCTAGGACGCGGCTGGCCCCTAAAAAGTTGGTTCTATTGTCACTGTACAGATGGCCAATTTTTCCAACCTTGGCTGTCGTTCTACGAAGGGCGGCTATAAATGCTGAGGTCGAGAGATCCGATACCAACTCCAAGTGGACCGCCTTCGTCACCATACACACGAAAACAGCCACATAACCTTTACTGGTTTTAATACCTCTTCCTTTGCTGCTTTTGATAAATACATGGCCCGTATAATCAACTCCGGTGTGGTAAAATGGTTTAGACTGGTTAACCCTTTGCTCGGGCAGGTCTCCCATCAACTGATGATGCTTGCTAGGGCTTTGTTTTCGGCATGCTACGCACTTCCTGATCTGCTTTTTTGTAGCTCGCAGGCCGCCAACTATCCAATATTTTTGTCGGATGAAGGCTGACGTCAGCTTCGGCCCCGCGTGGAATGTTGCTGAGTGCGCATGATCTATTAGTAATTCTGCTAGTCTGCTATTGTTAGGTATGATTATAGGGTGTTTTATTTCCGAGCTTATGTCTGCGTTCTTAAGCCTGCCGCCGACTCGAAGTATGTTTTCTGAGTCTAAATACGGTCGTAAACTCAAGATCTTGCTTTTTGAGTGAATCTCATCTCCTGATAATAGACTGCTTATCTCTCTGCTATATTCTGCTTTCTGTGCCTGCTTTATACATTTATTTTTTGCTTCTTTTAGCTCCTTGATACTCAGATATTTAATAGGTTGTGTCTGTTTTTTGTTGAGTAAGTAACTTACATAACGAGTTAGCCAAGCTATGGCCCGTATGGCTTTTGTGTAAGAACTGTAGTGCTCTAGTACTTTATCGATGACGTCATATTCATGTACTACGACATTAATCTGCTTGGTTCTTTTTATTTCCTCTTCTGTGGTAAAGGACGTGATTTGTTCTTGTTTTGAGTCATAAGATGGTAGCCATTGCGGTCCTTTCCACCACAAAGTATGATCGTATAGTTGGGCTGCTGTTATCCCACGGTTGGCGCAGTCTGCCGGGTTCTCAGTTGACTGTACATAGTTCCAAGTATCTGATGGCATAATCCTTAGTATTTTTTCTACTCTGCTTGCTACAAATGTTTTCCACCTTCCTGTGTCACCTTGCAGCCAGCCTAAGACTACCATCGAGTCCGTCCAGCCGTGAATAGTTATTTTGAAGTCTGATAGACACTCTACCACCTTTTCCATGAGTCTGGCGAGCAAAAGTGCTCCACAGAGCTCTAGTCTGGGCAGAGATACCTGCTTTTCCTTGCTTTTTATAGGCACTAATCTCGCCTTTGCCACCACCTGTACCACTGATCCTTGATTGGTTTTACAATATATGACGCAAGCGTACGCCTTCATGGAAGAATCGCAGAATCCATGTAATTCGATGCTCGCACCCTTTTCTGTATTTAGCCACCTTTGTATTTCATAACTGTTTATGTTTTCTAGGTCATCTCTGCTTTTTAGCCACTCAGTTTTGATATCTTCTGGTACTGGATCTCCCCACTCGATCTTAGATAACCAAACATGTTGAAAAAGGAGTTTTAATTTAGTTGTTACTGGTGAGAGCCATCCTAATGGATCGAATATTTTTGAGATATCCGATAACAGCGTTCTCTTGCTTAATTCTCGTGGTGAACTCTTTTCATTTAACACCTTTGATTGAAATGAAAACTGATCTTCTTTTGGATCCCAGCACAGGCCTAATGTTTTATTTGACCCGGAGCGTCTGAAATCTAACTTTTCTGCTTCCTCGTGGCTGTTTGCTGCTAGTTCGGGGGTGTTCGATTTCCATTTTCGGAGATTGAAGCCACCGCTTTTAAGTATTTCAATTAAGTCTTGCTTTAACTGCTTTGCTTCTGCTATGGTATTACAACCGTGGACTAGATCATCCATGAAAAATGAAGTCTCTATGACGTCACACGCATTGCTACTTTGATAATTCGGTTTTTCATCTCTTGCTAATCTTCGTAACGTCATCATTGCAAGGTACGGAGCTGATTTTTGGCCATAGGAAATTGTCGTAAGTTGATATTCTTGAAGGGGTTCCGATGGAGAGTCTCTCCAGATGATTTTTTGCAGCTTCTGATCTTCAGGATGAATCCAAGTCTGCCTAAACATCTTTTCAATGTCTGCTGTGATTACGAATCGATGTTTCCGCCATTTGATAAGTAGGCTTAGCATGTCCTGTTGCAAATTCGGACCACTCTCCATGAGGTCATTTAGACTATGGCCGTTGGTGCCTCGTGCTGAGCCATTGAATACAACACGTAGTTTGGTTGTTGATGATTCCTCTCGTAAGACACAATGGTGAGGTAGATGGTACTCTGGCCTTGAACTACTTTCAGCTGGCTTCATATGACCTAGTTCTCGATACTCATCCATAAATGCCTTGTATTCTGCTGCGATATTGGGTTGCTTGCTTAATTTTCTTTCTAAATTTTCGAACTGTGCTATGGCTTTTCCCTTTGATGAACCTAACTGCTGCTCGAAGTGTTCTTTCATTGGAAGCCTGACTTCGTATCTACCGTCGGGGAGTCGCCTTGTTGTATTTTCGTAGAAATCCATAACTTTTTGATCTGCTGAAGTTAGGGGTGTGGTGTCTGAGATGTCTTCGATTTCCCAGAATTGCTGAATATCTTGCGTATCAAACATTGTTATGTTACAGTGAAAGGTCTTGCTAACGTTTCCACTCAATATCCACCCTAATTGCGTTTGCTGCGCCATAGGTAGATTTTCACCTGCTCTGTAGATACCTTCCATAAGTACCTTTGAATAGATATCGGCTCCAAATAATATGTCCACGGGATTGCTAATATTAAATTTGGGGTCTGCTAGTTTAATTTCGTCGAAAAATTTCCACTGCGGCTCGGCGAATGAGTAGCTCGGCAATTTTTTAATTAGATTTTTCATTACAAACGCTTCTGCTTCAAACGAATAATCGGTGTTCATAGATAAACATTTAATGCTGACTACGCCATGGCAACTGCTCTCCTTGGCGCCTATGCCCGAAATAATCCCTTGGCATTTTTTGCGAGTTAATCTAAGTTGCTGTGCTGCTTTTTCGGTAATCAGGGATGTCTGGGAACCTTGATCCAGAAGAGCCCTTAGTTCATGATAGGTACCATCTGCGGCTTGTACTCGTACCATTGCTGTTGCTAATAAAACTTCGGGAAATTCACGTTGAAGGGACACGTGAGAATTTCCCCTTACGTGTTTCTGATTACTGCTCGGCGGTGCCTTTGCTGCGTTGGCCCGGTTGCTAAATGCATCGTGTAAAATAGTATTATGATTACCATTGCATTCACGACAAAATTTCTGTGAAAAACACGGCGTGCTGTGTTTGTAAAGGCAGTTTTTGCATAATTCTAAATCATTTACTGTCTTTAATTTAATGTGCGGCGGCATTTGAATAAATTGAGGACAAAAGAATATTCCATGTCCGCTATCATTGCATACGAAGCAATTCGGTTTCAGGTTACTTGCTTGTTGTTTCTTAGATGGTTGCGAAATCGGCTTGTTGGTTGAAATGAATGAGTTTTTTAAATAAACTGGCTTTTGATATTTATTGTTGGATTGAAAGTTATTGTATTGAGTTAAGGTTGATTTTTGTGCTTGAGGTTCTTTACGACGTGATGCTTCTAAGCTAGTAAATTTATTTTCTAGGAACTGTAGAAATTCCTTAAGCACGGGTAGCTCCCTGGGTTGCTTTAGAAAGGAAATATATTCGTTATGAGTATCGGAATCCAATTTTTGAGACATGATGTGTACTAATAGGGGGTCCCACGTGCTAGTGTCTACGCCCAAATTTTTTATCCCGTTGAGACACTCCACTGCTGTATCGTGGAGACGCTTTAGTACAACTGCTGATGGCTGCTGAATTGACGGCATGCCCATAAGCATGTGGACATGTGATGAAAATATTAACTTCCGGTTGTTGAAGCGGTTGTTTAGTATTTCCCAACAAATAGCGTAGTTATCACTGCTGATCTGTAGATGCTGTATAAGTTTTTCTGCTTCACCCTTCACTTTTGATTTCAGGAACTGTAATTTTTGTGCGTTTGATAGAGTAGGATTCGAGTGAATGGCTTCGGTGAAAAGGTCTTTGAAAGAAGTCCATTGGTGATAATTACCGTGAAAGATTGGTATTTCCAATGTAGGGGTTGTCTTTTCGCGGTGCTGCGAGTTCCACATCTTCTTGCTGATTGCTTTTTTCATATCGTTATAGCACTGCTCATATTCGGTAAACGTTTGTTCGTATTCATAGTCCTTACCTTCCAGCTCACTGTCGATCTCCCAGTGAAGCCTATCAATGGTCGACCACCTGGCTTGGAGGGTTCTCAGCGTGTCCTCCAACTCCCATTTTTCTGCTATGCTGTCTATGTTTATGCTCGTTAAAGTTCTATGGAATGCTCTGAAGTTGCTTTTCTGCTTTCTAATAAATTCGTCTGCTCTTGTTAAAGTAGTAATGCTACTTACTTCTGCTGGTTTGTTCATGATATTCTGCTGTATACTCGGGCCTGCTGCTGCTTGCTGTCTGTACATGTCACCCGAGACTGATGGCATCTCCTGATCTACGATTGGTCCTGCTAAATTACTCGTCGGAGCCGAGGGGCCTGTCGGCTGCCGCCCGGTCATTGCTCCGCTCGTGCCTGCTTGATATGCTGAAGACTCACCCAGTTCTCCAGTTCCCACTGAGTCAGACAGTGACTTTCCTAATATCAGCTTTGGGGCTTTCAGAAACGGAGACTGAGGTTGCTGTTGCTGCTGCTGCTGTACTTTACTTTTTATATATTCATACCTGCCATGAACTGCCTGATACTGATTAGTGCTGAAGTAGCTATGATCTTTTGCATCAGAACTACACAATTTTATATGATTTTGTTGGAATTCCTGCCAATACTGGTCTAAAGTATCCAACTTCCGTTTAAAATAATCTGCTTTGCTTTTTCTCTCGGACCCGTCTTTTTTAAAATTAGAATAAAGTTGCTCAAACGCGTTGATTAACTGCTGCTGGTTAGTCAAGAGATCATCCATTTCCATGATTGATAAGTAAATTGGAAAGGTCTTACTTGTTGAATCTGCTACTGCTCGTTCTGATAATCCTTGCTCAGACTGCTCCTCCACAGAGTAGACCACAATCCGTCACATACTCGCGAAATTATGGCCCGCCTGTTCCGAGGCTCGAAGGACCAAATTGATGTACAGTCCAGGGACGTAACATCAAATAATAACTGCTATTTAACTGATAAACTGATTTATTGTAAAGTACGTAATTATTGCTAAAATGATATGAGGTTGATAATGAGTACGCGGGTTGACTGCTAAAGGCATACTGACTCAAATACACTGAAGTGAGGTTAAACTGCTGACGCGGACACAAATGTACAGCGTGGCTCGTACAATGATAGACAAACGTGTCCAGCCGCCGTGTGTGACGTAGACTCTTGCGGTGAATCTCACCATCGTTTACTACACTACGTACCTAGTTCGCGTCAGAACAATACCGTCGCCGTGCAAGTGTCACAAAGTGAACAAAATGACTCTGAACAACAAAGTGAAAGTCACGAAACTGTTACCCATATAAATTCAAACAGCTGTTCAGTGTTACTAAAAGTAGTGAAAATAAACATTCATGGACCTAACGGTGTTATCAGTGCTACCGCATTACTGGACGATGGTTCTACTGTGTCGCTGATAAGCGCCGCCCTCGCCGCGCGGGCCGGTCTGCGCGGGCGCAGGCAGGCGCTGCGTGTGCGGGGCGCCTGGGACAATACCGACTTAGTGTGTGATACCGAACTAGTAGACTTTACTTTATCTAATAAACAAGGAACAATACATAAAATCAGTGCGCGTAGTGTGAATGAACTTAACTTACCGGTACAGAACTTAACTCAAATAAACTGTGAGAACTTTAATTACTTACGTGAACTGAAAGGTGAATTGTGTACTGAACATTTAAAACCGGAAGTGCTGATCGGCCAGGACAACTACCACCTGCTGCTACCGCTGGAAACATTAAGCGGCAGTCAGAATGAGCCGTGCGCCACCCGCACGCCGCTGGGCTGGTGCGTGCACGGCCGCGTGCCGCGCGCCCGCGGCCCCGCCGCCGCCGCCGCCGCCGCCGCCGCGCCGCTCACCACGCATTCTACACTCTTCATCAGTGACGAAGCTGAACATCATCACAATCACGACAATCTGCACGAAGTAGTACGCCGCTCATTTGAGATCGAGTCCATGGGCGTGTCCGCCTGCAACCCGCGGCAGAACACGCAGGACCAACGAGCCTGGGAACATCTGGAACAAACTTCCAGGCTTGTGAATGGCCAGTGGCACGTCGGCTTACCCTGGAAGGATATTAATTGCGTAATGCCCGACTCTTATCAGAATGCTATAGCTAGATTGAAAGGAGTAGAACAAAAGATGAACAAAAATGAAGAATATGCCGAGAGATATAAAGAGAGAATCCGGCACCTATTAAATAACGATTATGCAGAAGAGCTGGAAAACTGTGAAGTTACACCTAAGACATGGTACTTGCCGCATTTCGGCGTGGACAACCCAAACAAAAAGAAACTGCGCCTTGTGTTTGATGCAGCAGCTCAATCATCAGGGTTGTCACTGAACGACTACCTACTGAAAGGACCGGACCTACTCATGTCACTATTTGGAATAATGTTACGGTTCAGAGAGAATAGAATAGCCGTAATAGGAGACATTAAAGACATGTTTTTGAGAATAAAAATTCAAAAAGAAGACCGAGATGCCCTACGCTTTGTTTTTAGAGGAAACCCTAACACTGAAGATAAGAACCTACCACAAAAACAAAGCACAAATAATGAGTCATCGCCAGTGAAAACCTATGTGATGTCATCCCTAATATTTGGTGCTAATTGTTCACCATTTGTTGCACAATTTATAAAGAATAAGTACGCCCGCCGGTTTGAGCAATCCATGCCCGCCGCCGCCGCCGCCGTGGTCCGCCAGCACTACATGGACGACTACATCCACAGCGTGCCAGACGAGGAGACCGCTATCAGGCTTATCAAAGAAATTACCTACATACATTCACAAGGTAACTTTGAAATACGCAACTGGAACAGCAACAGCGAGAGTGTACTAAACAGCGTGCCAAAAGAGACCCTCGGTGAAGCGGCCGTAAAGTTCAAAATCGGACAACAATATGAAGGCGAACGAACTCTCGGATTGATATGGCACACAAAAGATGACTCACTAGGATTCGATATCTCATTCAAGAAAATACCTGAAAGCATAATAAATGGAAAACAAAGACCAACCAAACGAGAAATGTTGAGAGTTGTAATGTCAATATTTGATGTTCATGGATTCTTATCACCATTCACTATCAATGGAAAAATAATATTGCAAGATACATGGAAACTTAATAATATTCAATGGGATAATCAAGTACCAGACGAAATATACGCGAGATGGCAACAGTGGATTTGTTTACTACAATCATTACACAATCTGCGCATTCCAAGGCACTATGTAGCTGCGAAAACAAGAGCAAGCGAGACAGAGAGTGAACCGACAAGTCATCCGTCCTCCTCGCACTCAGGCAGCGCCTCACAAGCCGCTACGCCGCTGCTACGAAACCAGTCCGTAGCATCCCCGCTCCCGCCTGCGCCTACGCCGCTGCTACGAGACGCTACGAGCGATAAACAGCTGATAGCCGATGCCAACTGTTATAGAAACCTACAGATGCATATATTTTGCGATGCTTCAACAAAAGCGTTTTGCGCCGTAGCTTACTGGCGCTGGATAAATAATGATGGCCGCGCGCAAATAGCATTTATAGCAAGCAAATGCCGAGTGGCGGGAAATAAACCGATAACAGTGCCGCGCTTAGAACTACAGGCCGCAGTGCTGGCCGCCCGACTGGCTGATACTATAACAAAAGAGCACAACATGACTGCTACACGCAAGTACTATTGGAGCGACTCGACTACAGTGCTGCATTGGATTAGAAATAACGCTCGCAACTATAAAACTTATGTGGCGAACAGACTGGGTGAGATCGATGAACTTACACAAATGAATGAATGGCGTTACATACCTACCAAGATGAACGTCGCAGATGTCGCTACTAGAGAAAGCTATGATTGCGAAGTTTTGCAGCAGGAATGGTTGTATGGACCTGCGTTCTTGAAGGACAGTGAAGTTGATTGGCCGCGTGACGTCATTGAACCTGAAATAAATGAAATAACATTAGAATGCGTCACAGTCGTACAAACCGAAGAGAAGAACTTACCTGTACCTAACCCCACCGCCTTTTCTTCGTGGCTGCGCCTGCTGAAATCTACCTACAGGATGATGATATTCTTAGACTCAGGAATACTGGCACTGAAAAGAAAATTCAAAGACAGAAAATACAGTTACGACCTTGACGGCAGCATAATGGAAAGAGCTGAAAGATTACTGATACGGAACTCACAATTTGAGTCATTCAGCTCAGAAATAACTCTCCTGAAAAATTCAAAAGGCATACCTACCTGCAGTAAACTACTTACCTTATCGCCGTACCTCGATGAACACGGAGTCCTGCGCGCTGGCGGCCGTATCGACGCTGCTCCCGATGATGTGTCACCTGAAACAAAAAGACCTGCGATACTAGACGGACGTAATTACATCGCACGATTGATAGTCAGGCATTACCACGTCGCCGCTGCGCATGGAAACCAAGAGACGGTGGTAAACGAGCTGCGACAAAAGTACTGGATCACTAGATTGCGACCTACAGTGAAAAATGTCGTATCTAAATGTATGGTATGCAGATTAAGGAAATGTAAACCGGAGATACCAAGGATTGGTGACTTACCTGCGGCCAGAATGGCCCATCATCAGCGCCCGTTCTCCTTCTGCGGCTTAGATTTATTTGGCCCAATGGAAGTGACAGTCGGAAGGCGCCGTGAAAAGCGATATGGAGTTCTCTTCACTTGTCTCACTACAAGGGCGATACACATTGAGACAGTGCCCTCGCTTACTTCCGATTCCCTCATCATGGCAATCCGCCGGAAAGCCTCGAGGCGAGGATGGGCAACCCAGCTGTTCTCTGATAACGGCACGAACATGAGAGGAGCTGACGTTGAGATGAAGAAGGCAATAGCTGAGTTAGACCAACGAGCTCTGATAGATGAAGCCATGAACCACGGCACTAAATGGACATTTATACCACCCGTCAGTCCTCATTGGGGTGGGGCCTGGGAGCGGCTGATCCGATCAGTGAAAACTTCTCTGAAGGTTGTGCTGAGAGAACGGGCACCGAGAGACGAGACATTGTCGACCCTGTTAGCTGAGGTTGAGAACATAGTCAACAGCCGCCCACTAACACATGTCTCAGTGGAAGCCGGAAGTATGGAAGCCCTAACTCCAAACCATTTCCTCCTTGGCTCATCATCAAATTTGCCACAGATGGGAGTTTTTGATGACTCAGACCTGTACCTGAGGAAGCAGTGGAGAATAGCACAGCGATTAACCGACATGTTCTGGAAAAGGTGGGTCAGAGAAGTGCTGCCAGACATGATACCCAGAAAGAAGTGGACCAAAGAGGCGAGACCCTTGCAAGTGGGAGATCTTGTGTACCTCGTTGACCCAGATGGACCAAGAAACTTATGGCCAAAAGGCCTAATCAACGAAGTGTGCCCAGGCAGAGATGGCCGGACCAGAATGGTCAAGATAAGAACGAAGTCGGGAGTACTCACCCGATCTGCTGCACGCGTCGCTCGAGTTCCCATTGAGGTGGAGTGCTGCTAGCCGCACTGGGGTGGGGCATGTTAGCGACGCACATTTTGATATTTGCTATTTATTACCAATGCGATATTTAAAGCTATACCTGTTTGTCAGGGGCGTGCGACGGGTAGTAATTTTATTAATCTTAACAATTTTTCTATGATCAAAGTTAGTCTATATTCGAGACCCAAGCCCGCCGCACGCTCCCCTTGCCTTTTAAAGTGTGAAGCTACCTTCCGAAATAAATAATTGTTGAGTTTGTCCAAAAATCGGTCTTTCGCCTTATCTACGCCACCATCCACTTTCCTACAAGTTACAATGATGATGATGATGATTATCAAATAACTAAAACCTGACAATAGATCTCAATTCAAAAATATAAATTCTTATCAAATAAAAAATATACACCTACCTTCAAATTTGTTCTATGGTTCTTTGTTCAAATTATTGATTTTTCATTAGGTAAACTTCTGTAGAATCTATGCTATAGTAATTATTCAAAGAATAAAGTAGATACATACTTAAATAAACTTTCCAAAGATGATTTATTGTAGTATCCATATGGCAGAGAAGATTATTTGACTTTGAGTCTTACAACAAGTATCAGCGCAGGGAAAGAATTGATTAACGGAGAAATTTACTCTAGTAAGTGTCAAGATATCACAAATAAGGGTTCTAGATACTTAAACTAAATCATTTCTGGTCCTATATTGCTCAATAAATACAAATGGCTTGAAGGTAGATCAGATTCCTGGCCAATTTGCATATTTTCAGAAAGTTATGTAAATTCTTACCCATAGAAGTGTTTGTTTCCTTGTTAAATCAATAAATTCTAATGTAAATAAAGATAGCACGGATATAGTAAGAATAAAGTTAGCTAGGATATATTTATTACAACTATTTATAATATATTTGAATAAGATTATATAATATTCACTATTTCATAACAATTATCCTATATTCCAATAAGATCAAAGAATATTCACTATTTCATATTATATATTTAATCTTTTAAAATTATACCTAAATCACTTCCCACTTGGCTACAAAATTAGAGTCATATTATTATATTTTCAAATACTTATGAAATTCATGATTTAATAAAGTTACTATGCTAATTATTGAACTATTCTAGTTTCAGTTACTTTATGATTATAAATATGATTGTCCCCTTAGCTTTGACAACATGTACCTACTCATGTTGAATTATTTACATGAAAACAAGCCATGTAAATATATAAAGTTAGGAGCAAGGGAAGTGATTGATTGTTGGCGGAGAGATGTCCAAGTCTATGGTTGTGTCTCACGAGGGCTCCGATTGAATATTTGCTATTATTTATGTATTTTAGAGTCTTATATATTGATTCAATCGGGTGTAGTGATCAAGGCCTACAAAGCGTATGGAGGGGCTTCCCTTATTAACCAACACCAAAAAACATTATTATTTATATTATTATCCTATGTACTTACCTGTAAATATGTAATTATCATACAAATAAAAGTTGTACATTAAAGTTGTAGTATATAGGTCAATAATTATAGGCAGGTAGGATGTATGTAATCAGTTCTAGGTCATAGTTTTATTTAATTCACTATTCTTTCGTTTATTGGGTTACAACATAATGTAGGGGTTTCCCTGGATGTTTCATGGCCAATTTAAAGCAGTATTTGTTTCACTCTTATTTCACTCAAGTTAGTTTTGTTAGGTGTTTTCAAATATCTTCTTAGTAAATCCAATAGTTAGGTAGCCGGCAGTAGGGCGAAACGTTACAAGTTCTAAGGTAATAATGATGATATATTATAATTATGAGATCGTCTTATATCACTCATCTCTTTACGGCCGTGACGTGATTTCGACATTTTTATCACTAGAAAGTATATTTGTAATGTTTCAAGGGACGAATGTGCCGCTGTGCCTTAGGTCGTAATAACGAAGGTGAGGATCATGAGTCTTCGATCAGCTGCGGGTCGTACACTAGCCACTAGCCACTCGGCGCACTCGTAGTGTTTTCACTTTCGAAAAATCGGCTCTATTATAGATTTTATTTTTTGAGGATTGCAACTGGGCACCTTAAATTTGGTTTCTTGCACTCTGAGACGATAAATATACGTTATTGTAAATATTTACACAATTTTATTTGTTATTTGTCATGTGTCATCTACTTTGTTAGAATATATTTATGTATTGAGGTTCAGGTACTAACTGTAATTAATTTTCTTTTAGGTATATATATCTATATAGCTACGCATTGTAGGGTATGTATAGGTCTATTGTGTAGGTAGGTCTAATCATATGTAGTAACTAAACTCTTGGATTCAAAACACCGAAACTACAGAATATATTTACCACATCATTTGCAGTTTTAGTGTTTTAAAAATCTAAAAGTTTTAGTTTGAGTTAGAAAAAGAAATAAAACAAAAAATATATTTTGTACTCTTCTTACATTTATTTTTGGTGTAATAATAGCCGCGTACCCACCTAGCGCACAGGCTCGCGCGGCAGCCTCAGTAGTTTTGTTCAATTTACACGAGGCCGCCTCGCGAGGCAGGCTGAGCCATCATAAGTCCGCGATTATTGGTAATGGACAGTCGTGTATTTTCAGCTGCAGCTATTTTCCTAGCTGCTTATTGTTTAAAGAAACGAAAACAGTCACGTATCAAGAAAAAACCTAGACGCTTCTAGATTAGTAAAATTTATGAGCGTCGCCACCAATATGGAAATAGATTACTTGGAGATTAACCCCCTTATTCATAGAGAAGTTACGGAACGTTTTAACTAATAAACTGTTTTGTCCCTCTCTGTCAAAGAACGAATTGCTCTTTGTCGGAGAGGGACAAAACAGTTTATTAGTTAAAACGTTCTGTAACTTCTCCATGAATAAGGGGGTTAGTATAGATCAGACTGTACATAATTTTACACGAATGTCCGTACAAGAGTTCGAAAATTTGTGCTCATTGTTGTCTGATAAAATCAAAAAGTGCGATACAAAATATAGGGAAGCAATCACTGTGAATGAACGAGTTTTAATACCTTTAAGATTTTTAGCAACCGGAGATTCTTATAGCAGCTTGCAATATTTATTTCGAGAATCGAAGCAGAGTATCTCAAGAATAGTTCCAGAAGTTTGTGACGCTATTATTGAAGCCTTAAGGGATTATGTAAAGGTAAATAAAAATAATTTGACAAATTTAAAAATCAATTGTTTATTTTAATTACAATTCAGTGATAGTTTCGAATCCAACATTGGCATTAGGTGATTGTGTTATGGCATGAGAAGACGTAGCGGTATGTGATGCTAATGATGAAGTGCCAGGTGAGTGCATTGTAGAGGAATTACTGTACTGCTGTGTATAGTATCCTGCATTAATTTGTTGTTGTGTGTATTTCCCTATATCGGCTTCAAAAATTATATTATTGATAGCGTTCTTAACATACGCTAATGTGTGCGGATCATATTTTCTTAGCTCGTTGGCTATGTGTCTTCCAAATGAAGAGTATGGATCATGTCGGTCGAAGACTTTTGCAAGCATTCAAGGGCTTCTGCGAGCATGATATCTGCCGAATCTTCCTGTGGCTGCGTTTTCTTCGGATTATGTCGTTTTTTTTACGAGCAGGTTCTGATGGTGAAGGCCTGCTAGCATCCGAGGTTAGGTCTTGTTGTTGTAGATTATTTCGATGCTAGCCTCCGGCAATTGCGTCTTGGTCGGAACGTTTTCAGTCTCTGTGTGTGTCTCTACGTCAGAAGTTTGTGAAGATTCCGGTATTGCCTCCTGAAAACATAATTTTAATAAATAGATCAATTTGTGGTGCAGTGTGAATATGTATATAATGTGGCAGGACCCTACGTTTAATCTGATTTGATTACGTTCAAGCTAAAGTTTAACATCCGTAGTATTTAATACCTTCAAGTACCTTAGTAGCGATATCTTAAGGCTTTCTATATCAAAGGAATTTGAAAATAAATGGAATTTTCCCCACGCTATTGGAGCGATGGATGGAAAACATGTTATGTTGCAGGCACCGATTAACAGTGGCACTGATTATGATGATTACAAACAATTTCCAAGCATCGTGCTTCTAAGATTAATTGATGCTAGCTACAATTTTTTGTATGTAAATGTTGGTAGCAAAGGGCGAATCTCTGATGGTGGTGTTTTTAAAAACACAACGTTGTATAAAAAGCTAGAAAAGAAAGAATTGAACGTGCCTAAAGAGAAGATATTGGAAATACCATATGTAACAAAAGATCCTTATTTTATTTTGTCCGATAAAGCCTTTGCACTCAACGAATATACCATGAAACCATTTGAGGGCAACCCAGAAAATGGTTCTAAAGAAAGAATATTTAATTATCGCCTTAGCCGAGCTAGACGTGACGTTGAGAATGCGTTTGGTATATTAAGTGCCATATTTCGCGTTTTTAGAAAACCTATCTTACTAGAGCCAAATAAAGCAACAAAGGTCGTCTTAGCAGCTGTATATTTGTACAACTACATCCGAAAAAATACTTCAACTAATCTTATTTCACCGGAATTGTTTGACAGAGAACTTGATGGCGCACTAATTCCTGGCCAATGGAGAAATGAAATAAATGAAGTTACATTCGCACCAATTGCAGCGTTTCCAAGGCGTAGTTCTAATAACTCAAAAGAAATACGGTTGCACTTGGCAGAACATTTTTCGTGCTTCAGTCCGAAATTTATCTAAAATTGATGAGTCCTTGGGACCCATTTGTTTAGAATTTGCAGTATACATCGCTTTGCACTGCACTACTTCTTGACGAGCAGAAGACAAACTTGGTTTCAGCCAATAGCATTGCACACTGGTAGGTGTAGAAAGTAGAAGTACAAAAAAAATATTCATCTTTCTTCTTGCCCATAATGTTCTCAAGTGATAAGCCGCCTCCTGAAAATAAAAAAGCAAGACTTAATAAAAGTTGTTTTCTCCCATTTTCAGTCACATCTCTTAACACCACATGTACATCCAATCACGCAAGGCCAACAAAGATACAATGAAGCCCAAATTAAAACGAGAAATGTTGTGGAACGACAGTATGGAGTCCTGAAAAGAAGATTCCCAGTTTTAGCTGTTGGTATCAGACTGAAACTGAAGACTGCAGTGAATGTTATACTGGCCTGTTGTATCCTGCATAACTTTTGCATATTAAACAGGGAGCCGGAACCCGCCAATGAAGGTCTGCTCCAGAACTTAAATTAATTAATTGATAATGGGCAGATACATTTCCCATGAGATGGTGTTGCGGACCCAATTTATGGATTTCGAAGAGACCAAGTCACAGAATATTTTCAAAATATTGAAAATAATTAAATGTTAAACTTTTATACTTACTTTGGATTTGTTTTAGTATTTCTACTTTTATTTCCAGCTCCTTTTCAGCTGTAGTTAATTGTATTTTGTACAAGCTATCTTTAAATATTTTCTCGTCCATCAGCAATTGAACTTTCAATTGTTCATAGCTCAATTTCTGCTGCTGAACATTGCAAAAGCTGGAGGTTATATTTTCCAGCGCCTCTGTTCTCTCATGCCTGGCACCCATTTGAGGTCGACGCCGTCTTGACCACAATGGTTGGCCTGTAGTTGTATTTTCTTGATCCTAAAAAAATATGTATTTATTAGTAAAAAATCATCATCATCATCATCACGACCCATCACATACATCCCCACTGCTGGGGCAGGTCAGGGGGTCTCCTTTCAATGAAGGAAGGGTTTAGGCCTAGTCCACCACGCTGACTGTGCCAGTTGTTGCTTAACCTCAGTAACCAGTTAAGATCACTAAAGCTAGCTCGAAGCTCGACTATGGACACGTCAGTAAAAAATATCATGCATTAAAAATATTTGCAATGCTTATCTTTTATGCTTACCGGGATGTCTGTTAGTGGCATTTGTTGAGTGACCAGCTTGGACCAGGAACAGCATCTGGGATATTCATATTTGCCTGAAACAAATGAAGAATCTATTCAAGAAGGATGCTTTTTCTACTGTGATATTTTGTGTGTACTGAGCTAGGTTACTTACATGAGTTGATTGAAATTCAACCAGGCAGCTGGGACCGGGAGCAACATCCTGTACAGTCATATTCTCCTACAAAAAAATATATATATTATAATGTATAAGTATGGGAGCGGTGGTAGCTCAGTCGGGTAAGCGCCCGCTTCTCACGCAAGAGATGCTGGTTCGAATCCCAGCGCTGACATATACCAATGAGTTCTTTTAACTTAAGTACAATGTATACCATCGCTCTTACGGTGAAGGAAAACATCGTGAGGAAACCTACATATCTAGATCTAGCACATCTAGATATGTGGAACCACCAACCCGCAGTGAACCAGCGTGGTGGGAAATGGTCCAAGCTTAGGAAGGCAGTTTAGACCTTGGGGATATGCACAAAGGTTCCACTCGAGAGAGCCAGGTGCAGGTACTTACACCCCCACAGAGAATAGAATGTATAAGTATGGATATTGTCAAATATCCAAAAAGAGATGTGCTGATGATGACAATGTGTAAAAAGAGATTAATCATAAATAAAACAACTTACCATTGGTACACCCTGCTCTCCTTCTCTTTCATATATCTCAACTTCTGTGGCCTGGAACAAATATTTATGTTAAGTTTACTGACCAGAAATACCCATCACCTAATAAAAAAAAAAAAAAAAAACACGCACTCACGCCTTGTACTTATGTACTCCTTTGCGGGGTAGGCAGAGGTGCATTGCTGCACCCACTTTTCGCCAGAGTGTTCTGTTAGTACCAATGTAATAGGGGGCGGGCCTATTGCCATTTTACGGGCACATCCAAGACCTGAGAACAAATATCTGTGTTTAAACAAATATCTGCCCCAGCCGGGAATCGAACCCGGGACCGTCGGCTCAGTAGTCAGGGTCACTAACCACTACGCCATTCGGTCGTCACCTAATTATTCAAATACAATTTTTAGTAACTTACAATATCATGAAACATACTGCTTTCTAGTGCCCCAATTGTAGGTATATCAGCATCACTGTCATTGACAGCTAGCATGCCTGAGCATGCCCTCCCCAGCAGGTCGCACGCCTGGTCCAGAACTGGATCGGATTTTACCGTGGATGGTCCACCTCCGTGCCCATTACACCTTTTTTATTTTTTCCTTTATATATTTTGGCCTCCGTTTTTAAATTGTCCCACTGTTTCACCAGTGAATCTTTAGTTCTAAAACATACACAATTAAGCGTCAATTCAGACGTACCACAACCACACCACGTCGCAGCGACATAATGTGGTCAAGCTGTGGTTACGTGTGAATAGTGTGACAGCGGCTTTTTGCAGTTGCGTTGTGGCAGCGACAAAATGTCGATGTGGTTGCGTTGTCGCTGTCATTGCGATGTGGTAACCACGTCGTCGTGTGCAGTTAATACGGAGAACAGGTTGCCGCGGTGCCGCCGCCGCGTGGCGGCGTTGCCGTTGCGATGTGGTTGCGTTGTGGTTGCGATGTGGTAGTATTACACAGGTGGTCGATAACAACGGCAAAATGTGGCACGTGTGAATTGGATTATTCATTGTCAATACAAAATATACGCCCGACCACACCGCGTGGTTGTGGCTGTGGTGTGGTTGTGGTACGTCTGAATTGACCCTAAGTTTAAAAAAGTTAAGGAAAATTATCAACAATGTTACAGCTTCATTAAGTAGCATTAGCAGTAGTAATAATACACACCTGTAAGTTGAGCCACAACTATTAAATTTATTCGTTAAAGCATTCCAGGCTTGCATCTTCGCCATATTGGTGGTACCGTCCGTTTTTTTTATTTAATATTGTGGACCGATACTGTGCTAATAACTTTATTAGTCTGTCCTTCTCTTCCATTGTAAAATTTTGTCCGCGTTTCTTCTTTTCTGCCATTGCTTTATTAAATGCTTCTTCTTCTACAGTGTGACTCATAAAGAAAATAACACGTGTGACTTGACCAACTCTCTATAACTCTCTTTTACTAACTAACTACCTACTACCTTTTACTTTTACCAACTTTTACAAAAAAAAACATCACAGATAATATTTATTTTTAAAAGCATAGACAATTGACAAACAGCCATTGTTGACAGCAAAATGAATGAATGAAATTGAATCGGTAAAAATATAAAAAATACATCACTAGTATAATGCAAAGTACTCTGTGACTATTATTTAGGTGATGGATTTCTAGGAAGATTCTAGCTTGGTGAAAATGAATTTACGTAGGAGGTGGATTCATGGAGTCTCTTAGCTTAGGAAACTTTTACATATGAGACTGTTTAGGACAGCTATACTCAAACTGCGGCCCGCGGGCCGCATGTGGCCCGCCGGGCCTTTATCAGTGGCCCGCGTGCCATGAGAGATCATAGAGAATATACATTGTGTGTAAAAAGTATCGGGATTATATCCATAAAACAAATAAATATTGTTATTATCCAAATTTCTTTTATCACCTTAAAAATTTGCTCTTCAGAAACGATACACATACGCCAACGAATTATCCAATGATCACAACATTTTTTTAAACGCTGTTTTCAGACGCGGCGATTTTTCCTTATTGTCTTCTATCGATTGAAAACAGTGCCTCGAAGTGGTAATTTGAGTTTAGGAAAAAGAATCTAGAGCCGTGAGCTGCAGCCATATCTGGTTAATATGGTGGATGCCCGATGGTTTTTCTTGAGTGTTACCTCAAAAATTCATTCACAATGATGATCCTTGTGCGAAAGGCGCAATATCGTAGCGCAAAATCTTTTTCTCGTTTTTTTTACAAATCTGTCATTCTTCTTTGAATTTGCTGTATTAAATTGTACATAACAACATACCCGCAAATAATATTATTTTCCTAGCGTTTGACTTTCTGGCAAACAGCGTTTAATTTTTTTTTTGTGATGATTGGATAATTCGTTGGCGTATGTATATCGTTTCAGAAGGAGCATACTTATTGAAGGTGATAAAATAAAGGATGAATAATATTTTTTTGTTTTATTGATGTAATCCCGATACTTTTTACTCAGAGTAGTATATGCGTGTATGTGTGTTTTAATATTATTATTCGATAGTTTAAGTACATCGCTTTATAATAGTAAAAAAAACAAATTTGCTTGCGGCCCGCGACACCATGACTTAAACGTGTTTGTGGCCCTTATATAAAAAAGGTTGAGTACCAATGGTTTAGGATGTCTTGGTGAAAACGGGCATAAGTTAAGCTAATTACTAGAAAAATATCCCAAAGCAACTGCCACCAATCTGCTGAACACTTGTGTCGCATATTTAACCCTCATCTTAGGTATCATGTTTAGAATTATATGCCGGGCTGTTAGTTTATGCACCAAGCGAAAAAGTAAATCCTTGGTCAGTAGATTATTCCTGATCCCTTTTATCAGATGTGGGGGATCATAAAGGGCGACTTTCACATTCTCAACTTCGAAGGATCCTCTCCATTCTTCACCTCTGCGAGTATACTTTTCTTTTGTTTTATTAAGTAAATAATTTACTGAAGCCTGGTTGGTTTGTCCTTGGTCACACACTGGTATCGATTCTGAAGGGCACATTCTAATTTTAACGCTGTCAAAAAACACTTATAGTGCCACAAACTTATCTGTTCCGGTGAGAGCGAACTAAATTGGTCCATATAATCTATGTCAATATGAAATTTATTCAGTAAGTAATGAGGTATGGACCAATTTAGTTCGCTCTCACCGGAACAGATAAGTTTGTGGCACTATACATTCTCTCTAAATTTATTTGGCATTCTGAAGGCACCGTTTATGTCCAAAATTAGAGACGTCACTTTAAATTTTGAATCTGACAGCAATTAGCAGTTAAAACTATTCAACTTAGGTTAGATGGTCGAATTGGTATTCTGTGTTGGAATTAGAATAAGTATAAACCGAACACTCTTTAGTTTTTGTCTATGGGACTGTCAACACTGAAAAATGTATATCTGTCTCTCTTGCTCTGTGTGTATCTTTGTGCGTTGTGCGATCTATCTAATAAATAGTAATCTAAAGTAATACGCCCGTATTTTCAAACTGCCTGTATTTCATCAGGTTATGGGCCCAGGCATCGCGATTGTTAAAAATTGTAGTATATTTTCGCGTATTTTCTAGATACCTATTGTCTGATGTTTAAACAAGTATCAAGTTAAATTTATTGTTAAGCACTAAGGCCCACTTGCGTAACGTTTCGTCTAAACACGTTTAAAAAGTAGTTTATGTAAATGCATTTATAATTTAAATGCATTTATTTTAAACACAATTAGGTTTGACTTGCACAGACCTGTTTTTGGTATTGTTTAACTAACTGTAATTAGCGCGTTGGTAAAACAGATCCTTGCGTTCTGTTTCACGTCTTTATGCATTTCGTTTAATTTTTTCGACGAAAGTAACGTTGATGAAGTAAAAGTATGCATGAAATGAATCGCGTCAGTTGTCAACCAAACAAATAAAATACCGTGTTCTTTTCTCATTTTTGTGTTTCGCGGAAGTAAAAAGATTTTTATGAACAAAATGAGTGGAAAAAGCGATAAAATAGTTTCCCAGTCGCGGCCTCGCAGCAGTCGCAGCGCCAATTTCTCTGCAGGAACAGTCGTTACTCTTTACATGTATGGAGCCTTACAAAAATGTAATTGAGTGCAAAAAAACTGATTGCGTGTAGCTGTAACGTTATTTATTTCTTCAAAATAAATAACTTACATAGTAGTAAATAATCTTCATAGTTTATTAATTTTAAGTATCGACTTTATCGATAACTTAATCTTCGCGTCGATAATTCTTCAAATTATCGACGCGTTCCCATCCCTAGCCAGCGAAGCGGTCTTTTGTTATTGTCCCCACCTCTCGCGGCAGCCCCACTCGGTGACCACTGGCTCTCGATCATTCGGCCACGGGCTACGGCATCGACTGCGCGTGACCCTACCTCACGGCAGTCCTCTAGGTGCCTAGCCCGCTCTAAAGTGTCGAATGACCTAGACTTTACCAGTGGTGCCTTGTGCGTGTCTTCCCCAATATCGGGTAAGTGTGATCAGACTTGCTTAGCTCATTTTAGGAACCTATTTGTGTTTTAAACGTTTACAACTGTATTTTAAAAGTGTTAATTTAAATTTGTTTAACGTAGCTTCCATTTTATTTTATTCGCTGCTTACGCCGCTTACGAGTTAGCGAACAGCTAGCTTTACTACTTAGTAACTGCGCACTTATAGCAGCCAAGATGGCGGACATGCAATTACGCATTATCATTTAGACTATTTTAGACATTCCATCATCATCAGCTTTTATATTTCTTTTATTTTAATTACGCTAGCTTGCCTAAATGCATTAACGTAGTTTTATTCCAAATTATGCTGCAGCTAGTGTACCGCTTTCGGCCTTTCCTTATTATTACTATTTCTTATTTAATTAATGTTAGGTATTCCGTTCTGGTTTCCACTGCCGCCTCAATCAAGTTAGATTAGGTGCTCTTCTGTAGGTTTTGATGACGGTATGTGGAACCTAGATGATAACTGTGTACTGATGCGTTGGATTTCTATCTATTCCAGGGTCCACGGTACGGTTTACCGACTCCGCGGTTCACCTACGTGGCTTCTACGGCTCGCCCTCTACGTGCTGGTTCGGCAACCCCCTACCTTCGTGTTGCTGACCACGCCGCGCAGCCGAGCTACACGCCACGCGCACGCAACGGCCACGTGACCTGCCTGCCTACCTACCTGGGCACTGGAGAAGAGGACTTCCACGCCGGTCGCGTTATCGGGATTCCACGCCGATACTCTTCGACTCAGGGGAGTCCCTATCCGTGCCAACTGAAAACTGACTGATCGTGTAGTGTAGGCCTAACCCACGTTGACCTAAAAATAAATTTGTGTCAAGCTGAACCCTGGCTTCTCATTTCACCTCTCCCGTTAGCTAGCCATTTTTATAAGCGCGACACATAAAAAAGTTGCTTGGGCTAAAGTTATGTTAGCATTCAATGCAAATACAAAATGTAGTCCAAGAACAACTGAAAATTTAATTAGCTGTTACCGAAACATGAAGAGTAAGTTAAAAAAACAGCGTTCTCAAGCCAAGATGCAATTGCAAGGTCAGTGAAAGTGAAGTACTTATTTAAAACATTATCTATTTGGTGGTATCAGTTATTAATTATGTACCAACCAATTCTTATGGAAGTGTTTGATACTTTTTTCAGATTCAAGTAAAAAAGAGATCCTTTTGAATGCTCTAGAGGAGAATGGCAAAGATTGGCACACAATTGACTCTCAATGAGCCTGTGGAAGTATGCCAAGAAAGTTTTGGTGCTATGGAGAAGGAATTCAAAAACAATGAAACTCAAACGAAAAAATCAGTGATGGGAACAGGAGGTGGACCTGGGCCATCACATCTAGATGATGATGACCCACTTATGAAAATACAAAAATTCATTGATCCACAAATGGATGGCCGATATACAATATATGATGGGGATCGCGATATAATGGACCAATACCAAAAGAGTCAACCAGAAAAAGACCGAATAAAACCAATTGAGATAGAATATCTTAAGGAAGTCATGATAACTGATGAAACTAATCCTAAAGGCAAATCACTGGAAAACCCAATTATTGATAATACAGACCGAGAATCCACCAGAATTGTTGGTCAAGATGTTGAAATACATCAAACACCAACCCAAATAGATAGTCAAAACAGGACTGATATTTTAAGAAAAAGAAAGGCTCCTGAGCTTAAAACCAAAGTGCAGGGAAAAAAATTTGAACTTAAGGTTCAAAGAGCTCACCGATGAGAAATTGGACTTAATCAAGTTGCAAAAGCAGTCATTATTGGCTGAAATGGATCAAAAAAGAAAAATATATGAATTGGAGTTGGAAGATAGGTTAGCCCGAAACATATTTAACGAGAAAATGCGTAATAAAGAGCTAGCACTAATGGATTTAAAAATAAGAAATGAAACAAATCCATAAATGAAATTATATATTATTAAATAGGTTAAACTTTTGTCATTAATTTTACAATAAAGAAAAATAATTTTCAATCAGCTTTCTTCTTTCAATATTTCTAATCCCCCTTTGCTGTTGTCCAGTCCCAAAATTTTCTACTTGGTGATCTTCTGCTAACACTGGGTACTCCAAATCCTCAGGAGGAACGTCGTCTTTTTGCAAAATTGTAAAATTATGCAGCACTGCAGTGGCTACAATAATGCCAGGCACTCGGTGAAGGCGAAGACTAATTCCCCAGGACAGTATAGGAAATCTTCTTTTCCACACACCAAATGCCCTTTCTACCACATTCCTTGTTTTTATCTGGGATTCTTGGTACAGAGACTCTCCTCGTGTATTGACACTTCCATCTCCCTGTGGGGTCATCATAAAGTTACTTTGTGCGTAACCACTATCACCTAGCAAAAGATTATTGTCATATATTTCATTTCAAAGCACAATTGTCCCATATGTTGGAATCATGTGCTGAACCATGCCACCTTGCCACTACCATCAGTATACGACAGATTTGCAGCAGCTACACACTGCACATTCATGGAGAAGTATCCTTTACGGTTTCTGTATATTTCAGAATTCTCACCTCCCGGGGATATGATCCGTACATGAGTACAGTCAATTGCACCATTTACCCGGGGGAACTTTGCAATTTTATAGAACTCAGTCGCTGCTTTCTGCTGTTCTTCTGTAGAACTTGGTAATTTAATGTATCTTGGATATAATGATGCAATAGCATGGGTCACACGATGAACTATTCTACAGGCTGTGGATTCATGGACTCCAATTAAATCACCACAAGTTATCAATTGACTCCCTGTTGCATAGAAACGCAGAGTACACAATAACTGATTTATGGGAGATACAGCCGTACACCTGTAATTAATAAAAATAATGTTTTATAGGTATGTTTGGTAAAATAGTTTACATTATTGTAAATAAATAATGTATAACCTAACCGAACACTTTCAGAAACTGGTTGGTAAAAGTAATTAAATAGGTATTAAAATTTTATAATATTATGGTTACCTGCTATCTTTGGATAACTGTAATTCTATTTGTTGCAATAAAATCATAGTACTGGCTTTACTGAGGCGAAATCTTCTAATAAATTTTTCTTCGGAGAGACTATCAAATAAGTCTGTTCTTGGGAAAAGTTGTCGTGCCTGTGAAGGTCTATTTTTGTATTCTAGAATCTCTTCATCGTCGTCCGAATAAAATTCCCATAGATCCATATTTCACGAAATCAATCTTTGTGATACTATTAGGCCTAATTTCACACCATTCGGTTAGGTTAAAAATACCTCGGTTTGGTTACATGTTGGACCGTTAAGGTTAGTGAGTGTCCCACCATGCTAAATCACGGGGTTAACTCCCTTGATCGGGTGATAAACTTGATTGCTGCTGTGGGGTTCCGCTAAGACTTGGTTAAGAACGGTAACCTGGCAACGGGTTGTTTACTTGTCACTCATTCTGTCAAGATTCAAGATGGAAAAATGAACAGAGCCTTTGATAAACAATATACGAACTAGATGTTGTGTGACATAAAAAAATAAGCGAAATACTGTCTGGGTTTTATATAATGTCAAACCGAGATAAAAGTTTAAATTTAATGTCCTAACCTAACTTGGAACCGCAATATAGAAACACAAATTGATGGCCCTACCTGGAAATCGAACCCGGGATCCCTGGGTGATGAAGCTGAGCTTTTACCACTAGACCACAGAGGTAGATTCAAGAAGTTAAACCTAATGACTTAATGAGAACTATTGAATTAAGTGAAAAATCTTCTAACAAACAAATTTAAAATAAGACCTTACTTAGAAATTGATATGTTATTTCCCGAGAAGTTTCTTTTGCACTGACACTCCATCTTGTTCGTTGTATTGTTTTTCAAAGGGCATGGCGTAATAATATTATTTTCAATGACGGATGTCAAAAAACAACCTCGGTAGAAATAGTAACCATGGCAACCTCAAAACCAAAAAGTTTGGTTGTTTGAGGTTGTTTGAAATCACAGAGACATAGACAACAAATTTCAATGAATATGACAGAATATTGAGTGAAGTGTGAGGGAAATGAGTGAATGATACACATAATGCTGGATTTATGAATGCTCTGTTAGTTTTTCGTCGTGGGACTCATCCAGTTAACAAGGGTAATAATCCTTAAACGCGTCGTCAGCAAATCCGTTATTGAGACTGTAACTAACAGAATCATGAGAAACCAGGTCTTAACAAAATAACCTAACCTCTCTTTTTTGGCAGATGGCATTCAGTAAACACATTTAGCGACCTTGAATAGCCAAGAACGGGTGTTTAACTTTGACAGTTCTGTAAACACCATTAGCCACAAATTTTTAGCTGTGCAAGACGTTTGTTATGATTAACGCCCTAAATGTGTTTAAGTTGTATTTAAACAATATTTAAAAACGTTACGCAAGTGGGCCTAAGTTTCTTAAAAAATTGAATATAATATAATTAGTTTATTAAGAGTGAAGTCTGAATCCACAGACAAACCAGTAAACTGGTTTTGTGGGTCATTATGTATACTGTGTTTTTATGTTTACTTAATAAATACATTGAAACAAACAAACAAATACGGTTACAAGTTTTAACCTAATACCGGTGGACGACCGGCAAACATGGCGTCGTCATCAACAAATTTTTCAGGTGTGTCTATAAACAAATTGAAAGGCATCGAGAACTACAGCACTTGGAAATTTATGATGCGGATGGCACTCATCCACGACGACTTATGGGACTGCGTGAAGTCTGACACGGGTACGGCCGACCAGAAGCTGAAGGCGCTGGCGAAAATCTCGTTAGCGGTGTCGCCTGCGGCCATTCCTCACATAAGAACTGCAGAGACGGGGCACCAAGCATGGTCCAATCTGCAGAAAGCCTATGAGGACAAGGGCTTATGTCGCAGGCTCGGACTGCTTAGAACTTTATTCAATACAAAGTTGAGTGAGAGCACGAGCATGGAAGATTACCTAAATAAAATTATGGAAATCGCAGAGCAATTGAGCGAGATAGAATCAAAACTAGATGATGACTTCGTTGCCGTAATAATGCTGAGTGGGTTGACTCCAGATTACGACCCGCTTATCATGGCTATAGAAAATAGCAACCTGAAGCTAACCAGTGAAATTGTTAAAGGGAAGCTGCTACAGGAATATTTTCGGAGAGATGAGTCGTCGTCTGAAGGTGCCACAGCCTTGGTTGCTAGGAAACAACCGAAGTGTTTCAGGTGCAGAAAAGTGGGGCACTTCATTAAGGATTGTCCGAAGTCTGCGTTCTGACGTGCCAGTGCATATATCAACATATTCTTGATTTTGCTTTCCATCCCATATACTTTGCTGCCGTAAAGCCATTTCGTCAGCTACCAAAGCTAACGTGACCATTTATTTTTTTTGTCAAAGCGGGACACCTGCGGAATTTCATATCGCTCAAAGATACATATATATTATTTTTCTTTCTTATCTTTTTGCTCAATTTTCTCAGTGCATCAATTGAAAGTTCAATCCCTAGTATCCCTACGATGAAATAGTGAAATGTGAAAGAGATGCATGAATGGTGAATGACCATTTTTTTATATTTATCTAATAATCTTGTAAAGTTGGTTTATTTAGTATACCTAAGTACTTAGGTACAATGTTTTTATAAATATACCAGACGTGTACACTACATAAATCGGAATTACATTTTTTACGAATATGAAAATAACGCTTTTAATAATGCTACAAATAATGAATTTCATAGTTGTAGTAAATTTTAAGTTTCCGAATAACGAAAATTACGAAAAGTTGATAAACGAAATTTCAAACAACAGATTTATTAAAATGACCAAAGTATTTTTTTGGATGTTTTAAATTTTCGATTTTTTATTATATTGAATTGTTTAATTGTTGTAGTGACCCTGATTACTGAGCCGAAGGTAACGGGTTCGATTCCCGGCTGGGGTAGATATTTGTTTAAACACAGATATTTGTTCTCGGGTCTTGGATGTGCTCGTAAAATGGCAATAGGCCCGCCCCCTATTACATTGGGACTAACATAACACTCTGGCGAAAAGTGGGTGCAGTAATGCACCTCTGCCTACCCCGCAAGGGAGTACATTAGTACAAGGCGTGTGTGTGTGTGTGTTGAATTGTTTAAATAACGAATCCCAAAGTTTTAATATTCCGAAAACACAAATCCCCGAACGTAACTTAGTTAACAATTTAACTTTTTTTTTGCTTCGCTCCGCTTTGTTTTTCGACATCTATGTGCACCTAAACGCTCCTCCTCGCTTTGCTCGTCGTCGCACCTATCTTTAGGTTTAGGTCCTAAGGTTTTTAAGGTTAAACAACGTAAAAATCCGAGCAATTGTTTTGCTTTGTTGTGTAACTTAACAACAAATACTACAAATAGTTTTCTATTTAACAATATTTTTACTCTGTATTTGAAACGCTCCGCTTTGTTTTTCGATATCTATGTGCACCTAACACGGTCCTCCTCGCTTTGATCGTCGTCGCACCTATCTTTAGGTTTTGGTTCTAAAGTTTTTGAATAGTTCATTTAATTTTTGACAAAATCACGAATTATGATTATTTTCGGTCCGGATTTGATATTTTCATGATTTTAATAAATCTGTATTTTATTTTTCGTACACTAAAGTAATCTTATTTTTTAACGTTGGTGTATTTTACAATCGAACAAACCTTCGTGATTATTTTATCCATTCGATTTTTATAAATCGATATTTAAAAAATCGTTATTGCAATATTTTGTAAATTAGGTACATATTCGGTGTTTCTAATTCGGAAAAAAGTTTTTCGGAATTTTTGGGTGTTCTCATACCAGACGCTACAAAATTCTTAAACATCATACTTTGATTATTTTAATAATTTGAGTAGTTTAATTTAAAGTTCTTTATCAATAGTGCATCTTATCTTATTTTCACATTCATAAAAAATAATACTAACTTTTTTGGAAAACATGTACTCCCACGCATTTCTTTTTTATTAGGAATCGGTAGGAGAGCGAGATAAATTTATATACACGATAGAGCAAGAGCGAGTCAATGATCGTTACTGAACGAAGTTACTCGCGGAGTCATTTATTCATTTTATTTATTTATTATAGGAATATGGGATGAAGTTACAAAATTTAGGTAATTTAAATTATCGTTTGGTCTGTTTAAGAAAGCGGGACATTTTTGCCCTCGCGGGGGACAGCGGGACGGACAGCTTGAAAGCGGGACTGTCCCGCCCAAAGCGGGACGTATGGTCACGTTAACCAAAGCACAATTTTTTTTTTTTTCATTTTAGTCAGTTTTATTTTTTAAAATTTGAAATGCTTCAGTTGTGAATCCGGGCGTGCAATCAATATTACTGTACCATGTAGCAATGGTCTTTGGATGTGGAAGGCAAGTATTGAATACTTTTCTTACATAGGAATAGGCTCTTGGGGAATAAAAGTTAAACGTGAGGCAAAATTTTCTAAATTCAGACGTATATTTTGGCATGAGCCTCTTTTTGTTTTTTTTATGTTTTTTATGAAGATTACTATATAAATCCGCTGCAATAGATTTTTTTTCCAATAGATCGTATATGTCATAATCGATAAATCTCTGTATTTTAAAAAAACCTATGACTTGTTTTAAGGAAGCATTTCTCTTTTTGAGACGCCGATTTTTTTTCTTGCTTTGAAGAGAAGTTTTTCTTCTTAAATCCTTTCTTAATTTTGCTCTTTTCGGTGTATCAAAAATTGATTCTAAATCCGATGAGCATACTTCCTGCAAAAAATACAAATATATATTACTGAACACCATAATACCTGTAGTTTTTGTATTTTATCGACAGAATACTAACCCGCTCTACCTGATTCGTTTTTGAGAGTTCATTCGTTCCTATTTTTATGCCCGTCGAAGTGCTCTAAAAGAAAAATTAAAAATAAATAAATATATTACGGTATATCAAAGTTTCAGATATCATTGAAGGCATGGGAAATAATATATGCATATTGATCAATGTCTTACAGCTTCATGTAGATTCTGTTCCAAAAGTTCTTGTTGATCCATGATTACATCGGTAGGAACATTATTATCATTGTTTCTGTTTTTTTTATTTTCGTCGTCGTCATCAGACATTGTAGAAGATATGTACAAAGCCTGAAAATATGATAAATTTATGTAATATGTATAAGTAAATTAAGTTACGTGGTGAAAAGTTACGAGAAGCTGTCAAAAAAATATTTGGTGAGCAACATATAAATACGAGTACAATACCTTTGTAGGCACAGCCCCTGATCGAATTCTTCGGCGACCATTTGTAGTTGAGTACATGTCCTTGACATAAATATAAATAATTATGTGGGGACATCCACCAACTTTCACTTCTAGTCCGTCTTATTATTTCAGTCCAACGATTGGCAACTACCGCATCAGTTGGAAAAAAATTAAAGCTCTCGGTATTAATATGAACCATCTCCAGACAAAAGCTAATATAAAAAAAAACCGACTTAAAAATTCACTAATAGTATAAATATTTTAATTTTGACCAATTTTATGTGACTACAATTATTTTTTGAAGTCAGTGAAGTTTCGTAATCTTTTTTTTCAGAGATTTTTGAAGTCGATTATATATATTTTTTAAATTAGCTTTTGTTTTACCGTTTTTAGTTTATTTGCAATAATTGACAATTAAATGTCAAGATGCAAATGATACCAATAAGTCTAAAGCGTACCTACAATATCTTTGAAAGACCTATTAAACGATACCCCACACCATCGGAGCAACGAGAAAAAATATTCATCGCCACTTATAATATATATATATAGGGGAAAAGGGGTAGTAACTGGCCACTTAAGCACCTTGGCCACTTTACGTGTGTGCTCCATCTAAATGCATGATCTGATTTAGGTGATTTATATATTCACTAGATCCTGTTGATTGTTTTATTGATCAATTTTATAATCAATAAGAACTATTTATTTAAATATCTTTATTTCAATGAAAAGTATCACTTTTGTGTAGTAACTGGCCACTAATTTTAGTAACTGGCCCTCTTATTTTGCAGTAACTGGCCACCTAATATAATTAACTAAAATGACAAGTTTTAACCTTATAACTACTGCAAACATTATAAAAAACCTATTAAAATTAATGTGTTATGACGTAGTTAATGTGTTAACACTTAATAATGAGAAATACCTAATATTTCTTAACAAATAAACAGTTCATTGTCATCATCACGTCTCCACCTGCCGGGGCACGGGTTTCCTTCCAATGAAGGAAGGATTTTCTAACAAAATTTAATATAAAAACAAAAATACTTCTACAATTCAATATTCCTTCAATGTAATTAGTGTAACAACGTCACAATTCACATATTATTACGACAAAAAATAAGTTTCTTGTCTATAAATCATCGTAAATCTTTATTAACAATCATATTGAATTATTTCAAGTTTATATTAAGTCAAATCCTTAAATTTTAGCTTCTTCTTGAACTAATTTTAAGATTGTATAAAATACAACTTGCTACCTACAACGCACGGACATAAGAGAGGACGAGAAGATGGTGTAACACGAGGTAGAGCTGGGCAAAAAAATAAGGACATCCCAGTGCTATCGGAGAGCGGTGGTAGCTCAGTCGGGTAAGCGCCCGCTTCTCACGTAAGAGATGCGGGTTCGAATCCCGGCGCTGATATGTTCCAATCAGTTCTTTTAAGTTAAGTACAATGTATACCATCGCTATTACGGTGAAGGAAAACATCGTGAGGAAACCTGCACATCTAGATATGTGAACCCACCAACCCGCAGTGGACCAGCGTGGTGGGAAATGTTTCAAACTTAGGAAGGCAGTTTAGACCTTGGGGATATGCACAAAGGTTCCACTCGAGAGAGCCAGGTGCAGGTACTTACACCCCCACAGAAATGAGAATAGAATAGAATAGACCCTTGTCAGCAACGTAGTGGAGATCAGTAGTGTGTCGAATCTGGTAGCGTACCTTGTACTTAAACTAACCGAGAGGGATTCCTTGAAGGTCGTACAGGTATACACCAACCAACCACCACCAACCACGACACACTCTAACACAGAAGTCGAAGCAGTATAGTTACGAAGATACCTCTAGGGCTATCAAGTGTACTGCTAAGACCCAACACACCATTGTGATGGGGGACTCAAGTGGGAGTACAAGTATGCAAAGAATTGAGGGTAGGACCCCATGGCTTTAGTAGCAGAAATCGGAGAGGGCAAATTCTTGTTGACTTCCTCGAATGAGACAGACCAGAATGGGCTGTACTAGATGAATTCTTTCTATGAGAAACATCCCCGGAGGAAGTGAACATGGTCAAGCCCCGATGGTGTAGGACGAAAAATGAAATCGACTTCATTATGACTGACAAGCGGCACATATTCAGAGATGCCTCAGTGATCAATAGATTTTAAACTGAGAGTGATCACCGACTTCTTGGAGGCACTCTGAATATCAACTTCAAGCTGGAGAGAAGACGACTGATGAAGCAGGCCCTTCGTCCCACGCTGCACCAAATTGAAGTTGGTATGGCAACACCAGCTTCCAAAGAAAACAAAAGAGCCGATTCGAATCGCTGCTAACCACTACGGATATTGACGAGGATACAGTCCAAACAGTGAAGGCTGTTTGTGGGCTGGGCCACCATTATCTTGAAGAGATTTTAGCCTATATCCTGAAACATAAAATAGTTCTCAGTAACTGGCCATGTAGTAACTGGCCACTAGAATACCTATGCCAGTTACTACTAAATATTGAACGATTTTTACAAAATTTTTACCACAGAAAATGCTACTTAAAACCTTCTTAAAACCAAGGTAATAAGCTGTATTTTAAGTTAATTTACTTGCAAGTAGCAAATTGGGGTAACTGGCATAGGGGGGCCAGTTACTAAAAATACTATAAAACTGGAACCAGTAACTGGCCAAGTCTAAAAATGCAATAAAATCAAATTAAGGATTAAATCAGTACAAATTATGATTGCTTACCTCAAAATCTATCGTTGTCACTATTTAAAGTCACTCACAGAAGCTGGGGACAAAAAATATCGCCTCTCGAAATAATGTCTTCGCTTAACGTTTTCATAGCGGACAACCATTTTATCAGTCGCACTGTCGCCGACTGTTAGAAAATTGCGGATATTTTGAAGACCAATCCTTCAAGCGGAATGAGTGTGAACTAAAATGAACGACAACTTACTAATGGTTAGTGTCAAGCTATAACAGATGGCGTGCTGTCATCGTGTTTCTTATTTTAGCCGAATAAAAAGCCGTGTGGCCAGTTATTGGGGGTGGCCAATTTCACCAATGTTTACCCTACGTATATCCTTATACAGGGAGGGGTTATTATATAGGGAGTTAACAAAAAAAAAAATTGTTGCTAGATTTTACTTTGCGTTTTTTTGGGGCCGTTAATTTGTATATCTATGCGAATTAACAGCTTGATATTTTAACCCATTTCTGCTAAAAAGGGTGTTGACAGACGGACAACGAAGTATAAGGGTTCCTTTTTTCCTTACGGAACCCTAAAAATACAAGCATGTTTATGAACACGCACAAAAAGTCATCTTCTATGTTCACCAAACTTATTTATATTTTTTTTAGTGAAACACAATGGGTAAGTTGATTTCATGCATGTAGCAACACTAAAATATGGCGTTGTCATTGTTTCGATTTATCATGGATTTATCATAATTATTCGATGAAATATCTAAGATATCTGAATACTTACTTATGAAATGTGATGTTCGTAAACTTATCTTTCTTTGCAGTGTAATTTTTACACGATTTCACAGCACAAACCGTCCTTTTTTCTAAATAAAACACCGAATGACTCGTGACGTGCTCTCGCGGCGACAGTTCGTTGACCGTGTGACCAGTTATAATATTCTAGTCTATGCGTGTGACGGGGGAACCTAGCGGAGACGTAAATATTGGTGTCTTCTATTTGGCTTTATTTTACAGTGGCATCTCTCATACATCTATGGGTAAGTGTTACTAAAATAATACCTACCTAGTTTAGTTTATTAAGGGGCTAACAGAAAATAAACTAATGTAATTATGGTAGTTTTTTATTTCTTACAATCTAAATTATAACTAGCTATTAAATTATTAATTAGGTTTACTAAAATCACAGAATAATCACATATAATTGTTGTATAAATAATCAGTCTTATAAGTAATTTTTAATTATAATTTTTAATCATTATCTTCTTCCTCTGTCGCCGTCTTCAAATCTGGAAAAGAATTGTTCATTAAAATATGCCTTGTATTTTTCAGATATCATGGATAACATTGAGGCAGGCAGAAACCACCCAGTGGAGAGAAATGAAAATGATAGAAATATAGCTGGAAATATTGCAAGACAAAATTTTATAAGAAATAATTTTAGATAATAAATAAAAAAAATTACCTACCAAAAGTACCACATTTTTTTTCCCAAAAATTTTCTTGTAATTTGAGAATCCTCTCTCTTCTTTCTTCATTTTTTAATTGCATCGCAATTAATTTCTCCATGGGTTTATTTAAATCAATCTGTAAATAATAATAAGTATTTTGAATACATCATCATCATTCTAACATAAAATGCAAATGGTACCTACCTGTATAATATAAAAAATACACCACATTGTAATAAGGTGTGTTATTTATTATCTACTTATTTCTATTTTGAATTTTTGATGCGACGTCACTGACCTTGACCCGTATTATTTTCACCGGGAAGCATTGTCATTGTCTCTGCTTTTGTTTTCGCGGTAATTAGTAATTTAGGTTTTTACTTTTTATTATATAATGTTCTCTGACACGTATTGAACTAACATAAGTTCCTAATTATGGTGTAAATAAATGTGTAAATATAATTAAAGTAGGTAAATAAGACCATAGACTAATAATACACTAAAGACTGTCAATCGACATACTAACGTGCATATTACGTGAAGTTTTCAAAATGTACCTTTAATCCTAGATGGCGCTGATTTTTTAAGAACTTCATAAGTTTCCTCTTAATTGCCACGAGCGCTGCTATGGCTTTATCATAAATACAGTAGCAAATAATGCGTATTGTAAAACATAGGTGGCGCTGTAGCCGTGAAACAAGACGATACGTGTCATCCGCCCCGGGGGGCCTCACAGATTTTTATATTTCATAGCTTGGCCAGGCCTGTGTCACTCCGCGCGTGGGCGGCGCAGGCGCCGGCCTGCCGCCTGCCGCCTCGGGGGGGCGAATCTAGTCGGCTGCCGCAAGCGGAAGACGATACACGCGCGCGCTATTTGTTCCTATTTCGTACTAGTTTATAAATGTCGTATTAAGGTATTTATTAAAATTTATGAATAGAAAAATGGACATAAAAAGAAAAAAAGCAGCAAAAAAAATACTTTGCCGTATTTAATTGCTTAAATACGGATCGTGATCCAAATTTATTTTTTTTAGGTTACCAAAAGATGCTGACAGGTAAAACTAATCTAAGTATTTTATTGATTTCTTCTACGTTCCTTATTTGAAATGAAATTAATCCGAACTACAAACCCTTTTTTTCTCCATGTTGAACAAAGTCTATTCCAATTTTTTTTTCGTTAAAGTATTAAATTTACAGACACAACTACCTTCAAAATGTATTAATGAATCGATTATAAAATGTGCGCTGAGTGGGATTAGTGCTTAAGGAAACTAACACGTTCTGTATCATAATATAAATTATATCCATAATATAAATTACAACGAAAAAAAACATGTTTTCACAAAATTAAATGTTTTAGGTACTTAGATTCATACATATTTTATGTACTTAAAAATATCTTAACTATGAAATTGTCATTGTTTCTACTGGTTATTTCCAATAGAAAAAAAGTTTGGAATAGCTTTGTATTCTAAATTCAAATTAATTTTGTTTTAAAAACATGACATTTTTACAAACTCCACGTCTTTTGCTTATTGATTATTAGTATTATATCTATTATATCTAGTACCTACAATTATATCTAGTACCTACAATTTTACTTAAGTACCTATATCCATTTCATTTTTTCAATAGCCTTAGCTGAGGTGGACAAGACCACGCGTTTTTGTCGTTTAAATAATCATTTATACTATAGTAAGCTTTACTACATAATGTAGCTTTAACATAATTCTTAAATTTTTGCTCAGTAAGGTTTATTGCTTCATTTGATAATTTATTATAAAAACGTATACAGTTCCCCATGAATGATGTGTTTGTTTTCGAAAGTCTGAGTGTGGGGAAAAGCAACTTATTTTTGTTTCTGGTCTCAATACCGTGAGTGGCTCCTACTTTACTAAATGAATTTAAGTTTTTACGAACATACATAATATTTTCATAGATATATTGGCATGGAACAGTTAGTATACCTATTTCCTTAAACGTATCTCTTAATGAAATTCTAGACCCTAATACATATATGGCTCGAATTGCTCGTTTTTGCAGAACAAAGATTTGATTAATGTCAGCCGCTCGTCCCCACAATAGAATTCCGTAAGACATAACACTATGAAAATAACTAAAATACACAAGCCTGGCTGTATCTACATCTGTTAACTGTCTAATGGTTCTAACCGCATAAGCTGCAGAACTCAATCTACCGGCTATCCTCTCAATATGGGGTCCCCATTGCAACTTTGAGTCAATTGTAATACCCAGGAATACCGTTTCATTTACTAACTCTAGCTTATCGTTATTCAATGTCAAATATGTCTCTACTTGTCTTACATTAGGCAAAGTGAATTTAATACATTTCGTTTTCTTGGAGTTAAGAGCTAAATTATTTACAGTGAACCAATTAGCAACTATGGAAAGAGTACTGTTTGCATTGTCAAAATTGACTTCTTGTCGCTTCAACTTAAATATAAGTGAAGTATCATCAGCAAACAGTACTATCTCACATAATTTATCTACCAAAAACGGTAAATCGTTAACATATACAAGAAACAAGAATGGTCCTAAAATCGAGCCTTGGGGAACACCCATACTGACAGGACAGCCAGCCGAACGCACTCCATTTATGTCAACTAGTTGAGTTCTGTTGCTCAAGTATGATTCCAATAATGTAAGAGCTTTGCCAGTTAGCCCATAATATTTAAGTTTCATAAGTAGAGTGGCATGATCCACACAATCAAATGCTTTCGATAGATCGCAAAATACACCCACAGCATCAAGACGTTCCTCCCAAGCACTAAATATGTGTTTGACCAACGCGACACCAGCGTCAGTTGTAGATCGACCTTTGGTGAAACCGAACTGTTGGTTATGGAGAAGGCCGTGAATACTAAAGTGCGAAAGCATTTGATGCAGCATAATTTTTTCAAATATTTTACTCAGTACTGGCAAAACTGAGGCCTAAAATTATTGGGATCATTTTTCTCACCAGATTTAAAAAGCGGTATTAGTTTACTAAGTTTCATCAAATCGGGGAATACACCGACCTCAATGCATCTGTTAAAAAGATTAGCCAAGTGGGGTGCTAGGATATCAATAACATGACTAATAACTTTAACGGACATGCCCCATAAATCTTCTGTCATTTTTAAATTTAATTATTTATAAGTGGTAATTATGGTCTGTGTATTTATACCATGAAATTGAAAGTCGAGATCGCAAGGCGGTGCATTCCCTCTTAGCAAACGTTCAGCTTCAGCGCAAGATGAATCAAGGTTCTCAGTTGTAGCTATCGGTAAACTACGGAAAAAATCTTCAAAGACGGAAGCCACTTCTTCACTAGATGAAACAATTTTATCATTAATTTTAAGTTCAAAATTTAAATCACGTGGTTTATTCTTCCCGGTTTCAGTATTAATGATATTCCATACGGTTTTAATCTTGTTATTAGAGTTTTTAATCTTTCTATTTATATAATCTGATTTAGCTTGGTGGCAAACGGCTTTGAATATCTTTGTATATTTCTTTACATAATCTCTAAAGTTATCGTCATGAGTAAATGTACGCTGTTCATAGAGATCATATAATTTACGTCTGCTCTTATAAATTCCCGATGTTGCCCAGTCATTAAGACTTAGTTTACAATTAACATCTACTTCTTTCTTAGTGAACACGTTTTCAAATTCTTGAGACAAACCTTGAAATAATTCCTTAAAGGCATCATTGGGATTTCTTTCAGAGCTTCTACAGTAGCCAAGTTTACTGTTCAATCGAGATTTAAACTTATCAATTCTGTATGATGTTACTGGTCTGTAGCCCTACTCTTGGCACGCAATGTATTGGTTTCATCTTGCCTTCTCGCCATTTGGCACTCCCGAAATCGATGGTGGCGCCATCTTGTCTTAACTATTGAGCGGTTTTCCGTCGAAAACCATCAAAATCGAGTCCAACTTGTGAATTGGCACTCTTGACAACCTTTTTGACAGATGTTATTGTGTTCATTCTTGTGTTTAGGCAAGTCATTTAGGCAAGAACAAATAAACAACTTTTGAGTGGAGATTTGTGAATAAAATAGTTAAATTATAGCTCGTTTGGCGCTACAATGTACAGGAAATTTAAGTACAATGTGTACCATCGCTCTTACGATAAAGGAAAACATCGTGAAGGCAACCTGCATGTCTAGATTTCGCACATCTAGATAATATGTGAAACCCATATGTAATGGCTCATTTGGTACAACAATTTACATAGGATTTAAATGAAATGTACCTATATTATCCCTCTTACGATAAAGAAAAACTTCGTGAGACAAGATATCTAGGCAAGAACAAATACATTAACTAACAATTTGTGAGTGGAGATTTGTGAAAATTGTGAATAAAGTAGCTGAATTATGTCTTGTTTGGCGCTACAGTGTACATGAAGTTTAAGTAACAATGTATACCATTGCACTTACGATGAAGGATAACATCGTGAGGCAACCTACATATCTAGATTTCGCACATCTAGATAATATGTGAATCCATCATCCCGCAGTGGACCAGTATGATGGGAATAGCTCGTTTGGCGCTACAATTTACATGGTTTCTAAGTTAAATGTATAACCATCCCTTTAACGATGAAGGAAAACATTGTGGCAACCTGCATATCTAGAGTTTTCATATCTAGATTATAATGTGAACCCACCAACCCGCAGTGGACCAGCATGGTGGGAAATGGTCCATGCATAGTAAGGCAGTTTAGACGTTAGGGAAATGTACAATGGTTCCATTAGAGAAATCCAGGTGCAGGTACTTACACCCCCGCAGAGAATATAATAGAGCAGCCCGTTAAGCCACAACACCCGGGTTGGTGGGAGGATCCACCATTTACTATGGAGATGAACTACCTCTACCAGCACCTCTACATGCCTAAATACTATAGTATCTTGTAAATATTTCAGTACATAATGAAAAAGATTTAAAAATAAAAACATACGTAAGTTTCAGAATTCTTTATCTTTATAATAATACTGACATATTTTAGTCACAGGAAATATAAATTTCTACTTAAATCATCACATCATCCACTACTGCACAACAGCATCTGGACCCATAACTAGTGACGATGGTTATGGGTCTAGATGCCCTTAACTTTGTATTTCTTGATAACTGTTGCGCAATTTCTATGAGGATATTGACTCCATCACGGGCAGCTGCTGCAAGGTCCCCTTTAGGCTTTAGGGCATTAGCCCATGCTGTCAGCAGTTCGGCCTCTCCCTGCTTTTCCTCTATGGCCATCACTCTGTCTACTTCTACATCAACTTGGTAGCGGCGGCTGGATCTATGCTGTGAGGTGCTGTGAGGATGAGCTGAGCGGCTTGATAGTTTAGGCCTGGGTATGATGCACCTCGACTTTAAGTATGTTATGATCCTGCCATTTACCACAGCAGTCCTCAGTCTGAAAAAAATAATTACACATTAAACATTAACTAACATTTAAAATAAAATGTTTTTCTTTCCAATACTTAATATTTAAAAAAAGTAATGAAGTATGATTAGTGGGTCATCTTGGGGGATTTTAGCTTACGGGGATTTTAATTTGGTAGTCATAACTGATGCGTAAATCCCTTAAGGGGTATCGAAAGATAGAAGCAAGTGGACTGTATATGTTATTTTTAATAAATTGACTTCCTCGTGGCTGATCAACAAGTAGAAGGCTTGAACATACCTGCAAATTCCAAAGTCGTATGCTCCTGTCACCAAAGTACGCTCTCCAAAGAACACAATGCATCCAGGGTATTCGTCACAAGATTCACAAATCACAATTGATATTAATTGTCCAATATTGTCCAGTAAAACAGAAAATTAATGCGGAAGAGTATTTTTCACTCATAACGCGCCGGCGACCATCGATCAAGTGACGTCGTATTCGCCGGGTTCGGCGCCGCTGATTGGCCGAGGAGAGGTCCGCGTTTCAAACGGACCAATGGCGAGCAGGTTCACATATTCCCGTGTCAAATACAGGATGCTCAAGCCAAAAGCAATGTTGCCATGTTTCAGCAACCACAGGAAGTTATAGTAGAAAAAGGAATGTTACAGTAGAAAAATATTATGAAATTAAATATTAAGACCGGCGTAACCATTTCCCCCAGCCTTGAAAGGAAGCCTTTCAAAGTTTCAATTGAACCTTATTAAATATAATGATGTATTTAATTTGTTAAAATATATATATATATATATACATTATATATGAAAACATTACAAAGCCTACATAAACTATCTACCTAACTTTGTTAACGCTATATTATATTTACTATTGAGTTGGTAGTGGGCAAAGTTTTACAACTGGCCTTTGGTAAATGCCATGCTTTGTCTTTACCGATGCTACACGAATGACACCGTCTTTTCCTTTGAAGGTTTGAATTATGACTCCAAGAGGCCAATGTAAAGGAGCGACATTATCTTGTACAATCAATACTACCATTCCTTCTTTTAAGGGAGAGGATACTGTGTTCCACTTCTGCCTAACTTGTAGATTGTGTAAATATTCTCTACGCCATCGCGTCCAGAACGACTGCACTAACTTATCCAGAAGCTCATATCGAGATAGAAGATGTGGAATGGTGTCAGAAAAATCACATGCTGGTAGAAATTTGAGTGGAGCTGTATGTAAGAAATGAGCTGGTGTTAAAGCTACTGGATCTGAAGGGTCTGAACTAAGAACAGTGAGAGGCCGTGAATTTAACAAAGCTTCAATTTGAGTGAGAACTGTTTGTAGTTCTTCAAACGTTAAAATTTGCTGACCAATGACCTTGAATAAATGACTTTTTATACATTTTATGTTACTTTCCCAGCATCCACCAAAGTGTGGAGCATTTGGCGGAATAAATTTCCATTCAATACTATTTTCTGCTAACTCCTTTTCCCAAACTGTTTTATAATCTTTCGCTAGGAAGGTATACAACTCATTCAGATAAGAACGTGTTCCAATGAAATTAGTCCCGTTATCACTGTAAAAACATTGAACCGGGCCACGTCTAGCCAAAAAACGCTTCATAGCTGCCATAAAACAGGCTGTGCTTAGATCACTAGCTAATTCTATATGGACTGCTCGAGTCGTGAGGCACGTGAATAGGCAAATGTAAGTTTTTCTACTTCTGATACCTCTACCACGACAAGGCGTTGCCTGGATTGGACCGGCATAATCACATCCGGTATGAATAAATGCTTTACCTACTGCTTTCACCCGAGGTGCAGGGAGATTCCCCATTATTGGGAATCCCGGTTTAGGTTTATAGCGAAAACAAACGTTGCATTTTGTGACAATAGACCTAATAACACGTCTAGCGGATAGTATCCAATATTTAGCACGGAGTACGGAAGTTAAAAGACCAGGTCCGGTATGTAAACATTTCCAATGGTAATATCGAATGAGCATTTCAACCACATGATCATTCCCGGGAAGAAGAATAGGATGTTTAGCATCGTAACCTTCATCTGAATTTGTCAAGCGGCCGCCAACACGTACAATGCCATCATTTAGAAACGGAGTTAATTTTCTTAAATTCGGTGAACAACATTTTTCGTTTTTTATATTTTGAATGTCCTCGTTAAAGTGAACTGACTGTATCTCTCTAACAATTAATTGTTCGGTAAACTCTAAATCTGATTGGACAATCCTTCCACTCGGTATTTTTTTTATGAATTTTAAAATATAAGTTGCAACGTTCAAAAACCTTTGCCACGAAGAATAATTGCGAGCCAATTTATAAAAGAATGGTTCTTCATTTGACTGTTTTGTTGTTGAGAGTGAGACCGACTTTAACTCAGGGACCTCTTGAGTTTCACACGGTACAAACGATTTAATAGGCCATTCATTTTTTGGCAAGCTAACCCACGGGGGTCCATGAAACCAAAGATGATGGTTCACAAGCTGAGTTGGAGTTAATCCACGAGATAAGCAGTCACTCGGATTTTCGTTTCCCTTAACGTGAAAAAAGTGGTCTGGAGACAGATTGTCCTGAATTTTTGATACCCGGTTGGCAACAAATGTATGCCATCTATGTGGAGAAGAATGAATCCAGTGTAAAGTTACGGTGGAGTCTGAAAATGCCAAAACAGAATTTATAGGATATCTCATAGAATAAGTTTCGAAAACCCTTTTCACTAACATTGAGAGCAATAGCGCCGCACATAATTCGAGACGGGCTAATGACACTATTTTCAAGGGTGCCACTTTAGATTTAGCACATGACAGCATTACTGTTGTCTGGTCATGTTGATTATCAACTCGGATGTAAACCATGGCACCATATGCCTTTTCACTCGCGTCTGCGAAACCAATAATAGTTACCGAGCAATCCTCTACTACTCCTATGTGTCTAGGAAATCTCAGTTTAGCTATTTCGGGAAGTTCCCTATGGAACTGATTCCAGAGTCTTATAATTCGTTGAGGAGGAACATCATCCCAACCTATCTTTGCAATCCAGAGTTCCTTTATTAAAAGTTTTGCATATAGAATAATTGGTGCCACTAGACCCAAAACATCAAACAAACGAGCTACTGATGATAGTATGTTTCTTTTAGTGCAAGTACGATCGTCGGTAGTTACTTTAAACGCGTATTCGTCATCAACAGGGTACCAGCAGAGACCCAGAATCTTTAAAGTATCATCTTTATTAAATTCGACATCTTGTAACAGACGGCTATCTTTAGGTATTTGCTCTAATATCTGTTGTGAATTGCTACTCCATTTAACTAAGTCAAACCCCCCAGCCTTGAACAACTGAATTAATTCCTGTGAGGCCGTTATAGCTTGTTCAGCATTTATGAGTGAACTAGCAACGTCATCCATGTATAAGTCCCGATATACTATTTCTTTCGCTACAGGATACTTATTACCTTCATCTTGAGCCAGTTGTGAAACTGTGCGTAATGCCAGAAACGGACTACATTTTAATCCAAAAGCCACCCGGTTGAACTCTAATTCGTTTACATTGGCTGTGGTCACTGAGCTGTCACGGGAATCGCTGTTGCTTGGAAGGGGGTGATACAAGATTCGTTGAAAACGTCGATCTTGCGGACGAACACCAATTTGAAGATACATTTGCCTTATATCAGCCGAAATAGCGATTGGAAATAATCTCATGTTCAAAAGGATGGTGAACAAGTCACGTTGAAGATTGGGACCCGTATGTAATAAATCATTCAAAGAAAATCCACTACTGGATTTAGCACTAGCGTCTAATACAGGCCTAACTCGAGTAGAGGTTTTATCATCTCGTAAAACCGCATGATGCGGAATGTAAAAATGTTTACCGTCCATGTCCTCTGAAGTTACAGTGGATAAATATCCTTGATCCATATAATCCTGTATGACATTGTCATACGCCCTTTCTAAGTCAGGTTGAACACTGAACTTACGTTGTAAAGATGAGAATCGGCGTTTAGCTGTTTCTAAAGAATTACCGAGCAAATCTGGGCTAAATTTAAACGGCAAAGCTACCTCGTATCGTCCAGAATCATCACGGGTGACATTTTTAGTATAAATATCTTCGCATTGTTTATCGTCGGTACTTAGAATATGTTTTGAATCTATTTCATCAAGTTCCCACATTTTGCGAACTAAAGATTCTATTTCACAAGTAGCCACAGCATGACAGGCTACAGAAGTCATGGACTGACTTTGAGATGCTGTAGGTGCGTCCCCTAGAATGATGTATCCTAAAACAGTTTCTAATGCATCTGGGAATCCGTGCTCACCAGTCACTTTACCTGGGCGTAGCATTTCAGCAAAGAGGCTCACTCCTAATAACAAATCTATCTCCCCAGGTGTGCCCCAGGTGTCATCTGCCATGGGAATATTTTTCATACTGTTGAGGAAGTTTTTATCAACAGGGCATGTCGGCAAGTCACTCGTAATTTGATTCAACACTAATGCTTGAATGCAAAATTTTGAATCGTTGAAACGAGAGCGAAAACTGACGTTTACGCTACCCTTTACTATCTGTGATGCACCGCCAATACCTTTAACAGTGATCGGTGTGCTAGATTCTATATTCAGTCCTAACTTTGTGCGACATTTTGACGTTATATAATGTTTTTGCGACCCAGGATCTATCAAGCATCTAATCATGACATCTTTACCATTACGACCGGTGGCATAAACCTGTGCGGTGGCGAGAACCTGAGTCATGGGTTTCGAGTCAGGTTTTGCAGCAGATAACGAACAAAACGATACAGCTGGATTTTCCTCATCCTGTAGAGGTTGATCGGATTCAGCCTCTAACCTAGGTACTTCTTCTAGTTCAAGTGAATTCAAAACTTCAGTTATTTCACTCTCCTGATTTATCGCTACAGCTGCAGTACTTGATTGTACCGGTTGTACCTCGTTGCCAAAATGAAGTAACGAGTGATGTTTTGCATTACATTTTCTGCAAAACGTGTTGGAATTACAGTAATAAGCAGTATGTTGAGTACTCAAACAGTTAATGCAGTAACGGTTTTCCTTCACGAATTTAAATTTATTCAAAGCGGAGAGGTTAGCAAATAACTTACACATATATAGATGCGTATGCATAGCATTTTTACAAAGTTTACACGTCTTTTCTGAAAGAGAACTCTGTTGCGTAGAAACAAGCGTTCGGGGTGACGAGTGGTAACCGCGATTATTGGGTAAACGGCTGCTGGCAGCGGGTTGTGACGTTCCAGCGTTATTACGTGTTGGCGGCGCGGTTGACTCATTCGTGCGGTATAAAATTTTAACTTGTTCTCGTAAGAACTTTATAAATTCGTCATACTTCGGTACGTCTGCCTGACTACGAATCGCGGTTTCGAACGCTCTTGCGGTCTCGGAATCTACTAGTTTTAGACCCATATAGACAAAAATAAAATCACTCAAATCGCTAATGTCCAGTTGTTTAAGCGCTGCTATTGTTCCGGCGTATTTATCAACAACAATTTCTAATGTAGCTGCAGAAGGGTTGTTCATTCTTTTAAGAGCAAACAACTGGTTCAAATACGTCGTAGCTAAAGCTCGATTATCTTTATATTTATCTAACAATGCCTGCCAGATTATAGAATAATTCTCTCCTGCGGGAGCGATTCCAGCACATATATTTCTAGCCTTCCCAGTCAAATGGCTCATGAGATATTGAATACGCTCTGAATCTGTCAAGTTATTATTTTCATGGATGACGCGTTTAAATGTTTCGTAAAAATACGGGAAGTTCTGAATTTCTCCATCGAACGAGGGCAATTCGATACGAGGAATTTTTATATTAGATTCCTGAGTACAAGGAGTCGAGGCAACTGGCGTAGATGCATTTCGATTCTCGAGTGTATTCAAAACCTCCTTAATGAAATAATATAATTCATCAAAGGCTGACAACGACTGGTAGTTAATCATATAATCAGGATCTATCTCCATGTTTAACATGTTTATCTCATCTACTAAAGTTACGAATTCATTTCGTAATCGATCAACGCCGCGCGCTTGAGATACAAAGTTATACCGCGACTTTTCGTCCTTTTTTGATGCTAACTGAAACGTTGAATTTATTTGAGAGAAATACAATTCCCGTTTTGCTTCCAGTAATTTTATTTGCATAGCTTGCCTATCCATGTTGATACCCTTTTCAGTCATGTAAAAAGATTATACCTGCACAATAACTAATATCTAGTTATAGTACCTACAACTTAAGACAATAAACAATTATCTACGATAAAGTTCACGTAGTTATATCTTAAATACGTTTTAACGTAACGCAATTAATTGCGAGGACTGGAATCATTATAAATACCTAAATCTTGGCCGAAATCGTTCAATTACTCACATTAAATAAGAAGGCAAGTATTTATGTACCTACTAAAGATTATGCATTAATCGTTAAAAAGCGCGCGAACGTGATGAGACGTGTTCGGAGCGCGAAAATGACCTCACTCACTACTTACTATACGAATTAAATTAGAAAAAGATGCGAATCAAAGCAAGCAGTTACCTAATTACCTACATAAATCCCTAGGAGAGCTAAGTAATAAACAAAGTTAAACACTAACACTTTACTGAAAGCGTGCGATACTAATGAATATCTACACTCAATAAACAAGTACCTATGTAATAACAAGTACCTATAAATAAATCCCCATACTGTAGGGGGCGATGCGAGGCGCGAAATACGAGCACTAATAAATAAACAAATAACACTTTAAAGCAAGCGTGCGATAAGACTACCTACCTACTCAAACAGGTAAGTATGAATATTATTCCCTTACAATAGGGCGCGATGCGAAGTGCGTGCGAGCACTAGTAAATAAATATAACACTTTATAGAAAGCGTGCGATATAATACCTACCTACTTAGACAGGTAATAAGTAAATTCCCTTACAGAAGGGTGCGATGACTTGATCGATGAAAATAAATATTATAGGTATACTATACACCGTATAAAACATGTAAGTATAAACCTATCTGGCGCGGCGTTATATCTACTTATACCTACAATAATTTTAACAAGAAGTTTTACTGAACCCAAGCGAGAAGTACCTACCTACTTACTGCTTTGAAAACCTACAAACAACGAACGTTATAAACATACCTACCTACCTCGCCTATAAGGACGCTAACCTTGAATGAAATGAGAATGTAATTTTCTAGGTAAAGGTTGTAGATTCTTACAATGAAATAGTGTTAAGTACTTACTTATCCTACCTGGTTGGTTATACGTTTTAGTTATTTAGCTATGAATTACTTATGAATTTGAATAGGGCGCAATACCTATATGTATAAAATTAATTCTTATGTTCTCGTGGTAAACAAGCTAGAGTTAAAGAAGTTGTTATTGAAAACTAGTAAGTTAAATAGGCAATAGATACCTATGAGGAGCTGTTGTCGTTTGTTTTAACTAAATAGGTTTGTTTAAATAAATCTATGACTGCCAGTGCTGGCAATGGATGGTAGCCATTTTGAAACTCGAAAATGCGTAATTTTAAATTGTGAAATAATGGATAATGGGGTGTTAGTACGAATGTTATGTTAATGAAATATATAATGAAATGAGGTTTAATTCACTGTAGTTATATTTTAACAAGGTTCAATGCAACCTTGAGTAGGTAAAGCCAACTAAAGTCGATTTCCAATTGGATTATAACTTTTTGTAATCCTTAGGCATCCGGGGAGATGGACCAAAAATATGATGCGTAAATCCCTTAAGGGGTATCGAAAGATAGAAGCAAGTGGACTGTATATGTTATTTTTAATAAATTGACTTCCTCGTGGCTGATCAACAAGTAGAAGGCTTGAACATACCTGCAAATTCCAAAGTCGTATGCTCCTGTCACCAAAGTACGCTCTCCAAAGAACACAATGCATCCAGGGTATTCGTCACAAGATTCACAAATCACAATTGATATTAATTGTCCAATATTGTCCAGTAAAACAGAAAATTAATGCGGAAGAGTATTTTTCACTCATAACGCGCCGGCGACCATCGATCAAGTGACGTCGTATTCGCCGGGTTCGGCGCCGCTGATTGGCCGAGGAGAGGTCCGCGTTTCAAACGGACCAATGGCGAGCAGGTTCACATATTCCCGTGTCAAATACAGGATGCTCAAGCCAAAAGCAATGTTGCCATGTTTCAGCAACCACAGGAAGTTATAGTAGAAAAAGGAATGTTACAGTAGAAAAATATTATGAAATTAAATATTAAGACCGGCGTAACCAATAACAAAATGAAAAGTAAACTTAAGATTTTAACTTACTTTACGTTAAGTCCATCTTTTCAAGACCCTTCGACCGCATTTAAGGTCGAGGCCATTGATGTTATTTTCTCATAATTTTAACTTCCCTAGGTCGGTCTTAAGAAGATCCCTGGCCATTCCTGGGTAACTTTCTAGATATTCTACAAGTAATTTCGTCTGGCGGTACGACGGCCGAGTTGCGGAACTCTGTGGGGAAAAACTAGGTTCATTATAATGATCATAGTGGATATACAGATGATTCTAGCACGTTTGGTAACTGAACAACTTACCATAATATTGGTTTTTAAACTTTTTACGTTGTTACTTATTATGAAAATCCACCGACCGGCCATGACAACAAGAATTTTAATGACAATTTGTTTTTTTTTTCGTTTTCATTCATTCTTTCACAGAGTAACTGTCAAAATTGACTCACAATCCAACACAAGTTAGAACCAATTCGAATTAGAACTCGATCGTGAGCCAATTCATGTCGGGAGTGCCAAATCTAACTTGAAATTGCCATAAACTTGTGTTCGATCTTAACACAATATGAATTTACGTCTTGCGTGCCAAGAGTGGGCCTACTGAACTTGAAAGTGGCTGACTAACGTTCAAAAGTACAAGGAAACGTAATAATTTGCCCACTGTGGTCGGATGGTAAACAATTGATTACAGAATGATTAGTAAAATCACAATTACAGTAAATATTGTCAATACAAGTGGCTGAGGTGGGAGTAATTCTGGTAGGTTCCAGGAAAACATTACTTAAATTATATGACTTGAACAAATTAATTATACAACATTTCATAGAAGTCTCAACTAATAAATCAATATTAAAATCTCCCACCACGACCACTTGTTTTGAGCTCTTAGATAAGATGGTAAGACTATCCTCCATCACTTTCTCAAATACTTTATAGTCAGAAGAGGGGTGCCTGTACACGCTTAAAATTATATACTTGTCCATCTCAACACAAGCTAGTTCAGCTATTCTTTCGACCGATAATTTTACAATATCTTTCCTATCCTTACATTTTAAATTTTTCTTTACAAATATTAATGATCCTCCTTTGTCTAACGATTTCCTATTAAATGAGCTAATAACATTGTAATTTTTTACATTAAAATTCATGTCAACATTTTTAAGGTGATGCTCAGTAAATTAATTAATTATATCTATGTCGTATTGTTCTAAAAATAACTCTAGCATTAGAAATTTGCGAGAAAGCCCCTGAATGTTCTGGTGTACAACTCTCAGTTGCTCATCTCTTGTCGTGCATGGCAGTTTAAATTTACATTAGTATTACTACTAACTATCGTATCAGTTGGTCCTACTTCTGTTATACTACTTATAACAGGGTCATAAATATTGTAAGCTAACAATTTAGCTATCTGTCGCTTATAAAACTTAGGTACAAATAATGTACTCTTGGTCAAAATAAAATTGTGAATAAATTTATTTGTATCGAAATACATCATCTGTTCCCTATGACTAAATGTCATGTTAAATATCAACATGTTTAACTCATGTATCTGAGTGTTCTGCTTATGAGACCGTGAAGCGGAATAGGGAAAAGCACAGATTATCGTTTTCTTGATTTCCATGGTAGAAAGGGCGTCATAGCATCTTATTAAGTCATTTTCTGTCACATCTAAGCTGTTTCCAATTAACAATACTAATGTAGTGTTTGCACTGTATTGTCCTGACAAAATTCTATCTACAATTTGGTTATAAGAAGCCCCTGGCATACATATATTAATGACTTTTTGTTTAAGATAGTCATTTAACATGTGACCCATTTTGCTACCTAGCTTATCTGAGAAGACAATTGTCTCATAAGGAGCATCTCGAAGCAGGCAGGTACTCGGTGTTGAAGACAGGGCAATCTCGGACCGGTCGCACGGTGACGGGCTGCTCGTCGGGACGGCTGGCTCGTCGTTGCAGACTGTAGTAGCTGGCTCGTCGTTGCAGGCTGTACTCTACAGGCTGTACTGTACAGCTGGCTTGTTCACATGAAGAGTGCAGGCTGGTGGCAGCTGAGTGTCAGTTAGTAGGACACTACTCGTCGCGACGGCGAGCTCGTTGTTGCAGGTTGTAGTAGTTGGCTGAATCTCATCAGGGGGGCAGGCAGATGGCAGCTGATGTAGCTGAGTGTCAGTTGGTAGGACACTGTCTGCTGGCTGCTGGTGCTGTTCAGGTGAAGCACTCTGGTTGAACCCCGAAAGAGGTGCCGACATCTGGGGACTGGTGGTTTTATCCCCAGAGTATGGCGTACGGGTACTATTTAGGGCAGACTCTAAGTTGACCAGTCTGCGCTGCAACATTGCCATGTTCATCTCGTAGTAGCTGTTGCATTCCGAAAGGTCCTGCCTATGGACTAAAATATCCTTCTCATACTTATGGACCAGTAGTCCAAGTCTAACATTTTCTTCTTTTATAGATTTCATTGGTTATTGGAACTTTCTCAAAGTATGTTGACATCTCTTTATAGATCTGTTGATTTTACAGTATTTTTTCCGTTTATTCGCACCGATAATCTTGGGTGTCACTTTGTGTTCGCAGGGTTCTTTGCAAGGTGTAGTGAGGTCTATGGTAGGTACTGCTTTACATTGTGAGTTGATCAGTTCCTCATACAAAGCGATGGTTTTATCATTTTCATCCCGCTCTTGCTCTTCATTCCGTCTTTGGAGCTCTCCGTTGGCCTCAGCCAGCTGTTGTTCCAGGCTGTGGATTTGCGACAGAGTAGCTTCATGGATGTTCTGGCACTGCTGGTATGACCTCAGTAGACCATTGAGCTCATCACACTTGCCTTGCAGATCTTGATACTGGATATCCTGTTCTACTAATTGGTTTTTTAGCACTGTTTTCTTTTTTAAGATGCACTCAAATTCCATTTCATTTTCATCCCGTTCCTTCATGAGTTGGTCGGTCAGTTCACGGGATGCTTTGAGGTCCTCAAGGGCTGTCCTCAGCCGGAGTTCCAGGTCACGGGTATGTGCCTTGCTTCGGGACATCATCTTGGTTTTGTCTGAAAAAACACGGGGTGCTACGGTAGTTTATCGGTATAGGATATGGGGTGAATAGTCAGAGCACCAGATAGGGCTTATTTTTCAGGGTTTTAGTTACAGAACAAATGTTACAGTGACAAATGTTTATTCATGAAGTTACTGATAATTTATAAGCAATTTGGTAGTAGTAGAATTCAAATTGTAACTGATTTTCACTAATGAATTGTTATTATTTTCTAAATAATAATATAATACTTTGAGTAAGCTAAAAATACCTAATTTAGTTATTTGTTGACTAGTCTAATAAAAGGATGTTTTGTTAGTTATCTATGTAACAAGTACAGGCATTCAAATTCACTTCCACATATAAGTCAAGTGAACCGAGCACACAAGTCATAGAAGGATTTAATTCCCTATTCCTAAACTCCTAAACCAGGACTACCTACTAGACTACAGGGATGGGGAGCAGGTAATGTTAGAAGGGAATATTCCTAAATAAAAAATTTACTTATAAAATGTTGTTTGAACAATTTGATCCTATGTATTGTGGTAAAATTTGAAATTAAACAATGAGACGGGACAGGGAGACTACAGTTTAGTTTAGGATAAACTAAGTTACTAGGTTTTAAATAGTAAAGATGAGATTGAGAAGAGAAATAAAAATGACTAAAAAACTAAGTTAAATACCTACTTATTAGAAAGAAAAGGGAAGTAAAACGGCAAAGAAAGTTAGAATATCTTAATTTAAACTAAGTATAAAGGCTAAAGGGAGGGAAAACTAGATAATTTTACACAATACTCGCCTGATAATTCGTTGGAAATTTGAAGTTTGACAGGTTATAGGTGGTTCCAATTTCAACCTCATCAATTTGGTTAAAAACTTGTCTTGAGGCTCAAACTTCACTTGTTACACACTTATTTTAAATACATCTATACAATTACACTAATTTTAAGCTAATTAACTAGTATTTAATCAATAAAAAATATTTAAAACTAAGCAGCTGTTTCGTAGACAGCTATTCGCCAGGGTTGCCAGACGAGAAAAAAAAAACTGGCCACTTTGATCTCAAATATTACCTTTATGGTTAGGAATTCCAAATTCAAATTCATACAGCTATTTACTCATGCATTTGTGTTTCAAACCCCAAATTCATTTGTTTTTTCTTCTTTTGTTTTTTTCTTTGTGTCACTCTGTTTACAAAATGGAAAACTTGAAATATCGCGTTATTTACGAGTATGAGTTCCACCGTGGCACCAGTGCTGCAGAAACGGCTCGAAGGATTAATGATGTGTATGGTGACGGTGTCGCAAAAGAAAACACAGTGCGTTTTTGGTTCCAATGTTTTCGTTCTGGAAATTTCGACCTGCAGAACAAGCCTCGTGGACGGCCGGAGACCAAAGTTGATAATGAAGAATTGAAGGCTATTGTGGAAGCGGATCCATCGCAAACCACGTCCGAGTTAGCTGCAGGCTCCGGTGTTAGTGATAAAACTATTCTAATCCACTTGAAGCAAATTGGGAAGGTGAAAAAGCTTGAAAGGTGGGTACCTCATGAATTGAGTGAAGCAAACCGACAAACGCGCGTCGACTGCTGCGTTACGTTACTCAACCGGCACAATAATGAAGGAATTTTAAATCGAATCATAACCTGTGATGAAAAGTGGATCCTCTACGATAATCGGAAGCGCACATCACAATGGCTGAACCCTGGCGAACCAGCCAAATCCTGCCCTAAGCGAAAATTGACTAAAAAAAGTTGCTTGTAAGTGTTTGGTGGACTAGTGCCGGTGTCGTTCAGTACAGCTTTCTTAAATCTGGCCAGACGATTACGGCAGATATCTATTGTGAGCAGCTGCAAACCATGATGGAAAAGCTAGCTGCTAAACAACCGAGGCTGGTCAATCGCTCTAGGCCACTGCTGCTTCAGGACAACGCTAGACCACACACTGCACAACAGACGGCTACCAAATTAGAGGAGCTTCAATTAGAATGTCTTAGACATCCACCGTACTCTCCGGACCTTGCTCCAACAGATTACCATTTTTTTATTTTAAAATAATAAAAACAAAGAATTTCCTAAAATTATTTATTGTTTAATATTCTTAACTTTTGATGCTGCTTCTGCTCCATCACATTATGTTTCTGACTTTTACAATAAAAATGAATTTTAACAACTATCATTTTGTTTAATAAATAGTGTACATGTTCTTTGCATGAAATATTCAATAGACTGCTAGCTTCACAACTCAAAAAATTCACAATTGTGTTGAATAATTTAGATACAAGTTGCGGCTGGTGCAACAAATCATTGAAATGTGCATTGTAAACAAACAAAGACAAGTCCACTAACTTAGCTAACTCATCACTGGGCATTTTCAGTTTGATGGATGCATTAAAATCGTAAGATTTATTCAAAATTAATATTTGTTTTTTGTCATTTAAATCAACGTTTTTCAAAAAGTTCTTTAAACACACTGAACAATTGTTAAATTTATCAATGCAAGACTTTGCAAGATAACCTGCAAAATAAACAGTAGAACATAGCTCTAATGTCGTTGTGCATTCTAGTGTCGTTGTAATTTTTGATGTTTGTGATTTCGAATCAGAACCAGCTATTTTGCTCGTTGAAGGTGTTATTTCGTCAGTTTCATGTTGCATGCATAATTCCTGGGTTACATGATCAGTTATTGGTGTTTTATTAATTAAATTTGAATGTATATCTACAAATTCCTCCTCTTCGTCTTCACAATTTTAATTTTTTGGGAGTCTTATAAAAGAGTTGATGACGTTACTTTTAAAAATGCCCCTTAAAATTTTCGCCGTGGGATTTCTATTACAGCCTCCCTTTTGACGGAATCGGGCGAAAAGGTTTTCAATAACATCTTGATTTAATTAAGTG